>NC_142484.1:2820000-3445000 GCF_049115385.1 Moschus berezovskii
CACACACTCTCACACACACACACACTCTCACACACACACACACTCACACACACACACTCACACTCACACACTCACACACACTCTCACACTCACACACACACTCACACACACACACTCACACTCACACACACACGCACTCTCACACACACTCACACACACTCACTCACACACACACTCACTCACACACACTCTCACACACACACACACTCTCACACACACACACTCACACACACACACTCACACACACACTCTCACACTCACACACACTCACACACACACTCACTCACACACTCACACACACTCACACACACACTCTCACACACACTCACTCACACACACACACTCACACACACACACACACTCTCACACACACACACTCACACACACGCACTCTCACACACACACACTCACACACACACTCACTCACACACACACTCACACACACACTCACACACACACTCACTCACACACACACACACACTCACACACACACTCTCACACACTCACACACTCTCACACACACTCACACACACAGTGTTCTGGGTCACCGTGATTTTACATTGTTCTCGTTGTTGCAACTCAAGGTCAGAAAAGCCTCCAGGCCACTTGGGAGGCGAGCAAACCTGACCAACAGTCCCCTTCCCCAGCCTCAGCCACGCCCATCCAGACTGCCACGCGGGTGGCAGCGACCCAAGCCAGCCCCTCGGAGAGCCTCTCTTAGGAATCAGAACTGGTACCGTTGACTGAATCTGGCTCCTGAATGCAGGTGACCGCGGCCCAAGGGCCGAAAAGTGAGAAGCAGAGGGAGACCCCCGGCAGAAAGTGGAGATGGGGCGGGGCCTGGAGGGATCAGAGAGAAGGGGACCCTTGTCCCCGCCCCCAGGTCCACCCCTGAGGTCCAGACGCATCCTGCTGGCCTGCCCCATCGGGGAGACTCAGTGTATCCCCATGAGCCCCCTTGAGTGCAGCGAGGGGTGCAGAGGGCTGGGGACACCATGTCCCCAGAGTTCATATCCTGAAGCCCTGACCGCCAGCACCTCAGTCGTGACTGTGCTTGGAGATGAGGTCTTCAAAGCGGTGATTAAGTAAAATGAGGTCACCAGGGGGGGCCCTAACCCCACAGGACTGGGGTCCTCACAAGAAGAGGTCAGGACATGGACACACACAGGGACGACCCTGTGAGGACACGGGGAGGAGATGGCCATCTACACGCCCAGGAGAGAGGCCTCAGGAGGACCAGCCCCGCCCACACCCGGGTCTGGGGTTCCAGCCTCCAGGACTAGAGAGAACGAAAGTCTGCTGTCTGAGTCCCTAGGCTGTGGAATTGGTTATGGAAGCCTGAACAAGTTAATACACCTGGCAACCAGAATGGAAACTCAGGTAGGAGCCAGAGATATCAGGGGCCCCTCGAAACATTTCCTGTGAGCCCCTGGCTCCCAACCTCCCACCGGAAGTGGATAGCACGGGGTTCTAGCAGGTTCCAGGATGAAGGGGATGGACAAGGACCCCCTGGATAAGGCTCCAAGGTCAATGCTCTTCACACCTGGCCAGCTAGGTACCAAAGACAAGACAAGACAGATTTCTGATGCTGAGTTTTCACAGAATAAACAGGCAGCCAAGTCAAGTCTTCCATGAGTTTTACGACCAGAAATCCCCCAAACTCAGCTTCTTGGGCAGCCCTGAGGCCGGAGCCCCAGCCCAGCAGGGAACAGCCGGCCAGGGTGGTGCAGGAAGCCCCCTCCCAAGCTCCCCTGAGCCCACCCCACGGTGTGAGCTGGAGGAGAGGAGGGGACATCACGGAGGGGCAAGGAGGCACCCACCCCCCCCAAGCTCCCAGGACCCTCCCCACTTGTGACAGAAGTCACCCCCGTCTGTGCTTTCCTTACCTGGGCCACAGTGATGCCGTGACTCTGTCCCCAAGGGTCCTGCCCCATGGCCCAGCCCAGAGGGACAGTCTGACGGACAATGAGTTATCTTCCCCGAGACTCACCTGCTTCGTCAGGTCCTGTAACATCCGGGGGAGAAAATACTCCTCTGTTTGCCTGGAAAGGAAACCACCACAGACCTGAGTCGGACCATCTCAGGGAAAACCCAGAATGGCATCCAGATGCAGAGTAACGCTCAAACTGAGAGTGCGGAGCCTGCGAGCTGGCAAAGGAACTGTCAAGTTTTCACACACGCTGTTGCGACCAACTTAAGGTAGAAAGGGAAGAGCAAGGCAACTCCATGAGGCTTCCGGGACACGGGACACCGAGGCACTTGGGGGCTCCCCTCACTGGTTGCCCCATGCTTTCATTATGGCATCTGAAAGGCATGTCACAGGGACTGTCCGAGAAGATACACTTCCCCTCAAAGAAATGCAGTTGGAATTTCTGATCAAAATCCTTCAATCAGAAAGATCGCATGAAGCCAGCGTACAGAGACAAGCCTGTATCATCACTGAAACAATCATGTCCCAAATCGTGTAGGATGGACAGAGAATTTAATGCACAACTTCGGTACAAGCCACCCCAGAAAGTGAAAGTGTTAGTCGCTCATTCGTGTCCGACTCTTTGCAACTCCATGGACTGTAGCCCACCAGGCTCCTGTATCCATGGAATTCTCCAGGCATGAATACTGGAGTGGTAGCCATTCCCTTCTCCAGGGGATCTTCCCAACCCAGGGATCAAACCCGGGTCTCCTGCATTGGCAGCTGGATTCCTTACCGTCTGAGCCACCAGGGAAGCCCAAGCCACCCCAAGGTCTACCCTAACAGGCAGAATTCGAATACTAGATGGTTTCCAAATCTGACCTCAAGTGGGCTGCTGCCAGATGTACCAGGAAGACACTGAATTAACTAGATTTCTTTTTGCTTTCTCAGAATTCACAAGAACATCCTGGGAGATCTCAGTGACTTTTATCTCAGTGAATTTTTGGATGAAGATCTTTTTTAAAAATGTGGACCGTTTTTAAAGTCTTTACTGAATTTGTTACCATATGGCTTCTGTTTTATGGTTTGGTTTTTCAGCCCTGAGGTATGTGGGATCTTAGGTCCCCAACTAAGGATCGAACCCGTGTCCCCTGCACTGGAAGATGAGGTCTTAACTACTGGGCCACCAGGGAAATCCCTTAACTAAAGTTTAAAAGCAGAGACATTGAGGGGGTGATGCCATCTCGCCCTCACTAATGAAGGGAGCAGACGCTGCAGACGCCCTCTGGCCCCCGAGCCACCTTGGCTCCCGCGATGAGCGCCCAGTCCACCATCGGCAGGTTTGCTCACGGCGATGTTGCTGCATCACAATCCGTTTTCAAGGGGGAGCCGCCCAAGGTTTCTCCCTTCATCCCTGCCTCCCCCCTCAATCCACACGTGAAGAAGAATGTATACAGGCCTTCCCCGGTGGCTTAGCGGTGAAGAATCTGTCTGCCAGTGCCGAAGACACGGGTTTGATCCCCGATCTGGGAAGATCACACATGCCGCGGAGCAACTAAGCCCTTGCTCCACAACCACTTAGCCTGTGCCCTGGGGCCCTGAGGCCCGTGTGCCCCAGAACCCACGCTCTGCAACAGGAGAAGTCCCCCCACACCGCAACTAGAGAGAAGCCCCCGCTCGCCACAAATAGAGGAGGCCACACAGCAACAAAGACACAAGGATGAACACACGAAACTTTTGAAAAAGACAGAACGTATCTAGACGAGTAACTGAATCACTTTGCTGCTCAGAAGAAATTAACACAATGTTGTAAATCAACTACATGTCGATAAAATGTTTAAAAATCACGTTAAAGATTCCATTGGCAATAGAGGCGACAGTGAAAAAAGAAAAAACAGCGATAACTGTGAGAAGAACACAGGGCAGGCAAACAGGGACGATGCTGTCCCAGGGGACGCCTGGCCACGTCTGGAGACATTGTAGACTGACACGGCGAGGCAGAGGTATCCGCCAGTGGAGGCCAGGGATGTTACTGCACGCTCTTCCATGCACAGGACGCCCCCACCACAAGACCGAGCCGGCCGCACGGCTACAGGGCTGGAGTCGAGGAACCCTGATCTGTAGGATCAGGTGTAGAAAGACGGAGGACGGGTGACTGATGACAGCGTTTCACGTGGTGTCTGATAAACCAGCTACAAATCAGTCAGCGGCACCAGGCAGCCGCCACTAAACGACAGGTCCCATGTGGGGCAGGGACGCTGGCCCGGAGTGGCCCCCATCCGGGCTCCTGGACCACGGTGTGGGCAGCGGCTCACCGGCTCCGGGGCGCGGGCAGCGGCTCACCGGCTTTGGGGTGCGGGCAGCAGCTCACCGGCTTTGGGGCCGTGGCGCGGGCAGCAGCTCACCGGCTCCGGGGCGTGGGCAGCGGCTCACCGGCTTTGGGGCATGGGCAGCGGCTCACCGGCTTTGGGGCCATGGTGCGGGCAGCGGCTCACTGGCCCCTGGGCATGGGCAGTGACTCACCGGCTCCTGGGCACGGGCAGTGACTCACCGGCTCCGGGACCACGGCGTGAACCAGCGCAGCTCACGGTAATTGCCCTCATTTGCCAAGGCCATCTTGGGTCTGATGAGCAGGATCTTTCTACAGACAGGGGAACAAGGTCGCTCCTGAGATGAACACGCCCCACGTAACGCGGAGCAGCCACCAGCCCGTCCACCCTGACCGTCGATGGGGACAGAGCAGCTAAGACCCGGAGGGTGGGCACTTGCTGGCAACTGATGCCCAGGGTCTGCGAGGGGACATTATTACAAGGTTGCCCTCCCAGGACTGACCTCCTGGCCACAGAGCTGTGTGTCCCCAAACTCCACCCATCATCCCTGTTCCTGATGTCTGAAGGGGTCAGTGGTGACACAGCCCAGGGGAAGCAGCGCCACCCGAGACTCTGGCCTGCCTGGCACCCCACCCCCACGAAGGCAGTTCCAGAAGAAGCCACAGCCCCTGGGGACCAAGCCCCGAGCCTGGGGGAAAAGGGGGTTGCGCTGCTCCCGGCGGTCACCCACCTGTTGAGGAATATCACCCTGCAGTTATAGCGGACGTTTCTGTGCATCACGGGCCTGTGGAGAGAGGGGACGCAAAGCAGAGGCCCACGTCTGCGTTAACGTGAAGCTTCTCCGGGTCCTCCACGAGAATCAGAGGCTCCTCTGCGGTTTCTCAAATGAAAGTGAAAGACGAACCCGAGTGTTTCTGCCACGGCACAGGCTCTAACTGGCAGAGTCTCCTAAATCCAGCACCAAGTCCCTCCCACCCAGACCCCATCCTCTCCTTCCAGAAGGTTCTCAGACCACCGAGTGGTCGCTTCCCTCCCTCTGCTCGCATCCCTGCTGCCAGCCACCTGTCCATCCCCTGCCGGCCTCAGGGACTCACCCCTGCACATCCCCAATTCTCCGCCATGGCATCTCTCCTGACTGAGCCCCCCACCAAGAAGGCAGGGCAGGGGGACCGGCCAGGGGCAGGGGGTGGAGGGCGCTGAATAGATCTGCTTGCCTCTCTTTCTGGACCCCTCAGGACAAACACCCTCCCTGATCACCTGGAACCTTCCTCCTCTGCAGGGAAGGGGCCAATGCTCCGGAGACCGGGCACTCTGCCGGCTGCCGGCCGGGGCAGCACCGGGCTGGGATGGCAGAGCCCAGCTCAGGGCAAGAGCGCAGGAGCTCAGGGCAGAAGGCACCAGGCACCTGGGGAGGAGGGCCTTAAAGATGGATCATCAGATAAACAATAATAAGGCCCAGGGACAGGAGTAAAGAGGGCAGGGGTGCAAGAGGAGATGAAAGCATCCGTAAGCAGTGCGGGCTGTCGAGTCAGGTGGCCAGGATCCAATCCCACTTCGCACTGGCGGGGCCGAGCATCCCTGGGTCCTCCTCTCGGAGCATTTTAAGGGGCAGGATGCAGGCAGGCTGCCTAGGCCCGGGCTCGGCACACGAATGCCGCCAGCAAGCACTCCCACCATTACGGTTTCCATTCCTGCCAGGCCAAACCAAAACCCACTGAATTCACATTCATACAAAAAGGTGTTCAGGGCAGGAGGTAAACATCTTTTAAATGAAAAAGAAACCCTGGGTGAATATCTGCCTTCCAGCTGGAGTAAGCCTCTCAGACAAAAACAAACAAAAAGCATGACAGGAAAGATTTAAAGCTCAAAACGTAAACTTGAATAGCAAGCAACAGACAAGGAAATGTATTTTTATCATATAAGGGGACAGCTTGATATCTTTCTTATATAAAGAACTCTTAATAAATCAAACACACACACTTCAATTGCTGGCAAAAGAACAAGCAAGACAGTGTCACAAATGCCGAAAAAACAAATAGAAACGTTCGGTTTCATAAGTCATGACAACAAATAAATACGCTATTGCTCACTCTAAGATTTTCTCTATTTTGTTTTTTTAAGGTTTCTTCATTTTGAGCTAGCCCTCTGTGATCCGTGCTCAGGGTAACACGCCTCTCACCACAGAAAGTTGGACGGAGACTCGCTGTCTTTCTCTTGGAGGAATAAGACAACTCTAGATGGTGAATATCAGTGACGTCATGGGATAACCGCTATTTTGTTCAGTGGCACTTACAGATCCAGGTCAATGCTGGATTTCAAAAGAAAAATTTCTTTTTAAAAATATTTCCTTATTAAGCGGCATCAGGTCTTAGGGGCGGCCCTTGGGACCTTTGGTCTTCACTGTAGTACACGGGGTCTTTTTTTAGTTGTGGCACGTGTGTTTGTCACTTCAGTTGCGTTTGACTCTGCAACCCCATGGACTGCAGCCCACCAGGCTTCTCTGTCTGTGAACTTCTCCAGCCAAGAAAACTGGAGTAGGGTGTCATGTGAACTCTTAGTTTCAGTATGGGGGATCTAGTTCCCTCACCAGGAATGAAACCTGGCCCCCCTGTATTGGGAGTGTGGAGTCTTGGCCAGTAGACCACTAGGAAAATCCCAGAAAAACATTTTAAAATATGATTGTTAATATTTTAAGGGAAGAAAAGTAGAAAAATTAAAGTCAGATTACAAATTCAAGGCCAGAAGAGGAAAACAGGCAAATAAAACAAACCAAAAGACCCAATAATACAGAAAGAAAACACGGTGACCAGGACACCTAAGAAAGTGGCAAGAATCCGTCCACGCGGTGGGCTGAGTGAAGACCCCCAGTGATGTCCCCATCCTGATTCCTGGGACCCGAGGACATGTCACCTCACATGATAAAAGAGAACCTGCTGACATCATTAAGCTGCAGATCCTGAGACCGGAGATTACCCCAGACTCCCCAGGGCCTGCACCAGAACCACAGGGGTCCTTCCACGAGGGCGCTTGGGCGCTCGGAGGACGTGTGGCACCGGGGGCAGGGGCTGCAGTGATCTGGTCTCTGGCTGTGAGGACAGAGGGAGGGCCATGGGCTGAGGGCTGCGGGCGAGCCTGGAAGCTGGATGTTAACGAGAAAACCGATTCTCCTTTAGGAGCCTCCAGAAGCAGCCAGCTCCACTGACCCATTTAGACTCATGGCCTCCAGAACCACAAGACTGCAGAGTTGTGTGGTTCTGTGTTTTTCACTTGTGGTAAGTTGTCACAAGGGCACAATAGGAAACAAACATGGCCCACATATCAAGGATTATAATAGATGTAAGCAAACGGGGCTAAAAATCCCTCCAGTCACTGCTTAGATCCTGCCAGACAGACGTCACACAGGTTGAAGTGTAGAACACATGCACGGCTGAGGGAAAAGAAAGCAAACTCGGCTACATTCACACCACGCAACACAGAAGAGACACAAACAGAAGCGACACAAAGGCCGTCCGCGGGCTTGGTTACACAAAGTTGGCCACGGACACTCTAGAACAGAAGCATGCTAGACCAGAGTCCTACCCATGTGACCTGCACTCGGGGAGTCCACACCACAGGACCTACAGGGAGACCTCATTTTATGGCAGTTTGCTTTCTCGTGCTCCGCAGATACTGTACTTCTTACAAATCGAAGGTCTGTGGCAACCCTGCGTTGAGCAGCTCTATTGATGTCATTTTCCCAACAGCTGTTGCTTACTTTTGGTCTCTGGGTCACACTTTGATAATTCTCACGATATTTCAAACCCTCCACCAGCAAAAAGATGATGGCTCGTTGGAGGCTGAGGATAGGATTTTTTAGCAATAAAGTTTTTTAAAGTAAGGTATGTATGTATATTTTTAGATAGAACGGTAAAATGTAAACATAACTTTTATATGTACTGGAAACCTCCTCCCTCAAATTGGAGTGACTTGCTTTATTCCTGCTTTACTGCAGTGGTGTGGAACTGAGCTTGCAAGGTTTCAGAGGTCTGCCTGTAGGCCTTGGGGTCTACATATGGAACCTGCACCATACGGACGTACACCGTATATTCCTACACCTACGGAACCTACGCTTATGTACCCACACCCTCTGGAACCAGATGGCTCGTACGTCAATATGGAATAACGTGCTGCATGTGTGTTCAGTCACTCAGTTGTGTCCAACTCTTTGCGACCCCGTGGACTGTAGCTCACAGGCTCCTCTGTCCATGGGGATTTTCCAGGCAAGAACACTGGAATGGGTTGTCGTGCCCTCCTCCAAGGGATCTTCCCAACCCAGGGATCAAACCCGTGTCTCCTGCCCTGGCAGGCGGGTTCTTTCCCACGAGCACCACCTGGGAAGCCCAGAGTGACAGGGAACCATCCCAAACTTACTACTAAGTAAGGAAAGTGCTATATACGAGGCTGGGGGACCCTGTGCTCTGACTTGTGCAAAGCATGATCCCAGTGCACAGTAGTGCTTGAAGAAACATAAAAAGTCTCCCCAAAGCCGCCTTCACCTGGGGAGTTAGGAGTCTGCAGGGCCAGGCAGGAAGCAGAAGCCACATTCCTGCCGCAGGGACGCCCGGGCCCTGGGACAGGCCCTTCTCCCACGCCCATGCCACACTTACATCCCCACGTCGCAGATGATATCCTGAGTGACTGGAGACTCCAAAAGGGCCGCCAGGACCTGCAGCGAATGCAGGAGGGTGTCCGACTCATAATAATGATCCCAACAGCCGTAGCCACTGCAGAGGGAGGGCGAGAACAGTGAGTGCCCGGGACACAGCCGGTGGACGTGGGATAGGGATGCGGCAGGGGGCTGGGGCCGGGCCAGGGTGACCGCGTGAGGGTGCGCTTCTGGCACCCATATCTTTACAAAGCCTCCCAGGAGTGTCTATCATGCAACCAGAGCTAGACTCACTGTTACAAAAAAGAAGAAAAGAGACGCATTGTATTGGAAATTAATGGGCTGGGCCCCATAGTTTTCAGTTGCATGAGAAATTCTCTGTCATGTCGAAAACTGTCTGCCCTTGGATTTTTTTAACCTTCAGCGTGGCCCAAATTACACTAATCTACAAGAAAAGGATGCAAAAGAAACAAAGCTGGAGCCAGAGAAGAACATTCTTCAGGCAAAGGGGCTGTGAACAACCATTCAAGTGCCACTTACACGGCCACACGACTTCCTTGCAATTTACTTGAGCTTGCAGCAGGCTGAATGGTGTTGCCAAAAGAGACGTGTCTGTGTCTGAACTTCCAGGACTTGTGGCATGCGTGCGCACGCTCAGTCATGTCCAACCCTTTGCAACCTCGTGGACTGTCGCCCACCAGGCTCCTCTGTCCATGGGATTCTCCAGGCAAGAATACTGGAACAGCTTGCCATTTCCTTCTCCAGGTGATCTTCCCGATCCAGGGACAGAACTCGCATCTCCCGCACTGGCAGGCAGATTCTTTACCACTGAGCCACCTGGGAAGCCCTTAGAACCTGTGGATGTGACCTTATTTGGAAGAAGTGTCTTTAGAGATGTGAGTAGGTGAAAGATCTGGAGATGAGATGATCCTGGCCTATCCAGGTGGGCCCTAAATTCAACGAGAAGTGTCCTTACATGAGACCAAAGAAGGAAAAGCAGCGGAGAAGAGGCAGGAGCTGGGGCTGGAGGGGTGCAGTCATGAGACGAGGAGCTGGGAGTCAGGAGTTGAAAGAGACAGGAAGGACCCTCCCTTAGAGCCTTGGAGGAAGCAGAACCCTACGTACACCTTGATTTTGGACTTCAGGCCTCCTGAACCGTGAAAAGAATGAATTTCTGCTGTTTTAAACCTTCCAGTTTGTGAAACCTCAGTGTAAGAGCCCCTGAAAAAATGAACACAATGCTCAGTGAGGTCCCAACATGGGCAGACTGGGTTTGAGAGTAATTTTTCAGTGCGGGTGTCTCAGTAATGAAATGTAGAGGATTTGTAAACTACTTTCATTTTAAAAAAATTATTTATTCATATCTTTGGCTGTGTAGGGTCTTAGTTGAGGCATGTGCGATCTTTAGTTGCAGCCTGCAGGCTCTAGAGCAAGTGGGCTCAGTAGCTGTGGCACAGGCTTAGTTGCCCTGAGGCATGTGGGATCTTAGTTCCCCAACCAAGGAGAGAACCCACATCCGCTGCCTTGGAGGGCAGATTCTTAACTTCTGGACCACCAGGGAAGTCCCTGTAAACTACTTTTAAATCTTCAAAAAGTCCTTCGCACTTACTACATAGCAGAGGTGGTGTTAAAATGCCAAGCAAACTTTGCTGACATGAACACTAACCTCCAAACTGGCCTTTGCCATTGTTAATGCCTGGAGGAGCATTCCTCTGGGCCTCTGATTCTGATAAGAGCCTGGTTCTTACATGAAAATGAGGTCAGGGAGACGCCCTGTGTGGGATTCAGACCTAGGATGTCCTTTCCTCTCCAAGGATAGACCCCTGCTCAGAGGTTGTTACTCCTAGGCCACATGTGAGTCCAAACACCAATGCAAGGCCAGACATCCAACCAGCTTTGACATCGGCCCTGGACTGGGAAAATTCAGCCTCTCTATGAGCTCCTCTGTTCCTCAACATAGGAATCCAGGATCACCCAGGCCGGCTGGCCTGCTCTTGTCCAGGGGCACCAAGCAGGCCCACTCACGGGGCTTCTGACTGTCTCCGAGGTGGGCCTGTGTGTCCAGTTCTCAATCCTGGCCTCTCCTTCCTTGCCCTTTCAGCTGAGGAAAGCTGATATAGAGGCCTCTACCTGCCCTCCCTAGGGGTCTGTGTGCTCTGCTCTCACCAGATTTCCAGTTCTGGTCCAAGCCTGTATCTTGCTCCTCTGTGTTTGGCGATTTCAATACCTTTATGCAGAGAGAGGAGAGAGAGAGAGAGGCAATTTCAGCACCTACGACGGATCCAAAGCAGGCAGATCCAGCCTTCTGCTGCCGCTGGCGTCATAGAAAGCCAAAGGGCACCTCCCAGCCCCTGCTGACACCCGCAGGAAATGAGACAGAGGCGGGGCCTGCAGGGCTGACCCTTGGCACCAAGGAGGAGGGCAGGGGTGGGGCTGGGGGAGTCACACACTGGTAGCTCATTAACAACCAGATGGAAAGGACCCTGTGCAGGGAGAAGGCAGGACCTGAAGGCACCGGTGACAGGTACCACCCGCCTCTGGGTTTGAACAGCAGCTTCCAGATGCAGTCTGGGGAGGAGAGGCCGGCTGAGTGGACACACAATTCTGGCCACCAGAGATGACCTCTCATCAACCTGACTTGCTCTGAGCTCTGACGAGGTGAAAGCAGGTTGAGATTGATAAAAATTAAAGGAAGAAGGTCCAAGGCACACAGCTGATATAAGATGCCCTCACCTGAATCACCTGTTTTTCCTGTGGTTGGTGGCCCTGCTGCAGGAAGCAACTGAGGATGGCCAGCCTGCAGACCACCCAGGGCAGCCCCACTTCAAGTGCAGAGGTCAACGGTGCAAACTTCCACTCTCAAAGGTGAGCTGGTACAGGTGATAACTGTACACGGACCCCGTCACACACACACAACGACCACACCTGGTCTCTAAGCTGGTGGCCTCACCCCTGTTCCACTTCCCTCTCTGGACCGGGTTCAGCTCTATAAATGCCACATGGGACCCCAGAGGTCCCTGCGGACCGGCTCCCTCCAGCCTGCTCATCTCCACCTCCAGGGCCGGACTCTTCTTACGACGTGTACATACACATGCCCCAGGCACTGTAACCCACCCCCACTCCCCACCTCACTCAGGAGGAGGGCCTGGGACTCAGGGGCACAGGCGTGGTCATAAGATAGGTTATCTTCTCTGTTCCCATAGCCATGGCCGCGAGTTTCTCCAGAGCAAGGCTGCGTAAGCGTCACAGCAAACCTGGGCGACCAGAGCTGACCTTCTCCTGTCCACCCCACGCCGGCCCTAGACTCACTTTTTAAAATCCTTTGCAAATTGCCCTCAAAGTCCAGGGCCCACTGGTTGAGCGCGCAGGTGGCCACGGTCACCTTCCGCCCCATCCTGGCTGCAGACGCCTGGGCAGAAAGGCCGGCCGGATAGTGGGGCTTTGTGTCCTCTGTAGAGAGGCTGCCGCGGCTCGGGTCCTTCCGGGTTGTCCCGTTGCGTCAGTCCAGTCCCTACAGGAACAGGACCGCAGAGCTGCAGCGCCTCGCCCCGCCCCCTTATCGCTCCGCCCCGATAGCCCCGCCCCGTCCTGGGTCGCCCCGCCCCTCCGGCGAAGCGAGGCCGGGACAGGACCTCCGAGCCGGCGGCCACAGGCCCCGCCCCCGATCGCCCCGCCCCGCCCCTCCCTGATCGCCCCGCCCCGATCGCCCCGCCCCTCCGGCGAAGCGAGGCCGGGACAGGACCTCCGAGCCGGCGGCGACAGGCCCCGCCCCCGATCGCCCCGCCCGCGGAGCTCCTCGCCGCGTCTGCGCGGGACGCGGGGAGGCCGGCAGAGCGGCCTGGGGCCGGAGAGGATCCGCCAGCGGTGCCTCCGCCGTGGCCCACCCCGACGCAGACCCAGGCAGGTGGGACCGTCTCCGGGTTCTGGAGCGCAGGTGGAGGGGCCGGCCGGCCCGCGTGCCCCCGTCCCTCTATTTGATTCCACACCTCCTCGCAAACTGCGTCTTAGCAGGCCTGGACGAGCCCCCCGCCCCACGCCAGTTACGTTCCTTTGGTTATTCCTGCACTTCGGCAATGCACCGAGGGACCCTCGGTTCGTCACCGACGGGCATTTACGCAAGCAGCCCCGTGCCAGCGCACACGCGCCTGAACACGCAGGCACTGCTGCTTCCGTTCCTGTGCTCATCTCCTTGGAGGGCACCTGTAGTTTCTTTGCATCTAAGATTGCCAGTTTCCCCTGGGGCTGCAACTGCCTTCGTCTCCCCAGACGCCTGACCTGGGTTATGCATATGTGCAACTTTACTAAATGTTGCCCAACTTCCTCTAAGCGGCGTTTGAACCTGTTCGCTACCAGGAGTTTTTCAGGTTTTGTTTTCACATTTCACCCTTTAGTCCCCTTAGGGTAGGAATTCATTATTTTTCCCCTGTATGAATAAGCAACTGACTGACCATCTTTGATAGAATAGGCACCCTTTTCTCCCGGTTTGCAATGCTGCCTCTCCTATACATACACATTTTTAACACTTGAAACAAACTTGTTTCCTATTTATAAAGTAAGACTTGTTCATGATAGACAATTTGGAAATTTTAGAAAAGAACGAAAATGTTTATATGTTCATTCATTTAATTCTAACTTTGACCCTTTGGGGGATAATTTTCTTTGCCAGAAGCACCCCAGTCCTTTTCAGTTAACTCAAATCTCTCCTGCCAACCATGGCTGCAAATGGTGACTGCAGCCATGAAATTAAAAGACACTTGCTTCTTGGAAGAAAAGCTATGATCAACCTAGACAGCATATTAAAAAGCAGAGACATTATTTTGAGAGCAAAGGTCCATCTAGTCAAAGCTATGGTTTTTCCAGTAGTCATGTATGGATGTGAGAGTTGGACTATAAAGAAAACTGATGGCCAAAGATCTGATGCTTTTAAACTGTGGTGTTGGAGAAGACTCTTGAGAGTCCCTTGGACTGGAAGGAGATCAAACCAGTCAATCCTAAAGGAAATCAGTCCTGAATATTCATTGGAAGGACTGATGCTGAAATTGAAACTCCAATACTTTGGCCACCTGATTCGAAGAACTGACTCATTAGAGAAGACCCTGATGCTGGGAAAGATTGAAGGCAAGAGGAGAAGGGGATGATGGAGGATGAGATAGTTGGATGGCATCACCATGTTGAATGGACATGAGTTTGAGCAAGCTCCGAGAATTGGTGATGGACAGGGAAGCCTGACGTGCTACAGTCCATGGGATCACAAGGAGTTGGACATGACTGAGCGATTGAGCTGAACCATGGCCGATTCTAGGCCTTAGCCAGGAATGGAGCAAATCCTACAATGTCTGGTTGGAGTGGAAACTAAGCACATTCTCTCATAATGATGTGAGCATGTTATTTGATAAAGAGAGTCGGTTTGAGGGGTTCCTACTGGCCAATTATGGTACAATTTGTATATCCAAAGATAATGACTTTTTTATTTATTTTTATTTTTTCAAAAACAATTTTAGGAAGCTTTACTTAAAAACAACCTTATCTTAAAATGGAGTAACTTTGGTTTTACAAGCAGCCAGCAAAGTACAGAAGCAAAAATGCATTACAGGAGCATTAAGTTCTACATTAGGTCACAGCGTCTAATATGAAATCACACCCATAATATCATTTTTCGGGATATCTGGGAAATAGTTATTTCCCAGGATGTCTGAACCATAGCTACTCTATTTTGACTTTTAATTGTAAAAAAAAAAAAAATTTAATAGCCAAAGCAGATTTCACCATTAATGACGTCAGTGTTTTTCTAGGTATGAGAAGATGCAAGAATTGGAACTCATAAAACCTTTTTCTGAAAAGATCTAACTATCTGAAGGCCTGTTCTGCCAGTTTTTTTTTTTTTCAGAGCACAGAGTGCCTCATTCCTGATTTTCACCCTGAACTTCTTTCAGGGGGTGTTGAAGGTCAGCAGCTTGCAATGGTCATGATGTAATCTTTGTAGAGGCAGCTGGCAAGTACCAACTTCCAGTCAGCAGGGTCCCTTCATAGCCACATATCTGACCATGTGACACCATTTCACGGCCATTGTGTCCCGCGGTGCTGGGAAGGCTCATTCCCAGTTCTAGGGAAGTGATGGGCCACTCAGTGTGCTAAAATTGGACCAGGCCTTACAAGTAGCAAAAGGATAATGACTTTTTTTAAAAAAGGTAAATGACAGTTACTCAACGAGCAAAAAATTTATTAGCCCATACTGACAAAGAATTAAATAAGAAAGGGAAGTTCTTTACAGAAAAAATGCCAACTAATCAATCCTGAAAGGATGATGAAGTTAGATCACTCTTTTGCATCAGGAAGTTTGATTCGGGCAAGAATCATCGTTAAATGCTAGACAATTGGACCGAAGGTTATTTGGGAGCAGTGTATCTACACAGTCTCAAAGTATCACTCCACAGCTTACTCATTAATCATGAAAGGAAAGTGGAGACTTTTGGCAGAAACCATTGGAAGCAAAGGATCAGACTCACCATCGACAGAGGGACAAAGTGACATTGTGGTGCCCCTGCTGTGATGTGCGACATCTATGTAGTATGTTATCCTGCCCCACAATGCATCACCTAAATGCAAGGACAGGGACTTCCCTGGTTGTCCGGTGGTTCAGGCTCTGGTTTCCGCTGCAGGGGGCACAGGTTCCATTCCTAGCTGGGGAGCTAAGATCCCACGTGCTACTCAACGTGGCTGGGGAAAAAAAAAAAAAAACAAGGACAAGGAAAACAGCCAAACCAAATCAAGAGACTTGTGAAGAAAAGCCAGCCTTGGCTCTTCAAAATGGTCAAGGACCAAGAAGATGCAATAAAACAAAACAGAAAGCAGTGCTGGGGCAGAGGTCTAGATTAAGGGAGGCTGAGGGACCAAGAAAACTAAATGCACATTCCCTTGTGGCTCAGCTGGTAACGAATCCGCCTGCAATGTGGGAGACCTGGGTTCCATCTCTGGGTTGGGAAGATCCCCTGGAGAAGGGAAATGCTACCCACTCCAGTATTCTGGCCTAAAGAATTCCATGCACTGTACAGTTCATGGGGTCACAAAGAGTTGGATACAACTGAGCAGCTTTCACTTTTTCATAAAGGGTATGATTGGGACAGTTGGAGGAAACCGAATATGAGTAATATATCAGACAATAGCATTGAATGAATGTTTAATTTCCAGAGTATGGCCACTTTATTTTGATAATGTAGGAGAATGTCCTTGTTATTAGGAGATGGATACTGAAATATTCAGGAAGGAGGTATCATCTGTAGCTAATTAGTGTTTCAGGAAAAATACACACAGCTTCAGGAAGGCAGAGAGAAATGAAATGTGCAAACTGTTGACAGCTGCTGAATCTAGGTATGTGGGTGTTCATTTTACTATTTATTCAACTGGTTTGCATGTTTGACATTTTCAAAATAAAAAACTGCAGAGGGAACAAATGTTTCCATGAGGCACACAGAAACGCCCATGCAGACCCTTCTGGCAGAAAGGCTGATGCCCAGATGTTGCAAGTGGAGCCACCCCTCGCCACCAGACGCTGCCTGGGTTCCACAGCCACCCAGGTCAAGGTCATGCCCTTGCAAAAGTAGCCTGTGTACCGTGATTGAGAGAGACAGGGGTATATGAGAGAGGGTTGGCCATTCCTGCTGTCAACAGAAATAATAAACCAATCTATAATAGGAATACACAGAAGAACTGTACAGAAAAGATCTTCACGACCAAGATAGTCACAATAACGTGATCACTGACCTAGAGCCAGACATCTTGGAATGTGAAGTCAAGTGGGCCTTAGAAAGCATCACTAGGAACAAAGCTAGTGGAGGTGATGGAATTCCAGTTGAGCTATTTCAAATCTTGAAAGATGATGCTGTGAAAGTGCTGCACTCAATATGCCAGCAGATTTGGAAAACTCAGCAGTGGCCACAGGACTGGAAGAGGTCAGTCTTCATTCCAATCCCAAAGAAAGGGAATGCCAAAGAATGCTCAAACTACCGCACAATTGCACTCATCTCACACGCTAGTAAAGTCATGCTCAAAATTCTCCAAGCCAGGCTTCAGCAGTATGTAAACCGTGAACTCCCAGATGTTCAAGCAGGTTTTAGAAAAGGCAGAGGCACCAGAGATCAAATTGCTAACATCCGCTGGATCATGGAGAAAGCAAGAGAGTTTCAGAAAAATATCTATTTCTGCTTCATTGACTATGCCAAAGCCTTTGACTGTGTGGATCACAATAAACTGTGGAACATTCTGAAAGAGATGGGAATCCCAGACCACCTGACCTGCCTCTTGAGAAACCTGTATGCAGGTCAGGAAGCAACAGTTAGAACCAGTCATGGAACAACAGACTGGTTCCAAATAGGAAAAGGTGTACGTCAAGGTTGTATATTGTCACCTTGCTTATTTAACTTATATGCAGAGTACATCATGAGGAACGCTGGGCTGGAAGAAGCACAAGCTGGAATCAAGATTGCTGGGAGAAATATCAATAACCTCAGATATGCAGATGACACTACCCTTATGGCAGAAAGTGAAGAGGAACTCAAAAGCCTCTTGATGAAAGTGAAAGAGGAGAGTGAAAAGGTTGGCTTGAAGCTCAACATTCAGAAAACAAAGATCATGGCATCTGGTCCCATCACTTCATGGGAAATAGATGGAAAAACAGTGGAAACAGTGTCAGACTTTGTTTTTTTGGGCTCCAAAATCACTGCAGATGCTGATTGCAGCCATGAAATTAAAAGACGCTTGCTCCTTGGAAGGAAAGTTATGACCAACCTTGATAGTATATTAAAAAGCAGAGACATTACTTTGCCGACCAAGGTCCGTCTAGTCAAGGCAATGGTTTTTCCCGTGGTCATGTATGGATGTGAGAGTTGGACTGCGAAGAAAGCTGATCGCCGAAGAATCGATGCTTTTGAACTGTGGTGTTGGAGAAGACTCTTGAGAGTCCCTTATACTGCAAGGAGATCCAACCAGTCCATTCTAAAGGAGATCGATCCTGGATGTTCATTGGAGGGACTGATGCTAAAGCTGAAACTCCAGTACTTTGGCCACCTCATGAGACGAGTTGACTCACTGGAAAAGACTCTGATGCTGGGAAAGGTTGGGGGCGGGAGGAGAAGGGGACGACGGAGAATGAGATGGCTGGATGGCATCACCGATTCTGTGGACATGAGTTTGAGTGAACTCCGGGAGTTGGTGATGGACAGGGAGGCCTGGCGTGCTGTGATTCATGGGGTCGCGGAGAGTCGGACACGACTGAGCGACTGAACTGAACTGAACTGAACTGAACTGATAATAGGAATAAAAGAGTTTTATTTGAGCCAAACTGAGGATTATAGCCTAGGAGACTCTGATTCAAGAAGCAATTAAAACTACGAAGTGGGGGATGCTTAAAAAGCAAAAACCCACAAAATGATGAAAGTTGTTTGTCAAGAATTGTATCGCAATTGGCAAGAGGTAAGTGTGCTTGTTAAGCAGGGATTAGTTGGAGTCCAAAATGATTGCCTAATGACAAGAGGAGACCTTGAGTCTTTAAAGGTCACTATTCCAGTGGTCATGTATGGATGTGAGAGTTGGACTGCGAAGAAATCTGAGCGCCGAAGAATTGATGCTTTTGAACTGTGGTGCTGGAGAAGACTCTTGAGAGTCCCTTGGACTGCAAGGAGATCCAACTAGTCCATTCTAAAGGAGATCAATCCTGGGTGTTCATCGGAAGGACTGACACTAAAGCTGAAACTCCAATACTTTGGCCACCTCATGCGACGAGTTGACTCACTGGAAGAGACTCTGATGCTGGGAAGGATTGGGGGCGGGAGGAGAAGGGGACGACAGAGAATGAGCTGGCTGGATGGCATCACCGACTCAATAGACATGAGTTTGAGTGAACTGTGGGAATTGGTGATGGACAGGGAGACCTGGCGTGCTGTGATTCATGGGGTCTCAAAGAGTTGGACACGACTGAGCGACTGAACTGAACTGAACTAGCAGATTGCTGTTCTGAGACTAGCTGGTGCTGTCCTCGAGGGTGATAAAGTTCAGAAAACTCAAGTTCTCACTGACGCAGGAACACGTCTGAAACCCTGTTCACAGTGGTCATCCAGATCCATTTCAAATGCCTGAACCGTAGTTCCCCCATTTCGATGTTTTTAAACGGCCTTCTTTGTTTTGAATGGTTAAAGCAGATGTAGATCGCCAGGTTTAATAGGCCACAGACAGGTTGTTTTGGTGAGCCTACAGTTCTGATTGACTCACGGCTGGAATGATTGCCCCAGTCCTTGACACGTGAACCAGGGGGCCACTCTGAGGGCCTCTCTTATTAGGGGGCTTCCCCACGTGGTTGACCTAAGCTGCAGCCCCCGCCATCCCCCATTCAAATTCTCCCTCTGGCCAATTCTGCTACTTCCTGTGCTCCCGGCTCTGCACAGCTGATCGGTGCCCTGAACTCCATCTCTGGCCCCCTTCCAGGCAAGCCCTCACCTGTGATGGCCTTCCAGCGAGAGTGCTCCCTGACACCCCGAATAAAACTGCAACCTGCATGCCCTGCTTCAGTCTCCTCCACACCAGTTTTCACCCTATTCCTCGTTGACGGTTTGTTTACTGATCCCGCTTCCCCTATACCCCCACCCCCGCGTGCACCCCAAGGGCAGCGATCTTGTCCGTTTCACGGGTTTGATGTGGGCCCGGCAGTCTGCACACGATTGGCTCAGTGTGTGCTGGGAGCTCAGCGGCCCGCCCACCACCGCGGCTGGCCGCGCTCCCGGGGCCCTGGGTCCCGCCCCCGCCGGCAGGCAGCGCGCGGGGCAGGCCCTCCGCTGTCAGTCTCGCGCCCCGCGGCTGCCGAGTGGAGCGCGCGGTGGCCCGGAGTCAGCCCACGGGGTGGGGCGAGGCGCCGCGGCCAATCGCCGGGCCCGAGGGGCGCCGGGTCGCGCTGGGCCCGCCTGCGATTGGCCGCCTGTCGCTACACCTCTCCGTGGGGACCGGGCGGCGATCGGCTCAGACCGCGCGGGTCGGAGCTGGCGCGGAGCGGCTGTGCAGGTGAGGGGCCCGCCGCGCCGGTGTGGGCTGCGCGCCGGTGGGTGCGCGCAGGGGGCGGGTGGACAGACCGGAGCGGGGGGCGCGCAGGCCGAGGGTGGGCTGGGCGCGGAGGGCGGCGGGTGCTCCGCGTAGGCAAGAGGCGCGTGCGTGCGGGCGAGCGAAGTTGGCGGTCTGGGGGCGCGGGTTGGCCACCCGAAGACGGCCCTTTGGGGATGCTCGTTCCCCCCGCGTTGGTCGGGAGCCGAGACGGGGCGGAGCCAGGTGAGTGCCTCTTGGGCCGGGGGGACCGCTTCCTTCCTCGGGTGCCCCGCGCCTGCGGATGCAGTTTTCTGTTGAGGAAACATGGACCATCTGTCTGCCCACTGAGAAGGGGGGAGCCCGAAGCAGCGGACTCTGAATTGCTTCTAGGAATAGACTAATTGCAGGGGGCTGGGGGCTGGGAGTCGGGGGCCCGGCGGCAGTGCAGGAAGTTGCTCACAAAAGACCAAAGGCGCCCTCCTTCTCTTCCAGCGTTCCCCCCTCACTTGACTGATGGAGTAGTATTGCCTCTTTCTTGGACGTTTTATAATTTTATGGAAAAGGTTTCTAAAGGCGGGAATTGCTCTGGTGACATTTCAGACAAGAGAAAGGAGGGAGGACGACTGCAGATGAGATCGTGTTTCTCAAAAGTGCTGTTTCCTGAGTGTCCGGCGCTGTGCTGGGTGCTCTGACCTAAATTCTCGGAACACCCTGCGGTCTAGACATGCCTCCATCTTACAGATGAGAAGACTGAGGTTCCCCAGAGGGGCAGTGACATGTGGAGAGTCGTGTACTTAGGGACATAACTAGGGTTCAGACCCAGAGCTACTGGCGACAGACTGGTTTGGAGGGAGGAGTCCTCAGGGCAATGCCTGCATTTACTGGGCGGGGTGGCGGGCGGGGGGGGCAGGTGAACAATCCCAGGTGCCTTGAAGGCCCCCAGGAAGACCACTGGAACAGGCCTGAGGGGGTGGAGTTACCCCACCTGCAGGACACTCTCCACTGAAAAACCAGGATGGTTTCCCAGGCGAAAACCCAGAAACAAACATTCAGTTACTTCTTACAATAATTCTCATAAAAATTCTTGTGTATACCTACTGCTTAAAAAAAAAAAAAGTTATGGATTTCTGTAGTAGATTAGTAGATTAAGAAGGATTAGGGAGAAGGCAATGGCAACCCACTCCAGTACTCTTGCCTGGAAAATCCCATTGACGGAGGACCCTGGTAGGCTGCAGTCCATGGGGTCGCTAGGAGTCGGACACGACTGAGCGACTTCACTTTCACTTTCATGCATTCGAGAAGGAAATGGCAGCCCACTCCAGTATTCTTGCCTGGAGAATCCCAAGGACGGGGGAGACTGGTGGGCTGCCGTCTAAGGGGTCGCACAAAGTCGGACACGACTGAAGCGACTTAGCAGCAGCAGCAAGAAGGATTAAGAAAGTAGATTAAGACTAAGATTAGAAAAAGCCAAGAAGTGAAGTTGCAAAAGAATTTGGAGGTAAACTAATTTGGGGGGAAAAAAAAGGAGGGAGGGTGGGTGTTTATCTAGTGACAAGTAGCTTGCGTGATAATCTGGAGAATTAGCAGAGAAGTTCAGGGACTCCTGGGACTGGACTGATGGGATTTGCACATTTTTAAGAAATAATTTTGTTTCTTTCTGGCTCTGCTGGGTCTTTACGGCTTTGAGGGCTCTGGTGGCAGTGAGTGGGGGCTACTCTCCAGCTGCAGGGCGCAGGCTTCCCATCGTGGCAGCTTTTTGTGTTGTAGAGCATGGGCTGGAGGGTGCTTGGACTCAGCAGATGCACACTATCAACATCCCAACACAGGCTTAGTTGCTCCGAGGCATGCGGGATCATCCTGGATCAGGGACTGGACCCGCATCTCCTGCCATGGCTGGCAGACTTTTGTTTTTACCACTGAGCCACCAGGGAAGCCCTTGGACTTGGATGTTTGAATTCTAAACGTGATTGTGTTACAGGGAGGAATGTATGTTGCAACTTTTGAAAAACAGAAACCCTTGCGTCTGCAGTCAAAGCTAGTTTACCCTTTAGAATTAGAGAGTTAGAATTAGGACTTGGTGTTTCTGGAATTTTCTTCCAGGGCTCTTGCCTATTTCTGGAGGCCCCAGAAGGGCCCCAGGTGTGGGGTGACCACCCCACCCAAAGTGGGTGGGAGGATGTAAAACAGCTGCAGGTAAGCTCACACACCACCCCGCAGGTCACTGCCCCCGCCTTACGGACCAGTGACCTCTCTGCCCCCAGAGAGAGCCACAGGTGTTCCCAGAACTGGGGATTTTCGGACTCCCAAGAGCTATTTCAGCAGCTCTTTTTATTGTTGTTGAATTATTTTATAATACAAGTACATGTCTACCAGAAAAATTAGGAAAAGGGGCTGGGGGAACCCACGTGGAAGGCCCACACTGTTGAGGATTTTGGTGTATGGCTTTAAAAAAAATTATTTAATTTGCCTGCACCAGGTCTTAATTGCAGCAGGTGGGATCTAGTTCCCTGACCAGGGGTTGAACCTGGGCCCCCTGCTTCGGGAGTACAGAGTCTTAGCCACTGGATCAGAGTGACTTTTTGAATAGCTTTTTAGTGATAGACTGTCTTACAGCTTGCCCTCATGCTGGAACATACCAGGGAACCTTCTTCCATGTTAACCTCACTCTTTGTAATAGCTGCTGAGTATTCCACTGTACCGGGCATCATAGTTTCTCTCATCTCCTTATTGAGAGTCATTTTGTCTTCTCCAGGATGTTGCAAGTGCTCCAGAACGGAAGTGCTTCCATCTGCCTTTTCACACAGCCATCTGTTTATGTCCCGGGATAAATTCCAACAGGTAGCAACTGAGCCGCCTGAAGGTCTCCCTGGCCTCTGGAACCGTCCTCCAGTTGAAGAGCAGCTGCCCAGCTCTCACTGGGCCTGAATTCTATCATTCCTTTAAGTACAAGTTAGGGCACGTCTGTCCTTCTACGTGTCTCCTACTCCTTAGACAAACTCATTTCTAAACCGGAGCCTCAGCTGTTCCAGTGATGTTCCCGCTGCTGCTCTGTGTGTGTTAGGATGGTGCCTAGCCCAGCACTCACGAAGACTGGCTGCTGTCATCACTGCTCTGAGTTTTTTATTTTATTATTATTGCTATTTTTGTTTTGGCTGCGCTGGGTCTTCGTTGCTGCGGGCAGGCTTTCTCTGCTTGTGGCGAGTGGGGGTTGCTTTGTTGTGATGCGTGAGCTTCTCACTGCGGGGGCTTCTCGGCGCGGAGCGTGGCTTCAGTGGTGTGGTCCAGGGCTACGTTGCTCTGTGGCATGTGGGCTTCTCTGGGACCAGGAATCAAACCGGTGTCCCCTGCACTGCGAGGCGGACTCTTAACTACTGGACTCCAGGGAAGCCCCACTACTCTGAATTTTACTCCTCAGCCTCCCAAGCGTGTCACAGGAGGTGGCGTGCCCACCCACCAGCTCTGTCCCCATAGGTCTGTGCTAGCTACTTTCTCTACTTTCCTTGCCTCAGTTTCCCCATCTGTAAAACTGGGTCCAGTGACGGCAACTCTCCGGTGGGAGGTGGGAATTCTGTGGATTCACAGGCGCTTGCAGCTTGGTAGATGCTCAGCGAATAGTGGCCCCCTGTGACTGCCTGTGTCACCCAGGGATGGCCCCGACAGCATCTCATGCTCCCCTAATACCTTGTTGCTCCCCCATCAAGAATCAGAGCCTGCTTCCCCTCCCCTGGAAAGGTGGTGGGCTTCTGACTCTGTAGCCAACAGAACGCTCTGGGAGTGATGTCACATGCCTCCCCAGGGAGAAAAGGCAGCTTGGGCACCGCCTTCCTCCGCCCCGAGGCCTCCATGCTGGGAGGAAACCCAAGCTCACCCACACCATCACATCCCAGGCTGGAGCTAACCTGGCCAGCCTCCCCAGATCCCCGACCCACAGGAACACTGAAAGAGGACAAAAGATAGTTTGGTTTGGTTTTTGACCGCACTGCTCGTGGGATCTTAGTCCTCTAATCAGGGACTGAACCCAAGCCCTCAGCAGTGAAAGTGCGGAGTCCTAACCACTGGACGGCCAGGGAACTCCCAAAAGACTATTGTTTTCAGCCTCTGCACTGAGAAGAGATGAGTTGCGTGGAGGGCAGCAGGATGCTTCAGGGTTGGGTATTACAGGGGCATCCGCCTTAGACCTCCGCCAGGCTGAGCTTCACCCTGACACACTGCATGAGCCCACCTTCCTGAAGCCCGGGTGGTGCTGACGGTGGTCTTGGCAGTGGCTGCCTCTCTGGGAGGAACTCCGATGGGGCTTGGGAGGGGCTCTGAGCACCTGGCCCCGGGACCTCATTTACCCCACAGAGTGGGTTACTTTGGAGGAAACTGAGGCGAGCAGAAGCAGCTGCCCACGGCCACACACGTTGAGTCCATGTGGGGACGTGTTGGTAGCAGGACTGGATCCTGCAGGGAACGTGCAGCCTTGCCGGTCACATCCGGGCTCCCGGGCGTCACCGTGCCATCCCATCCCTGCCGTGCTTGTGCCTCTCCAATGCCTCTCCAAACACCCAACCCTCAAGATGCCAATAGGGCTGCCACAGGACTGAAGCCATCTGTTGCATGGGTCCCGGGCTGTTGATGGTGTTGTTCTCAGCTAGGAACCCTGAAGGCACTCACTTGGCCTGCTTAACTGTGAGGAGCCCCATAGACACTGCTCCCACTGGGACCACGTAGTGACCAGACTGGCCCTTGCGATTCTTATGATTGCAGGACACCATCAGCAAAAGCCATTAGGGAAGGCTGAGGAACACGGTTTATTACTCACAGGTCCTGTGGGTACTTGCCCGCCTGCATCTGCTCAGCCAGACTGTGGGTAGAAAGGGGATGAGTATGTGGGCCTGGAGCCCTGTCTTTACAAGGGCGTGAGAGTGGAGTGTCTAGAGTTTCACGGGCTCACTCTCTTTTTAAAAATATTTATCTTTAAATGGAAGATAAGGGCTTTATAGTAGTGTTGATTTCTGCCATACATCAGTATGAATCAGCCATGGGCATCATATATCTGCTACCTCCCTCCTCCATGAGCCTGTTTGCAGGGCAGCAATGGAGGTACTTGTCACGCACGGATGTGAGAGTTGGACCATGAAGAAGGCTGGGCACCAAAGAATTGATGCTTTCGAACTGTGATGCTGGAGAAAGGCTCTTGAGAGTCCCTTGGACTGCAGGGAGATCGAATCACTCAATCCTAAAGGAAATCAACCCTGAATATTCACTGGAAGGACTGATATTGAAGTTGAAGCTCCAATACTTTGGCCACCCGATGCCAAGAGCTGATTCTTTGGAAAAGACCCTGATGCTGGGAAAGATTGAGGGCAAGAGGAGAAGGGGACGACAGAGGATGAGATGGTTGGATGGCATCACCGACTCAATGGACATGAGTTTGAGCAAACTCTGGGAGATGGTGAAGGCCAGGGAAGCCCGGCAGGTCCCCTGCGGTCACCTGTGGAGCTCAAAATGTGGCCCGGGGAGCTGACCAGGGTGCCGAAAAGCCCCATGCACTTCCCTGGCTCCTCCCTGGGTGTGTGTGGGGGCTCTGAAGCCCCAAGACACTCAGGAAGGTCACTGGGTCCAGTGAGTCTGCAGAGAACCAGGCTGCAAGCCCAGATCACTGTCTGTGATGCCCTGATTCATGGCACTCACTGGTTCTGGGAATGCCTGGGGGAAAGATGCATGCTTGGGGGCGGGGTGGGGGTGGAGTGGGCAGCGTGGGACTTGATCCAGGTGCAGACATTCCAGAGGCGTGTGCGCTGCCCACTATGAGTCTGCAAAGAAGCCAACTTGGGCTGTTCATCAGTCCACCATGTTAAGGTTCATCTCCAGGGCAACTCCTCCAGGAAGTACCCCCCATCCAGCTCCACCCGTTGTTTATAAGTGCTTCATCTTTGGCAGACATCGTGTGTGCCAGGCAGAGAAGCTACACGATAAGATTACCTTATCGTGGAGATCCCCACCCAAGGGGCCTCTTGTACTTTGAAACCCTGGGCGCTGAGCTGCACCTTTTGCTTGGTTACCAGGTGGGACTTGAGAAAATTATCCTTTGGGTCCTTATCTCCCTGAGTCTTTTCACCACCTTTGTGTACCCTGCAGGACTCTGTTTAGCAGGTTGAAAAGGATCTCGCAGGCCTGTGGAGCATAGGAGTCTAGAGAGCTGAAAGGGGGCAGTTCGAGAAGGAAAACCTGCATCTGCAGTGGAGCCGCTTGGTAAGAGCTTGGAGGTAAGCACCTCGCACCGCTGCTGCTTGCTTTCAAAGGCAGCTGGTCCATCAGCGCTGTGTCCATTCCTGCCTGATTCTTAGGAAAGAAAGTTAGCGACTTCCTGGACACCACCCTATCCCCTATTTTCAGCCATCTACTGCTAAGGGTGTCCCTTCCACATTTATTAAAAATTCAGTGCTTATGACAGAGAGGTGCATGGGTGGTTCAGTGGTAGAATTCTCACCTGCCACGTGGGAGGGCCACGTTCGTTTCCCCGGCCCATGCAGCCACAGCGTTCCCTTTTTGGGCTTCCCTGGTGGCTCAGGCGGAAAAGAATCCACTTACAGGAGACACCAGAGACCTGGGTTTGACCCCTGGGTCAGGTTGATCCCTGGGAGAAGGGAATGGCTGTCCACTCCGGTATTCTTGCCTGGGAAATCCTATGGACAGAGGAGCCTGGCAGGCTACGGTCCGTGGGGTGGCAGAGAATCAGACGTGACTGAGCAGCTCACACACACGTGACAGGGAGGTGAACAAAGGCCATTATAAGCTCAAAATAATTATGTGGGCTTATTTTAATCCTTAGAAAATATGCTTTTGGTGTTCCAAAGTTAGCTCTTAGCCTGTACTTTTCTGGCCCTTTTGCAGTTTTCCAGCATGTTAGATCAGAGTAACTGCCACGTACCAGACTCAGTATTCTGTGTTTTGGGCTGTAAAGATGAGTGGCCCTCTGTCCATAAAGAACTCTTTGGTCTGCCTGTACATCATAAATGCTCCATAAACTAACCTGTGAAAATAAAGTGATGTGCTGCAGTTTCCATCATTGAAAAATTTTAAGTGAATGTACAGATGTATTAAAGTGATTCATCTTCACATTTAAAATAAAACCAGCATTAAAAGGCTTATATATAAACAAGAAACAGTTCCCTACGTATCTTAGAGCCTCGCCTCGCTTCCCAGAAGCAAATGCTTTTTCCTTCTCTAAGCTACTTTTGTTGCATTTTTCCTGCTTGTTTCTAAATGATTTCCTTTTAGCACCCTCAACTTTACACATTTGTTTTCTGTCTGGCAAAATTATTATTTACTGTTAGGCCAAGTAATGTACTATAATTATGGTTTGGTGTTTTTCCCCTTATATGGCTTTTTATTTATTTTATTTATTTGGAGTTAATGGTTGCCTCACTTTTTCCATACGCTAAGGTTTCTATGTATCGGTCACTAATTGTTTTTTCTGCACGTTATAACAGAGCTGTGATAGTTTTCAGTAATTTTTGTATACTCTCCAGCACAACAAAATGTATTGTTTTCCTTCCCCGCTCCCCCCGCCCCGGCCCAAAGCCATTCATCTTGGTCACAGTGGGCCGGTTGCTGTCTGACCCACTGCCCAGCTGTTATCTTGGGATTTCCTCTTGCCCTTTCACTGGCCTTTTCGTTAGCAGCTTAAATTTCCCTAAGAATTTTTTAAGTTTTCCATCTGGCCTTCGAGAACCAGCTTGCTACTAGCGTGATTCTTAATCCTGGATTTTTTTCTGAAAGCATTTAAGATCATCTTTTTTTCACGCCTGATATTTTGAAGCGTCACCATTGTGAATTCATTCTGGAAGTGGGGTGTCACTGCTTCCCTCATATTATGACCACGGATTGGCTTGTCTCTTGGTACAAGATGAATGGCTCTGGGTGGGAAAGAGGAATGGAGATGATAAATTGTGTTGGAATATGTAGAAAAGTTATTAATGTGTATGATAGCTCCTTAGAGCATTCAGGAAAAAAAGTTAGTGATAGATGCACAGAAATCTCAGTGACTGGGAAAAGTGAGGCAACATTAGCTCCAGGAAAAACAGAAAGTCATACTGAGGAGGGGACATTTTATGAGACCCGAATAAGGAGACCTGTAAAGCGTGTTCTAAGCAGGGGAGTAGCAGGTATCATGAATAAGATCAGTCACATTCTTGGGTGGGTGGAGACCTCTGTGAGCCTGGAGCAGCGGGTACGATGGGAGAGTGTGGGGGAGGGGAGGCAGGAGCATGTGGTGGGAGGTTTGTGAGCACAGGCGTTGGGTTTCTGTAACAAGAAGGATGCTCTGCTGCTGCTGGAAAATGAACTGAGATAAGAGCAGAAGTAGGGCCAGGTGGGAGGCTATTGCAGGTTCCAGGAGTGGGAGTCCCTGCCTGGAATCATCCATCCAGGACAAGGCATCCAGCCCCGTGGGGGCCTGTGAACGATGGCAGGGAGTTGCAGTGTCCGTTTGTCGGGATGATCTCAGCGTGGTGTCTCCTTCCCTCAGGGCCCAATGGCTGCTAAGTCTCAGCCCAGTGCCCCGAAAACCAAGAGTGCCAGCGGTCTCACCAACGGCAAGGCTGCAGCCCAAGGGCAGTGGGGACGTGCCTGGTAAGCCTGTCACCCGTCTTCCCAGCTGGAAAGTAAAGTGGGCTCTCGGTGAGAGGTTGCCAGCCTTTGGGATTTCAGGAACCGATTAAAGCGATTCTTTTTTATCAGGAGGACTGTCATTAGTAGCAGTTTGCCAACTTAGAAAGTTGGGAACCCAAAGAAGAAACTATTGTAAAAGCTGACGTCAGGGGCGGTGGGTGTCCTGGTTTTGCCCTCAGCGTGTAAGACGTGGGGTCATGGATCTCAGGCTACAGAGTGATGGGGACTTGGTCAGTGTCCCAGATGGCCCAGAACATGAAGCCTCTGGACCCGTGGGGTGTGGAAGGCCTTCCATGCTTGTGTCCTGGGCCCTGGGCTCTCAGGGGTGTCCATGGGCTCGTCGGCCTTCAGACTGCTCAAAGCGGAGAATGCAAGTGGGGTGCCTTGCATAGGCAGTGGGGGCCTTGTCCCCGCGAGCCAACAGCCTCCTCTCGGGAGGCGCTGGCTGGTGTGCCCGTGGGGCTTGGCATCCCGCATTTGAGGTCAGGGGGCCGGGCAGCCTCCATGACCTGCTGCCATCCGTCGGCCCCGCAGGGAGGTGGACTGGTTTTCCCTGGCGAGCGTCGTCTTCCTGCTGCTGTTCGCACCCTTCATTGTGTACTACTTCATCATGGCCTGCGACCAGTACGGCTGCTCCCTGACGGCGCCCGTGGTGGACCTTGCTGCCGGGCGGGCTCGGCTCGCTGACATCTGGGCCAGGACGCCGCCCGTGACTGTGAAGGCGGCCCAGATCTATGCAGCATGGGTCACGCTCCAGGTCAGCCCTCCCAGCCCCCACGGCGGGGGCTACCCTCCTCGGGGTGGGCCTGGCCCCTGGTCGGGGATGGCGTCCGGCTCACACGGACATCCTTATTCCTGGGACCCAGCCGGGCCTCACCCGCCGCCTGATGGATTTAGCTTTGTCTTCAGCTCAAGGGCACCTGGAGGCATCTCAGTGTCTGGTTCGCCTTCCATTGAGCCTCTGTGCTGAGCAGGGAGCAACACGCCCTGGGAGAGCGTGAGGGTGTGACTACCCCCCAGGAAACCCTGTACACGATGGGAAGCGTGTCCTAGGGTTGCCCAGCTCCTGAGAGCTGCTCTTGGTCTGGCAAAGCCAAGGCCATGTCCCCAGAGATCGTCACACAGGCCTGGCCAATGGCGGGGGGTTGGGAGCGGGCCTTGGCTCTGCTGTGATCTCACTAACTTCCCAACCAGCAGGAGTTTATCAGAGGCTGTCTGCATCATGAACTTGGTGAACAGACAGTATTTACTATCTGAACAGGCAGTGTTTAATATCTGAATATTAATATGGATGTTATCATTTTCCTGGGAAATGGTGCAGGGAGGTGCCACCTGCCCCCCACCCTCACCCCACAGGGTTTCCTGACTTGGACGAAGGCTCTGACCTCTGCTAGCTGTTTCTCCCCACGATCCCAGCTCTTGGGCTTCAGCTTCCCTCTCCTTTCAGGCCTCTTGGTCCTTTTGAGTAAAAGGTGATTTGGAGCCGCGAGAGTCACAGTAGCCTAAAGGCAGGAACAGCCCACGTGTGCATAGACAGGCATGGACACGCACGTACTGTGATCCAACCACACGGCAGTGTTGTTCTCGTGGAAAGGAGTGAGGGTCTGACACAGGCTGCTGCCCTGGTGCCTTGAGAACTTGATGTTCAGTGAGAGAAGCCGGCTACAAAGGGGCGTGTCCTGTCTGATTCTGTTTATATGCCAAGTCCAGGACAGGCAGATCTGCAGAGACAGTGCATCAGTGGTTGTCAGAGGCTGGCGGGGAGGGGCCGCTGGGAGGGACTGCCAGGGGGGTATGCAGCTCCTTTTTGGGGTGAAAAGAATGTTCTGGAATTAGCCACTGGGGACGGTGGCACAAGCTTGGGAATACGCTGAACACTTTCAGTGAATACTTTTCAAGGGTGAACTGTATGGAATGTAAGCCAGTGGGCTCTCCCAAAGGGAGTGGCTGAGCCCTGCAGGGAGACGGCGTGGGTGTTCGAGTAGGGGTGACGAGTTTCCTGTTCAGGGCTCCCTTCAAAGCCCGCAGTCAGCCTGCGATCAGCATTCCCAGAGCTGTAGCTCTTCTGGGAGAAGTAACCAGCCATGATCATGGTTTCTGCGATCTGTGCGGTGCCTGCCCGTTCATCGTCTCAGTTGGCAAAGCACAGCCATGTTGAGGCACAGCTGGGCCCCGCAGCCCACGGGGAAACCGGCTGAGACATCTCTGTGTTTCAGGTGCTTCTGTACGTGCTGCTTCCTGACTTCTGCCACAAGTTTCTGCCGGGCTACGTGGGGGGTGTTCAGGAGGGCGCCGTGACTCCCGCAGGTAAGCTGGGGCCCACCCCCGCTTGCCTACCTGCTGCCTTTCCCTGTCCGTTCCTCTTACGGGGCCTGACCCCCACCCCCACCCCTCCAACAGACACACACACACAGCTTCCAGGGACGGCCGCCAGAGGTGAGGTCAGAAATCACATTCCCAATCAGGGAATGAAACAGCCCCCGCTCCCTGCTGGTCGTGTGGTTGGGCTCATGAAGCATCTTCCTGGCAGGGACACTTGGAGTCCCCCAGGGGCATCGTGAGGGCCCAAGCTTTGACTTACAGGGCCTTAGGGCTACCTGGTCCATTCATTCCCCACAGTCGCTGAGACCCCGGCCCAACCCACAGAGAGTTCTTGGCTACCTTCCCTCCACCCCCAGCCCCACCAGGTGCCATAGGGGACCCTCGTCCCTTCTGCTGTGGCTCCAGCTTCCAGCAAACTGCAGGCTGGTGACCCAGCCTCGGGCCGGTTATAGATGTCCTGCGCCCTCTCTCCCCCTCTTAGGGATTCAGCCAGCACGAGGTTAGTCTCCAGCTCACAGTGTTAGGTGTGCTGCTGGCGTGTTGACCTCAAGGGCCTGAGTGGCAGGAGCCACTGACTGGCTCTGGGGGCTGGGGGCTGGGGACCCCAGAAAGGAGCCAGGAGCAGTCACATTGGGCAAACGGCCCCACTCTCGTGTCTCCCCTCTGCAGGAGCCATCAACAAGTACGAGATCAACGGCCTGCAGGCGTGGCTCCTCACGCACCTCCTGTGGTTCGCCAATGCCCACCTCCTCGCCTGGTTCCCCCCCACCATCATCTTCGACAACTGGATCCCGCTGCTCTGGTGCGCCAACATCCTGGGCTACGCCGTCTCCACCTTTGCCATGGTCAAGGGCTACCTGTTTCCCACCGACGCCCGGGAATGGTACGTTCTCAGCGGCCGCCTGAGCCCTAGGTGGTGGGTCAGAGCCTTTTTCTAGTACGTTGGGCTAGGACGTTGCAGAAGTCTGAGGATTGAACATCCTTGAGGAGGAGCTCAAGGGACCGTGGTGGACTCTGGGGAGCAGCCGCATTGAATGGGTAGCTTCTCCTACTTGGGGAGGATGCAGTTGAAGGTGGCCAAGTCTATCTGTGGTGGCTGAGTTATCTCTAGCAGGACCATAGGGAATAAGGAGGGCGGGAGAGGAACTCCTTCTTGCAGGCAGGGGCAGCCCATTCCCTCTTTCTGTGAAACGTCAGTGTGGCCTGAAGCAGTCTTAGTGAGAAGTCTTGTTATCTCGGTGTCTTTAATGTAATAGCTTCCCAGGGAGAGCCCTGCTGATTGGTGTCCATTCTCATGGAGCCTTGGGTGAGATAGTTAGCAATCATCCAACTACCCATCTCTTCATACATCCGTATATCCAATTCTTCATCCACTCATCCACCACCCATCCATCCATTTATCCGTCCGTCCATCCAGCACATCCACCCATCCATCCATCCACCTGTCCATTCATCCACCCAGCCAGCCATCTACCCATCCAACCACCCATCCAACACATCCACCCGTCCATCCACCCGTCCACCCGTCCATCCACCCACCCATCCAGCCACCGTCCATCTATCCATCTATCCATTCATCCCTCCCCTCCCCCGTCTCCCTGTACCCATCCACCCACCCATGTCCCCACCCATCCTCCTAGCCACGCAGCCATCCGTTCATCTATCCGTGCATCTACTTATCCCCCCATCTCTCCCTCCCTGCCTCCTACCAAGGACGCATTCATCAAGAGATTCTTGTTGGGTCCCTCCTGTAGACAGGTGTAGACAGTGGGGCTTTAGGTGTGAACAAGATTCTTGTTCTCAGATTGCATTTTAGTTTTGGTTCCAGATGAAAGCAGAGTGTGCTTCCTTTAACTGTTAGCCCTAGGCTCTTAGGAAGTGTGTTTGGATTGTGGCACTTCGAGCTCATGTGATGATCAGCTAACGAGGCTGGTATTCTAGGCCTCATGGGAATCATTTTCTCTACTACCCCTCTTGTGGACTTTGTATGTTTTACTTCTTTCTACTTATCCTAGTTGAGGGAAATGGGCATGAAAATGTGTTTCCCTAGCACGGGAATCCCCGTGTGTGCAGCACCTGGAAGTGTGAGTCTCCAGCTGGGTTTCCCTGGCTGATTCCCTGTCGCGCCTGTGCTCAGGTGATGAGGGCCAGCAAGGCCTGGGTGTGGGCCCTGGAGCCGGGCACCTGGCTCTGAGACTGGCACTGTTTTTCACGTTTACCTTGGCATCATTTGTAACCTCACTTGCCCATGGAGGCCCGAATGCTCTGTGAGTCCTTGAGAATAAAATCTCTGTCCAGTCGAGCCAGTTGGGCAGCTCGCCTCCGGGGAGCCTGGAGGCGGGAGGGAGGATCCTGGCACCTGCCCAGGTACAGCGTCCCCACCTTCATTGGGACAGAGTGGGCATCTCAGCTCAAGGCCAGGGCTGAATGCAGAGAGAATTATCATGGCTGTTGGGGAGGGGGACCCTGCATGCTGGGTCCTTGCAGCTCACGCCAGGCCTCCCTCTGGTACTGGGCCTGCAGTACCCAGGCCGGGCTGAGCACCTCTGTCCATGCCAGCCGAGGAGGCTGCTTGTGAGAGGTGCTCGTTGACAGCATACCTCTGTTGTTTGTGTTTTCAAGCAAATTCACAGGCAATTTCTTTTACAACTACATGATGGGCGTTGAGTTTAACCCCCGAATTGGGAAGTGGTTTGACTTCAAGCTCTTCTTCAATGGACGCCCCGGGATCGTCGCCTGGACCCTCATCAACCTGTCCTTTGCAGCCAAGCAGCAGGAGCTCTACGGCCGTGTGACCAACTCCATGGTCTTGGTCAACGTCCTGCAGGTGGCCTGCCTGTGGCCTGGGTTGGGGGTTGTGGGCTCTGACCTTGACTGGTGCTGGGGAAACCCGAAAGCCCGATTGCTTTCAAAGGACAGTAAGAGGTATTAGTCGCTCAATCAGTTCTGACTCTCTGAGGCCCCATGGACTGTACAGCCCACCAGGGTCCTCTGTCCATGGTTTCTCCAGGCAAGAATACTGGACTGGGTAGCCATGCCCTCCTCCAGGGCTCTTCCCAGCCCAGGGGTTGAATGAACCCTGGTCTCCTGCACTGTGGGCAGCTTCTTTACCATCTGAGCCACCAGGGAAGCCTCTTGAAAGACTGTAACCCACGCCTTTAAAAGGGGGTCAGCGCCCTTTGCACGTGTCTGGGAGGCTGGCTGCAGAGTGGGAGGTGAAGGAGCTCTGTCCTCACCTGTCAGGCACTGCACTGGCCCCGGGGACTTGTGTGGCCCCCAGCAAACACCTGTTTGCCACTCAGGTGTGTCAGTGGTCCTGGTAACACAGCTCTGATGGCCGTGGAAGGACCCCGTCCCAATCCCCCTACCCCCAGAGTCATCTCTCTGCTCCCAGCTCCACGGCCCTGGGCATCAGGGTCCAGGACATTGCTGGGCACCCCTCTCCTGGGCCATGTGTCATCTCAGACTGCAGACAGGGACTCCCTCCTCCACTTATCCCGATGGCCCAGGCCCGGCAGGAAGTGCAGCAGCTGCCCCACGGTGCGTGTCACCAGGGGAGCTCAGGGGCACCCAGGGGCCCAGTCCCGTCCTGGAGTGTGGTTTCTCCATCTGCCCCCCTGGTCAGTACACGGCCGCTCCTGTGTTGCAGGCCATCTATGTGCTGGACTTCTTCTGGAACGAAACCTGGTACCTGAAAACCATCGACATCTGCCACGACCACTTTGGGTGGTACCTGGGCTGGGGAGACTGCGTCTGGCTGCCGTACCTGTACACGCTGCAGGTGAGGAGCGGGCCAGGGAGCCCTCCGTGATGCTTGCCCCGCCGCCCAGCAGGACCTTCGGGGGCTGGGTCCCCGGGCCCGCCCAGCGCTGCCCTCGGAGCAGACAAGCTGAGCACGTGCCAGGCCTTGTCCTTGCCCAAGTGTCTGGATTTTTCAGGTGGTGGGGGGGCAGCAGAACCTGGAGAAGGGAGGCTGGTGCCCTTTTAGGGAGAGAGAAGGCTTCGTGTATGAGTCAGCACAGACTGCTCTAACAAATGTCTCAGATCGGGCGACTCGAACAGCAGGATTCACTGTCTCCAGAACAGGAGTCACCGTCACCAGTCCTGGAGGGCGGAGTCCCAGACCCAGGTGTGGGCAGGGCCTCTCTCCTGGGCATGCAGACAGCCGTCTCATCCCTGTGTCCTCACAGGGTCGTCCCTCTGAGTGTGTCTGTGTCCTGACCTCCCCTTCTTATCAGGACAGCAGTCACGCTGGATTAGGCCGACCCTAGTGACCCCATTTACCTTCATCACTTCTTTAAAGGCCCATCGCTAGATCCAGCCACCTGATGAGGTCCTGGGCTCAGGACGGCAGCATATGAATGTGAGACGTGACTCGGCCCCAAGACTGAGAGCAGAGGAGACTCAGAGTAGACTGTGGGTCTGAAGAAATGACTTGTGAGATCAGGGTGGTGAATTTGAATACGATTCAAATTCGCATTTGTTCAGATCCTAACACTGAAAGGATAAGAGGCCTGCTCTCCTGTCATTTTTCCCTTAAAGGCTCTGAGTGTCCACACGCGTGAATGGAGGACATGCCAGGGGGCCCTGCCCTCTCAGAGCTCATGGCTGGTCAGGGAAAGGTCCTGACTCAGGCGACCCAGGGTGCAGAGGGGGTGCTTGACAGGAAGTTGGGTGCTGACCCCTGAGAGAGGCCCAAGGAGGCGCCCGCAGCCTGGGCATGAGGATCAGCCAGAGCATCTTAGGGTGGCCACAGCCAGACCAAGAGCAGAATGAAGAGTCTGGGGGTATGAACATTGCCAGACTAGAGGCTGGGGGGTCAGAGCCCAGTGCCAGGCAGGTGGCCTGGAAGAGGGGCGTGTTCCAGGGGAGAGGAGGGTGGAGGCTGGCCAGGGCTGCAAGCTCCAGGAAAGGTTCCCTCTCATGCCTCACAAGAGTTGAGCATAGAAACCTTCCTGGGGAGCTGGAGGGACCTGGCTTTGCGCCTCTGTTGGGCCAGCGGCCAGGGGACGGGGCCTTGAGCATCTCTGGAAAATCAGGGCAGACTCCCCTTGGTAAGGGCTGGGCTGGTGACTCAAGCAGGGCCGGGCAGCTCTGCCCCAGTGCTTGCTGTGTGCTCTGTGCCACGGGAGCCACCTCGGGGTGATGGGGGGTTGTTTCTGAGGCTGTTGCATGTCTGCTAAGTCACTTCAGTCATGTCTCTTCGTGACCCCATGGACTGTAGTCTGCCAGGCTCCTCTGTCCGTGAGATTCTCCAGGCAAGAAGACTGGAGTGGGTTGCCATTTCCTTTTCCAGGGGATCTTCCCGACCCAGGGCTCAAACCTGCATCTTTTATGTTTCCTGCATTGGTAGGCAAGTTCATTACCACTGAGTCACCCAGGAAGCCCTCTGAGGCTGTTGGGGAACATCCAGCCCTCCATGCCGCTCCCAGCTCACAGAGAAGAACCCTCTTTTCCTATGCGTGGTGTGCGAGCTCCCGTGTAGGGTGGCTACGTGACAAGCCCGGCCACATGCTGTCTGCTCGTGGCGTGAGCCCAAGTGAGGAGGTGTGGGAGGGAAGAGAACAGGTTCCTGGGCGTGTGCATGGTTCGCGGCAGCCCAGATGGCCTGCTTGAACAGACCGCGAGAGTGGAGGGAACCAAGGCGGACAGACCTTGTAGGCCGGCCAGGATGAGCACGGGTGAGGCGGTGAGCGGTCAGCCAGTCCTGCAGTGACGGCAGGGCTGCTGTTACCTGGCTGACCCCCCTGCAGCATCCCACAGCAAGAGCGGGGAAGCAGGAAGGTCACAGGAGAGCCGGCAGGGTGGAGGGGAAAGGGCCCTGGGCTGGAGGCTGGAAGTTCTGGCCTCCGGTCCCCACTCTGGGTCCTCTGCACAGACCCTCTGGGTCCGTTTCTCCATTTGGTGGTCGCAGGCTCTCTGGTTCCCTGATACCGTGAGCACCATTTTCCAGGCATGCAAACTGATACCAGTAGATCACACACAGACACACACACACACACACACGTTTGTGTCGGTTTATTTGATTGTGTGATTGTGGTCCCATCAAGTCCGAATTCTTCAGGGCAGCTGGCAGCAGTCTGGAGGTCCTGGGACGCGTTGGTATTGCAGCTGGGTCTGACAGCCGTCTGCTGGTGGAATTCACGCTGTTCCTGAGTCTTATTCTTATTGTCTTCAACTGATTAGATGAGGCCCACCTGCCTTGTGGAGGGTGATCAGCTTCATCCAGTCTAATTGGAAACGTTAATTGCATCTTAAAAATACTTTTTTAACAACTAGACCACTGTTTGACCAAGTATCTGGGTCCCACAGTCTAGCCAAGGGGACACAAAAAATTAACTATCTTATTCAAATGGTATTTTTAATATTATGCCGTGTGTGTTAATTGCTCAGTCGTGTCCAGCTCTTTGCAACCCCATAGACTGTAGTCTACCAGGCTCCTCTGTCCTAGGGATTCTCCAGGCAAGAATAATGGAGTGAGTTGCCATTTCCTTCTCCAGGGGATCTTCCTGACCCAGGGATTGAACGCGGGTCACCTTCATTGCAGGCAGATTCCTTACCATCTGAGCCATAATTGGAAGTCCCATTATGCTATATATTTTACATGTATACTATATGTGATGTGTGTGTGTGTGTACATAGAGAGGCAGATAACTAGCTAGGTGTGTGCATACTAAGTCGCTTCAATCGTGTCCGACTCTTTGCAACCCTATGGACTGTACCCCACCAGCCTCTGTCCGTGGTATTCTCCAGGCAAGAATACTGAAGTGGGTGGCCATGCCCTCCTCCAGGGGATCTTCCCAGCCCAGGGGTGGAACCTGCGCCATTTGCACATTTACTTGTTTGATCCCCTTCGAGGCAGGTGCTTCTGTTTACAGGACAGGACACCGAGGCAGGGCCGGGTGGGCAGCCGGCCAGGAGCGCGGCTGGGGTGTGAAGCTGGGTCGTGCTCCTGAGCCCCTGGTCCGCCCACCACCCGGACGAGGCCACCCCTGACCTCTCGCCTTGCCCCGCAGGGCCTGTACCTGGTGTACCACCCCGTGGAGCTGCCCACCCCCTACGCACTGGGCGTCCTGCTGCTGGGCCTGCTCGGCTACTACATCTTCCGGATGACCAACCACCAGAAGGACCTCTTCCGCCGCACGGACGGGCGCTGCCTGATCTGGGGCAGGAAGCCCAAGGCCATCGAGTGTTCCTACACGTCGGCCGATGGGCAGAAACACCACAGCAAGCTGCTGGTCTCGGGCTTCTGGGGCGTGGCCCGCCACTTCAACTACACGGGCGACCTCATGGGCAGCCTGGCGTACTGCCTGGCCTGCGGTGGCGGCCACCTCCTGCCCTACTTCTACATCATCTACATGACCATCCTGCTGACCCACCGCTGCCTGCGGGACGAGCACCGCTGTGCCAACAAGTACGGCCGCGACTGGGAGCGCTACACGGCTGCCGTGCCCTACCGCCTGCTCCCCGGCATCTTCTAGAGCGGCCCGTGCCAGGAGGAGCCCCCGCGGGGCGGTGAAGAGCGCGGGTCCCAGCCCCGCCCTCCAGGAGCCTCTGCATCCTCACCTGTTACATGGAGCTCTCGCCCTGGGCACAGTCCCCACCATTCACACCAGCTGCCTTCTCACCAGCAGAAACCACCGACTTTCATGTGCAGCGTTCCCAGGGCAAGAGGATGCGCTGGTGTGCCCGCGGATGAGTCGCTCCTCTCTGCGGTCCAGACGGTGGGTGTCTGACATCAAAGGGGACGTCCTGCAGCCGCCGGGGTCCGTCCTGCCCTTCGCCCTCGCCAGCCATGCGGGTGTCACCGTACTGCCTTTGGGCCCCTCGTGCTGCCTGCATCGCCTGCTTGGCGGTGGTGAGCTGCGTCCTTCAGACTTCCCCTTTGCACCCACACCGCGTTAACACGGTTTTCTGTAGAGGGCCCTGAGGGACGCTGCACAGTGAAGGGCCAGCTTCTGGTTCTCGTTCTTTACAAACTCTGCTCAGGCGACCCAGAGGCCTTGGCCACCATCGTGGCGGGGTCTTCACCCAAGCCTTCTCCAAGGAGACCTGAACCCCAGCCTCGGGAGGGGACCCCTTTCTTACCATGGCCGGTTCCTTGACCCACAGATATTCTTGATTTTAGATGTTACTGGCCTGATAGAGTTAATAATCCTTTATTCAGGCGTACTTGGAAGATACCGCAAGTTCAGTTGCTGCCCACCCCGATAAAGCAAACACAGTAAGTCCCTGACGTTCGAACAAGTTCTCTTCTGAGAAAGCGTTTGTAAAGTCTGATTTGTTCGTTAAGCCCAACAGAGTTAGTGTAGGTACCCAGCTAGCACAATTGGCTGTTTAGTATTGTACTGTAATAGTTTCATAGTACTTTTCCTACAAATAAAGCATTTTTAACCTCACAGGACATAACTTGAAAAGTACAGTGGTACAGTGCAGCAGCTGGCGTGCGGGGGCAAGCGTCGGGTGAGCAGGCACGCACTTACTGACTGGAGGAGGGGGAAGCAGTGGGAGGCGGCGGAGCTGCAAGGGGGCCAGCGGCGGTGCCACGCCTAATGTCGACCAAACACATGCTTGCATCTTTGAAAGTTCGCAACCTAAAGGTTCCTATGTAGAGGACTTCCTGTGTCACAATAAAGCAAGTCACGTGAGTTTTTTCACTTCGTGGTGCATATGAAATTTGTGTTTACACGATTCTGTACTCTTTTAAGTATGAAATAGCACTGATGCTAAAGCTGAAACTCCAATACCTTGGCCACCTCATGCGAAGAGTTGACTCACTGGAAAAGACTGATGCTGGGAGGGATTGGGGGCAGGAGGAGACGGGGACGACACAGAATGAGGTGGCTGGATGGCATCACCGACTTGATGGACATGAGTTTGAGTGAACTCCGGGAGTTGGTGATGGACATGGATGCCTGGCGTGCTGTGATTCATGGGGTTGCAAAGAGTCAGACATGACTGAGCGACTGAACTGAACTGAACTGAAAGGACAGTGTACGTACCTTGATTAAAAAATGCTTTATTGCTAAACAAGGCTGAAATGATGCCATAGTCATATCAAAGGCCACTGATGGCAGATCACCGTTAACAAATGTACCACAGCTTTGCAGCACGGCCACAAGAGCCAAGCTGTGACACAGGCACACAGTGCGCAGAGGCTGCTGGGAGGACGGCTCCAGCAGGGTGCTGGGCGCAGGGCTGCCGGAAACCTTCGGTGTGTGTGAAAGCGCCGCATCTGCAGAGCCCAGTGGAAGAGATGTGCCCAGTGTAAACCGCCCCTGCTCAGGCTTCTGTGCGGTTTGCCTCCCACTGGTGCCTGGCCGCAGACAAGCGCTCACGGTTTGGTGTGTAGAGGGGATGCTCAAGGAATCAGATGCTAGGGTCAGCTTTGGGTACCCATCATGGGATTCAGGGGAGGGGCCCCTGCTTCCGCCACCATTGGCCCTCTGCTGGGGCTGCTCTTGTGCTGGGTGTGAAAATCCATTTCATTTGCCAAAGGGAGAAACTCGAGTTTGGCTGCTTGCCCCCAGCAAGGGAATGGAGAAGCCAGAAAATGGTGCTAGGCTTGCTTCACGCCTGGAGGAACCGAGGACTGGGGTGAGCTGGGAGCCCCACGTTCTGGGCAGGAGGGCAGGTGCAGGACATCGTCTCCCCTGCTCATCTCCCAAGCAAAGCCAAGCAGACTCTGGAATAGCCAGGAAGGATCAGAGCTTTTTTCCCACCTGGCCTGACTTCACTGTGTTTCCATTGCTTAGTTGTGTCCGACTGTGACCTCATGGGTTGCAGCCCACCAGGCTTCCCTGTCCTCCACTGTCTCCTGGAGTTTGCTCAAACCCATGGCCGTTGAGTCAGTAGTGCCTTTCAACCATCTCATCCCCTGCCGTCTCCTTTTCCTGCCCTCAGTCTTTCCCAGCATCAGGGTCTTTTCCAGTGAGTCGGCTCTTCACATCTGGTGGCCAAAGGATTGCAGCTTTAGCTTCAGCATCAGTCCTTCCAATGAACATTTAGGGCTGATTTCTTTTAGAATTGACCGATTTGATCTCTTTGCTGTCCAAGTGACTCTCAAGAGTCTTCTCCAGCACTGTGGTTCAAAAGCATCAATTCATCAGTGCTCAGCCGTCATTATGTGAGCCGTCCAACTCTCACACCAGTATACGAATACTGGAAAAACCATAGCTTTGACTATATGGACCTTTATTGGCAAAGTGACGTCTCTGCTTTTGAATCACTGTCTAGGTTTGTCATAGCTTTTCTTCCAAGGACCAAGCGTCTTAACTTCATGGCTTCTGTCACCATCTGCAGTGATTTTGGAGCCCAAGAAAATAAAATCCACCACTGTTTCTATCGTTTCCCCATCTATTTGCCATGAAGTGATGGGAGTGGATGCCATGACCTTGGTTTTTTGAGTGTTCAGTTTTAAGCCAGGTTTTCCACTCTCCTCTTTCACCCTCATCAAGAGGCTGGGCCAACTTCGAGCCATGCTTTTCTTGTCTGGTGCCCAACCCTGCCCACTGGAGCTCCCGGGTCAAAGGGGATCCTGGGCATCTCACCAGCCACACAAGGCCCTCGAGGACCCGCCAGAGCCCTGGGCCCCCACTGGGATGGCCCTGAGCACAGTGGACCCCACCGTTTCTGCCCAGACCTCGGGGTGGATTCATTTTAAGGAGGCTGGAGGGTGGTGTCTGTGAGCCAGATCCTGTCTTCCCCATTCAACAACTGTGTGACTGCCAGCAGGCGACATCCCTCTGTGTGTCCTCGTTTGAAGAATAAGGGTGATGATTCTTTTGCTGTGTGTGAGAAGCCTTCTGAGATGGATTTCCCAGGAGAGCTCTAGGGTCAAACCTTAGATCGGCCTATCTGTCACTTGGCCAAGTCTCACGTGTTCGTGTCAGCGTCTTGGAGCTGGGCTGCAGTTTGATCTGTTTTGTCCAGCACGCTCAGCCAACACAGTGAAGCCGGGCACCTCATGCAACAGGGCAGGTCTGTCTGCCTTTGCTCACCTCTTCGGCATGTGGATGAAACCCAGCAGCCCTCTCTGCACAAGGGACGGGGAGCCTGGAGTGCCAACCCTGTGCATGGTGAGGCTGGTGTGGGCAGTAGGGGAGAGGGTGGTTCCCACACTGGGGACATGCTGCCCACGGCGATGGGCTTGGCTTCACTGCTGTTTCTGGGGCCAGTTGCCCCAGGAAGGTATTTCCCTAGGTCTTGGAACTCCCTTGTCTGGATGTGGATGTTGTTTCATTGGTGAGAAGCCAGGCCAGGCGGTGACACAGCCCGCTTCTCTGAGAAGCCCTCTCTCTTGAGAGGCTGAGTTGAGTAGAATGTACAAAATCAAGACATAAGTTCACACCACACGCTTCTTTTCTAGAAAGGGCAGGTCATTCCCACCCCATGCGGGTGAGGCCACAGTGACTGGGAGGCCAGGAGGGGATGACCTTCGTTTCCAGAAATTCAGTGCCCTGCATTGGCTCGTGATCAATGATCCATGGGCAGACCTGGCCGTGCCGCCCAGTTCCTTGTCCCGGAATACAGGCAGCGGTTGGAGGTTTGTGCAAGACTGGTATGATCACCTAAACAAACAGGGAGGATCAAGAAATCTCTCAGTAACCTCATCTGTCATAAGTGCGAAGTCACTTCAGTCGTGTCTGACTCTGTGCAACCCCATGGACCAGCCCACCAGGCTCCTCTGCCCATGGAATTCTTCAGGTAAGAATACTAGAGTGGGTTGCCATGCCATTCTCCAGGGGATCCTCCCAACTCAAGGATGGATCCAGGTCTCTTGCATGGAAGGTAGATTCTTTACCATCTGAGCCACCAGGGAAGACCCCTGACATAAATTACTGACTTACCTTGCTTACCTGTCTCCCCGACTGGGATACAAGCCCAGTGAGGGTAAATTTCTGATTATTTTGTGCCCTAGCCCCAGAACACCGTCTGCCACAAGTCAGAAGCTGACCCTTACAGCTCCTACTGTGCTCCAGCCACCGTCATGAAAACTTCACACATACCCTCCGACCTTTACAGTAACCCCGGTGCTCCATACTATTGCCATTCCCATTTTACAGTTAGTGGAACTGAGGCACAGATGGTCAGCGAGACCTGCCCAGGCTGCAGGCTGATGCATGGCAGAGCTGGGGCTCAAACTCCATCTGGCGCCAGAGTCTGTGCCCTTTACCACCTCCCTCTGGAGCTTTCTCTCCTCCTGCTCCAGGTGTTAAATAACTAGATGGGTTGTGTCACGAAGCAGGGAAGGTCCAGAGGCAAAGCTTTCCACCAGCACTTTGCAGACTATGGATTGCAACCCGCTCCTGGGTCGTAAAATCACTAGGAAAGGGCGAGGCTATGTATTATCCATTGCTGTGTTGTGACTCCTATACTGAATGGCTTAAATCAGCAGTAGACATCGCCTCACCCAATTTCTGAGGTTCATGAGTCCAGAAGGAGCTTAGCCTGGTGGTGCTGGTTCAAGGTTTCTCACAAGGTTGCAGGCAAGCTGATGGCCAGGACTGCTTCGCCCGACAGCTCGACTGGGGCTGGAGGACTTGCTTGCAAGGCGGCTCCAAGTGTGTTTGGCAACTGGTGCTGCCTTCGGGCTTCCCTGGTAGCTCAGCTGGTAAAGAATCTGCCCACAGTGCAGGAGACCCCAGTTCGATCCCTGGGTTGGGAAGATCCCCTGGAGAAGGGTGTGGCAACCTACTCCAGTATTCTTGCCTGGAGAATCCCCATGGACAGAGGAGCCTGGCGGGCTACAGTCCATGGGGTCGCAGAGTCGGACACGACTGAGTGACTAACGTACATGTATGTGTTGGCTGGGGGCCTCAGCTTGTCACCATGTGGGCTTCTCCACAGGCTGCTCAAGGGTCCTCCCGACATAGCGACCCCCGTAGTGGGTGATCACCTTCACACAACGTCCTTTACACCAACCTGAGAAGTCCTGCACCCCCACCTCTGTGATATTCCACTGGTGACACAAGTCAGCGCCTTTCAGTGTGGGAGGGGGCTACACAGGGGTGTTACTGGCAGCCAGAGGTGTCATCTTGGAGGCAGGCTGCTGTAGGTTACTTGACAATAAAGAAACTTGCAGAGGTCCCTGGAGGTCGCTGATGCTGGCAGATCTGATGGTGTCAGGGTTCCACTAAGAGGGGAGAGCATGTCACCCTCCACCGACTGCACCTCCCGCTGGGGTCCAGGGCTCCCTGTGGCCTGTAGCTGCTGCCCGGCTCTGCCTTCTGGCCTGGCACCTGGATGGTTTTCAACACCTGCCACTCAACAAACAGCACCTGAGCAACCAAGGGACGTGTGTCAGAGAACTCGGTCAGGTGACGAGGCATCTGTCGATCAAGGGGGAACGGAGGGGCTTTTCAATAAAAATTGTTTTATTTTTTAAAGTTTGTTTTTGATTGTGCTGGGTCTTCCTCGTCGTGCAAGGGCTTTCTCTAGTTGCAGTCAGCGGGAGGCTCCTCTTTGTTGTGGGCGGGCTTCTCACTGCGTTGGCTCTTGTTGCCAAGCATGGGCTCTAGGCCATGTGGGCTTCGGTAAGTTTCAGCATGCAGGCCCAGTTGCTGTGGCCCCCAGGATCTAGAGTGTGGCCCCAGTGATTTTGGTGCATAGGCCCCATGACATGTGGGACCTTTCTGGACCAGGGGTCGAACCCATGTCCCCTGCCCTGGCAGGCAGATTCCTCTCCACTGAGCCACCAGTGAAGTCCCTAAAAGTTGTTTTAATTAAAAAATAATAAATGCAAACTTGGGTCAGATGAATACCCAAATGGAGGAAAATGAACTTGACCCCAGCTCACATCATATTGTCAGGGGACTGTGTGATTGCTTCGGTTCTGTCTTGCCACAGCAGAAATTTGAGGCGGTGGACCAGTGTTACAGCTCAGCTGAAACATTAGACCAGTGTTAGGGCTTCCCTTGGAGATCAGTCAGTAAAGAAACTGCCTGCAGTGCAGAAGACCTGGGTTCGATCCCTGAGTGGGGAAGATCCCCTGGAGAAGGAAATGGCAGCCCACTCCAGTGTCTTTGCTGGAAAATCCCATGCACAGAGGAGCCTGGTGGGCTGCAGTCTGTGGGGCCGCAAAGAGCCGGGCACGACTGAGCGACCGACACCAACACGGCTCGGTGACAACTTAGTTTTATTTGGCAAAGAAAAGGGAAATACGGCCCTGAGGTGTGGGGGATGCCAACCCTAAGGACGGGAAGGGGGAGGGAGGCTGAATTGTGACTCCTCTTTTTATGTTTTTCTCCTCCCTCCTAGCCTACCCTATGCAAACTGGGCTAGCCAAGAAAGGGGCATGAATGATATTCTCCATGTTCAGGTGTAGTTTTATAGATCCTTGTTGAAATGGACAGAGACAGAACAGGTTAGACAATTGATAATACACAGAGCAGTCATAAGCAGCATCAATGTGGTGATAACAGTGGTTAGTAGGGGCATTCATTTCAGTTCAGTTCAAGCACTCAGTCGTGTCCGACTCTTTGTGACCCCATGAATCACAGCACGCCAGGCCTCCCTGTTCATCACCAACTCCCGGAGTTCACTCAAACTCATGTCCATCGAGTCGGTGATGCCATCCAGCCATCTCATTCTCTGTCGTCCCCTTCTCCCGCCCCCAATCCTTCCCAGCATCAGAGTCTTTTCCAGTGAGTCAACTCTTCGCATGAGGTGGCCAAAGTACTGGAGTTTCAGCTTTAGCATCAGTCCTTCCAATGAACACCCAGGACTGATCTCCTTCAGGATCGACTGGTTGGATCTCCTTGCAGTCCAAGGGACTCTCAAGAGTCTTCTCCAGCACCACAGTTCAAAAGCATCAATTCTTCGGCGATCAGCTTTCTTCACAGTCCAACTCTCACATCCATACATGACCACGGGAAAAACCATAGCCTTGACTAGACGGACCTTGACTGGCAAAGTAATGTCTCTGCTTTTTAATATGCTATCTAGGCTGGTCATAACTTTCCTTCCAAGGAGCAAGCGTCTTTTAATTTCATGGCTGCAATCAGCATCTGCAGTGATTTTGGAGCCCCCAAAAATAAAGTCTGACACTTTTTCCACTGTTTCCCCATCTATTTCCCATGAAGTGATGGGACCAGATGCCATGATCTTTGTTTTCTGAATGTTGAGCTTCAAGCCAACCTTTTCACTCTCCTCTTTCACTTTCATCAAGAGGCTTTTGAGTTCCTCTTCACTTTCTGCCATAAGGGTGGTGTCATCTGCATATCTGAGGTTATTGAAATTTCTCCCGGCAGTCTTGATTCCAGCTTGTGCTTCTTCCAGTCCAGCGTTCCTCATGATGTACTCTGCATAGAAGTTAAATAAGCAGGGTGACAATATACAACCTTGACGTACTCCTTTTCCTATTTGGAACCAGTTTGTGGTTCCATGTCCAGTTCTAACTGTTGCTTCCTGACCTGCATACAGGTTTTCAAAAGGCAGGTCAGGCAGTCTGGTATTCCCATCTCTTTCAGAATTTTCCACAGTTTATTGTGATCCACACAGTCAAAGGCTTTGGCATAGTCAATAAAGCAGAAATAGATATTTTTCTGGAACTCTCTTGATTTTTCCATGATCCAGCGGATGTTGGCCATTTGATCTCTGGTGCCTCTGCCTTTTCTAAAACCAGCTTGAACATCTGGGAGTTCACAGTTCACATATTGCTGAAGCCTGGCTTGCAGAATTTTGAGCATGACTTTACTAGCGTGTGAGATGAGTGCAATTGTGCGGTAGTTTGAGCATTCTTTGGCATTGCCTTTCCTTGGGATTGGGATGAAAACTGACCTTTTCCAGTCCTGTGGCCACTGCTGAGTTTTCCAAATTTGCTGGCATATTGAGTGCAGCACTTTCACAGCACCATCTTTCAAGATTTGAAATAGCTCAACTGGAATTCCATCACCTCCACTGGCTTTGTTCGTAGTGATGCTTCCTAAGGCCCACTTGACTTCACATTCCAAGATGTCTGGCTCTAGGTGAGTGATCACAGCATCGTGATTATCTGGGTCGTGAAGATCTTTTTTGTACAGTTCTTCTGTGTATTCTTGCCACCTCTTCTTAACATCTTCTGCTTCGTTAGGTCCCTACCACTTCTGTCCTATATCAAGCCCGTCTTTGCATGAAATGTTCCCTTGGTATCTCGGGTAGGCCAGCCCAAAAGACGTAAAGAGAAGAGGGAGGCTCAATTTTGGCTCCTTTTTTTAATATGTTTTTCTCCTCCCCCCGAGGCTGCCCTATGCAAACTGGGCCGAGAAGCGGGTGTGCGTGTTTCACCCGAAGCCCTCACTCCAGTCTGTGGATTTTCTTTTGTTCCATTTTCACGGGCTTTCCCCTTTCTTTGTCTTTTAGCCACCACCATTTGGGACTCCTTTTTCCTAACTACCTAACAATATACAAAAAATTGAGATGTAAAAGGTAAATCAATAACATCTTCTTTAAAAATAAAAGAGGTGGGAGGACATCCTTGCTGGTCAATGGCTAAAATTCCATGTTCCCAATGCGGGGGCCCTGGGTTCAAACTCTGGTCAGGGAACTAGATCCCACATGCTGCAACGAAAAAACATCCCGCGTACTGCAACTAAGATTGGGGGCAGTCAGGTGAATGCATATTCTTTTAGAAATAAATTAAAAAGTGAAAGAGAATCGTCTTGGTTAGGCAAAGATTTCTTTAAAAAGGACAGTGAAGCACTACCCACAAGAAAGAAAAGACTGCCTTTGAACGAAGTTAAGAGTTCCTTTTCATCAAAAGGGAGCATTCAGAGAGTGAAAGGGTAGTGCAGGAGGAGGGAAAGGTGTTTGCAGGGACGCTCCCTCCGCTGGAGGACTCACGGACAGAGTGAGGTCAGACGGCGTCACCGACTCCATGGCCATGAACGTGAACAAACTCCAGGAGGCAGTGGGGGACAGAGCAACCTGGCATACGCAGTCCGTGGGGACGCAAAGAGGGAGACACGACCTAGCGACCGACCGAACAGCTACAGCAACAAGCCCCCGGGGTAGTGATTGGCAAGCTGGTGTTTGCCAAGGGGGAAGAGAGTTGAGAAAAGGACCAATAACCATATGAAAATGTGCTCAGCATCCTTATTGTCAGGAAGGTGCAGGTGAAACCACCACCCTGGGTGGGGGGAGTGAAGATGAAACGGCCCAGAAGCCCACCTGTTGGTGAGGCTGTGCAGCCTCAGGCAGTCTGCCCTGGATGGCGGTGCAGACTGGGACGGCCCCTTCAGGGAGGAGTCTGGCAGCATCTCAAAGCCCAACACCTGTGTCCCCTCAGAGTGACTCCCCTCGCCAGGGTGGCCTCCAGGGACCAAGCGTCTGTGCTCACAGCAGTGTTCACAGTGGCACTGCTCACAAACAGGAAGGAACCTGACAGCCTGTGGACAGCAGAGTGAGTGACCCGGGTAACGCCCTCCCCCAGGCTACAGCGCATGGGAGACTCATGTGCACGGGGCGGAGTGAAGGAAGCCTGACCCAGGAGGAAACACTTCCAGCAATTCCAAGGTCAGGCCGGCCATGTCATTGCAGCAGGAGACAGAGGGTGGTTACCTCCAGGGCTGGCAGGGCTGTAGCCAGAGTGGAGGGTACAGGGCAGCCCTTCTGGGGACTAGAAATACCTGAGTCTGTAAATCCGGTTACACAGGGACAGCGAACATCAAGGTCATCTCGGTGTGCCCGTAAACGCATGTACTCTGTTACCTGGACATCACATCTTTCCACAAAGAAAGAAAGGAGTCAGGCAGCTCCTCTGCATGGACACACAGAGGAAGGGCTGGTGCAGAGCCCCTGAGGGTGGAGAGATAGGCCATCCAGAGGCCTCCGGGAGGAAAGTGCCAGGCGAGCAGGGGGCAGCTGTGCTGCAGATTTTGGCAGAGACCCTCTGAGTGCAGTGGGAGGTGGTAAAGGGACAGACGCCCTGAGCAGATGGACAAGCGGGAGCCACAGAGCCCCCGTGCTGAACGGTGGCCGGCATTCATCACACACGTGCATTTAGAAGTCCATCCCTTGCAGCCACTCACTCACCCCTCACCTAACCAGGTGGGTCTGTGCATCCAGGCAGCCATTCCGAGGTGTTCATGGAGACAGCGTTAGGAGCAGATCATGGACTCAGGGAAGCTGGGCTGTTACAGCTTACCCCATTGGGCCCCCGTGTTTGCACCCCGCGTGCCAGAGGCTGTGCCATGATCCTCTGAGCAGACGTGTTCCAGGAGTCCCGTCACCCCTTGCTTGTGGGATCCCATCCTCTGGATGGGAGGTCCAGAGCTGCCCCGCTCCCTGCCTCACCAGATACGTGCCCCTTCAGTCAAGGTGCTGGGATGTCCTGCCCACAGAGAGGACTGCACTGCTTCTGCCCCTGCCTCGTCCAGGCCAGGACACGTGCGTCCGCCAGCCCGTTGCCTTCCTGCCCAAGGCTGAAGGCATCTCTGTCTAATAGTCAACTCTCCTCCAGTGCCCGAGGCTCACATCCCAGGGGCAGGCCTCGGGGGTCTGGCGGGGGCCTGCGTCTCCATTCTTCTGCAGCAGGGCCGATTCCTGGAGGGCCCCACACGCCAAAACAACCACAAGAGTGGATACAGGAAAAGCAGAAAGGAGGTCACAAACACTGGCCGGCAAGCCAGGACCTGGCAGGCTGGAGCTGACGTCAGGGCAGGACCCTGAGGTCACAGCTTTGTCACAGCACAGTGCGATTGTCCTGCATCATGGTGGCCCCAGGCCACCAAGACAAGGTCACCCCACAGCCAGCATCCTTGGTGAAGCAGGCAGGCAGGCTTGTGTGTTTGCAAACGTCTTGTGCACGAAGCTTCGCTTGACCAGATGGCTCAGCTTTTTGGCAGGTCTTCTCTTGGGGGGGCGGGGTGGGGCCGTCACTGGTGGGCTGCACTGTCTGACGGCCATTCGGCTCTTTGTTTCGGTATCTCTGGTTCGGCCTAGATGCTTTCACTGTTTAATTAGAGGACTTTGACATCTTTTTCCTAACAGAAAGAGAAAGGCTGCTGAACAAGACTGAGGACTCAGCACTGGATAAACGGGAAGCCCTCCCCTGAGAACCAGGCCTGCCCCGGCCACGTCTCTTCCCCAGGAGCTTGGAGGTAAGAGGGGGCTGGTCGCTTTCCAAGGAGCAATATGTGCTTGGGACTTCCAAATTTCTTGCTGACTAAGGTGCGTGGAGTTACGGCTATGGTCTTTCCGTAGTCATGTGCGGATGTGAGAGCTGGACCATGATGAAGGAAGAGCACCGAATAATAGATGCGTCTGAGCTGTGGTGCTGGAGAAGACTCGTAAGAGTCCCCTGGACAGCAAGGAGGTCCAACCAGTCCATCCTCAAGGAGATCTACCCGGAATGCGCATTAGAAGGACGGATGCTGACGCTCCAATACTTTGGCCACCTGATGCCAGGAGCTGACTCACTGGAAAAGACCCTGATGCTGGGAAAGATTGAGGGCAGGAGGAGAAGGGGGCGACAGAGGATGAGATGGCGGATGGACATGAACTTAGTTATTCAAACTCCGGGAGAAGATGAGGGCCCGGGAGGCCTGGCGTGCGCGGTCCACGGGGTCACAAAGAGTTGGATACGACGTAGCGACTCAACAACAGCAACAAAATGAATGGTTTCATGTTTTCTCTTTTCAAAAAACAAAAAATCAAAAATTTTATTTTTGGCCACACGGGGTCTTTGTTGTGGTGGGTGGGCTTCTCCCTGCAGCGGCTTCTCCTGCTGTAGAGCACGTGTCCGAGGGCAGGTGGGCACAGGAGTTGTGGCGCACGGGCTTAGTTGCCCCATGGCCTGTGGCATCTTCCCAGACGTGGGATCGAGCCCACATCTCCTGCATTGGGAGGCAGATTCTTAACCAGTAGTCCACCAGGGAATTCCTCATCAAGGTTTCTCTTGATGCTTCTTTTAATCTTCTTCCTTCAGATATATATATATATAAGACTTCTAAGCAATTACTTCTGAAATGGTCTGGAATTCAATTCTGAAACTTTCAGGAATTCCCCGGTTTTTGTGAGTCTGGGCATCTGAGCAGACTCCCAGGCCCCAGAGTCAGGGGCTCCTGTCAGGACACATAGCAAAGCAGCCTGGGTTTCTTCTCCTGTGTCCAAACAGCCCTGTGCATTCACATTTAAATGAAGATTCTGTTAAGGAGAAGAGTCCATTTGGGGCTGCTTATGGCCACTGGTAAATGAAAATACGTCAGCATTTTCTTCCAAATGTCTATTTAAAATTCACATGTGGAGAGAAGGGAACCCTCTTACACTGTTGGTGGGAATGCAAACTAGTACAGCCACTATGGAGAACAGTGTGGAGATTCCTCAGAAAACTGGAAATAGAACTGCCATATGATCCAGGGATCGCACTCCTGGGCATACACACCGAGGAAACCAGAATTGAAAGAGACACATGTACTCCAATGTTCATTGCAGCACTGTTTATAATAGCCAGGACATGGAAGCAACCTAGATGTCCATCTGCAGATGAATGGATAAGAAAGCTTTGGTACATATACACAATGGAGTATTTCTCAGCCATCAAAAAGAATGCATTTGAATCAGTTTTAATGAGGTGGATGAAATTGGAGCCAATTATACAGAGTGAAGTAAGCCAGAAAGAAGAACATCAATACCGTATATTAACGCATATATATGGAATTTAGAAAAATGGTAACCTGAACCCTGTATAAGAGACTGCAAAAGAGACATAGGCATTTAGAACAGTCTTTGGGACTCTGTGGGAGAGGGTGAAGGTGGAATGATTGGAGAGAATGGAATTGTAGCATGTATATTATCATAAGTGACCAGTCCAGGTTCGACGCATAAATTTTCCTCTGTTCATTTCTTTGCATTTGTGCTTTTTTAATAAAATTCTTTTTTAGAAAAAGAAAAAAAATAAAATAAAATAAAATAAAATTCACAAGCATTTGCATTTCTCATCAGTGACACAAGCCAGGGTGATACAGGTGAAGAAATCTTTAGTGGAGGTCAAAGGACTTCAGGGAGCAGAGCCTTGACGTAACAGCAGGTGCAAAGCCAGACCCAGGTTTCCTCTCCCTTTCCGCGGGCCCTGAGCAGGCGAGGTGGACACTTCATTGTTGTTCTTTCTGGAGGATGAGTTTGGCCTCCAGCACTGTCAGGGGACACACGTGGGTGAGGAGAGGGTACCTGTGATAAATTGCAGTCTAGCAGACAGGGCAGTTGTGTTGAACGGGTGAAACTTTGGTCCAGATGGTGGGCTTGGTGTGGAAGCTGAAAAAGAGTGAGATGCTGTTTTGGGTGGAAAATGCGGGTAACTGGCACGACTATTGTCCAAACTGAAAATACTGAAGCTCTCCAAGGTTGAAAACATCAAGCATCTTTTCTGACCAGAAATAATGCCCGGCACACAGTAGGTCTGCAATAATTTTTGGAACAAACTGATGAAAAGTCAAATCCACAGAGGAAACTTCTGTCCAAGCCAACCATAGTCCATTTTGCAGGTGTTGCCATGAACCAATGCACCCAGGAGTGGGCAAACGTTTTCCAGAAAAAGCCAACTAGGAACTCCTTTAGGCTTTGTGGGTCAGACAGCCTCTGTCACAACTGTTCAATGCTACTGCTGTAGTAAGAAAGTGCCAGAGATAATATGTAGACGAATGGGTGTGGCTGGGTGCCAATAAAACCTTAAGAAAACAGACAGAAGCTGGAAGCGGCCCATGGGCCAGGCGTGTGGCCCTCTGTACTAGATGGACTAGTCACTTCTACAAGATAGAGATGGCACCTTTGTATTCTTTCAGGACCCAGAACTGGATGTTTAAGTTAAGTACAAATGTGTTAAATTTGCCTCTCCCATAGGGAGCCCTCCTACACTGTTGGAGAGAAGGTAAGCTGATGCAATCACCATGGAAAACAGCATGGAGTTTCCTCAAGAAACTTAAAAAAGAGTTACCGTGTGATCCAGCAACACATTCCTGGGCATTTATCCAGACAAAACTCTAATTTGAAAAGATAAAAGGCTTCCAGTGTCCACAGCAGCATTATTTACAATAGCTAAGACATGGAAGCAACCTAAGTGTCCATCGACGGGCGAAAGGGTGAAGGAGGCGTGGTCCAGATACACACACAGGGCAGTACCGCTCGGCCGTGGAAAGGCGTGAAACAACGCCATTCGCAGGCTGGGCCTGGAGATGAGCAGACATGTGATATCACTTACACGTGGACTCTAAGATGCGACACAAACGATCGCCCCCGCGAGGCAGAGTCAGCCTCACGGACCAGAGGACCGGCCCGCGGCTGCCGAGGGGCAGCAGTTGGGGGCGGGAGCGGGAGTTTGGGGTCAGCAGACGCAAGCCATTCCACTCGGAATGGATAAGCAGCACGTCCTACGGGGCAGCCCAGGGAACTCCAGCCACGGCCCTGTGATGAGCCATAGAGGATAAGAGTGGGTAGCTGAATCACGGTGCTGTAGAGCAGAGACGAGAACTTTGTAAATCAACTGCGATTTTAAAAAGAGAAGCGGAAAAGCTGCCTCTCCTCTCCCCTATTGTACTTAAAATTGTTTTAATGTTGTCAAATTACTCTGCATTGTGTTAGAGGTCAGTTGGAAGGCTCTTGGCTCCGGAAGGAAGAACTTGTGAAATCTTTCCTAACTTGTATCTCAGAGCTGTGGTCTAGTGAGCGGCCACCAGGGGGCAGCCAGGACACACAGGAAGCAACTGCTCTGCAGGAAGAAGCGGAGCAGAACCCAGCGCCTTGGAGGGCCGCACCGTCCCAGGTCGCATTGTGTGCCCTCTTGGGGTGCAAGACCTGGGATCCAGGGTGGAAAACGCTGAGCCAGAAGCCTTCTTCTGTTGCCACCCTCTGCAGATGGTTTGCTGATATATATTAACTTATCCATGTGTGCTGCTGCTGCTAAGTCGTGTCCAACTCTGTGCAACCCCACAGACAGCAACCCACCAGGCTCCTCTGTCCACAGGATTCTCCAGGCAAGAATACTGGAGTGGGTTGCCATTTCCTTCTCCCAACTTGTGCATACAAATACTTAATTCTAAATAGATAACACTGATGTCCTCTGGACTAGACCAAGAAGCCTGGCATCCTAGGAGAGCAAGCCAAGATTGCTTTGGGCCTCATTACTTAAATAATTAACCTCAACATTTGTTTCGGGGAGAGGTCAAGTGCTGTGAGGGGCACACGGCGGTGCTGAGCCTCACCTGGATGTTGTTGTTGTTTAGTCACTAAGTCATGTCTGACTCTTTTGTGACCCCATGGACTGTAGCCCCCCAGGCCCCTTTGTCCATGAAATTTTTCAGGCAGGAATACTGGAGTGGGTTGCCATTTCCTTCTCCAGGGGATCTTCCTGACCCAGGGATTGAACCCATGTCTCCTGCATTGTCAGGTGAATTCTTTACCACTGAGGCACGGATGTATATCATCATAAAATAGGACAAAGAGAAAAAGAATACTCCCCCCTCTCCTGTGAGTCTGAGGGAGCAGCTCCTTGTCCAAGTCCTCCCAGGCCGACTTAGAACATTGCCTCCTATGCACAGCCCTTATCACATCACATTAAAGTGATTTTTAAATAGCTTTATTTAATTTCGCTGTGCTGTTGCTCTGTGGGCTTTTTTCTAGTTGCCGTGAGTGGGGGGCTACTCTCTAGTTGCGGTACATGGGCTTCCACTGTGGTTGCGTCTCTTGTCGTGAAGCAGCGGGCTCTAGGGTGCGTGGGCTTTGACAGCCGTGGCAAGCAGGCTCAGTGGTTGCAGTTCCCGGGCTCCAGAGCGCAGGCTCAGGAGTTTAGTTGCTCCTCAGCATGTGGGATCTTCCCGGATCGGGGACTGAATGTGCGTCTGCTGCACTGGCAGGCAGACTCTTTAGCACTGAGCCAGCAGGGGAGCCCCAGCCTCTTCTCCCAATGGTCTGAGCCTTTCCCTTCCAGTCTCCGTAACGCCCTTCGCAAACATCTCTGTGTTGATGCCGAATACTTAGACTCACAAGTGACCCCCGGCTCCACAAGCATTTGGGGTAAAGCAGGAGAGCGCCCCTTCGGGGACTGTTCTGTCCTGGGTTCAGCAGCCCTGCCCCATCGCCAGTGGCCAGCAGGCTCCGGAGTCGGCCGATTGGAGGCAAATCCCTCCCCTCTCTGAACCACTTCTAGGGTGGGATTTCCTTCTTTATCCTTCTCATGTTTTCCAAACTTGCCAAAACCTGGAAGAAGTTGTCTGGAAGCCAAGTGGAGGGGAGGGATTGATTTAGACCTGGGGCCAGGAGGTGCGGGAGGCCTCCCAGGAGAGGGGTTGGGGGTCTGGCCGTGACACCAACATGCAAACCACCAGGGCCACTGTACCTCCCAGGGCTCCCTGGCCAAACCCCCTGGCTGGGCGAACGGTGAAGGGGCTGCTTCAGGAGACCCCAGTGAAGCAGGTCACGGGCCTCATCCAGCAAAAGCCACATGGCTCCAGGGCGGCCAGTGCAGGTGGTTATTGGAGAGCCTGGCCGCTCCAGCAAACTGCCCAGTGCATCCAGACGGCAGCTCACCCCGCAGGCAGGCCAGAGCCGAGACCCTACCTGGCACTGCAGCTGCCCCTCAGGTGGGCACCTTGCAAATGGCACAAACAGCCACACCCTCTGTCTTCCCTGCAGCTGGCTCACACGCGGCGCCATGAACGTGCCCCTCATCTGTGACTACGGCTCGGGCTTCAGCAAGGTGGGCTTCGCGGGGACAGAGGCGCCCCTGGCCGTGTTCCCGACCATCCTCGGGAAACTCCGCCACGAGGTGAGTGCCGGGGATCCTCCCTGGGGGCCGCAGCCCCTCCCCAGCTAAGATTCAAAGGGCCTGAGCCTTGTCCTAAGACATCCCATCTAGAGGACCTGGCTCAGGACCGCTACGCACTGCTTGTCTTTTGCTTTGTGTTGCTTTGCTGGAGCTGCTGGGACAAAAGCCCACAGCTGGGGCAGGTTAAACAGCAGACAGTTATTCTCTCCAGCCTGGAGGCTGGAATCCCAGACCCAGCTGTGGGCGGGGCTGGTCCTCCCGAGGCCTCCCTCCTGGGCGTGGAGACGGCCGTCTCCTCCCCGTGTCCTCACAGGGTCGTCCCTCTGCATGTGTCCGTGTCCTGACCTCCTCTTCTTAAAAAGACACCAGTCCTGTGGGTCCAGGGCCCCACCCTCGTGACCTCATTTTACGGTAATCATCTCTTTAAGGGCCTGGCTCCCGATACAGCCATACTCTGAGGTCAGGGCTTTAGCACAGGGTTTGCTGGGAGGGCACGCAGTTCAACTGACAACATGCTTTATGCAGTAATGAAAGGTGTCCTCTCTTGGGGGGACAGGAAGTACCAGCCTTGCCCTGTCTGAGCCCCTTCTCTCTGAGGCCATCCCCTCCCTCCTTCTGCGTCTCCTGGCTGCCCCTCCATCCGTGTCCCCTGGAGCCAGGTGGGCCTGTCCTGTGCGTCCAAGAAGCAGAGAGAGGAAGGGCGGGGGGTGGGAGGAGGCAGGGCTGCCAGAGCCAGAGGCAGGGGAACCTGTCGGGTGTGCAGGTCTCCTTGGAGCCTGAGCCACCCGACCTCCCGGAAGAGCCGCCCAGGCTCCCCACGTCTAGCCTTTGTTGCTAGTGGTGGCGGCTGACTTCTGGTCCCGTAGGCTCCAGAGTCTGGGGATAAGAAAAGGCTGCGAGAGCCCCGCTTGATCCACTTACCACGGCTCAGCTGGGTGAGAGAGGGGTCCCGACACCCCTCCAGGCCGCCCTCCCAACGCACAGCTGCAGGCAGAGCTCTGGCCACCGTGACAGCTGTCGGTCAAGGCCGAGGAGGAGCAGGCTGTCCATCGGCCCCTGCCCTCCTCCCACTGCGTCCCCAGAAGCAGGGGCTCGGCCCGGGGCCTCCCCTGGCTCCTGCCTCCCAGAGGTTCGGGGCCTTCGAGCCCCTGTGCTGTCCACTCTCTCTCTCGGAAACTGAACTGTCTCTGAATAATTCCCCATCAGCCTCAAGAGGATGGAAATGTATTTACCCCCCCACTCGCCCACCCTGCTTTTTAGGGGTTTGTCTACTCAATAGTTGGGAGTGGGGAGTGGGAGTTAGCTGGGGGCGCGTGGAGGAGGGAGGCTTATGCTTCATCTCTCGTAACTGCTGCTGGGTTAGTGCCCTGGGGCGGCCATGACCGAGGGCTGCCGTCTTTGTGCTGAAACAGCACAGCTTCGGACCCTCCTGGTTCTGGAGCCCCAGGTCTAGAATCAAGGTGCTGTCAACGGAAGCAAAGAGTCAAACCAGCACAGCCTGAAAGCTGAGAATTCTGTTTGTTCGGTGGACTTGCTGAGGGACTTCGGTCCAGTAGACAGGCCCTCAGGTCGCTCTGAGGATCTGCTCCGAGGGGTAAGGGAGGAGCCAGGACATATAAAGGGTTTTGTGACGAAAACCAGGTAGTTGGTACATCACAAGATTGCTCTTAGTTAAGGAAAAGCACATATCTCAAGTCAATAAATTTAGCGGTCTTCTCTGTACGGGAAGAGGTAAGAGTCCGGGCTCGTTGGAATCTTTCTGTGATGTGCTTTTTGACTGTCTGACAGCTGGTGCAGAACCCGCCTGCCAATTCAGAGATGCAGGTTTGATCCCTGGGTCGGGAAGATCCCCTGGAGAAGGAATAGGCTACCCACTCCAGTATTCTTGGACTTCCCTGGTGGCTCAGACAGTAAAGAATCCTCCTGCAATGCAGGAGACCTGGGTTCTATCCCTGAGTTGAGAAGATTCCCTGGAGGAAGAAATGGCAACCCACTCCAGTATCCTTGCCTGGAAAATCCCCGTAGACAGAGGAACCTGGTGGGCAACAGTCCGCGGGGTCACAAAGAGTCGGACATGACTGAGCGACTAGCACTTTCAGCTGTCTGGGGCCAGCATCTGCTTTCCTCCATCCGGGGTCCCCTTGGGGCGCACAGTCGGGGCGCTGCAGTGGCTGGGGGCCTGTTGGCCGCGACACCCTCTGTTTACTTATACGGCAGGTGACAGCATGTCACAGGGCCACACTCTCCAGGGTCCGGGGGAGGGTCCTCCGGGCGTCTTCGCACTCCCGGTGGCGTTCACGGGCCTGAAGCTGGATCTCTGCGGCCTCTGCCTCCGTCATCCCGTGGCTCCTCTCTCCTCCTTCCGCTTCTCCGCTCACTCTCCCCTCCCTTCTCTCTCGGGCCTGCCCTAAATCCAGCCGCATGCCAGATCCCTAAATGAGTCACATGGGCAAAGACCCTGTCCCTGAACAAGGTCGCACTCGCATGGGTTCTGGGGGCTACACATGGACCTATCTCAGGGGCTGCCATTCAAGCCTCTGCTCTGCTCTGTGATGCTGGAGCCGGGGCTCCTCTACCAACCAGCCCCTGAGAGTTTCTGCAAGTAGGAGGCACCAAAGCCACACGGAAGGTGGCAGGCGGGGGCAGGCGTCCTGTTTTCCCATGCTGTTCAGCCCACTGCCCCCCAGCAGCAGGTGGTCCTCACCCTCCGTGGATCACCCTGCAGCCACAAGAGAGCCTCTCCCAGCCCCGAGGGGCCTCCTCTGAGCCCTTGTTCTGCAAACCCACTGCCCGGTTCTTCCCACAGCCAAGCGGCCTCCAGGGGTCCTACTCTCTGCCCTTTATGTGCTTTCAAACTCCCAGCACGGTGTGTAACCGCCTCCCTGTATTCAGTGCCTCTGTTTGAAACCCTTGATGTGACATCTCTTGCCCTGACAGGTGTGATCATTTGTCCTGCAAGGGGTGGGAAAGGGAGTTCCAGAGGGAAGGGTTATGTGTGGAACTAACGCTGATTCATGTTGATGTATGGCAAAACCCATCACAATATTGTAAAGTAAATATCCTCTAACTGAAAGAAAGAAAGAAGTAGCCTAAATCCTAAAAAAAAAAAAAAAAAAAAAAAGAAGAATTAACGTTGGGCCACAGAACAACATTCTACAGCCCCAGGGAGGATAGAATACCTACCTGTCCACTCCACAAAGAGGTTCAGTGAGAAACAGAGTGTAGGTTACACACCTGGGGAAGCACAAGATTACTGCAAAAAGTTCAGATCCCTCACCGAAATGGCAGCGTGTGACCAAGACACATGGCCGGGCGGCAAACCCTCTATCGGGGCTGCAGCCTCCGGGGGTCTCGGGCTTTGTGTTCTGCGAGGCATCTCGGGGCCGCCTGTCCGGGCTTCGGGCGAGTCCCTGGTGAAGCTTCTGCCTCCAAGAGGGGTCGGCACATGGCAGAATGCTCCGCGTGGACTCATGTCCTCTGTGCCAGCCATGCCACGGCCCCTCCCCGGCCCTTCTGTGTGGCAGCAGGAGGGCAGGGAGACCCCTTGTGGTGGACCTCTGGTCACAGAGGGGCGGGACAGGCTCTGCCCAGAGTCACTCAACCGCTGTAACCAAAGCGGTCGTCAGACCTGAGCACTGTCCAGGTCAAACCAGGACGAGGCTGCCTCTTCTTCGTTCCCGCAGGCACCCCTGGTCCCTCTCCCTCCTCACGAAGGTTGGGCTGAGCTGAAATCTGCCCCTTGCATCAATGGATCCTTTCGGTTTATAAAATGTGTTCCCAGCCACAGACTTACTAGACTTGATCCCTGGCAACCCTGTGGCCAGATGCAGGGCCGGCCGGCCATTGTCACACTGACCAGAGAAGGAGGCGGAGCTCAGAGAGGGCGGACTCCATGCGTGAGGCGCTCGACCTCTTCCGCCTAAAATACAGATTCCTGAGATGGAAGAGTTCTGTGCGGAGGAGCTGTGGTGCTCCCTGAGGGGGCCTCTCTCCCAAATCCACTACAGCAGGGCAGCCTGGCACCCCCAGGCCATTGGATCACCAGCATCACTGCCGCATGCACCATCGCAGCCTGGCACCATGCAGCATGACCCCACCACACCCCACCCCAGCCCTCCGCCTCCGCACCAGTGCCAGCCTGCCCCGGGACACCAAGGCCATGCTGCCCGCAGATGACTTGTAGCCAAGAACGGAGCACGGCAGGGACACCCAGGCAGACCCGCTTCTGGGAGACACGCATGGATGAGTGACCCTGGTGAATGTCCTCGGCTCAAGGACTCCTCCAGGCCGCCCATCCAGCCCACTGTCCTGAACCTGGCCTCAGAATCGGACAGCAGCCTGGTGTCTCTCCTCATCTGGCGTGTTCCCTAACAAAATCCTTGTACGGTTCATCTCGTCTTGGTGTCTGCTTCTGGGTGGACTCAGATTAACACACAGCTGACTCTCAGATCGTTTCCAAACGATGGAATGCATGGTTTAATCTGCATGAAAGTAGATTTGTCTTCCCCCAAAATAACAAATCATATTAAATTGGAGGCTCTACCTGCTTACTTTCCAAAGCAAAGATAGAAGCCACTGTGTCCGCGCCTCCACCTCCGGAGCCCCTTCCTTCCCACCCTTAGTCTCCTTACCTACAAAGTGGGCACGAGCCTGTCCCAACAGGGGTTCCTGGGTGCACCTTCTGCTTGCATCTTGCAGGTCATCTGCTGAAACCCCAGCAGTATTTTGACACAGTGTGGGGGTCTGAGGAGGCCACCAGCAGCGGTGCTGTGACCCAGAATGGTCCCCAGCATTACACTGGGGCTCCCTGCCGCCCGCTGTGCACCCACAGACCAAAGTCGAGGGAGATGCTGCTGAAGGCAGACGCGGCCTGGCCTGTGTTTCAGAAGCTGTTGGTGGGAGTGGAAGAGGAAGACTGCTTCATCGGAAACGAGGTTCCGAAAAACCGAGAGAAGCTCAACCTCTTATACCCCATCTCTCGGGCTGCCATCACCAACTGGGACGACATGGAGAAGGTAGGCTGCGGCTTCTGTTGGGTGGGATGCACTCAAGGGCCCCCACCAACGCCTGGGGTGGCCTGCTGCCCAGCACCTCGGCAGGGATGTACTGACAACATCCAGGGCTTTCCCGGCGTCTCCCAGCCCTGGGTCCCTGGAGACACTACATCACAGCACTCACCGTACAGGTTTTAGAATCACAGACCTGGACCTCAGTCCCGTCTCCATCACGCGTGACCTGCATCATTTTGGACGCATAATTTGGCTCCCTGGTCCTCAGTTTCCTAATCTGTAAGAAAGGGATCTAACTTTTCCTACCGTGTAACGCTGTTGTGAGAATTAAAGGAGACAATGGATTTAGAAAATGCAGGCACTCCACACCTATTAAGATGGCTATTACCTTAAAAACAAATAAACGCCTCAGCCCTCACCCTCCACCAAATGACAAATGTTGGTGAGAATGAGGAGTCAGAAATTTGGAGTTCTCAAACACTCCGGGTGGGATGTAAACCAGTGCAGTCTCTACAGAGAACAATATGGTGGTCCTCAGAAAGTCATGCTAGAATTATCGTGAAGGTGACCATGCTCGTCATCCAGTCGCGTCTGACTCTTTGAGACCCCATGGACTGTAGCCCGCCAGGCTCCTCTGTCCATGGAATTCTTCAGGCAAGAAGCCTGGAGTGGGTTCCCATTCCCTTCTCCAGGAAATCTTCCCGACCCAGCGATCGAACCCAGGGTATCCTGTAGATCAGTCAGTCTCCGGAAGATTCTTTGCTGTCTGAGCCACCAGGGAAGCAATCCCCCTTCAGAGTGAATCCCCAAAGACTTGGAAGCAAGGCCAGGAAGAGATATTTGTACACGTGTGTTCATAGCAGTAAGATTCACAACAGCTAAAAGGTAGAAATGACCTATGTGTCCTTCAGTGAATGGCTGGATGCTCACAATGTGGTCCCTTCCGCACGGTGGAATATTCTCTGGTCTTTAAAAGGAGGAAATCCTGACACACAGATGCTCAGTGAGACAGGCAGTCACAGAAGGACAAGAATGTGTGATGCCGCTTCCTGAGGACCGAGGGCATTCGGGGTCATAGAGACGGAGGGCTGGGGGTTGGGGACCAGGGGCTGGGAGGGGCTGGAGAATTAGTGTTTACTGGGGACAGAGCGGCAGTTCGGGGAGATAGAGAGTTCTGGAGATGGATGGAGGTGACGGTTGTACAACAGTGTGCATGTACTTAATGCCCCTGGACGGCACACTCGGAAAAAGGTTACAATCGTAAAGTTTATGTTCTGTGTATTTTTGTTGTGGTTCAGTTGCTCCGTTGTGTCTGACTTTTTGTGATCCCATGGATTGCAGCACACCAGGCCTCCCTGTCCCTCACTGTCTCCCGGAGTTTGCCCAAGTCCATGCCCATTGAGTTGGTGATGCCATCCCACCATGTCCAGTGCAGTAGGATGGGATGGACACAGCTAACCTGAACCACTCTCTCAGGAACTGAGGGCTCCACGTGTAGCTGAACAGGTTCACACTGCCTCGGACGATACGTTAACCCTCCAAGGCTTATGGTCATCCCGACATGGAGTGGCTGAAAACAGAGATGGTCACCTGTTACCTCCCACAGTTTCCGTGGGCCAGGAACTTGGGGGCAGCTTAGCTGGGTGGTTCTGGCTCGATTCTCACGGGGTTGCAGGCAGGTGTTGGCTGCGGCTGGGGCGTCCAAAGGCTCGACTAGGGAGATGTCGCTCTGCAGGGCCAGCAAGGTGGCCCCTCTCGACGTGGACTCTCTGTGGGGCTTCCCTAAGGTCCTCACGGCCCTCGGCTGGCCTCCTCCAGGGTGGGCAATGGTAGAGGCCGGGGTGGGGGCTGCAGGGCGCTGACAGCCGCACCCCCTCTCTGGTCAGGTCTGGCACTACTCCTTCTACCAGATGCTCCACGTCGCCCCAGAGCAGCACCCTCTGCTGTTGGCAGAGCCGCCCTTGAACTCCACGTCCAATAAAGAGAGACTGTCACAGGTAAGAGGCCAGGAGGTGAGCTCAGAGAGGGGTCAGAGAGCTGGCTGGTGGAGGGCAGCAGGGGTCCCCTCCCCAACCTTGGGGAGGACAGAGCCACCAGCAAGACCTGACCCTTTCGACATCAGCAGTAAGAGTGACAGCTTCCACAAGAGGGCTCACCAAACCATCGAGCACAGGTAAGCTGTTGAAGCTGAACCGTTTCATCTAGACCTGCAGCCACGCTATGTGCAGGGCGCTTATGTGCCCCTTTGGGCAGGCAGGGAAACTGGGGCTTCCAGGAGCTGAGGAGGTCATTGGCTGAGGTCACACAGTGAGTGTCCTGTGGACACACCCAGACCCCCGGGGTCTGTGTTCGCAGTGTATTCTCAGCATTGATGCCTGGTGTGTCCGGCCTGCAGGTCTAAGCCTGACTTAAAGCTCCAGGACCTCCTCCATCTCTAGGCCTCACCCCCGACTTGCCCCCCAACCCCAAAGTGTGGGTGGTGTGTGCTGGTTGGATTACCCCAGCTTGAACTGGGTTGAACTGGGTGACAGAGCCTATTAAGGCTGATGGGGAAAGGGGGGTGCACCCCCAGTGCAGATGGCAGAGCTCTCCTCAGGGCTGGCATGGGGTCCAGGTGGGGCAGGGGCCACAACAGCTGCCTAATGAGGACATCGGTGAGCTAATTAAGCAAGCAGCCAGGTTCTGCCACCTGGCTCGGACTCCCTGGAGCCCAGTGGCGTGTCCTGCTGTGAGCGGTGACCCAGTGGGCATGCCCAGCGGCCCGAGGCACCACCTGCCCAGGGAAGAGGCCCCCCCGTGGCCCAGAAACAGAGCAGCGTCCATCGCAGCACAGGTGTGAGCGCCGCCTCATTTAACACAGAGCTCGGGGTCGCCGACGAGTCCTCCCCTGCACGCGGACGGTGGGTCGCAGAAATGGGCCACGCTGGGCGGCACGTGGACCCGGCACCAGCCTCAGTCCTGTATGGCAGACAGCAGCCTCGAGAATGCCCAGTGCCCGAAGGGGCCCGTGAGCTGGAGCGAGAAGAGAGACAGAAGCATCCCTCCCCCGAGGGAACGTGCTGCTCCAGACAGTCCTGTTCGGGGCTCCCCAGGGAAGCAGAACCAGGAAGAGACACACAGAGGCAAGGGATTTAAACCCGTCACTCCTAAAGGAAATCAACCCTGAATACTCACCTGGAGGACTGATGCTGAAGCTGAAGCTCCAATCCTTTGGCCACCGGATGCGAAGAGACGACTCCTTGGAAAAGACCCTGATGCTGGGAAAGACCGAGGGCTGGAAGAGAAGGGGTGGCAGGATGAGATGGTTGGACGGCATCACCGACTCAGGATCCGGGAGACGGTGAAGGACAGGGAAGCCTGGTGTGCTGCCGTCCACAGGGTCGCAAAGAGTTGAAAGCGGCTGAGGGACTGAACGACAAGAAGGAGAAATGTATATTATTGTAAGGAGTCAGTGAAGATCATGGGAGCCGGCAAGTGCCAGCGTCTGCAGCCAGCAGGATGGACCCCACGACAGCCGTTGCTCTAAGTCCCAGTCCAAAACCACAAAAAACTGATGTCCCAGGATTTCCTGAGGGCTCAGTGGTAAAAATCTGCCTGCCAGTGCGGGAGACACGGGTTCGATCCCTGATCTGGGAAGATTCCGTGTGCCTCAGGCAACAAAGCCCGTGTGCTACAACTACTGAGCCTGTGCTCCGGAGCCCGGGAGTTGCACTTCCTGAACCTGCAAACCCCAGCACCTGGGCTCCGCAAGAGAAGCCACCGTAGCAAGAAGCTTGTGCTGGCCGCAACTGGAGAAAGCCTGGGCAGCAATGAAGACCCAGCACCGCCAAAAATAAATGCAACAATAATAAGGAATTAAAAAAAAAAAGACCGGATGTCCCAGCTCAAAAGCAGTCAGGCAGGAGGAATTCCCTTTCCTTCAGGCAAGTTCAGGTGTTTTGTTCTAGTCAGCCCTTCAGCTTATTAGATGAGACCCACATTCCCTGGTGGCTCAGGTGGTAAAGAATCTGCCTGCAATGAAGAAGGCCTGGGTTTGATCCCTGGGTCAGGAGGATCCCCTGGAGAAGGGAACAGCTACCCACTCCAATATTCCGGCCTAGAGAATCCCACGGACTATAATCCCACGAGGAGCCTGGCAGGCTACAGTCCATGGGGTCACAAAGAGTCCAGCATAACTGAGTAACTAGCACTTTCACTTTTACGTACTCACTTTGGGAAAAGCAATCTGCTTTGCTCAGTCTACGGGTGGCCCTAGTGGTAAAGAACCAGTGCAGGAGACTTAAGAGACACAGGTTCAATCCCTGGGTGGGGAAGATCCCCTGGAGAAGGAAATGGCAACCCACTCCAGTATTCTTGCTTGGAGAATCTCATGGACAGAGGAGCCTGGCAGGCCACAGTCCATGGAGCTGCAAGAGTCAGCAGCGACTGAGCACGCTTAGCACATGCACTTAATTGCCAGTCTCATCCAGAAACACCCTCAGACACACCCAGACCCGTGTCTGACCCAATGTCTGGCCCCCTGTAGCCCAGACAAGTCGACCGCCCTCATACTAACTGCAGTGACGGCCACAAGGCCTGGCTCAGGGGCTTCCCCGCCACTCCCAGACCTGCTCCCTGCCTTTCTGCCATGACTGTCTCTGAATTTACTCCCTAATTGTATCAGGATCCCAGCAGGAAACCAAAGGACGCCTACATGGGGTAGTGTTGGTGAGAGTTTATTGAAGAGCCGACATACATGGGTGAGCCCCAGTCTCAGAACAGTCACAGGAGAGGTGCAGGGCTCCAGGCTGGTAGCTGGAGCTGACACACGCCCGGGGCTGAGTGGGCAGCCAGTGGGCCAGCACCCAGACGGGCCAGGAGGAAGGGAGCGGGGACGTCAGTGATCCCCTGCCTTCAGATCCCAGCGGGTCACCCAGGACAGGGGAGCCTGCGAGTACAGCCCAGGACAGAGCAGTGCTGGAGGGCAGGGGCTTCTGCAGATAAGCAAGAGGCAGCCGGCCGTGGTGGCCTGCACTGAGGCCCCGGAATGCCACCTCCCTGCCAACAAGGGACTCCTCCACATCTGCGGCTCTGCGCTGAGCTCCCCGCCCTGCCCCGCCCTTCCAGTCAGTCCCCTCCCTGCAGCTGGCCCTCGGTTCAGCAGCTGATCCAACCGGGTCTCCTCCTGGAGACAAGCAGGCTGAGGACTGCGGGGCTGGTTCTGCTCTGAGAATAAATGTGTGTCTGGAGAGGATTTCTGGGGTCCAGGTCCCAGGACAGAAACCAGTGTGGGGAACAGCTCAGCACACAGGGAAGTGTGTGGGCTGGCATTGAGACCCCCAAGTGCTGGCCCCGCAACCTCGGGTGGGTGACTGGTCCTCTGGGTGTCCTGGTGCCCCCCTCAGAGGATGATAACTGTGTCACCCCGGGGCGCTATGGAAATGAGATGTGTTAACGCTGTAAAGCACGAGTCCCGATGCTTAGCACCATCAAGCACTCACTAAATGCTGGTTCTTGCCCCTAGGCCTCTGTTTTCTCATCTATGAAATGGGAGCTTGACCTCAGGATCCCTGAAGACCCTTCCAAGCTCTTGCCAGCCCAGGGGGAGTGGAGCTGGGTTTTGTCTTTGTGTTTTTAAGGGGGAGGGTCTCTAGGTGAATCATAAAAGCTGCCCTCCCACCTCCACTAGGATCCAAATTCCAGGATCCAGTCGAGGGGGAACCCAAGAATGGCACAGACTCCTGAGGACATGTGTTCTCACTGCTCTTGGTAAACCTTCAAGCCCCCAGACCCTGCTCTGTAATAACCCCCTTAGAGGGTAGCTTGCTTTGTGAGTAACACACTCAGTGGTGTGTGTTCTGTGTATCATGTTGTTTAAAAAGGCTGTCTTGACCTGGTTTGGGGTCTTGGCTAGAGGCTGGTTAATTTCCCTCTTGGGCAGTGGATTAAGGCCACACCCCAGCCACTCCCCTTGTGGTCCTGTCATACACCCCAGGGCACTAATCGTTTCAGAGCCGGGTACTAGACCTTTAGGGTCTGCTTCTATGCCCAGGAGCCCATGACCTTAGGCAGATGAGATCCAAAGGGTCTCTTGAAACCGGGCAGACCACCCCGCTGGCCGCCAGTGCCCTGTCCCCGACAGCTCCAGCTCACTCCTGCCCTGTTCCTGGGTGCACCTGCTGTCCCACCCCCATGGCGCCGCCTGGCAGTTGTCCCTGGTTTGGAGCTGCATGTGACAAAGTCTGCCTGCCATCTATCCGAGAGACACCACGTTGAGTCCCGCCATCGAAAGAACCGATACAATTTCCCTGCTGGTCCAGTGGTTAAGAGTCCTCTTGCCAATGCAACCATGGGTTCAAAGGGGACACAGGTTTGATCAGGGTCCAGGAATATTCCACACGCCGTGGGGCAACTAAGCCTGTTTACCACAAGTACTGAGCCCATGCGCCTGGAGCCTGGGCTCTGCAACAAGAGAAGCCACCGCCACGAAACTAGAGAAGAGCCCCCGCACCCAGACCAGAGCCACGCGCAGCAAACCAGCCCAGCCAAAGAAAAAGAAAAAAGCAAAAGTGGTTGCCTCTGGAGAGTAGAGGCAGGAATAGACTTAGGAAGGACTTGAGGGAACTTTAAAAAAAAAGAACCCGTAGTCCTGTGGACCCCAGTGTCACCATCTTGCAGGAGAATCGTTCACTTACCCTACCAAGGTCACAGAGACAGTGTCCCGGCGTGTCCCGCAGCCCGTGCTCACATCCCACTCCTGCCACCTGCTCCCTCACGTTCCTGCCCACTGGGCTCTCATGTGGATGGGGTGTGGGGGGTCCTACGTCACATCCACCAGGGGGCCGCCACCGTGGGCCATAAACACGAGGCTGTGCCTGCCCTGTTTGCTCCTTCCCCCCTGTACATAGCACCCAGGAGAGATTTCTTGACCAAGCCGTGTCTGGACTAAGTGCCTGGCCTATAGTTGACACACAATAGCTGTTAGCTTTCATTAGTCCACCGTGATGAAACAGGCGAGTTGTCCCAAATCCAAGTGTTGGAGTTTCGATGACGTCTGGAGACAGGAGGCCCTGGGACCTGGCTGTGGTGCTTGCACTGAGACACACCTCTCCTTGAGCGAAGAAACTCTACGACACCAAAATTAACTGCATGCCATGTGCAGTGGGGACAAACTCTGGACCAAAAGATACAGAGACCGAAAGACTCAACTGCCACTTCTGAAGAGCTGGCAGCAAAAAATAAACTGACGGAAGCTGGGCCCTGAGCGTACCCGCTGCTCTCAGGCCCTGAGCGTACCCCCTGCTCTCAGCACCACGGAGGGTGGGCGAGCCGCCTACACCAGGCCTGCTCAGCCCTGGACACACCCCGGCCCGCCCCCGCGCGAGGAAGCAGCTCGTCCCCACTCAGGGGGAGCCAGGCGCCTGTTACTTGTGCTTGCCACCCGCCTTCTGCAACATGGGCCCCAATCAAGCCTCCCTGAATGCCTTGTCTGGCCTCTGATTGATTTCTATTGATTGGGGAAAACCAAGAACCCTGGTCGGTATGGGTCTGCCCGCCCTCGGAGAGAGGAAAGAAGGGTGTACTCAGCGGAGGGACCAGCAATGGCTTCTCAGAGGCTTTGGGAATCTGCATTTTCCCCACTGTGAGGAAACGGTGGCTTACAAGACGGTGGGATGCTCTCTAGTCGGTCCTGAGACGGGGCAGAAGGTGCTCACCCTTTTGGTACCTGGGAAGGGTGCGGGCCCATTCTGCAGACGGGGAGACAGGGTGCCGTAGAGCTCCTCAGGGCAGGGCTGGGATGAAGAGTGGCATTTCTAGCCCACTGTCTGGATCCCTCGGGGGGAGTCTCGTGCCTCTGGCCAGAGGGACTCGTGTGCTCACAGAATTTAGGCACACCACCCCTGACTTTTCCATGCCTCTCGTAGATCCTGTTTGAGACCTTCAATGTGCCTGCCTTACATTTAGCCAACCAAGGAGTCCTTCCTCTCTATGCCTCCGGCCACACCGCTGGTGAGTGGCCCCGAGGAAGCCCGCCCCTGGGAGCCACACCCAGCCCAGCCCTCTGGCTGCCCACTCCCTTGCTGCCAAATAAGAAAAGAAAAATTCATAAAAGCCACTTACGAGCCCTTTCCATCCCTCCTGGTTGCACCTTCCCCCTCACCTTCCACGCTGAGTCACTTTTTTCCTGAGCATCTTTATTGAGGTATGATTGACATGTACTGAACTGCAGTGCGTGCAGCTGGATACACCTTGAGGTGTGGATACACTCTGAACCCACCCGCACAGTCAAGAGGGCAGACTTGTCCATCACCCCACACACTTCCCTCCCACCCCACACGCTGCCTCCTCTAGTCTGTGTCCAGACAAGCACCATTCTGTCCCCACACACGGGTCTGCGTCTTCTGGACTTTCGTAGCAGTGTCATTCCGAGCGGGTGCCCTTCCCTGCACCGCTGTTTACACTCACCATGAGTTCACCTGTGTTGTTGTTTGTATCAACCACTCATCCCTTGCTCCTGCTGAGTAATGCTCCTTTGGGTGAGTGCCCACACTGCATCCATCCCCCAGGAATGGACATTTGGGATGTTTCCAGTTGGGACCTTTATCAGTAAAGTTTCTGCGGACATTTGTGTACAGGTGTCCATCTGCGTACATTTGCACGGACACTGTTTTCATTTCATTTGGGTGAATACCTAGAAGGGAGGTGACTGTGTTACACGGTAGGTGGATGTTTAACTTTTAAAAAACTCGGCCAGACTAGTTGCAGAGTGGGGTTGCATGGGCCGTTCTGTGTGGTCCCACACAGCCATCGCGAGAGGCCCGGTTCCTCCAAGGCCTTTGGTGGGTCAGTCTTTCATTTCCGCTTTTGAACAGGTGTGCAGTGGCATCTCACTGTGGTTTTCATTGGCATTTCCCTGAAGACCAATCACACTGAGCATTTTTCACCTGTTTATTTACCATCCATAGATCTACTTCAGTTTGTTCAAATGTTTTGCCCAATTTTTTTTTATTGAGTTGTTTATCTTTGAGCTTTATGAATTCTTTTTGTATTCTGGGTACAAGTCTTTTATCAGACAGAAGTTTTATAACTATTTATTCCCAGTTTATTACTTGACTTTTCACCCTCTTCAAAGTGTATTTTGAAGAGCAGAAGCTTTTAACTTCAAGGAAGATCAATTTATCAATTTAGTTTCTGTGGATCTTATTTCGAGTGTCGTATCTAAGAAATACATGCTGAGCCCAAAACGTTTTCTGCTGTTTCTTCTAGAGACTTTGTCGTTTAGTTTTCCACTTAGATCCATTTCGAATAAATTTCTGTTTATGGTGTGAAGCATGAGTGAAGTGTTGTGTGTGTATAGAGGCCTCGTTGTTCCCACAGTATTTGTTTAAAGACTATGCTTTCTTCACTGAATTGCCTTTGCACATTTTTTAAAAACCAGTTGTCTGTGTGTGTGGGTCTGTTTCTGTGCTCTCCATTCTACTTCATCAATCTATTTGTGTGTGCGCAGTCGCTAAGTCGTGTCTGACTGTTTGCGACCCCATGGACTGTAGCCCGCCAGGCTCCTCTGACTATTGGGTTTCCCAGGCAAGAATACTGGAGCGGGTTGCCATTTCCTTCTCCAAATCTGTTTGTGTAGCTGTAGGATAACACTACATCGTCTCGATTGCTGTAGCTTTGAAAGGGTTAGTCACTCAGTCATGTCTGATTCTTTGTGACCCCATGGACTATAGCTACCAGGCTCCTCTGTCCATGGAATTCTTCAGGCAAAAATACTGGAGTGGGTTGCCTTTTCCTACCTTAATAAGTCTTAAAATAAGAAAATGCTGATGCCATGCCCTGTTGTTGTTCAGCTGCTAAGTCAATCCTACTCTCTGCGACCCCGTGAACTGCAGTGCGCCAGGATTCCGTCCTTCACCAGAGTTTGCTCAGACTTATGTCCATTGAGCTGGTGATGCCATCCAACCATCTCATCCTCTGTCATCCCCTTCTCTTTTCTTCTCCTCAATCTTTCGCAGCATCAGAGTCTTTTCCAGTGAGTTGCCTCTTATGATCAGGTGGCCAAAGTATTGGAGCTTCAGCTTCATCATCAGTACTTCCAATGGATATTCAAGACTTATTTCCTTTAGGACTGACTGGTTTGATCTCCCTGCAGCCCGAGGGACTGCCAAGAGTCTTCTCCAACACCACAATTCGAAAGCATCAATTCTTCGGTGCTCAGCCTTCTTTATGGTCCAGTTCTCACACCCATACATGACTGCTGGAAAAACCACAGCTTTGACTATACAGACCTTTGCCAGCAAAGTAATGTTTTTGCTTTTTAATAAACTGTCTAAGTTTGTCATAGTTTTTCTTCCAAAGAGCAAGCGTCTTTTAATTCCATGGCTGCAGTCACCATCCTCAATGATTTTGGAGCCCAAGAAAATTAAATCTGTCACAGTTTCCACTTTTCCCCCATCTGTTTGCCATGAAGTGATAGAATAAGATGCCATGATTGTCGTTTTTTGAATGTTGAGTTTAAGCCAGTTTTTTTCCTCTTTGGCCCTCATCAAGAGGCTCCTTAGTTCCACTTTGTATTCTGCCTTTAGAGTGGTATCATCTGCATATCTGAGGTTGTTGATATTTCTCCCAGCAGTCTTGATTCCAGCCTTTGATTCATCTAACCAGGCGTTTCACATGATGTACTCTGTAATAATTTAATTAAGCGGGGTGACAATATACTGCCTTGACATGGTCCACTGCAGAAGGGAATGGCAAACCACTTCAGTAGTCTTGCCTTAAGAACCCCATGAACAGTATGCAAAGGTTAATACCTGAATGTCTGATTTAATTAGAAAACCTACAGGCTTCCTCTCCAACACATTTAGCCATTGGTCTGACCCAGATTGGCACCATCCTAGCACATTCTCCTGCAGGGAAAGAAAGTTTTCTCCTCAGATCCCTTGTTTTCCCATCTGGTCACTTGCTCCTCTGCCATGTCTTCAAGCAGATTTGACAGTTGATAAGCAATGCCCTGTACCTGACATTATGACACCAGTGTGCTTTCTTGCCTAGGAATGACGGTTGAATCTGGAGAAGGAATGACATACTTGGTGCCCATCGTTGACGGCTGTCCTTTGCACCAGTCAACCTTCCACATGGACATTGCAGGCCAAGACCTAACCTTGTACTTCCTACATCTGCTGTCAGGAAGTGGACACTCATTTGTGAGCACAGGTAGGACGTGGCTCTTCTCAGCCAGGTAAGCCAGTCTTTGGGCTGTAATGGCCTCCTTAGCTTCCTCCACCTGCAGCCCTCAATTTATAAAGAAAAGGCTACTTTATCATCATTCTAGTTCTAAAAAGCAATGCCCTCTATGTTTCGGGACGTTGAGTACATTGATGTTGGCAACAAGGATGATGGTGCGGATGAGGATATGATGGTGGTGAAGGTGGGGATGCGGGGGCAGCGGTGGTGAGGAAGGCTGATGGCGCTGCTGCTGGCGGTGGTCATGACGATGATGGTGGTGAAGCTGGTGGGATGGTGCTGAGCTGATGCCGGCACAGACGGTGACGAGCTAAGCTGTCAGCTCAGTTCAGCTCAGTCGTGTCCAACTCTCCGCGACCCCATGAATCACAGCACGCCAGGCCTGCCTGTCCATCACCAACTCCCGGAGTTCACTCAAACTCATGTCCATCGAGTCGGTGATGCCATCCAGCCATCTCCCTGTGAAAGGCACCTGGCTAAGGAAATAGTCTGCACACATTCCCTCATTGCTTTATGCTTCAATACTCTGAGTAGAAACCATTACCTCCACTGCAAGAGGAGTAGGTTTAGGAAAGTTAGGTGACTTCAACTTCCCATGACCAGTAGGTATAACTGCTGGGAAGGGAACCCAAGGGCTCCAGACAAGGAGGTGCCTGTCCACTCTTCACCTACTTCCTGGACTAAGTTCCCAGCCTGTAGACCCTACATGACACCCATTCCCAACAAGCCTATAACCCGCCTTGTGGTTTCTAGTCTTTTCAGGCGAGAGGTCTATATCCAACCATGCAAAGTACGGAACCCAGAAGAATAGTGGCAATTAGAGGAAAGCAAAGGACAGTGGTAAGGATCGGCTGGGATAGACTCATACATTTTACTGACCCCTCACACTCAGCAAAGTCACATATGCATTATTTCATCTCATCCTTGTCCCGCTCTTGAAGACAAGGAGAGGGAAGGTTAAGAGGATAATGAGCTTGAAAGTGAAGTGAAAGTTGCTCAGTCGTGTCCAACTCTTTGAGACCTCATGGACTATACAGCCCATGGAATTCTCCAGGCCAGAATACTGGAGTGGGTAGCCTTTCCCTTCTCCAGGGGTTCTTCCAAATCCAGTGATCAAACCCAGGTCTCCCGGATTGCAGGTGGATTATTTACTAGCTGAGCTACAAGGAAAGCCCAAGAATACTGGAATGGGTAATCTATCCCTTCTCCAGAGGATCTTCCCAATCCAGGAATCAAACTAGGGTCTCCTGCATTGCAGGCAGATTTTTACCAACTGAGCTATAAGGGGGCTTGGCACTTGGTAAATGGCAGAGTTGGAAGAGGTAATTTGAACATGTACTTGTCTCACCAAAGCCCAAACCAGGCAAAGAAGGGGAAACTATATGTTGTTACCCAGGAGGCAAGGAAAGAGAAGGGTGTGACCAACAGCATCAGTTGTTGGAGGGAAAGAAGTCAAGAAAAAGTCTACTTTCAAATTTCACCTCTCCCGCTTCTGCCATTACCAAGTGACAGATTCATCATCCTGGTTTTGGTGAAGTGACAAGGTGGAGGTCAGATGTCCATGGGCTGAAGAACCAGTGGGATTTCCAGGTGAGCAGATGCAGGGAGAGCCCTCTGACCCAATCGCAAAAGCAATGATGGATGAAAAATAGAAGTCTAACACCAGGAGATGTAGCTGAGTCTGAAACCAGTTGACAGCAGTCCAGAAGGTGGGATGTTTCTGGAATAGGGGCTTCCGTTGTCTTGGGCAGTTCCTCAGAGGAGGGGGCAGTTGTGAACTGTTTGGAGGCATTATTCGTCACCTCCTAGATTAATAGATAATAAAGTTGAACTTGATTATCCAGCCCCCAAAGTACACGGCATATAAAATGAAGACACTTCTCAAACATTTGCATTTTAGTTCAGAACATCCCTAGTCCACCCTTCTCAAGCACAGACCTGGCCCCAACACATGTTACAGATCAGCAGGTACTAGAGTGTTGTTGTTTAGTCACTAAGTTGTGTCCAGTTCTTTGCGACCACATGGACTGTAGCCCACAAGGCTCCTCTGTCCATGGGATTTCCCAGGCAAGAATACTGGAGTGGGTGGCCATTCCCTTCTCCAAAGAATCTTCCCAACCTAGGGATAGAACCTGAGTCTCTTGCATTGCAGGAAAAATCTTTACACTTAGCCATGTGAAGCCCGGTAGTAGAATACAAGATGAAAATAGAAATTGCCGCTGCAGTGGTTCTGTCTGGTCCCCCCACCTGCAAGGAGCTGAAGCTTTAGAAGGAGGCTCCTGGAGAAACAAATCCTTTTGTGAACTCAACTTATAATCAGACCCTTTTCATTTCTTCCACAGCTGATCGGGAGTGTGCGCGGGACCTGAAAGAGAAAAATTGTTTTGTGGCTTTGGACTTTGAAAAAGAGAAGGAAGAAGCCAACTCTCCCTCCTACCCACAGAAGTGTCAGCTGCCTGACGGCCAGGAGATAGACCTTGGGAGGGAGAGGTTTTTCTGTCCCGAAGCGCTTTTCCAGCCAAACCTCATAGGTGAGTCTGTGGATGCGGACAGACAGATGAGCACATTGCAAGGCAGAAGGTTGCCAGGAGGGCATTCTATTTTGAGCAGCAAATAATAGCAAGCTGACACCTCATTTCAAAAGGTCCCCTGATATCAACCGTCACTTGTTAAGCACAAAACACAGTTTACCACTATTTAAGAAATAGTTTCCAGGACTCCCTTGGGGGCTCAGCAGGTAAAGAATCCACCTGCCAATACAGGAGACCTGGGTTCGATCCCTGGGTCGGGATCATCCCCGGGAGAAGGAAATGGCAACCCACTCCGGTATTCTTGCTTGGGAAATCCCATGGACAGGGGAGCCTGGTGGGCTACAGTCCATGGGGGTCACAAAAGAGTTGGATATGACAGTGACTAAACAGCAATTAACAACATACCCGTCACGCTGCTGACCATTTGTACGTGGCTTGTGTCCTTTCAGCCTTCTCCAGATCTCACATTATTTCATCTTACAGATGAAGAAACCTCCTGGAAAGTGTTAGATCATTCTTCAAACGTGATGAGATACTGCCCTGGACAGCAACTCTTTTTCATTATGTATCATTCATGCTCTACCTACTTACAAACTACTGTGGAATATAGAAATTGAGACAAAGCAAAGAAGCAAAACCCATGGGATTTGAAGGAGACTTTAAAAATCTGGCTGATCTAGAGATTTTAAATGAAGGCTGAGCTGACAAAGCTCTCTGGCAGACGTGGGAGAACAGCACAAAAAGTGATGTTATAAAATTCCCTTTGATGGGAAAACGAAGTCTGCAAAGTAGTCAAGGAAAGCCAGCTCTTGCCTGAAATCAAAACTTAAAGATAATTGGTTACATTAATAAGGGACAAAGGGGAATAAAAGAGAAGTAAACGTCCCCAGAATTAGTACCTAGTAAGGGCCCAGCGCTTTTATCTAGTACAGGTGCGCCGGGTTCTGTGTTCCCCGACAGGCTGTGTAGGGGGTGAAGGTTCAAAGCACGCACACACCTCCAGACACTAAGGGTACATGAAGAAGCCGTCGGATGGAGTCTCGCCGCAGTGTGAACGTCCTCTTCCGGGTCTAGGCAGGCTGCAGCTTTGACGGCTGCTGCTGGTGCACGTGTCTACACGGCTCCTGTGAGTCAGACTTTTCAGTCCTTATCCCAGGGTCACGCGGCAGGCACCATCGCAGCTGGGGACACAGTGACAGGCACCAGCCATCCCTCCCAGCACCTCACAGTCTCCGACAGACGGGACCACAGCGCACAAGCCCCTTAGGTCTGTTCTCACTGCATCTGAGGCCACACAGGCGAGGCGAGTCAGGAGAGGAAGGACGAGGATGATCTTTCCAAGGCCGCCTGAGCGAAGGCCCCGCGGCTACAGGAGTCCTTTCACCGGGCAGCTGGTGCCGACGCACTAAAATCGAATAGCTCGCAGACAAAGAGGACAGACACGGACAGCAAGGGGGAGGGATGCACGGGAGACGGGGGTTGACACGGACACGCTGCTGATGCTGCGTGTGACACCGACGACCACCGGGAGCCCACTGTGCTGCGCAGAGAGCTCAGGGCTCTTCCGTGACCGAAATGGAAAGGAAATCCAAATGAGAGGAGAGACAAGTATGAGCAGAGTTGATTCACTTTGTTGAGCAGTAGAGACCGACAAACAACACCGTAAAGGAACTATACCCAGTGAAATTTAATCTAAAGAATTTTAAAACATTAAAAATGAGTAACTGTCGGTCACATTTCGAGGCGCTGTCTCCCGGATGAGCAAGGAGGGTTAGCACTCATCTCTGTGGTCATGGGCAGTGGGCCCCACGACGGCACTGGGCAGGTCACGTACTTTGCTGTGTTGAACCCGTAAGGGCCTCGTGGTCAGCGGTGCTGTTTGTCCGCTGCACTCGAACTGCCTGATACTCGGGGGCCCCTGCCTCCCTGGTCCCTGCTGGGGAAGGAAGGAGCCCAGGGGTGCAGCCACTAGGCCTCTGGTCCCCTAAGTTTCTTCCTTGTTCCATCCACCCTGACAGAGCGGAACAACCTGGGCATCCACATGAAGGCATTTGAATGCATCAGCTCCTGCAACCCCGCCCTCTGGAAGGTCCTTTTTGGCCACATCATCCTGTCGGGAGGTACGGGCACCTGTTCTGGCCTGAGGTCCCGGCTGCAGAAAGAAATGTCCACCCTGGTCTCCCCGAAGATTAACGTGAAGGTAGGGCCCCTCCACCCACCCTCTGGAGCCCAGCGGTTTATTCCACAGATGTTCCTGGAATGCCTCCGTGGTGCCAGGCGCTTGCAGAAGCCTCAGTTAACAGGAAGTGACAAAACCCACGGAACTTACATTCTAGTGTGTGTTGGGGGGCGGTGATAAGGAGTAAGCAATACAGGTCATATGTACGGAGGTAATATGCTGGGAAGGGCTAGGAGCCTTGGGGTCGGGGAGACAGAAAGGAAGGAGAAGGGGAGAGAGGTCAGGGCAGGGGCACTCCTAGATAGGTGGTGTTGAGTGAATATTTGAAGGAGGAGAGGGGAGCATGGATATGTGGGGAAGAGCATTCAGGCATAGGGAACAGCCCACACAGCGGCCCAGAGGCTGGTTTCTTAAGGAAATACTGGGAAAGGTTGGCTGGGCTGAGAGGGAGTGGGGTAAACGGGGTCAGAGAAGCCACGCGGGATTTTACCATGAAGGAGACTGGAAACCAGCAGGCGGTGTGGGCAGAGCAGTGACAACAACAGGCCAGGCTCTGGAGCAGGGGGTCAGGCTGCTGCGTGGTGGGTGGGCTGTGCGGGTGCAGCTGGGAGGTGATGCTGGGGTCCAGGTGAGGGATGCTGGTGGCTCAGAGTCGGCAGCACGGAGGGTGTGGGGAGGTGGCCGAATTTTGAGCTCACACTCAAGGCAAAGGCAATAAGATTTTCTGGGAGATGTCAGGTAGTGCTGAGACAGAGGAACCCTGGGCGGGTCCTGAATTTCTACCTGAACAACTGGGGAGTCAGAGGCGCTGTGGCAGAGATGGCTGAGGTCACCAGAGGGGTTGCCAGGGGAAGTCTGAAGTGGTGTTTTGGACGCGTCCGCTTTGGGATGTCTCCTGTCTGTCGGGGAGCAGAATTCAGGAGGGATAGAGCTCAGAGGTGGGAGGAGGCTGGGCTCCAGCTCCACACCAGAGACTTCATCAGAGGCAGGATGCCTAGAGACCAGGGGCAGGGGTGCAGACAGGGTACGGGGCTGAGCTCCACACGCAGCCCCCTCAGTCCATCGGGAGAGGCTGGAGGAACAGGGGTGCCCCAGGAACCGGAGCTCCAGAGGACAGGCAGGAAAGGAGGAGAGTGGGCAGCCCTGCTGGTAGCAGAAGCTGGACTAGAAATCCTGCAACATTGGCGGGTGGGGCAAGGCTGAAGACTGGCCCCTGGGGGCCTGGGATTCAGCATCTTCTGTCCGGTGAGACAGACCACCTGGAGGGCCAATACAACCGATGTCTGGAGGGGACTTGAAGGACTTTTGCTGCAAAGAAGCACAGAAAGGCCAGGCGACAGCTGGGATGTGAGATCAGAAGGGGTTTTGCGGCTGTGATGGCGGTGGTTTTAAGACGGGAGAGCTACCTGCCTGTATGACCTCAGTCGGGGATTATCTGAGGGGAGACGAAGCTGACAGTCCAGAGAGAGGTCGACGCAAAGGCTCCCCCTCTTCCCCCACCCCCACCCCACTTCCTGGGTCCAGGTCTGCAAAAGGCAGGTCAGCTTCCATGCACCTCGGGCTTTAGGAAGCCAGGGACCCTTCCCTGCCTGGCCCTCCACCCCTGCCAGGGGGATTCCTGCCATGCTGTCACCACCATGTAAATGTTACTTGTTTACTTTCAAATTCACAGCCGTTACTTTTAAGAGCAGTCTTAGGTTTACAGAAAATCCGAAGAGGAAAGCGAGTTCCCGCGTCCTCCCCGTGCACCCAGTTGCCCCGTGAGCCCATCCGTTGCTTTCTTCTGGTGCGCTGGTTATAACCGATGAACCGGTTGTCACCTGAAGTCTGCAGTTGACATTAAGCTCCACCCCTGCTGTGTGTGTCTGATGGGCTTTGAGGAATGTAGAAAGTCATGCAGCCGCAGATACCCCATCCTGTAGAGGAAGTGATTCCACATCCACGGTGGCTGTCACAGGATAGTGCGTGTTAATAATGCTCTGGGCGCTGCCCACTGCTCCCCACCGCCCCCGTCCCCGAGCAACGACGGATGATTTTAACGTCCCAATAGATTCGCCTTTTCCAGAAGGCCATGTAGCTGGAATCAAGTCGTTGGAAGCTCGTGTGGTTGGAATCACAGAGCACGTAGTCTTTTCATGTGGGCTTCTTTTCGACGCCATTTTCAAACCTTTTCTTTCTTTTTTCCCCCCTGTTTATAAAAGTAGTTCTAGAAGCAATGTTTATGCACTGGGTTTTTTCTGCTTCTGTTAGGTCCATACCACTTCTGTCCTTTATTGTACCCATCTTCACATGAAATGTTACCTTGGTATTGAAAGGATGACAGGCAGGAAGGCCAGGGATCTCCAAACGGAGGAAATAGGCTGCAAGTATCAGACACTTTTTTATCTCTCTCTTAAGCAGCAGGAGGAAACAAACTAGTTTACATTTTTCCCCCTTCTCTACACAAATTTGAAAAGAGGTTTCTCTTAAAATTCTGTGTTGCTATAATGACACTTGGTTCCACCTGAACTTAACTTTTCTCAAACCTTGAGCTAACCAATGCATTTTTCTTATGGAAATGTTTGTCTTAAGCTATGTGAATGTGCTATGCCTTTACCCCAGACTCTGTCTTCAAGTCATAAAGGCTCAGAACTGACTTGACAAATAGTATGTTATACATTGTTCTCCTAATCTATCTATCAATAACCTCAGATATGCAGATGACACCACCTTTATGGCAGAAAGTGAAGAGGAACTAAAAAGCCTCTTGATGAAAGTGAAAGAGGAGAGTGAAAATGTTGGCTTGAAGCTCAACATTCAGAAAACAAAGATCATGGCATCTGGTCCCATCACTTCATGGGAAATAGATGGGGAAACAGTGGAAACAGTGTCAGATTTTATTTTTTGGGGCTCCAAAATCACTGTGGATGCTGATTACAGCCATGAAATTAAAAGACGCTTACTCCTTGGAAGGAAAGTTATGACCAGCCTAGATAGCATATTAAAAAGCAGAGACATTATTTTGCCAACAAAGGTCCATCTAATCAAAGCTATGGTCTTTCCAGTGGTCATGTATGGATGTGAGAGTTGGACTATAAAGAAAGCTGAGCGCAGAAGAAATGATGTTTTTGAACTGTGGTGCTGGAGAAGACTCTTGAGAGTCCCTTGGACTGCAAGGAGATCCAACCAGTCCATCCTAAAGGAGATCAGTCCTGAATATTCATTGGAAGGACTGATGCTGAAGCTGAAACTCCAATACTTTGGCCACCTCATGCAAAGAGCTGACTCACTGGAAAAGACTCTGATGCTGGGAAAGATTGAAGGTGGGAGAAGGGGACGACAGAGGATGAGATGGTTGGATAGCATCACTGACTTGATGGACATGAGTTTGGGTAAACTCCGGGAGTTGGTGATGGACAGGGAAGCCTGGAGTGCTGCAGTCCGTGGGGTCGCAAAGAGTCGGACACGACTGAGTGACTGAACTGACCTGACACACTGGGTTTGGAACTTCAGTTCCAATTTGGGCCATGAAGAAGCATCTTCCTGACTCTCCCTCTAACTGTAACGAACCTGCTCAGTGTGAGCCCAGGCTGGGTGGCTGGGGGTTGGAGGGATGGGCCTCCACGTGCTCCTGGTTATAGAGGGGCCTTCATCACCCCTCCGAGACCGAGGACCGAGGGTCGCCCCCAAGCACAGCAGTGCTCCTTGCTTAGAGTGTTCTCTCTGCCTCCTCCTCCAGAGCCATCAGGCCAACAGGGAAGACTCAGGAATTTCAGGGAAAGATAAATGTATCAGGTATTATATAATCAAGTCAGGCTCCCTTCCAAAGTCAGCAGCCCTCTTGTACAAACATTATATATATACTCCATTATTATTATACACACCCATGTAATACTGGAAAATTCATCCCATCCCTTCCGTCCTAAGACTGCAACCCTCATCATAAAATAGGGCCCACCAGGGCACACACTCACACTGAAGAATGGTGCCCCCGCCTTTGCGCTTCCTGAGGCTGCCGTCTTCTTCACACAGTTTCGTGTGATGCCACGTGAATACAGGCAACGTTGGAAAGTTGTTACTGACCCGCTTGCTCACCTCCCAAGGCTGCAGCCTCCTCCCACCGTCTCACACGAGGCGAGACTTTACATGATTACCAGAAAGCTCTCGTCTCACGCTTCTACTCTGAAGTCCTCCGCTTTGCTCAGGAATGCGCTTCCACTGCTCCTCCTCTTGACCCTCCGAGTTCCTACCCATAAAAACCTTGCATCAAACCAGGAAGTGAAAGTGTTGGTAACTCAGTCATGTCCGACTGTGTGCCACCCCATGGACTGTGGCCCGCCAGGCTCCTCTGTCCATGGGATTCTCCGGGCAAGAGTACTGGAGTGGGCTGCCGTTTCCTCCTCCAGGGGATCTCCTGACCCAAGGATCAAACCCTGGTCTCTCACATTGCAGGCAGAGTCTTTACCGTCTGAGCCCCTAGGGAAGCCCCTAAACCAGAAAGGAAGGCGAGCTTAGCCAGGATGGAAAACAAACAGAAATGTGTTCCAGTCTCTTTGTGTTTCTTGACCTCCATTGCAAACATCAGCCTTCACACTGTCTTGCACTGGCTTTGCCCACCAGCCTGTGGCTGGACTGAGGTTTGAACCAAACTCTCCCATCCCCACTTCTGAGCCCTCAAGTTACCCCCCAGCCCGAAAACTTCTCCATATGAAGCTTGAAGGCATCGCCGTTTTCCTGTAACCTTATTAAAACTTAGCTCTGTCTCTGCCCAAGTTCTCTCCCATCTAGACATCTCTGGAAGAGAAGGGAATGTGGGTTCACCTTTTGTCATCCACAGAGCTCATTATATTGTCCCCTAAAGAACAGAAGGATGCTCTCCCTAAAACAGACTCATCTCCCTTCAGAGAACAGCTGGTTTCCATGGGGCCAGCGTTTAAAATAATAGCTTCTCCTGACAACCTAAATCTTGCTATAATAATGTTCTTGTGCCGTGATTTCCTCTTATTTCTTTAGGAGAATTTTCCCCCCCTTAGAATCCATTGCCAGATGGGAATTTCCTGAGCCAGAACCATATGCACTGTTAAGGCTTTTGGAACCTATGGCCAAGGTGCCCCTGAGAATGGCCAGCCTCCAGTCCTGTCAATGCCGGGGAGACAGTGTCTTATGCATGCTGTTCCTTCAGCACCAGTTCAGTTCAGTCCAGTCGCTCAGTCGTGTCCAGCTCTTTGCAACCCCATGGACCACAGCACGCCAGGCCTCCCTGTCCACCACCAACTCCCGGAGTTTACCCAAACTCATGTCCATCGAGTCGGTGGTGCCATCCAACCATCTCATCCTCTGTCGTCCCCTTCTCCTCCTGCCTTCAGTCTTTCCCAGCATCAGGGTCTTTTCAAATGAGTCGGCTCTTCTCATCAGGGGGCCAAAGTATTGGAGTTTCAGCCTCAACATCAGTCCTTCCAATGGGGTCCATCATTTTTAAAACTCTTTCCCAAGTGGGTAGATGAAAAATAACGTTTAATTTTGTTTCTTTAATGACTAATGAAGGTGAGTCTTTGGCAGGTTTTCTAGTTGTCTATGGTTTTTCTCTTTTTTCCTTTTTAAATTGAAGAACAGTTGATTCTCAGCGTTGAGTTCATTTCCGCTATACACCAAAGTGATTCAGTGATACACGTGTATTCATTTTTTAATATTCTATCCCATTATGGTTTATCCCAGGATATTGAATATAGTTCCCTGTGCTATATACCTTCTTGTTTATCTTCTTTTATTTTAACATATTTTTGTAATCACTTATTCCAACCTTCTGGCCACTTTTTTCTACTGGGAGCTTTGCTCTCTTTTGAATGAACAGACCTCATTTTGTGTACACCTTTGCCTGGTTTTGTTTGTTTAGACAGGACATAGATGGGGTTTGTGGCTCATCCAGGGTGGCAGCTTATTGATGGAGAAAAAGTCAGAACACAGGGTCTCAGGCACCTGTGTCCAGCTCTTTTCTCAGCCTGATGCCTGACCCTGAATATGCTCTCCCAGGCCCTTTGTGACCCTTTTCCTTGTTTTTTTTTCTCCCCTTACAATTTTAGCAGTTTTTCTTGTCTTAACCAATAGTAGCAGAGGGTTTCAAAGCCAAGCATGGTTCTATGAAATAGAGTCAGAAACTTCCCCATGACTGACTCTGATAACTCATCTTCCCTCATTCCCACTTCCAGCTGGACTGCGGGTGTTTGGAATCCTCCTCCTAAATCCCTTTGCCCTGCAGTGGTGTGTTCACCCCGCTGTTCAGGAGAATAAACACGCTGTACCGTGACGTATCTAAGAGCCTGAAGGGAAATCAGTGACCATGTGAGGATGACTCCATCTGACCTGGAGCAAGTGAACTGTCCTTCAGAGCCTGGCGAGTGGGTGTGGAGACGGTTACCTGCTCCATCCAGGGGTGACCTGACTTGGATAAGAAACACCGCTATCTGCCACACGCGTGGCTAATGTCAGTCTAACAGTAAGAACAGAGCAAAAGCCAGAGAAAGTCTTGGGGTGATGCCCAGGCGGTAGACGAGATCTTCTCCACGTGGTCTGATTATTTGGATTTTTTTTTTTTTTGCTTAGTTGTATTTTTTCTGCACAGTAATGTGCGCCTTTTGCACAGTCTTCATATGCGTATTTCAGAGTGATTCCAAGAGTCAGCTTGCGTCCTTTGTGTCTTATTCCTTTTATCCTATAACTTTAAGCTACAAGCAGTGGGACGAGGGCCATGAAGCATCTTTAAAGGCTGGAATAGACTGTGCTTGCTGGGCGGGGGGAACGGCTGCCTGTGAAGTTCGCTCAGGTTGGCATTTTGTGTCCCCAGTTTGTGAGTATTTTGATCCAGATTTCTCTCCCTCTCTCCCCTCTGACCCTCCTCCTGCCTCACCCTCCTCCCTTCCCTCCTCCACGCCCCATCTCTGCCTGCTCCATCCCCATGCAGGTGTCCACCTGTCCGTATTCCGTGTATGGTGCGTGGGTAGGTGGCTCCATCCTGTGCTCACTCTCCACCTTCAAGGACATGTGGGTCACCAGAGAGGAATACGGGGAGATGGGCGCCTCCGTCGTCAGGAGGAGGACCCTCTGATCCATGGCTGTCTGGACCACGTCACCTGTCTCACCAGCTCCAGGCTGAGCCTCAGCTTGACTGAACTGATAAGAGCTCACAACAGACTCAAACGTGGGCCTGGCCCTTCCTCCCCCAGACTTCAATTAAAAGGGTCAATAAAGAACAGACAGCCTCTTTGAGCAAGGCTTGCAGTATTTTGGGAAATGCTCACAGGGCTCTCTCTGCATCAGAGCAGAGGCATGAGCGGAGGGGATCTCTGGCAACTGTGTATCAGTCTGAGTGGTTAAGCTGTGCTGCAGAAACAAACATCCCCCAAGACTCAGTGCCACAGAACGAAAGTCTGCTTCTCACCGGTGTTGCGAGCCCACTGAAGCTCCCAGGGACTCTCTCCTGCTTCCCCCTCACTCCCGAGTCAGGCTGACAGCTGACACCATCAGAGCACCGTCTCGCCCTGTAAGTGCATACGGTGCCCTGGAGGACCTTTCACTGGCAGCAAAGGTACACGCCGCATATCTACCCACAGTTAACTGTTCAGAGCAAGTCAGTGTGGCCCCAAACCACCATGGGGGCTGGGGAGGGCCACCCTGACATGAACTTGACCTCCAACATGGACGCTCTGGTTCCTGAAAGCACAGTTAAGTTCATGAAAGCATATCCTTAACGTATTTATTCCACATAAATCCCAGTAAAATTGCTTTGTATGTCTCCGAGTTAATACTTAAAATGGCACACGTCCTTTACCAACTCTACGGTTTCAAGTAAGGATTTGATCACCGTAAAACATTAGTTTTAAAACTGCATGATATGAGCGTGGTTAAAAATCACATGCGTTCGTATGTGCTAAGTTGCTTTATCACGTCCAGCTCTTTGCAACCCTGTGGACGGTAACCCAGCGGGCTCCTCTGTCCATGGGACTCTCCAGGCTAGAGTACTGGGGTGGGGTGCCGTGTCTTCCTCCAGGGAGGGATCAAGCCTGCACCTCTGTGTCTCCTGTGTTGGCAGGTGGGTTCTAGTGCCACCTGGGAAGCCAAACGTCATACGCTTCTTATTTCTGTTTGTTAATCCCACCTGTGCAGTGGTGCCAGTCTTTGCTCTGTGTATTGTCCTGTGTTCTCGCGTGCAGGATTTTTATTCCTTTAAAACTGTGTACATAGTATGTATGCGGTGGAAACAGTGTCAGACATTTTTTGGGCTCCAAAATCACTGCGGATGCTGATTGCAGCCATGAAATTAAAAGACACTTACTCCTTGAAAGGAAAGTTACGACCAACCTAGACAGCATATTAAAAAGCAGAGACATTACTTTGCCAACCAAGGTCCGTCTAGTCAGGGCTATGGTTTTTCCCGTGGTCATGTATGGATGTGAGAGTTGGACTGTGAAGAAAGCTGATCGCTGAAGAATTGATGCTTTTGAACTGTGGTGCTGGAGAAGACTCTTGAGAGTCCCTTGGACTGCAAGGAGATCCAACCAGTCCATTCTAGAGGAGATCAATCCTGGGTGTTCATTGGAAGGACTGATGCTAAAGCTGAAGCTCCAATACTTTGGCCACCTCATGCGACGAGTTGACTCACTGGTAAAGACTCTGATGCTGGGAGGGATTGGGGGCTGGAGGAGACGGGGACGACAGAGAATGAGATGGCTGGATGGCATCACCGACTCGATGGACATGAGTTTGAGTGAACTCCGGGAGTTGGTGATGGACAGGGAGGCCTGGCGTGCTGTGATTCATGGGGTCGCAAAGAGTCGGACACGACTGAGCGACTGAACTGAACTGAACTGAAATTTAAATATCAATATTTTAAAAAAGAATATGCGAAAGCTGGTGGTCATTGCTGAAGAGAGATATTACAGACTTTGCTTTCCGAGAAATAAGTCTGTGAGATTGGCTTATTCAAGCCAATTTCGTGGTGCAGGAGCCGAAGTTGAGAGAGGTTCATGAACTTGAGCAAGGTCATTTTGACAGGGCTGGGTTTAAATCGGTAAAGAAGCCCAAGTAGGGGCACCGGAGAGCAGGAGCAGAGAACTGAGGAAAGCAAGTCAGCACGAGCTTCCGGAAGCCCCACCTGGAGGCCGAGTTCCCCCGCCCCGTTAGCAGCCCGTTGCACCCTCCTCTCCCGCAGCGCCGGCAACCCCGCCTGCTCTCTGTCCCTGCGGGACTGCCCTGCGCATTTCATAACAATGCGGGTGCGCAGGGCTTGGCCTTCTGTGTGTGGCTTCTTTCAGGGGCTGTGTTTTCAAGGTGCATCCGTGTTGCGGCCTGTGTCGGCAAATTCATGCCTTTCGTCGCTGAAGGACATCCCACTGTGGCTGGACCGCGTTTCGCTTCTCCTCATCCTTGGACGCTCCCCGCTTCCATGTAGACACGTGAGCGCCACCCACACCCCCTCCTCCCTCCCTCCTGCCTAGATTGGAGCTGACCTTCAGCTGACCTTGGGAGCCCTGGCTTGATGGAGGCTGGGTCCTGGAAACCCTGCTCAGAGAAGAGGCACTGAGACTCTTAGATCACAATAAACAATAATAATCAATAATCAATAAACAGACTCACCTTGTGTTGGGTTAAGCTGCCAAGACCAAGGATCATCAGTTGAAGCAGCGGGTGTTTCCCTAAACGATATGTATGTGGAGGGCACAAGCAGGGGAAGGGGTTTCATCCTTTGGTAGCTGAAGCCAGCCAGCCCTCAGGTTTTCAGTTAATGACATAAGTCACACCCCGTTTTTGTTACAATTAAGCCTCAACTGAATCTTTCTTTATCTCTTGGGAGCCAAACCAAGTGTGCTTGATGCAATTCACAAAAACCAGTTAGAAAATAAAAGGATAAAGGGTAACCGAATCCTAGAGAAGAAAGTAAACTAACAAGAAACGTACGAGACTTCCACTAAGAAAACCGCAAGCTTCGATTGACTGACTGACTTACTAAAGAAGTTGCCAACACAGGCAGGAAATAACAGGCTTGAGGGTAAGAAACGACATATAAAATGTCAGTTCTCCCCAGTTCACCCAGAAAGCCAGTGCGACCCTAATCAAACCCCACTGAGATTCGAGTGGAATTTGGCAAGACGATCCAAGGGTCATTCAGAAGAGAAAATACCAAAATTACCAAGGACCGCCCCAACAGGCTCCTTCTTGGGGTGTCCAGAGCCGCCCCCTTCACAACAGCCAGCAGCACACCCAGACCATAGCCCAGCCGCACCCGAGTCTTGGTGCTTCTCAGAGAGCCACTGCCCAGCGCCCTAGGACGTGGTCCTGGCTGGTCAAGGTCCCCAGGGTACAAAGCACAGCATGTCGGGACAGGACTGATACATTCCTTGTCCAGCCCTCTTTCTCCCTCTGGGTCTTCCTTTGGGGGTGGCTTGGATGAAGTTTACACCTACTCTCTCCTGCAAGTGTGGGCGTATGACCAGAGCCTGGCTGACCAGTCCTAGTGGAATGTCACCCAGGCCAGGTCAGTGAGACTCAATTCCAGGACATTAGCTGTTGGAGAGCAGCTCCCATTGTGAGGGAGCTACCCTCTTAGAAGTCTAGAGCTGCTGACTACAATTACCCCAGTGGAGAGCCTGCGTGAGAACTAAGCCGTTGCAGAAGATCCTGGGGTGGGGAGAGGAGAAGGAAAGGGTGGAAGAGGAAGAGACACACAGAGAGAAACAGAAAGAGATTCTGGTGCCTCACAGCCCGGCTTGAACCAGCCAAGCCTGAAATCCGCCACAGAGTCATTGTTGGGAAGCCAGTGAATCTTAGTTTTATTTAATCTAGTCTGTAGTTAAAGATGATTCTTTAATACAGAAGAGGTCTGGGAACCAACCTTAGGTGTTGTGAATAAATTCATAAAAATAAAATCCTTTCCTTGTCAGTGTATTTGGGACAGAATTTTGTGCTGGGATTTAGACTTGGATAATCTTTGTGAGTTTGAGTGAACTCCGGGAGTTGGTGAAGGACAGGGAGGCCTGGCGTGCTGTGATTCATGGGGTCACGGAGAGTTGGACACGACCGAGCGACTGAACTGAACTGAACTGAATCTTTGGCAAGGAGAAGAAGGTGATGACAGGGGATGAGATGGTTGGACGTCATCAACCAGCACCAGCTCAATGGACCTGAGTCTGAGCAAGCTGCGGGAGATGGTGAAGGACAGGGAAGCCCAGTGTGCTGCAGCTCATGGGGTCACAGAGGCTGAGCGACTGAGCAGCAACAATCCTCCCAAATACCTGGCTGTGGAGCTCACTTCCTCCCGGAGGCGCATTATCCACTCACTCTCAGGCCCGCAGCCGCCCCACAGCCCCTTTCTCCCAGGAGTGGGCTGGGGAGGGTTGAAGTCAGGAGGGCCCCTAAAGTCTCTGTTCTTCCATCTGGGGAAGGGGGTGTCACACGGCTGGCAGGTTGGGTGAGGTCTTATTTTCCTGGGGAAAGGGCCTCGGTGCCCGCGGGTAGGGCTCTCAGTCCTGACAGCGTCACCAGCAGGGCTGTGCGCCCAGGCGGACTCTCCAGCAATGCCAGCCCGCAGCGGGAGGCCTCCGGCAGCTCTCCCTCCTGTCCCCGCGCCTCAGCCGCCAGAACAAGCACAGGCTGTGGACACGGGAGCGTCCTCACCTCCCTGGCCTTTCTTCCCTCTGTTCTCATCATCATACGGCCAGTGATTAGAGCAGGTGTCAAGTTGAATGCTCAGGATAGAGAAAAGCGTTGACCTTGCTCTCCAAACTCCCCAAATAGCCAAGAGGCTTCCAGTGCAGGTGTGGGGGGCAATGCTGGTGGGATGCTTACAGAGAAGATTCCCACCTTGTATTCCACGGGACAGAAGCAAAACCCACCCTGTGGTTGCAAACGGAGGGCGTGTCTGACTGGAGAAGTGGAAAGTCCATTCAGGGAGGTGAACCAAGGGGAACTTACGGCTTCACACACAGAAATCCGGCTTGCCTGGGGAATGTAGTTATCAGCATTCAGCAAGTGATTTACATTAACTCCTTGACAGTGAGTTTCTCCTATTAAATACACAACAATTAGTGATCCTAATAGTCCATTACGACTAAATTGGATGCTGAAAATGGCTTTGTTAAAAGCCAGTTGAGAGATTGGGGCAAATAACTGTAAACTCAGTCCCCAGATGACTCTCCTGCCCCTGGAGAGTTTGGGCTCTGCCTTTGGCTGGATTCTCAATCCGGGCCCAAGGAGTCGCGTGCCATGGGCAGCTCTTTGGAGCTCAGATTCAGTTCAGTTCAGTTCAGTTAAGTCGCTCAGTCGCCGACTCTTTGCGACCCCATGAATCACAGCACGCCAGGCCTCCCTGTCCATCACCAACTCCCGGAGTTCACTCAAACTCATGTCCATCGAGTTGGTGATGCCATCCAGCCCCCAATCCCTCCCAGCATCAGAGTCTTTTCCAGTGAGTCAACTCATTGCATGAGGTGGCCAAAGTATTGGAATTTCAGCTTTAGCACCAGTCCTTCCAATGAACACCCAGGATTAATCTCCTTTAGAATGGACTGGTTGGATCTCCTTGCAGTCCAAGGGACTCTCAAGAGTCTTCTCCAGCACCACAGTTCAAAAGCATCAATTCTTCAGCGATCAGCTTTCTTCACAGTCCAACTCTCACATCCATACATGACCACGGGAAAAACCGTAGCCTTGACTAGACGGACCTTGGTTGGCAAAGTAATGTCTCTGTTTTTTAATATGCTATCTAGGTTGGTCATAACTTTCCTTCCAAGGAGTAAGCATCTTTTAATTTGATGGCTGCAATCAGCATCCGCAGTGATTTTGGAGCCCCCAAAAATAAAGTCTGACACTTTTTCCACTGTTTCCTCATCTATTTCCCATGAAGTGATGGGACCAGATGCCATGATCTTTGTTTTCTGAATGTTGAGCTTCAAGCCAGCCTTTTCACTCTCCTCTTTCACTTTCATCAAGAGGCTGTTTAGTTCCTCTTCACTTTCTGCCATAAGGGTGGTGTCATTTGCATATCTGAGGTTACTGATATTTCTCCCGGCAATCTTGACTCCAGCTTGTGCTTCTTCCAGCCCAGTGTTCCTCATGATGTACTCTGGGGGGCTGTTTATGTTCCAGTCTGGACAACAGCAGTGAGGGAAGATGGTTCAGCTGGAGCCATCCCGACACTCCCAGGGCCTCCTGACTTGTGATCATTTCAAGTGAGCCCCCTCCCAGCTCACTCAGGGTGATACTGCCACTCTGGGAGCCATCCCTGGGCCAGCCCAGCCTTTATCTGTGTGCTTCATGTGCTGGGTGCTCAGGAGTAAAGAGTCCAGGCTAGAGGTGGCCCAAGGGCACTACTTCATGTTCTTTATTTGCATCCAGCTGGCCAGCCAGTCAGCCCTTCATCCATCCGTCCCCTTCACCCCTTGCTCCCTCCCTCCCTCCCCTCCTCCAACTGTCCATCCATCCACTCCTTCAACCATCCATCCATCCATCCCTCACGCATTTGTTAAATACTGAGGTCACACCTCATAAGTGTACAAATTTGCAGTGAAACGCTTGGATTTGAAGTCTGGTTCAAACAAGCTGTATGACCTTATGCAAGTTACCTAACTTTATAGCACACTTTCTTCTGCTGTAAAGTGGAGAAGACAATAGAATTGCAGTGGATTCAAAGAACTGACCCATATAAGGGGTTTAGAAAACTGCCTTCTGTGTAAAAAGTGCTCAGTAAATTTTTTGAGCACTTATTTTTTTCTGTCTTTTTTCAGCCTTTATTATTTTTTTTAACTGAAGTGTAATTCACATAAAAATTTGACAGTTTTCAAGTATACAATTCAGTAACATTTGGTACATTCAAAAAGTACAGTTACCTTTTATGTCTTTTTCTGCTCTGATTGCTGTGGCCAAAACTTCCAGAACTATGTTGAATAGTAGTGGTGAGAGTGGGCACCCTTGTCTTGTTCCTGACTTTAGGGGAAATGCTTTCAGTTTTTCACCATTGAGGATAATGTTTGCTGTGGGTTTGTCATATATAGCTTTTATTATGTTGAGGTATGTCCCTTCAATTCCCACTTTCTGGAGAGTTTTTATCAAAAATGGATGTTGAATTTTGTCGAAGGCTTTCTCTGCATCTATTGAGATAATCATATGATTTTTCAGTTTGTTAATGTGGTGTATTACGTTGATTGATTTGCGTATATTGAAGAATCCTTGCATTCCTGGGATAAAGCCCACTTGGTCATGATGTATGATCTTCTTAATGTGTTGTTGGATTCTGATTGCTAGAATTTTGTTAAGGATTTTTGCATCTATGTTCATCAGTGATATTGGCCTATAGTTTTCTTTTTTTGTGGGGTCATAAAGACATAAAAGGAATACAAATTGGAAAAGAAGAAGTAAAGCTTTCACTGTTCGCTGATGACATGATCCTCTACACAGAAAACCCTAAAGACTCTACCAGAAAACTACTAGAGCTAATCAATGATTACAGCAAAGTTGCAGGATATAAAATCAACACACAGAAATCCCTTGCATTCCTATACACTAATAATGAGAAAATAGAAAGAGAAATTAAGGAAACTATTCCATTCACTGTTGCAATGAAAACAATTAAATACTTAGGAATATATCTACCTAAGGAAACAAAAGACTTGTACATAGAAAACTATAAAACACTAGTGAAAGTAATCAAAGAGGACATGAATAGATGGAGAAATATACCGTGTTCATGGATTGGAAGAATAAATATTGTAAAAATGAGTATACTACCCAAAGTAATTTATACATTCAATGCAATCCCTATCAAGCTACCAACAATATTTTTCACAGAACTAGAACAAATAATCTCACAATTTGTATGGAAATACAAAAAACCTCGAATAGCCAAAGCAATCTTGAGGAAGAAGAATGGAACTGGGGGAATTAACCTGCCGGACTTCAGGCTCTATTACAAAGCCACAGTCATCAAGACAGTATGGTACTGGCATAAAGACAGAAATATAGATCAATGGAACAAAATAGAAAGCCCAGAGATAAACCCACGCTCCTATGGACACCTTATCTTCGACAAAGGAGGCAAGAATATAAAATGGAGAAAAGACAGTCTCTTTAACAAGTGGTGCTGGGAAAACTGGTCAGCCACTTGTAAAAGAATGAAACTAGAACACTTCCTAACACCATACACCAAAATAAACTCAAAATGGATTAAAGATCTAAATGTAAGACCAGAAACTATAAAACTCCTAGAGGAGAACGTAGGCAAAACACTCTCCGACATAAATCACAGCAGGATCCTCCAAGACCCACCTCCCAGAATATTGGAAATAAAAGCAAAAATAAACAAATGGGACCTAATTAAAATCAAAAGCTTCTGCACAGCAAAGGAAACTCTAAGCAAGGTGAGAAGACAACCTTCAGAATGGGAGACAATAATAGCAAATGAAGCAACTGATAAAGGATTAATCTCCAAATTATACAAGCAGCTCCTGCAGCTTAATTCCAGAAAACTAAGTGACCCAATCAAAAAATGGGCCAAAGAACTAAACAGACATTTCTCCAAAGAAGACATAAAGATGGCTAATAAACACATGAAAAAATGCTCAACATCCCTCATCATCAGAGAAATGCAAATCAAAACCACAATGAGATACCATTTCACACCAGTCAGAATGGCTGCTATCCAAAAGTCTACATGCAATAAGTGCTGGAGAGGGTGTGGAGAGAAGGGAACCCTCTTACACTGTTGGTGGGAATGCAAACTAGTACAGCCACTATGGAGAACAGTGTGGAGATTCCTCAGAAAACTGGAAATAGAACTGCTATATGATCCAGCGATCGCACTCCTGGGCATACACACCGAGGAAACCAGAATTGAAAGAGACACATGTACTCCAATGTTCATTGCAGCACTGTTTATAATAGCCAGGACATGGAAGCAACCTAGATGTCCATCTGCAGATGAATGGATAAGAAAGCTTTGGTACATATACACAATGGAGTATTTCTCAGCCATCAAAAAGAATGCATTTGAATCAGTTTTAATGAGGTGGATGAAATTGGAGCCAATTATACAGAGTGAAGTAAGCCAGAAAGAAGAACATCAATACCGTATATTAACGCATATATATGGAATTTAGAAAAATGGTAACCTGAACCCTGTATAAGAGACTGCAAAAGAGACATAGGCATTTAGAACAGTCTTTGGGACTCTGTGGGAGAGGGTGAAGGTGGAATGATTGGAGAGAATGGAATTGTAGCATGTATATTATCATAAGTGACCAGTCCAGGTTCGACGCATAAATTTTCCTCTGTTCATTTCAAAAAAAAAAAAAAGTACAGTTACCACCCCTATTTAGTTCCAAAACATTTTCATCACCCTGAAAGAAAATCCTGGGCTCATTAAGCAGTTGCTCCTCATTTCTTTCTCCCCCAGGTAATCACCAATCTGTGCTCTGTCTATATTTATGCACCTATTCTGGACATTTCACACAAATGGAACCATATACTATGTAGTCTTTTATGAATGAATTCTTTCATTGAGCATGATATTTTAAGGTTTGCTTACGATATAGCATTTATTAATAGTTTGTTATGTTTTATTGCCAAAGAACATTCTATGTATGAATAAAACACATTTTTTTGAGGAATTACTTGGCAGTCCTGTGGTTAAGACTGCCCCTCAATGCAGGTGGCATGGGTTTGATCCCTAGTCAGAGAGCTAAGATTCCCAAGATCCCACATGTCTCAGGTGGAGCATTATTATTAAATATTCACCAAGAGTTACTGTAAACCAGATTTAAAGAGAGGTTTTAAAGAGAAGTCCAGAAAAAGTTTTGGAGTTCAGAGAAGGTTTCACAGAGCTTGTGGCATTCTAAGGAATTCTATAATGCTCAAGCTTGCTCAGACTTTGCAAGACAAGGAGCTTGACTCGGGAATGTGGTAGTTAAATGCTTCCAGAGGAACGTTTTTGCTGCTTTGAAATAAAGACAATACTGTGATCTTATTCTTATGTTTTATTTCTGTTCAAGGCATTGTTGAAAACTTGATGCTTTTTTAATGCAAATCATGACACTGCATTAAACTAAAAACTTCTCGATGAGAAAGAAGACTGGTTTAACATACTGGTATTCTTAATTGCCAACATTTTAGTGAGCAAAGCAACTCACTGTTCTGTATCTCCATACAGAGACAGACCCAGATGATCTTCCAGATGTCTTCTAACTGTGGACAAAGTTGGGGTGCGTGTTAGATTTTCCAGCACCAAAGCTCACTGATTTATAGAAGATGTTGAAATCTGTGACTAGATGTCCCTTGAGAAAAAGCCATGATGTCAGGGGAAAATGGATAATTTAAAGATAAAAGCTGAGCTGTGGAGGAGCTGGAGCCACTTGGCAAGTATCAGGTTTGCTGTCTGCACCTCCCACCAGGTGGACCGACCGCCAGGCTCAGCAGTCAGAGAATGGGAGAAGGACGGGGAGCGGAGAGCTGGTCTACCCGGAGCAGCTGCAGGCTCAGGGCACAGCGCGCCACCACAGTCAGCGTGACTTGCAACCTCAGGCTCATGGTGCCGCTTTGGCTCGCCCTACGCGGGCTGGAAGCCTGAACTTTAAAGGAAAAGTCTACATAATGCAAAGAAGACACCACTGGCTTCTCCTCTCACACAACTCCCCCCTTTCTGGAGGAGAATGGCACGAGGGGGAAAGAGGACCTTCGCAGGCATGGCTGAGCTGCGACCTTGACCTCGGGCAGGTCGCATGATCATTCTGAACTTCCCCGACCCAGCATCGCCCTTTCCGACCTCCTGTCTCTATTCCTGTCCTTACTTCTGCGTCTGCCTCATCTCTTACGCTGGGGAAGGTGATGGCAGACACTCCAGAGCGTTTGCCTCGAGAACCCTATGAACAGTATGCTCTGAGAAACCCAGACAGCATGTTAGAAGCCAGAGACATCACTTTTCCAACAAAGGTCCGTCTAGTCAAACCTATGGTTTTCCCAGTAGCCATGTGTGGATGTGAGAGTTGGACCATGAAGAAGGCTGAGCGCCAAGAAATTGATGCTTTTGAACTGTGGGTCTGGAGAAGATTCTTGAGAGTCCCTTGGATAGCAAGGAGATCAAACGAGGCAATTCTAAAGGAAATCAACTCTAAATGTTCATTGGAAGGACTGTTGCTGAAACCAAAACTCCAATAAACTGGCCACCTGATGCGAAGAGCTGACTCATTGGAAAAGATCCTGATGTTAAGAAAGATTGAGGGCAGGAGGAGAAGCGGGTGACAGAGGATGAGATGGTTGGGTGGCATCACCGACTCAATGGACATGAGCTTGAGTAAACTCCAGGAGTTGGCAATGGACAGGGAGGCCTAGCATGCTGCAGTCCTTGGGGTCGCAATGAGTAGGACACAGCCTAGTGACTGAACACCCTCATCTCTGTCTCTATGAGCGGAGCTGTTACAAGAACGAGTAAGAAATGACATGTACAAATAGTAAAGCTGTCTGTAAGCACAAGGCATTGGAATAAACCAGGGGTCCTCAAACTGAAAACGTCTTTCTGGTGACGGCCGTTCTGGCAGGTGTGAGGTGATATCTCATGCTTTCGATTTGCATTTCTCCAATACAAACTCTTTTCTGGTGTTGAGCAACCTTTCAAGTACCTGTTGGTCATCAGTATGTCTTCTTTGGGAAAATGTCTATTCAGGTCTTCTGCCTATTTTTTAATCGACTTTTTAAAATATTGAGTTCTATGAGCTGTGTGTATATTTTGAATATTAACCCCTTATCTGTCATATCACTTGCAAACATTGTCTCCCATTCCATGGGCTGTCTTTTTGTTTGCTGAAGGGTTTCTTTGCTGTGCAAAAGCTTTTAACTTTAATTAGGTCCCATTTGTGTTATTTTTTCTTTTATTTCTTTTGCCTTAGAATATGGGACCAAAAAGATATTGACCTCAGATTTTAGGTCAAAGACTGTCCTACCTATGGTTTCTAGGAGTTTTGTGGTTTCGGGTCTTGTGTGTGCTAAGCTGCTTCAGTTGTGTCCAGCTCTTTGTGACCCCGTGGACTGTAGCCCGCCAGGCTCCTCTGTCCATGGGACGCTCCAGGCAGGAACACTGGGCTAGGTTGCATGTCCTCCTCCCGGGGGTCTTCCTGACTCGGGGACTGAACCTGTATCTCTCAGCTCCACCTGCACTGGCAGGAGGGCTCGTTACCACCAGCACCACCTGGCAGACCCTTCAGGTCTTACACGAGGTCTTTAATTCACTTTGAGTTTATTTGTGAATATCAAAAAGACCAAAACTAGCAAATGTTGGAGTGATGCGGAAACAGGGGAACCCTGTGCCCTGCTGGTAGGAATGTAAATTGGTGCAGCCACTGTGGGAAATGGTGTGACGATTCTTCAAAAAACGAAAACTAGATCTGCCATATGATCCAGCAATTCCACTCCTGGGCATTTACCTAAAGAAAACGAAAACACTAATTTGAAAAGATACGTGACCCTCAATGTTCATAGCAGAATTAGTTACAACAGCCAAGACATGGGAGCAACCTAGGTGACCTTCAACAGAAGGATGGATCCAGAAGATGTGGTGTATATGTGTACAATGGAATGTTGCTGCTGCTGCTAAGTCACTCCAGTTGTGTCCGACTCTGCGACCCCATAGCCGGCAGCCCACCAGGCTCCCCGTCCCTGGGATTCTTAGTCGTAAGAAGGAAAGAAATATTGCCGTTTGCAACAATGTGACTGGACCTAGAGAATATTGTGCTTAGTGAAATAAGTCAGGAAAGACAAATGCTGTATGTTATCACTTATATGTGGAATCTAGAAATTAAAGCAAAGGAGTGTACATAACACGCAGAAACATACGCACACATGCAAAGAACAAGACAGTGGTTCCATCTCTCCCGTCTCCTCCCGTCCCCAGCCGCTCTCTTCCTGGGTAAACTTAGAGAAAGTCTTTTTAAAATTTTTTTATTTATTTTAATTGGAGGCTAGTTGCTTTACAATACTGTAGTGGTTTTTGCCATACATTGACATGAATCAACCATGGGTGTACATCTGTTCCCCATCCTCGTTCCAAGCATCTTTTCTGGTCATAATGCAGTAAGATTAGATGTCAACTATTCGATGGACATGAGTTTGAGTGAACTCCGGGAGTTGGTGATGGACAGGGAGGCCTGGTGTGCTGTGATTCATGGGGTCGCAAAGAGTCAGACATGACTGAGCGACTGAAATGAACTGAACTGATAGGAAAAAAAACTATTAAAAATTCCAGCATATGGAGGTTAAACAACACGCTTCTGAATAACCAACAAATCACAGAAGAAATCAAAAAAGAAATAAAAATATGCATAGAAACGAATGAAAATGAAAACACAACAACCCCAAACCTATGGGACTCAGGAAAAGCAGTGCCAAGGGGAAGGTTCATAGCAACACAAGCTTACCTCAAGAAACAAGAAAAAAGTCAAATAAATAACCTAACTCTACGTCTAAAGCAACTAGAAAATGAAGAAATGAAGACCCCCAGGGTTAGTAGAAGGAAAGAAATAATAAAAATTAGGGCAGAGATAAATGCAAAAGAAACAAAAGAGACCATAGCAAAAATCAACAAATCTAAAAGCTGGTTCTTTGAGAAAATAAATGAAACAGACAAACCATTAGCCAGACTCATCAAGAAACAAAGGGAGAAAAGTCAAATCAACAAAATTAGAAATGAAAATGGAGAAATCACAACAGACAACACAGAAATACAAAGGATCATAAGAGACGACAATCAGCAACTATATGACGATAAAATGGACAACTTGGAAGAAATGAACAAATTCTTAGAGAAAATCTTATATCTGCCCTCATCAACATTTTGTGTTGCCTTCTTTAGGAAGGTTGTGAGCAGGAGGGTGGGCGTCCAGGAGGGGCCACTCTATGGAAAGATGCATAAACTCATTTCTCCAGAAACAAATACAAAATGATAAGCCTGACTCTGCTCTCTTTAAGGCACTGACAAGTTCAGAAATCCACCGTACTGCCTGCTTTGCCCTAAGGAAAGATTTCACTCTGATTCTGAACTCGTAAGAACTATTGGAATGGTTGCACCTTAAAGTTACTGACCTGGGGTTTGTCTCCTACAGTAAGTGGATGGGGAGCTGATATTGTCTGGGAAATAGAGAGATGCAGAGTGCAGAGCAAGGTTGTGAAGACCACCCTCTGGCTTAACCTTCCCCAGCATCTTCCTCGGAGAAGGCAATGGCCCCACACTCCAGGACTCTTGCCTGGAAAATCCCATGGATGGAGGAGCCTGAAAGGCTGCAGACCATGGGGTCGCTGAGGGTCAGACACGACTGAGCGACTTCACTTTCACTTTTCACTTTCACACATTGGAGAAGGAAATGGCAACCCACTCCAGTGTTCTTGCCTGGAGAATCCCAGGGACGGGGGAGCCTGGTGGGCTGCCGTCTATGGGGTCACACCGAGTCGGAGACGACTGAAGTGACTTAGCAGCAGCAGCATCTCCCTGGTTGCATTTCCCACACTCCCTTGCAGTGAGTGGTCCAGCTGTGATGTGGGCGTGACCCATGGATACATTTCCACCCAGCTGAAAGTGCATGTAAGGCAAAGGCTCTACCACCACCGCTGGATGTTCTTGCAGGTAAGCACAAATCTGTAGCTTTCCTATTGGCAACTTCCCAACCCAGGTGGTTTCTGGAAGTTTTCTGATGGCAGCAGTGGTGGCCTGATTCTAAAGCACAAAGGATGTCGCAGCAGCTTCCCAGCCAAGCAGGTGGCTTCCAGTGAGCAAGGAGCCGCTTGGTTGGCCCAGTTATGTTTTCAGAGTCATTCCTGAAGCCACAGCTCAGTATCTGTTTCCTCAGCATCTCCTATCACCCCAGTGCCCTGCTAATACCCCATGATGATCTCCTCCTGTCTAAATTCAGCTGGAGGGAATCCCGTTCTCTGCAAGAGCCCCAGTACATACAACATGGGAGTGTGCTTTCTGGGGAGAAGGCCCATTGTTTTCCTCAGCTTCTCAGTGGGGCTATGACCCAAGGGAGGCTGGGAACATTCCCCATTGGTGGTCCACAGGACGTGCCCCCGGGTCACAGCAGGTGTCCCAGAACACTGGTGGGCAGTCAAATTACTGTGAACTTGGCATCTAAAGGAATGTTCTGAAAAGCACTACTAATTTGCATGCTACCCATCTGGAGTTTCAGATCCTGAGTCTAATTAATACACTGCTCACCTGCAGCCATTTTCACTTTCAATTCCATTCAACAAATTCAATGGCTTGTTTAAAAAACATTTACCAAGTAAGACATAAGAGACACAGGTTTGATTCCTGGGTTGGGAAAATCCCCTGGAGGAGGGCATGGCAACCTGCTCCAGTATTCTTGCCTGGAAAATCCCATGGACAGAGGAGGCTGGCAGGCTACAGTCCATGGGGTCGCATAAGAGTTGGACACGACTGTGTGACTGAGTATACATGTGTAAGATGCATTTCCCCAGATGCTTTGCTTGGAGCTGCTGCTGCTGCTAAGTCACTTCAGTCGTGTCCGACTCTGTGTGACCCCATAGACGGCAGCCCACCAGGCTCCCCCGTCCCTGGGATTCTCCAGGCAAGAACACTGGAGTGGGTTGCCATTTCCTTCTCCAATCTTTTGCTTGGAGCTGGGCAAATGGATTGTTGTTGTTTAGTTGCTAAGTTGTGTCCGACTCTTTGTGACCCCATGGACTGCAGCACGCCAGGCTTCCCTGTCCTTCTCTATCTCTTGGAGCTTGCTCAAACTCATGTCCATTGAGTCTGTGATGCCATCCAACCGTCTGTCTCATCCTCTGTCGTCCCCTTCTCCTCCTGCCTTCAATCTTTCCCAGCATCAGGGTCTTTTCTAATGAGTCAGTTCTTCACCTCAGGTGGCTAAAGTATTGGAGCTTCAGCTTCAGCGTCAGTCCTCCCAACGGGTCTTGAGGGTTGATTTCCTTTAGGATGGACTGCTTTGATTCCCTTGCAGGCCGAGGAACTCTCCAGAGTCTTCTCCAACACCACAGTTCGAAAGCTTCGATTCTTCAGATGCCTGTGACATAATTCCAGGGGGACCTCCACCACCGTATAAGGAAGAGAAGCCCCAGAAAGGGAAGCCTTGCCATTATGGTCACAACAAGCATGTACCCACCGAGGATGAGGCAACAGACGCCCCAGGTCTTGTGAGCGCCTGTTGGGGCGGATGGCAAACCGGTCAGGGTCCTTCCTTGATACAGGTTGGTCATGTGACTGACGTGGGCCAATAGGTGGCGAGCAACAGCAAAGGGGACGCAGGCTTGAGAAGCACACGTGCGTCGGGCTTGCCCTTAGAAACGCTGCAGCCTCCACCTGGTAACTGGTGGACACACTGGGCTGATGGGAGATGCAAGGCCTAGGGACCCCCTAACTCCGGCTGACCGTCAGCCAGTCAGCAGCCGACCGTCAACTCCAGAGGTGAGCCACTGACCACCTGCTGGCCACAGACAGTGGGGGGTCCAGGGAGTCCAGCCCACATCCCTGGGGCACTTGTGCATGGGTGCTAAGTTGTTTCAGTTGTGTCCACTTCTTTGTGACCCCATGGACTGTAGCCCACCAGGCTCCTCTGTCCATGGACTTCTACATGGCAACAATACTGGAGTGGGTTGCCATGCCCTTCTCCAGGGGATCTTCCCAACCCAGGGACTGAACCTGGGTCTCCCGCATTGCAGGCAGATTCTTTACCGTCTGAGTCACCAGAGAAGCCCAGAATCTGAGTATTTTTCCAAAGACAGAGGCCACTCAGGACCATTTTCCCTTGAGGAGGGGCTGATTAGAACCAGGGCTCAGCCAGCTCCCTGAGAGACAGATTCATAAAGGAGGCAGATTTCAAGAGAATTCACTGCAGGCCACCAGCTCATGGTCCTCCGCGACACCTCCCACCGCTTCCTACAAGACAGAAACCCCACCCTCCCCGCATGGAGCAGGGTTGGGGCTGTGTGTGGGAAGGAGGGACGCTCAATTCCAAATTCCACCTGCTCCCTGGGGGACCGAGACCAGGACGAAAACCAGCTCTCAAGGCAAGAAGGCCGGCCACCCAGAGTCGCTGTGAAGGGCGCCGTGCCTGTGCTGGGGACTGAACCACGTCCCCTGCTGTCTCCCCCTCCCCGCCCCCTACGCACGCAGCCCCCGTCTCCCCTGGCCTGTGCGTCGGTTCAGGGTGCTGACTCTCTCCCGGCTTGGCTCGCTGTCTGTCGCTGGCTGAGTTTCTGCCCAGCTCAGCGAGGTCCAGAAGCACTAGCAGGACCCTCGGGCTTGTGGAAACGCAGATCCCCGGCCACCCCAGCCCAGACTCGGGATTCCTGGGCAGCGGCCAGGCCGAGAGTTAGCAGCACCCGGGTCTCTGGCCAAGTCAGGGCCAGGCCGGGCTTCCCAGGTGGCTGAGTGGTAAAGAACCCGCCTGCCAACGCAGGAGACTTAAGAGACGCAGGTTCGATCCCTGGGTTGGGAAGATCCCTTGGAGAAATGGTAACCCACTCCAGTGTTCTTGCCTGGAGAATCCTACGGACAGAGGAGCCTGGCAGGCTACAGAGCTTGGGGTCATACAGGGTTGGACATGACTGAAGTGACTTAGCAGGCACACAGGGCCTGGAACGCCATTCAGGGCGGTCCCTGAGGTTCAGAACTGACCAGCAGGTGTCGCCCGGACACCAGCCTGCATGTTGGGCCATCCAGCAGCTCTTGGCCAAGCTGCTGAAGATCGGTGGGCAATCACCTTCGGCTGTGCTGGCAAGGCTGGCCCTGACCAGGAGCAGGAGGGCGTCTGTGCCTTCAGTGAATGAAGTCACTCAGTCGTGTCCGACTCTGCGATCCCATGGACTGTAGTCTACCAGGCTCCTCTGTCCATGGGATTTTCCAGGCAAATTACTGGAGTGGGTTGCCATGTCCTTCTCCAGGGGATCTTCCCGACCCAGGGATCAAACCCAGGTCTCCTGCATTGCAGGCAGATGCTTTACCGTCTGAGCCGCCAGGGACAAGGAGGCGTGAGCTCCACAAGTGTGTCCTTGACAAACACCTCAAACCAGACCTGGGAGTGGGAGGTGGGGCAGCTCTCTGGCCTTGCTGCCCTGGTGAGCGCTGGGCACCCCGGGAGGCCTCGTGGGGACCCGTTTTCCCCGGGGGACTGTGGCTGCCCCATCACAGCGAGGGTGCAGACTGGCCGAGGAGGGCATGGGGAGCCTGCGGCCTCAGTGAACTCCAGTTCTGGTCACCCTGGTGGGGCAGGGGCATGTTTCATTTGGCAGACTCTCCAAGCACCCCTCAGGCACCAGGCACGGGCTCATTCAGAGCTGGAGAGACGCTGCCACCCGTGAGCTGGGGCCCCGAGGGGAGTGAAGGGACCAGGAGTGAAGCCGCTCGGAACTCCCTCCTGCCTCTGAGGCCCGGGTCCCTCCCGTCACTGCCTGGCATGGAGACAGTGTCCAGTCGCTGGTCCTTCCCGCCAAGGTCAGGGCACTGGGACCATTCCCGGGCCGGCTCCGTCTCCTGCTAGGACCCCATCCTAGACAGAGAGTGAGCCTGGCCAGGATTCCCTTTCAGAACCACTTTCCTGGCAGGAGGAAGGATGCGGGGGGGCAGGGCCAAAGCAGAGGGAGTTAGCATCCAGAGGTCAAGACCAAGGCCGTGTGAGCCAGCGGGGGTGTCCGTCCTGGGTGGTGGAGCTGGCGAACGTCTCAAGACCACAGAAAGTTCATCAAGCACATGGACCAGCACTGCTCCTGGAATCTTCCCTGAAACATGGAGAGGGGGCTGCTTATTTCACTGAACAAGCTTGGTCTGATTCATTCTCTGGCAGGAAATTCCAAGGACAGCGACCCTTGGGAGGGAGGGTGACCCCGCCCCCCCATCAAGGCATCTTCCTGCTGCTCCTGGCCCCACCCCAACATTGCACCAGGGAACCTGTCCCGGCCTCCGGTGGCTAGTTGATGAGGGTGGTGGGCAGGAGCCACGAGGAGGGCTCACCCCTTCCAGGAAGGTGACCAGGGAACCAAGGGCAAGGCCTGGACCACACTAATGCCTGTGCTACCCACCAGGGGTCTTGGCCCCTTAATCAGTAGAAACTGACTAGAGGCCAGACAAGAAACTCAGGCAAGGCTTTACTGGGGCCCCTGTTGCAGCATGGGGGTGCAAGAACAGAAACAGGTTCCCTTGCTTCCTCCCCGAAGGGGGATGGCTGCTTCCTGATATGGGGAGAGGGTAGGGGCATGTCCGGGGAGCTGGCCAGAAGGGTGGGTTAGACGGTCTGCCCACCCTTTTGCTGGTGCTGAGTGCAGGCACAGTGCCCTGCTCTGTTCCCAGCTCTTCAAAAGTGGCAGTTGGGCTTTTGGTCTCTTTGTGTCTTGTTGTCCAAAATTTGCCCCAGTTGCACGTAACTGGGCTGCCCTGGTGGCTCAGAGGGTAAAGAATCCACCTGCCAATGCAGGAGATGCGAGTTCGATCCCTGGGTTGAGAAGCCCCCTGGAGAAGGGAATGAACCCACTCCAGTGTTCTTGCCTGGGAAATCCCAGGGACAGAGGAGCCTGGCAGGCTACAGTCCACGGGGTCTCAGAGTCAGACACGAGTGAGCGACTGAACTGGCAAATGAACAGAGCACATGCACACGGTTATTTTTAGTCCCTTACAGTTTCTCTGTGCGCTTCCCTGTGGCTCCGACAGTAAAGAAACCGCTTGCAATGCGGGAGACCTGGGTTCGATCCCTGGGTTGGGAAGATCCTCTGCAGGAGGGCATGGCAACCCACTCCAGTATTCTTGCCTGGAGAATCCCCGTGGACAGAGGAGCTGGCGGGCTATGGTCCATAGGGTCACAGAGAGTCGGACACGACTGAGTGGCTAAGCAGAGTTTCTTTGTACTGTGTTGCTCAAGGATACGTTCTTCCAGGTGCGTGCACTGCAGGAAAGGGTCCCCGGTCCCAGCCTGCTCACCTGGAGAGCAGATCCTGCCCGTCCACCGTGTCGAGCCGTCAGGTGCGGTGCACATGGAACTGAAGGCTGAGAGGAAGTATGAAACCCTATCGTCACAGGCGGGGAAGCAGAGGCAGTGAACCCAGCCGTCCTGCATTTGACCTGTGACTTCACACACCGGTAGCCGGGTGTCTGGCATCCCAGCCCCTCCCGTCTGCAGGTTGGGGACAATGTCAGGCCCCTGGAGACTCACAATCCAGCCTGTGAGATGCCGGGTAGGGCACCCCCACTAAAGGCTCCTTGCCTCCCAGAATTGAAGGGCTGAGCCAGCAGAATCTCTAGGAATGAAAGAGGAAGCAAAGGCCCAGGAGAGGCAGGCGGGCAGCTGGTTGAGTGGACAGAGAGAGATGGCAGCTTGGAGGCCACGTTCGGCCCCACTGCTGGGCGGCACGGCAGGGCCCAGACTGAGCTGCTGGGCCCGCGGCCTCACTGGTGACCCAGGAACCCCGGGAAGGCCCTGCAGAGCTGGTGGGAGTGGGAGTCACATACGGAATGTGCGCCTGGCCCGGCGCTGGGTTCCCAACATCACTTAGGCACTAAGGACATGGGCACAGATGCCCCAGCCCCTTCTCACGGTCCAGAGGCCACAGGCAACTCGGAGCCGGACGGTGCTGGGTGCTTCTGAGCAGCCACCCCAGGTCGGGGGACCGCGGGGCTCCGAGAACTGGGCGGGCGGCCGGCTGCTCCGCCGACTACAGGCTCACCTCCACCGAGAGAGCTCAAGAACTTTCTCGATGGCTTGACGGTTTCCGTGGGCCCTCTGAGGGGACCTGCGGCCGTGGACTGAGCTTCGTCCTAAAGGACCAGTGTTTGTTACTGGAAGGGGCACGCACACCCACCCCTGCAGTCTCCTCCCGCTCAGCAGGCTACAGGCCAAGCCCAGCTGAGGTCTGCGCGGGCCCACAGCCCTTGACCGAGCACCTGGGCGTCTCGAGCAGGGCCCCGCATGCCCCGATCAGCGTAGGGAGCACCTTCATGGCTGTTGGCTCAGGTGGTGCAGGGACAGGTGCTGGGGGTGAACAAGTGTAGAAATCATGGCAGACGGGTGGTCTCTGCGAGCTCACCCAGCTGGTCCGAGGACGAGGGGAGCCTGTGAGGAGCAGGGGAGCCCGAGCCAGCCCTCGAATCGGGTTTCCACCTCTCCCCGCTCCACGTTCAGCTTGGATTCCCCTAAAGGAGCCCTGCACACAACACACAGCTGAGTTCTGAGCTCACAACACCTGCAAACAGCATCTCAGGGGTTTATCTCGTCTTCATTCAAGTCGGCATCCTCCAGGAGTCCAGAGGTCAGCACGGGGCTCTCTGTCCCCCTGTACATGTGGCCTCACTTTCTGCTCTGTGACCCTTTTCCCCAAACCAACATAGAGATGCCTCTGATGGAGGGCTAGATTGGGAGAATAGATGGATTAGCTAGCTAGCTAGCTAGCTTGAGAGAGTGGATGGAGGACAGGATGGATGGATGGGTGGATGGACGGATGGATAGATGGGTGGGCGGGTGGATGGATGAGTGGATAATGGGTGGCTAGGTGGATGGGTGGATGGGTGGATTAGATAGAAAAATAGATAAGAAAATATTGATAGATTATAGATAGAAAGGCAGACAAGCAGATAGATTGACAGATGAGCAGGCAGGCCTGTGGGCATGCATCATGAAGATCACCCAGCCCCCTCAGTGCGGGTTGCCCCTCCCACCCCGGCCCCAGGGCCCCTCCTCCAGCCTTTTCTGCAGACTCGGGATGTTCTTGTCGCCTTTCCCCTGGTGTGAGGCTTCTCTGTATGGATGTGATGATGAGGCCTGTGGTGGAAACTAATACAGGGTAATTATACTCACTAATGATGCCCTTTATCAAGCCCAGACTGAGAGCTCACACTAACAGAGCTAAGCAGGAAGCCCTCTTCCAGGAAGCCTCTGCGGCTGCAGTCCGAGCGAGTCCATGCTGACCAAGGCCATGGGTGGACAGTCCCCTCCGGGCTGCCCCGAGTCCTCAGGCCCTGGCTCTGCTGCGGCCGGCTGTGTGACTCGGGGTCAGTGACTCAGCCTCTCTGAACCTTGGTCCTCCCAGCACCTGCTGTGCTTCTCCAGCGTGCTGTCAGGAACCAAAGGAAACACAGCCTCTGCCAACTGTGCTGCTGCTGCTGCTAAGTCGCTTCAGTCGTGTCCGACTTTGCGACCCCATGGACTGTAGGCCTCCAGGCTCCTCCGTCCATGGGAGTCTCCAGGCAAGAATACTGGAGTGGGTCTCCATGCCCTCCTCCAGGGGATCTTCCCAACCCAGGGATCGAACCTGGGTCTCCTGAGTCTCCTGCAGTGGCAGGCGGGTTCTTTACCACTAGTGCGATTTGGCATGTTGAGAGATACTGGTTATTACTGCTCTGCTGCGCTCTTCAGCGATGTCCCGAGACCAGTTGTGAGAACAGTGATGCTGACAATCAGGTCTGGCGCTGGTGGTGACAGTGACAACAGCGACAATCCCGTCATCTCCCGATCGCCGATCGGTCCGTATCAGGGAGGGTCTCTGCCAAGCGCTTCCTGTGCGTGACTTCAGGTTATCCCCTGGGGAGGGAGCAGCATTGCCCCATCATTGGGATGGGAAAAGCAGATCTCCAGGAGGTGAATATGTGGATGATTGCGGGTCTCCAGACCCTGGCTCTAGAGGACACAGGCCCTGGACACTGGGGACAGTCTGGCTCTCCTGAGTTGGTCCCTCATTCGGATCCTTAGATCAGTGGGTTCTAGAAGTGACTCCCATGAGTCTTCCCATCCCTAGCCTTAGGATCTACCTCTGAGAGGAGAGCAGAAAGGACTGGCCCAGTTGGGTCTGGAGCCTCCCCCAAGTCTCCCCCAGAAGGGGACCCCACTCAGGCCACGCTTCACAGTCCTGGGAGACTGCTAGCCTTGCAGGTCCACCCTGACGGGGCTTCCTCTGTTTCAAGGTGGAGGGTGAAGTGCTGAGTGAGGTCACCATGATTAACTGGTGAGCCCGGCTCGTCCTAGAACCGAAGAGGAAACGGGTCACTCTCAGAGGACCCAGGTGAAAGCATGCGCACGCCACCTCTGAGCCTGCACATGTCCCCAGCCAAGGGGAGGAACTTCTGGAAGGAGTCGAGAAGCAGGTGGCTTTGAGGGGTAGTTGACCTGAAACCTCAGGAGGGTGGCAGGCGGCAGGCGTGGTTGCAAGTGGCTCCACAGAGTCAGAATGTTCCCTCTAGCTTACTCTGCCCACGGCACCCCATCTCGAGTAAGACTTGTCATTGCTGTTCTTCAGCTGCTCAGCTGTGTCCGACTCTTTGTGACCCCCATGGACCAGGCTCCTCTGTCCATGGGACTCTCCAAGCAAGAACACTGGAGTGGGTTGCCGTGCCCTCCTCCAGAGGATCTTTCCAACCCAGGGATCAAACCCACCTTTCTTACATCCCCTGCATTGGCAGGCAAGTTCTTTACTGCTAACACCACGTTGGCTTAGTCTGAACATGTTTATAGATCCAGATACAAAGAGAGATTCACGTATATATAGATTCAGAAGAAGTTTGAAATAAATGTTTGCATGAGACCCTTCAGCCATTGCCAAGGTGACATGGAGGTGGAAAGAGAGCTTTGGGTTTGTTCTTAAAGAGATGTAATCCCAACTAAACCAAACCAAAGTGGAAAAAACAAAGAGATTATGTTTTGTCTTGCATAAGTGAAAGGTCCAGGCATCAGTTCTGGGTATTAGTTAAGTTCAGGCAGATTTGTTGTATAACAAAGCATCTCTTAACTCCACGACCACCATGGTGTTATTGCTCATGAGGCTGTACGTCCACTGGACAGTGTGCCCTTAGCCGAGGCCATGAGACTGGGGACCGGTGGTCCAGGATGTCCTGAGTCACATGGAGGCCGGGTGGCTCTGGCGGTCAGTTGGAGCTGAGGGCCAGCAAGATGGTGGGGGTGACTGGGCCATGTGTCTCTCAATGCCTTGCAGGCCAGCCCAAGAGCAGCCCGACATCCAACCCCCTTCCTAGTCTCTGCCTGGGTCACAGTTTCCACTGTTGCGTTGACCCAGGCAGGTCATGTGGCCCAGCCAGCCCAGATTTTAGTGGATGGACGAAGGGACTCGACTTACTGGGAAGACTCTAAAGTCACAGAGATGGGAAAGATGTTTGGCCATGTTTGCAATCTACCAACGGGGCTTCAGGTTAAGCTGGACCCAGGAGCTCAAGCAGCATCTCTGCTTCTTCCTTGTCAGAACCTCTCTCAGGCTGGCTCTCCCAGTGGCTTGGCAAGCTGGCCACCAACAAGAGCAGCTCTGGACTCCACCTTCCCAGCTCAGATCCATGAGGATGAAAGACTCTCACGCGGGTCCAAGTCCTGGCCTTGCCTGACCCTGGCTCTGACTGAGTCACGTGCCTGTCTCCGAGCAGACTGTGTTAGAGGAATGTGATGCTCTGATGGCCTCTTTCAGGGACCAGAAGGGAAGTGACATCTGCTCAGCACGTGGACAGAGGGCGAGGCCAGAGTTTTCTTTTCTGGTCAAGAAAACCAGGGGCCAAGACCGGAAGCCTGAGGATGCTCAGTGGGCAACTGAAACTAACATCTGGGCAGTGTTGGGCGGCCAGTGAAGTGTCTGTTCACGTATTTTGCCCATTTTTATTCAGGTTGCTTGTCTTTCTATTGAGTTCTTTTGGGGCTTCCCAGGGGCTTCTTTTGCTAGCAGTAAAGAACACACCTGCCAATGCAGAGGAGGTAAGAGACACAGGTTCCATCCCTGGGTTGGGAAGATCCCCTGGGGGAGGGCATGGCAACCCACTCCAGTATTCTTACCTGGAGAATCCCATGGACAGAATCCCTGGAGCCTGGCAGACTACAGTCCATGAGGTCACAAAGAGTCAGATACGACTGAAGCGACTTAGCACGCACACAGGACTTCTTTATATAGGCTGGATACGAGTCTATGGTGAGATACGTATTTTGTGAATATTTTTTGACATTTGTGGGCGTTCCTTTCATTTTCTTTTTTTAAGGTGTTGTTTTAATTTTATTTTTTAAGTGACTTTATTTGCTTATTTATTTTTATTTTTTGATTGCTTTGGGCCTCCGCTGCTGCGAGGGCTTTTCTCTAGTTGCAGTGAGTGCGGCTTTGCTCTGGTTGTGGTGGGTGGGCTTCTCTGCTGCAGAGCTCGGGCTCCAGAGCACAGGCTCGGTAGTTGCGGCTCCCGGGCTCCAGAGCACAGGCTCGGTAGTTGCGGCGCACGGGCTTAGCTACTCCACAGCATATGGGATCTTCTTGGACCAGGGATCAAACCCGTGTCTCCTGCTTTGGCAGGTGGATTCTGGGAAGACCAACTTTCGTGTATAAGGTGCAGTAAATGATGAGTTTCATTTCTTCCAAATAGATCTCCAGTTATCCTGGGACATCCAGGTGACCTTCTGTGGCCACAGTGGAATTAAATTAGAACTTAACAACTGGGAGAAGAGTAGGAAAATCTCAAGTATTTGAAAGTTAAGTAACTCATTTCTAAATAACCCATGGATCAGAGGAGAAATGATAAGGGAAGTTAGAGAAGGAAAGAGACAGCCCTGATCGCCAGGACAAAGCTGGGACTCAGCACCTCCTGTCTCCATCCCTCCGTCCACACAAACTCTCCTGATGTCTCCTTGACAAAGAGGTGAGTGACGCGCCTTCCAGAAAACACAGCAGGCCTCCGAGAAGCAGTGCTGCAATGCAGTGGCTGGTATTTGAAAGAAGCATCTGGGGGTGAACTTCATTTTCTCGTAAGCCTTCTAATTTTTAAAATTCTAATCATGCATCCACCCATCCACTCAACAAATACATGTTGAGAACCTTTCTCGAGCACCAAGAAATCACAGCCATCATAATCCTTGTTCACAGGGAGCCTCCAAGCGAGGAACACAGACAAAAATAAATCACCAGGTAAATAAAGGGCTGACTGACTGGGAAAGACCCTGATGCTGGAAAAGGCTGAAGGCCAAAGGAGAGGGGGCAGCAGAGGATGAGACGGTCAGACAGTATCACCGACTGACTCGATGGATGTGAATTCGAGCAAACTGCAGGAGACAGTGGAGGACAGGGAAGACGGGCGTGCCGCAGTCCATGGGGCTCAGAGTCGGACACGGCTTAGTGACTAAACTGCAGCAACAAATAAAATAACTGCAAGAGTGCTGCCTTCTATTAAGGAAACCTGGACCTCCTTGCCAGGGAGCGAGGGAAGACAGGGCCGGCCCATATCCCTGACTTTAGGTTGAGCCTGTAAAAACACTGGTTCCTCTCTCTACCTAATATTTCAGAGGACTTTCTGTCTCTCCACATATACTAAGAACACAGACACCAGGGACTTCTTCCAAGTCTGCAGCGGGGGTCTCTCTCCCTCCCAACCCAGGGGCTGGTTCAGGGCCCCCTTGGGGCCTCTCATCCATCTATTTCTGCCTTAGATAATAAGCCTGTTGCCCAGGGCCTGGTTCTGGGGAGACAGTCGTTGCTGAATGTCATTGACTCCACTCCCCATCCTCGGGTCTGGGTCACTGAGGAACAGAGCGGGAGACCAGGAAGGGCAGCCCACTGCAGGGGTCAGTGGCCAGGGCGTGGACTGGGCGTGCCTGAACTTCACGCCTTCAGCCTCCAGCAAAGCTGAGGCCTCCAGGACTGGGCTTCCCAGGGGGCACCAGTGGTGAAGAACCCACCTGCCAATGCAGGAGACCTAAGAGATGAGGGCTCTATCGCTGGGTCAGGAAGAGCCTCTGGAGGAGGGCATGGCAACCTACTCCAGTATTCTTGCCTGGAGAATTCCATGGACAGAGGAGCCTGGTGGGCTACAGTCCATGGGGTCACAAAGAGTTGGACAGGACTGAAGCGAATGAGCACGCCAGGACTGGAGGGAATTTAGAGGCCATTTGTTCTGAGCTCTCAGCCAAAATTTGGGAGGCCTTTATCATGCTCACAAGCGGCCATCCAAACACCCTTCGATCACCTCTGCCATGGAACACTCTTTGATCCCCAGGTCAGCCACACCATCCTGGGAGAGGTGACGGGGAGCCTGAAGCTAGGGAAACAAAGTATTCCAGGTGGGGTAGATGCTTCATTAGACAGTCAACACTAGAGAAAAAGTACTTTATAGTTTTCCAAACATGCCTGTAACTTTATCAGAGAATTCTACATTTTCCGTGTCACTCAATGGATGAATCAAAAAAGCCAACTCATGTCTTTCTCCTAGGGTCCTGGGATGAACCTCTACCTCGAGTCTGGTCCTGAGGGTCTGGTGAATTCGGGAGGTGTCCCAGGCTCCTTGCATGGATTTGGACAAAGGCTTGAGTTGGAAGTCGAGGTAGGAACCCCCTGAAACCCAAGGGCCCAGGTGGATGATCTGGGCCAGCAAGTAGGCTCGTGCACCACCTATTTTGAGAAATGGGGCATCAAAAATAGAAAGGCCTTAATTCCACAGCCTGAGCGTCTCATCCGGCAAGCTGGTGATAAGCGGAGACAATAAGTCCCAATCCTGTGACACTGCACAATGGAACCTTTTTCTCAAGCACCTTGGAATCGTTGAGGGAAAAAATTGGCTAAATTGTCTTTAAAGACAGAACAAAAGTTGCCAGCAATCTGGGGGCAGAATAGCCTGGCAAAGGCATGAAGGATGGCCCCATTCACCCTTTCATGGTGAGGCCGCCGTTCTCCCGTCCCAGGGAGCCTCATGCCCCGGTTTGACATGGAAGCCTTGAAAACGCAGCAGGAAGTTGTTTGGGGGAAATTCTGGGAGAATCAACCGAGGTCAAGTGTTTCTATTGGTACTTGGTCAATACTGGCCCAAACCCAACCGGGCATCTCTTTACAGATAAGCGACAAATATTAAAGAAGAAGGAGGCGGGCGGACGGGGAGAAAGAGTCTACAAGCTCTGGAATTCAGGGAGTTCGAGTGGTTGTTTTTTCTCATCTCAGACAGTTCCTGGGAGGCTTAGTTTTGGCTGAGCTGAATCGTACACAGAGTTAACACGGAATGAAAGATGTTTGCCAAGATCCGTGAGAATAAGAGACATCCTTTATTTTTCCTGATTTCTGAGAGCACCATCGGGGTGGAGATCGGGTCTGGAGACCCCTCGCCACGACACTCGGGGGATGCCAATCAGTGTTTGTGAAATATTTGTCGAATAGGGGCTTTTGGCGAAGCATTGTGATGGAGGCTCCCTGGGTTGTCGGCAGTTCACATTCCAGGGGAAGGAAAGACTGTGGCGGGTACAGCGAGCTGTGTGCTGTGGTGGCAAGAAAGGGAGGTAGCAGCTTAAAAGAGAGCCGGTCGCGAAGGGGAAGAGAGGCAGAGGCTGCCTCGGCAGAGGGGGGCTGGGGGTTTCGCTGGCGGGGACGGGGTGGAGGGGCCGTCAGGTGGGGGGGAACACCGAGGGAGGAGGAGCGACAGAAAGCAAGCTGGGCAGTGGTCACAGGACGCGTGCCGTTCGTTCCCTGGAGTTACTCAAAGAGATGCTCGCTCGCGTCAAAGCTGAGCCTGGCCTACGGATTAAAACATGTTGCAAAAGGGAGGAACACGGCAGGGAACACGGCAGCACAGGTCTTCACCAAATCTGCAGGGCGGGGGAGACTCTGAAAGCACTGCCTCCAGTCCCTGCAGACGGAACGGGGACCCCTTTCCCCACCAGATCCCCATCCCCGCCCGTCCACAGTCCCAGATCTCAGGCCTCGAGAGCAAAGATCCAGAGCAAATCAAATGGCTGGAGGGACCCCAGAAGAAAGGGTGCAGGAGGAATGGAACTAAGGGCAGCCTGATGGGCTCGGCACCAGAGGAAACTTGCCTGGAGAGGCTGCTGGCGTGTGGGAGGACTTAGCCACAAGCGGATATGATTTAAAAAAAAAACCCAAACAACTATGGATAAAAAAGGCAAGTATTAACTCCAGGAAAAACAAAAAGTTGCGTAAGAAAAAAGAAAAATCAGTTACGCTTGACTCAAAAGCAAATGGCATTTACCTAGTTGCAATAATGAAAATGCAGAATAGTGATTGGTCCAAAATTTGGGCTGCAGCCACACTGAGGGACTGGGAGAGGAAGTGATAACTTAAAGAGAGGTAAGTACCTCAGCGTTCTGTAATACTGCCTAAAGCTGTTGAATCGAGAGACTGTGAGGAAAGCAGAGTATTTCTTTAAGAGCATAGATGACATGAGTATTCAATACTTACAGGCTTAACTGAGAGTTGGAAGCCGACGCCTCGGAGGAGTTGGGGTGGGGGTGGGGACGGTTGTTTATTTGCCCTTTAGCAACGTTTGACTTGCTGCGTGTTTGCTAAGTCGCTCCAGTCGCGTCGGACTTGGTGATACTACGGACTGGACCGTAACCTACTAGGCTCTGCATTCATGGCGTTCTCCAGGCACGAATGCTGGGGTGGGTTGTCTTGCCGTCCTCCAGGAATAGTTGACATATATGTCCTCTTAAATGTGTATCTGCATACACACACACACTCTCACACACATGTACACGCATGTCCTTCTTACAGAAATATAAAAAGGAGGAATGAAAAAGAGCAAGCCCCTGCCGTCTAGGAGGGAGTGTGATGAAGGGCAACAGTATGACAAGGAGCTTAGAAGCTGGCAAGGGCATCTCTGGAAGAGCCCAGATCTTCTCATCTAAAGTGGATCATGACATTTTAAATCCTCATTTTTGCCTTTAAACTTTCCAAAACCATGAAGGAAACCATGCTGCCCCTGGGGCAGGTGCCCGAGAGACTCAGGAGTCGCTGAAGATCTGAGCTCCTGATTTTGTCGGCGTGTTGCCTCCTTAGCTGAGAAGCCAGGGTCCAGCCCCTTTGACCTCTGCCCGCATCCCATGCCTGCTGTCGGGGGCTGGTGGCACCGTCGTAGCCGGCGAGGGGACGCGTCTGATCATCTTCCTCCTGAGAGCGGGCAGGCTCGCCAGGACAGCGTCACAGTCTCTCTGTTCATGGGAGGCGAGACCGTGATGTCGAGGGTGGGGGCGAGCACTGCTGGGCTCACCGTGGCAGGGGCCAGGGACTCCGAACCCCAGGAGGGTTTGGGGCCAGACAAGGACCCGTGACCCCTGTCCTTGCTCAAAGACAGGTGATGACATATAATCCCCACTAAAGACATTTACAGGGAACACAGCCCTTGGCCAAGGCTTCCCAGGTGGCTCAGATGCTAAAGAATCTGCCTGCCAATGCAGGAGACTCAGGTCTGATCCCGGGGTCAGGAGAATCCCCTGGAGAAAGAAATGGCAACCCACTCCAGTATTCTTGCCTGGAGAAGCCCAGGGACAGGGGAGTCTGACGGGCTGTAGTCCGAGCGGTCGCAGAGGGTCGGACACGACCGATGACTGACACTTTTTCACTAGCCCTTGGCCCTGCTGCTCGTTCTTCAACACCGTTATTTCCCACCTGCCGCCCGTCTCACCTTTCCGGAAAGTCTAACCCCGCTCCAGGTTCAAAGGCAGCACCGCTGACTCACGGCTCTGCTGGGAGGTAGTGATGGGACCAGAGCTGACATTTTGCAGCCACTCAGAAACGAGCGATTCCCAACTCAGGATCTTAGCAAACCCCCGGGGCCCCCAGTCTCCTCTGTGAAGTGAGAAGAGAACGCAGCTCCCGAGGTTTGGGCTGAGACTCTCTAAAGCGGGAGCTCGGAGATCACAGGCTCCAGAGAAGCCCCTGCCGGCCTTCCCCGGTGGCCGGCTGCCTTCCTCACGGTTTCTCTTGCCTCTTTTTTTCTCTCTCTCTCTCTAAGATAGTCCTCGATGTGATGGCGAATTCTCAGAGGCAAATGCACAGACAAAAATCGCACGTTTCCAAACACCACGTTTCACCTGGGGAGACGCACGACCGTGTTTTCTAACACGTTTCTCTCTCGGCAGAAGGTGGTAACGCAAGGACACTGCAGCTGAAAGAGCAGAGACTCTGGGCCCCAAGCCGGCAGGGCGCGCCTCCTACCGAGCCTCTTAATAGCTGTGAGCCTGGGAGCGGTGTGTTCACAGCCGCAGTGACTCAACAGTTGGAGGGAGGGGCAGGCAGGGGAGGAGAGCACAGAGCAGGACGGGGACCTGGAGCTGGGGGGTGGCGGCAGGGTGATGGGGGAGGTGGCACCCTGGTCTGGAGCCTACAGGACAGGGGCATCTTTTTGAATGCTCCCCGGTCTGGAGGGGGCTCTGCTATCTGCGTCCTCTGGGAGGATGTTCACACTAGCGAGTTCACACTGTTGGCATCCTCTGGAGCTAGCTCCCCTCTGACCCTGGGGCTGGTCTCTTTCTCCTGGGACAGGTGGTCTGTGGCCACTTGGATCTGTTTTCCCAAGGAAGCAGCAAGACCCCAGGGATGGTGGTGATAAGGACCACCCCCGGAAGAGCTATTTCTTCTAGCCCTTCTCTGCTCCGGGTCAGAGGAGTCTGTGATCACCGCTCTAGAGCGGTCTAGTCTCGCTGGCTCGTCTGCGCCACCTCCCAGTCTCCTGAACGCCCTCCGCCCCCATCGCAGCTGCCCTTCTCATCAATGGACCCAAATCACCCTGGTCACATCACCAACCACTGCATCTGGGCAAATCCAGGAGCCAACTCTCAACTCACCTTCCCTCCAGCACTTGACGCACAGATCATTGCTTCTGGAAACACTTAGCTCTTGTGTCTTCTAAGGTGCCATGGTCTACTGCGTCAGGAAAAATAGGTAAAGACTTTAAATGGGCAAAAAACAATCACCAAAACTCCCTATAAATTTCCTGAGTGTCTTGTCTACTGCACCGGTCTGTTTTTTTTCCCTCTATTTTTACTCAAGTTCTTTTACAAGTTGCACAAAACTGTTGTGGAAAACAGAATAATGAAAATGATTCGCAGGCATGGAAATGCAAATTAATTGCCGCTGCTGGAATGAAATTGGTTTTCGCCCTGTAGACAGAACCGCCAGGAGTATGTGTAAGTTTGATGTGGAATCCTTACGTCCTCTATAATGCTCTTTAAATTCTCCTGGCTGTACCGTCTGACTGATGTCTTGTTAATTAGCAAGTCAGAGAAGACCTTGGGGGTTCATTTCATACTCATATGAGCGTCCCCAGTCCGTGCTTTGTTTATTCTCTGCTCCTGCCTCCCTGGCTGTTGCTTCTCCTTCTCCGGGGACCCCTCCCCTTCTTCCCAGCTTTACCCGCGGCCCCAGTGTTGCACCCGGGTCTTTGTTCTCACCTATCAGCTCTCCCCGCCCCCACCCAGTGACGCTGTCCAGCCACTGACTTAGCATCCAGAGGTGTTAGAGGCCCTCGGATTCCACCTCCCAGCCCCGCCCCCTCCCACGGGCCCCAGACTATCAAATAGTGTCCCCCACATGGCCATTTGGCCACCTGCCAGGCTCCATCAAACTGGCCACCCTCACCTCTTCCTGGTCTTGGACGGCTGTCACCCCCAACCCCACCTGCCCTTTGACTCAGCCAGAGGGTGGGCGGCTCCACACACCTCCCCAGCCTCCCTGCCTCAGTCTGCCCGTTACTCACTGCTCTTCACACTTCCGGCCTTGGCACTGGCCTAAGCCATTTGTCTAAAGACACTGTTCCTCTGCACGTGTCCTTCCCTGCGCCATCTGCCTGGTGAACTTCTCACTTTCTTCAGATGTCAGCTCAACCGTCACCTATTCCCAGACTTTTCTTCCCCTTCCTCTGAAAACGGCATCACCTACCACCTACCAGCCCTTTCCCCAATTAACCTTTCTTCAGGGCATATGGCGAACCTCACAGAATTTGATGTCTTAATGTGCTTTTTCTTGCCATCTTGTCCAGTAGAATATAAATACTTCTGTCTGTTTTGCTCATCACTGCAGACCCAGAATCTAGAAACATGCTTGGTACATAATAGCCTCTCAATAAGTAGGTATTGGGTGATTGATGACTTTCCCTACAAGGCAGCTCCCTTCTGGGAGGGTATGCACATAATAGGGTTAGATGGGGACTTAGAAGATGAAGTAAACACTGCAAGCAAAGGAAGACGCACGAGCAAAGTCACACAGGCAAGCAGCCTACCACGGGTCTCCCGAGTACTTGTCTGTCTGCGTGTGTCCCATTTCAGTTCAATTCAACACGTCTTTTGAGGGTCTTGCATGTGCCAGACACTGTTCTGGAGCTGAGATCTAGAGATGAGTAAACCCTAATCCCAACGCTTGAGAAAGAGTGCAGTGAGAGGTCATGGTGTGCAGACCGCTGATGGCCAAGGAGCCGTTGCTCTCATTGGGGACGAGGCGAAGGAGAAAGGAGGCACAGGGCCCATTCATCCTGAGGAGGCCAGGACAGGCTTCCCAGGGACAAGCGACTGGAGTCTTCAAAGACAGACAAGTCTGAGAGTGGAGTGGACAAAGTATACGTAAGAAACTGTCTAAAATATTAAGTCACCTTGTGGGATGATTAATATGTATTGAGAAGAATTGGATCAGTCAGGGTAACCGAGGTTATGCTGAAGTAACAAGCATCCCCTAAGTCCCAGGGGTTTCAACAGCGCCGGACAGTTTCTTCACTCAGGTAGTGTGTCTATCACGTGTCAGCAGGATCGGGAACAATGAGCAGAGAGGCTGTTTGTTGTAGTCACTCGGGGCCCCGGGCTCAGGGAGCAGCTGTGTTCTCAAACCCCGCCAGCTGCTGTGCAGACGGAAAGAGCCCTGGAGAGCCTCAGGCCGGCACTCCAAATGCTTGACCTACTTCTACGCACAGTTCATTGGTCGGACTTGTTCCATGTCTCCCAGTCCCCACAGAGAAGACAGGACTGCAGCCCTGCAAGTCGAGGGGAGAGGGCCCGGCACACGGGGTGTGCAAGGCAGACTCTGGGGGTGCCCAGGACCCATCTTAATCTCCTCTTCACAGCAGAAGCCCAGTGGGGAGGGGGTGGCCTCCAGCCCAGCTAAAAGCCTGTGTTTCCCAGCTCCCGTCCCTCCAGCTACAGCCACATGAACAATGAGACATAGTGATGGTCTGGGGGAGCTTCTGGGAAAGGGGCTACGAGGGGTGGACCCAGCCGGCCCCTTCTCCTCTCCTCCTGCCTGGGCCACATGAAGGGGACAGTTAGCCTAAAAACGCACGACCACCAGCACGAGGACAAACTCTGCACACAAGATCTGGGCAGCTCGCTAGAAAGCATCCTGGTCACACACCACCCCTGGACGATCTGCCTGGCACTTCTCGTGACGTGGGGAGAATAGATCACTTCCTCATTAAGCCCGGGCTTATAAACCGGATCTCTGATCCAGCACCCGGAGATTCTGACTCATGGCTCTGGGGTTGGTCCAGGAGCCTTCTTCCCTAATAAGCTCCCGAGTGAGTGATGGGAGTGCAGTACTGCTGACCGTGGACCACACTTTGAGGTGCAAACTAACGGATGGGGGAGGAGCAGGGGACGGGCCTGAGGCAGAAGAGGGAAGCTCAACCTGGTCCTGGAAAAATCGTGTCCTTCCTGGTTATAAACCGATTAACCCATGAGCCCGCCCAGGTGGGGACCGAGTTCAGCTCATCACCAGGCTCAGTCACCGAATCAGTCTTTTCTTCTTCAACCCCCTCCCGAGCCCATGAGTGTGCTCGCCCACCAAACATGCGTGTCCGGGGAACAGAATGAGCCGCTCCCTCTGCAGCCCGTTTTTTAGAGCTTCTTTGTTTGTTTTTGGCCACACCACGTGGCCTATGGGACCTTAGTTCCCTTTAGTTCTCACTTCTCAGGGGCTGGCCCCAGGTCCTCGGCAGCGGGAGAGTGTGGAGTCCTAATCACTGGACCCCCAGGGGGTTCCCCTCTGTGGTCCCGTTTTGAATCCCACCTTGGCCCGGCACTGAGTCCTGTGCCTGGAGGTGGGGCCCGCATTCGTCCTTAGAGCAAGCGCCCAGGTGACGCCCATACGGCTGGTCCGCAGACCACGCCTGCAGTAGCGGGGGCCAGGGCGTCCCCTCCCTGGTCAGTATACAGGTCAGGATACAGACTGGGGCTGAGCCAGCGTGTGCCTGTCTGGGGCTGGAGGGGGGAGCATGGCAGTCCCTCCACGTGCCCCCCAGGCCAAGGCGCGCTGTCCAGGAAGCCCCCACCAGTCCCAGTTCCCTCTACCCGGCTGCGGCTGACAGCATCTGCGCGCTCACGGCAGTTCCTGAAGTTCATCTCTCAAAGCCAACCACCCAGGGCTCGTTCCTTCTTTAAGTTCCAGCACCACCCCCCCTCACCCCGTGCCCTTCGTGGGGCCCTGATTAGGAGGCTGCAGAGGAGAGAGCCTTCCAGCTGTGCAACGATGTCTGCCAGAATCGCTCGTGTGAACTGGACTTTTCAGCCCCAGCTCCCAGGATGGGAACCAGCACAGACGGGGAGCAAAGGTCTGGACCCCGGGAGAGTGAAGACACGAGGTGGGGCGGGAGGCCAGAAGGGGCGCGAGGTGGGACCCGGGGGCACCCCTCCGTGGCAGCTGTGTGGCCCTGCCTCTGCCTTTCAGGGCCGCTCCTCACACAGCCCTGCTGCATCTGCTCACTTCCATCATGCGTGGCCTGGAATTCCTCATCTGACGATCAACTGCAGCCCGTGGTCCCCCTCTGTCCCCTCCTCATAGCCGGAGCTGCCCCAGCCCCCAGCACAGGAGTCCTGGCGCGTGTTGGGGGCCCAAGAAATGTTTCTTGATTGGACTGATGAAAGAACCGCAGAACTGAGGCCTGAACGGACCTGCCCGGCCAGGCTCATGATGGGAACTCGTTTGGCAACTTTGAAATGGGCGGCAGTGAGGACTTTTGGGGGCGTGACCATCTATGTGTTTTGTGACTTATACTCAGAACCAGCATCACAGAGCCCTGTGAGCGATCACAGTAAATTAACCTCAATCTCGCTCCGGGACGGCCCCTGCCCGGCACTCCCTTTCAAGACTGCTGTATCTGCTTTGCAGGAACAATGCAGCACAGGAGATGCTTCCCCAGAGATGCTGACTAGCCTCCTGAAATGCGGTACCCGAGGCCCACAGTCACAATCAGGAATCCTGTCTGAGCCACCAGCTCTGCGGCCTCCGGACAGAGCCCACAGGCAGGGGGCGCCTCTGACCCAGGCACCTGCAGCTTTGTTCTCCACGCGGCTGGAGGTCACCACATAGCTCCCACCAGGCTCTGCCTTCCACGTGCCACTTTGGGAGGGAGACTCTTTTCCAGGCAGCTCAGTTCAGGAAATGGGCTCCCTCCCGGGGTGATGCAGTAAGACCTCACGAGAAGCATCCGTGTCTGTCTGGGGGAAGCAGACTAGGAGGTTGAGGCTTGTCGAGCAAATGTGTTCTTCTCTCTGGCCGCAGTGGACAGAGGGGCGTGCATAATGGACCTGGACTGAGCATCGCTGTGAGGGACGGGGCTGGGTTGGTGGGGGAAGGATCCCAGGCACCCGCTGAGAAGCAGGCTCTTTGGGATGCGAAAATGAGCCCTAATGAGCCGGAAGGGTGTTTATGCTTCCTACTGGACTCCCTGTGGTGAGGCGCGTGAGAGCGCTGGCAGTTTCATTATTGAGACACCATTGGTTCCGGAACACGGCCGTGGGTGCGCACAAGTTCCTCATTGCTGTCAAAATGGCCTGACCTAATACGCTCGGAGTGAATGCAACAGGCGTTCAGGGATGCATCGGGTAATAGCCAGTGATGGTCAGCAGAGCCCTTGCAAAGTGCAGGCTCAGTGAGGGTGTGGGAGATGAGCTCCCAAGGAAGCCAAGGTGCAGGTGGCGGACAAGCGCAGGGCAGCTGGGTACCCTGGCACTCAGACAAGCCACTAATATGCTTATAGTAGAAGTGTGTCCTGAATATCGCTTGGAACATACTTATGCTGTAAAAAACGGTTGTCTGGGGATTTCCTGGCAGTCCAGTGGTTAGGACTTGGTGCTTTCACTGCCGGGCTCTAGGTTCAATCCCTGATCAGAGAACTAAGATCCTGCAATTTACGAGGGGTGGCCAAAAGTAATAACAACAATAAAATTAAAATGGTTGTTTGTCAGAGAGTCCAGTGTATCAGGGTTCCTGTATTTTAGTTGGCAAACCTACCTGGGAAGCAAACCTCCTCACGTGGGCTCTTAAATGGACTGCAGCATGCCGGGATGCCAGCACACCAGGACCCCAGGGACTGCAGCAGGCCAGGCTCCCCTGTCCTCCACTACCTCCCTGAGCTTGCTCAGACTTGTGTCCATTGAGTTGGTGATGTCACCCAACCATCTCATCCTCTGTCGCCCCCTTCTCCTCCTGCCCTCAGTCTTTCTCAGCATCAGGGTCTTTTCCAATGAGTCGACTCTTCACATTAGGCAGCCAAAGTATCAGGTAACCAAATCCTCTTAAATAGTTTGACGTATTGTTTCTGATAGACATTTTTTGTTTCTGAAAATGTTAACCTCTGGACAGAAAGGCGATTAATAAGCCGGCTAACAAGCTGTTATTTAGCAAGGTAGCTTCTGCAGCTACACTTCTGTCCACACTGCTCTCATGGGTTCTCCAGACCATGCAGGTGGCCCAGGAACACACACACAGCACATGTCTTAACCAAACCTGCCAGGGGGTTCTCGTCCCATTTTACGAATACTCACTTAAGGCTCAGAGATTGGTAAGACTTACCCAAGCTCACACAGTGTATTTTGGTTGTAAGCAAGAAAAGCAATGACAAACCTAGACAGTGTATTAAAAAGCAGAGACATCATTTACCGACAAAGGTCTGTTCTGTCAAAGCTATGGTTTTTCCAGTAGTCATGTATGGATGTGATAGTTGGACCATAAATAAGGCTGAGCACTGAAGAACTGATGCTTTCAAACTGTGGTGTTGGAGAAGACTCTTGAGAGTCCTTGGACTGCAAGGAGATCAAACCAGTCCATCCTAAAGGAAATCAGTCCTGAATATCCATTGGAAGGACTGATGCTGAGGCTGAAGCCCCAGTACTTTGGCCACCTGACACGAAGAGTCAACTCATTAGAAAAGCCCCTGATGCTGGGAAGGATGCTGGAGGGCAGGAGGAGAAGGGAGCAACAGAGGATGGGATGGTTGGATGGCATCACTGATTCAGTTGACAGGAGTTTGATCAAACTTGGGTAGACAGTGGAGGACAGGGAAGCCTGGTGTGCCGGAGTTAGTGAGGTCACAGAGTCGGACACGACTTGGCAACTGAACAACAACAAAAGGGAGAAATGGATATGACAAATATGTGCAGAACAGAAATGGATCAGAAAAATGAGGCCCAGCACACGAGACTGCTAGGAGGAAGGGAATATGCTGCTCCAAAGGTGTGCAGACAGAGCTTCAGAACAGGTCAGGCGAGGGGACTGCGGCCAAGACCCTGAGGCCCGGATGTCCCAGCCAGGACACCTGCAGACTGGCCCAGATCGGAACAGTCACACCTGACTGGCCAAGTAATTCAGAGCAGGCACATCTGGTTGGGCTGGTAAGTTCAGGGGAAGTCTATCAGGTTGGCTGAGAAGTTTAGGACAGTTCCGTCTGATTGGCCACATGATTCTGAGCAGATGCAACTGATTGGCTAAGTAGTTCAGAGGTAGAACATATGATTGGCTGGATCAGAACACTTTGCACGCCCAGAGCCCAGGAAGCCTGGTAAAGCCTGAGCTTCCTTCATAGTATTCTCAGAGGGACAGTAGTCTTGAATCATCTTATTTCTCTGTCCAGGGATTGAACCTAGCCTCCAGTCCTCCAGGGGCTAGAAGCTAGAAGCAAAGTTCCCTGAGTCTTACTCCGTCTGAAACCAAGAATGTTTCAAGGAGGCAAAAATCTGCAAAACGGATTCCAAGTGTATTGTTAGAGATGAAGTACAATATTCGGGCGAGCGCAGAGAGAGACAGTTTCATTTACTTATGTCAGAGGCAGGGCAGAGACACGCACCAAAAGAGGAACCCAAGCGTCCTGAGTAAGGAGCCCAGAAAGGAGGTGATTTACATCACCTTTTATAGCACAGTCCTTCCGGGTCTTTTCCTAGCTGTGGCCGATTAACTTTTTCGTTCTCCACACCTGACTGGTCTTAGACCCTCCCCAAGATGCATGCGCAGCTTTTTTCTGAGATGGATCCCTCCGCAGAGGCCTATGGGTGCATGTCCACACTTACGGGGTGGAGCCCACTCCCTTTTCGACGCCCAAGGAGCCTTCCTGCGCATGCGCAGACAGGGAAGTCTTCCTTGACCTCAGGAGTGCATGCTTCATCTCTGTACTTTAGCAGAGCTCAGCTTTTGCCCCTAGCTCTGTCCTGGGAGTGTCCTTGGTGGGGCCTGTCCTCCCCGCCAAGACCCAGGAGGGCAGGAGAGGGGAAAATCCACGCCAGCGAACACCTTCCCCACTCGGCTGGTGCACTGTGGGCTGGAAACGGACTTGAACCCGGGCAGCCCATGTCCGAAGCCCTATCCTCTCCATTCCACCTGCTGCCTCTCTGCGAAGCTGGCTGCCGGGCGGGCACGCAAGCCACAGGTTGTCTCGCTGTGTAACTGCCCCCAGGCCACACAGCCAGAGCTCAGCTGCCTGTGGGATCAACGAACCGGCCACCACATCGCGGATCTCGGATGGCGGTGCTGTCCTGGTTTCCCAGCCCTCCTGTCCGTGTTTATCGTCCTTGCAAACTGCACCGACATCACAGCAGCCACAGGTCCTGGTTTGCCAACACCATCCCTGCTTTACGGGCTTCCCTGATGAGCTCAGCTTGTAAAGAATCTGCCTGCAATGCAGGAGACCCCAGTTTGATTCCTGGCTATATAGTCCATGGGGTCACAAAGAGTTGGACATGACTGAGAGACTTTCACTTTCACAGGAATCCAGACATACCCAGTTAAGGAACTGAGTGCTTTTCTGTGTATGGGAGGGCTTCCCAGCTGGCACTAATGGTAAAGAACCCACCTGTCAATGCAGGAGGCGTAACAGACATGAGTTTGATCCCTGGGTCGGGAAGATCCCCTGAAGGAGGGCATGGCGACCAACTCCAGTATTCTTGCCTCGAGAATCCCCATGGACAGTGGAGCCTGGTGGGCCACAGTCCGTAGGGTCGCACAGAGTCGGACACGACTGAAGCGACTTAGCATGAGGATGCGCTGTGTATGGGAAGATGCAAGTGTCTGGGCTCACTGACATCGTGCCTTCCAAACGCGTCAGCTTCCTGGGGCCAGGATCGTGTGTCTTTCACACCCAGAGTGCCTCAGTGCTCACCGCAGGGAGGGGCTGCAACTTGATGGCTGAATGCCCTGGAAGGCTGGAATCGACGATGACTCTGACACCCTTGTGCACTGATCGGGCAGGAGGGATTCCGTTTCTCACACCCTCCCTCCATCCGGCACTACGCTGACCTAATCGTCATGGTCCGCCAGCCAGCTCAGCTCAAGTTTACTGGACACTCACTGTGTGGCCACTGGTCCTGGTGCCGAAGAACCACCTCCTCTGTTTCTCCCAGTAGCCCCTGTCTAGAAGTTCTTGACCCCACTCATTGCAGGGAGGGAACCGAGGTTTGGAGAATTTGTAACTTGCAGAATGGGGAAGGTGGAGCCCAGGTCTGACTGCAGATCCTGGCTCCCCGTCACCCAGCACTCAGTGGCTCCCTAATCTGAGAGCAGTGCTGATGTAAGGAAAGGCCGGCCATTCGGAGCACAAACAGCCAGAGTGAGCGGAGGTGCACTGGCCTTTCCTGGGCCCGGCGGTGCCCAGCTCACCAGGTGGGGTTGACTGGTGCATTGGCCCATGGCCGTTCCAGCTGCCTTCTGGGGGAGCCAGCCTGTACTGCAGAAGCTGGGAAACTGCAAACTACATTCCCCAGGTTCTTCTCCCACGTGAGGTAGGAGGCAGACGGGCTCCAGTCTGAGCAGCTTGAGTTTCTCCCCTGCAGACAGATGCTCCAAAATAGCAGAAGTGAAGAGAGAAGACCTGAGCCTGCCCAGATAAGAGACAAAAGACCATATATTCCTCATTCTTTAGGTCCAGGAGCCCTTCCCGACTACCTATGCAGAAAGGCTCCTTGAAGGTCAAAAGGGGAGTGATGTCAACTACCCATAGGCCTCTTCATCAGAGTCCACCTTGGCTAAGAGCTGCATGCACGCACACAGGGAGGACCCTGAGATGAACCAAACACGGAGCAGAGCCAGGTAACGCAGACAACTGGACAGACCCGGAAGAAACGCCCCAAATAGGTGATCCAAACGACCATGAGGGCGTGGCTGCCACTGAGGCCGCCTCTGGCTGAGCCACACACACTCTCTTCCTCCCAGTAAAGACTTGACTGTGCTTCCCTGGTGGTTCAGACGATAAAGGATTCCCCTGCAGTGCGGGAAACCTGGGTTTGATCCTTGGGTTGGGAAGATCCCCTGGAGAAGGAAATGACTACCCACTCCAGCATTCTTGCCTGAAGAATCCCATGGGCAGAGGAGCCTGGCGGGCTACAGTCCATAGGGTTGCAAAGAGTCAGACACGACTGAGCAACTCAGCACAAAGATTACTTGTTTCACTACTTTCTGCCTCTTTGTAGAAATTCATTTTCTGCAAAGGTGACGGGCCAGGGCCTTTTCACTGATCACTGTCCCTGGGGGTCTATAGGCCAGGATTTAGCACCGTGACTTCATTCCCTGGCCAGGGAACCAAAATCCTGCTTCACGCTGCTGCAGGTTGAGGCCACCCGAGATCACATGCAGCTGGGGTTCTGAATGAAAGTTTTGCTGAGTGCAGATTTGCAATCTCCAGTTATAGCCACGTGTGAGCCATGAACGGCCTGTGTTTCTGCTGATGGACGCAGCTGTGGAGCTGTGGGTGCTGTGGCCTGGCCACTGGTTTCATGGCTGTTGAGGGGTGTCTGTGCATGTGGCAACAGCCGACCCCCACATCCCAGTCCCAGGGGACATTCTAGAAATCAGCACTTCCAAGGGCATCCTGATTGGGCTCTTCCGGACGTGCTCACCTAGAGGCCCAGCCTGGGACTGTGACTCCAGCCAGTCCAGGATCCTTTGTCTTAAAACCTAAATCAAGAGTGGTATTTGTTTCCTGCAACTGAAGCTTAACTGATGACTCTGGGAATTTTTCTAGAACCCGAGACACGGAGGAGAAGCAAAGGTTGACACTGTGTCCTTTTTTAAAAACATGTTATTTTTATTTATTTATTTGGCTGCACCAAATCTTAGTTGCAGCATCAGTGATCTTTAGTTGCAGCTTGCAAACTCCTAGTTGCTACCTGTGGAATCTAGTTCCCTGACCAGGCATCAAACCCGGCCCCCCCTGCATTGAGAGCTGGGTGTCTTAGCCACTGGACCCCCAAGGACGTCCTGAAAGTATGTCCATTTTATAGATTAGGGTCCCAGGCAAAAGAGGCTAATCAACCCAGAATCCCTCACGGTGCTAAGACTACTCATGGGCTCTTAACTCCAGGCCAGGAGGGGTGCAGTGCAGACTAGACTAAAAGGAAAACCTGCTGTCAGTATGTGGACCCCTGCCTGACTTGGGCCTCAAAGTATTTCTTCCCAGAGGAGCTTCGCTGGCAACTCTGAGCCTAGTATTCAGTGTGATCCCATTGTTGAGCTCCCAGATAGCGGGATTCATGTCACCTGCAAGAAACAATACAAATGCGGTGGGACAAAAAGCGATTGTTTTGGGTTGATTATGCAACTTACGATCCGTTATAATAGATGCATATAATATGCAAATGTATGCCCACACTTCCGAATGTGAAACTGACTAACGTCTTACCTCACCCTTCGAAATCTCTTTGGCAAAATGCGGTGTCGGCATCGGGGTCTGTTTGGACATCAAATTGAGCTCAAATAAGGAGATTAGAGAAAAGGGAACTGCCAGCCTGTCTTTTTCCATCTCATTTCTCGGTAATTTCATGGATCCATCTTCAGGATCAAGGCAGGATGCTCTTAATGCCTTTAATGCAGGCTAAGAGCCTAGAAAAGCACTAGGTGGTCCCATTTGCCGCTGCAGCCACAGGCTTGGCAGAAATGACCAGTGACCAGGGTCCCATCAGGCCTGACCCCTGCTTAGAGCCCTGCAGGGCAAGAAGCTCTTGGAGAGGGGGCTCTCCTCTCCCCTCAGCTTCAGCAGGTATCCAGGGTGGGGGGCGAGGCACAGGATAGGGGATGCCTGGCATCATAGCTGGATGGGGAGGCCCAGGATCGGGACTAAATCGGGTGCTACCCAGTCCTCCAGGGCCCCTGGTGGAGCCTAAGTCAGTGGGGGAGGGAACTAGGACTTGCCCCCCTCACCCCGGTGGTCCTGCCGTCCACTGCCAGGTGCCCAGGACAGTCCTGGAGCCTCCCCTACCACCCCTTGCACAAGAGCACTTCCCAGTGGGGCCCAAGACAGGAAGGGAGGGCGAGCCGGCCGGCCGTTCTGCAGGTGGGGAACAGGTCAGAGCAGAACGGCAGGCAGGCCTGCAGCGGGTCCCTGACCTGGGTCCACCCGCCATAGCTCCGGCCTGTTCCTTCCCCGAGACTGTACACCCCCCCCTCCCCGAGCTCCAGTGTGAAGCCTGACCCACTTCCCTGGCTGGTCCTGGCACACTGGCTACTTCTCCTAGCCTCTGTGCCCACTCCCCACTATTGACTGAAAAAAAAAAAACACAACCTAAACATGGCTTAAAGCTCAACATTCAGATACATTAAGATCATGGCATCCAGTCTCACCACTTCATGGCAAATAGATGGGGAAAACAGTGAAAACAGTGGCTGACTTTATTTTGGGGGGCTCCAAAACACTGCAGATGGTGGCTGCAGCCATGAAATTAAAAGACGCTTACTCCTTGAAAGGAAAGTTATGACCAATCTAGATAGCATATTAAAAAGCAGAAACATTACTTTGTCAACAAAGATCCATCTCGTCAGGGCTATGATTTTTCCAGTGGTCATGTATGGATGTGAGAGTTGGACTGTGAAGAAAGCTGAGTGCTGAATAATTGATGCTTTGGAACTGCGGTGTTGGAGAAGACTCGTAAGAGTCCCTTGGACTGCAAGGAGATCCAACCAGTCCATCCTAAAGGAAATCAGTCCTAGTTGTTCATTGGAGGGACTGATGTTGAAGCTGAAGCTTCAATACTTTGGCCACCTTATATGAAGAGCTGACTCATCTGAAAAGACCCTGATGCTGGGAAAGATGGGGGGCGGGAGGAGAAGGGGATGACAGGATGGCTGGATGGCATCACCGACTCGATGGACATGGGTTTGAGTGAACTCCAGGAGTTGGTGATGGACAGGGAGGCCTGACGTGCGGAGGTTCATGGAGTCACAAAGAATCAGACACGACGAAGCGACTGAACTGAACTGAATCAAAACATGGAGAGCTATGTTCTATTTGATGGACCAATCTGAGGACTTAAGCCCCCGACACAGCATCTCAAACAGTTCTGAGGGGCTCCTCTGATGAGCTGTGGGGGAAACCAGCATATACAGGGCTTTTTGCAACAAAGACCAGGTAGTCAGAACATCAAAAGATGACTCTTCGTGAGAGTCGGACCACAAAGAAGGCTGAGCACCGGGGAACTGATGCTTTCATACTATGTTGCTAGAGAAGACTCTTGAGAGTCCATTGGACAGCAAGGAGATCAAACCAGTCAATCCTAACGGAAATCAACCCTGAATATTCATTAGAAGGACTGATACTCAAGCTGAAGCTCCAGTACTTTGGCCACTTGATGGGAAGAGCTGACTCATAGGAAAAGACCCTGATGCTGGGCAAGATTGAAGGCAGGAGGAGAAGGGGATGACAGAGGATGAGATGGTTGGATGGCATCACCGATTCAACGGACGTGAGTTGAGCAAACTTCAGTAGATGGTAAAGGACAGGGAAGCCTGGTCTGCTGCAGTCCATGACGTTGCAAAGAGTGGGACACGATTGAGCCACTGAACAACAGACACCTCCAGGTAAGGAATTTAGTGCTTTTCTCTGAATGGGAGGATGCAAGAGCCTGGGCTGAGAAGACTCCTTTGATGCGCAATTCATCTCTTGGCCGCTTTCCTGTGCTTTCTCATCCTGAGTTGCCTTAGGGCTCACCTTCCAGCCAGGCGGGTGATGGTTTGATGGCTTCAGCACCCTCTGTTCACTGATGTGGCAGCAACAGTTTTCATTCACACCACCCTAACCTGGAACCCCCTCCCAGCCTCAGAGCCCGGGGCTCCCCTTCCAGTCCCAACTCTGAATGTCTTCAGGCCTCTGTTTCCTCGCCTTGAGCACCGAGAGATTAATCCTACACCCAAGAGATGATATGAGAGGGGAACCTGGGAGGAGCTTTACAAAGGGCGTGCAAACTCGGTTCTGCAGGATGAACGAGTGAGCCCTAGAGAGTGACTGCCCAGCACAGGGCCTGTTGACAGCAGAGCCGCACCATGTGCTTCCAGAGGGTTCGAGCCCTGGGCCAGGAAGATCCCCTGGAGAAAGGAATGGCTACCCACTCCAGTTTTCCTGCCTGCAGAACCCCACTGACAGAGGAGCCTGGAGAGTTTACAGTCCATGGGATCGCAAAGAGTCAGACATAACTGAGTGACTAATTCACACACACACACACACACACACACACACACACACACAGTTGCTCGGAGGATAGATCTCATATTAAGTGTCCTTGTCACAAAGTAACAACTCAGAGAAGAGGAAGCTTCAGAGGTGATGGGTGAGTTCATTGCGTAGATTGTGGCGAGGGTTTCTCAGGCGTGTCTTAAAGCTCATCAGGTTGTATAATTTATGTACAGCTCTTTGTATTTCAAAAATACTTACTTTTATTAAACAATTTTTAGAAGAGATGCTACTAGAGAAATCTTGCAGCTCCCGCCTGGCACACAGCAGGTGCTCATGAAATGTTGGGAACAGCGTGTCTCTTCAAATATTTTCGTGTGAATAGTTCGCTGCTGTTGCTTAGTAGCTAAGTTGTGCTCTTTGCGACCCCATGGACTGTAGCTCACAGGGCTCCTCTGTCCATGGGATTCTCCAGGCAAGAATACTGGAGTGGGCTGCCATTTCCTACTCCAGGAATCTTCGTGACCCAAGGATCAAACCCACATGTCTTGTGTCTCTTGAGTTGGCAAGTGGATTCTTTATCACTGAGCCACCTGGGATGGATAGGTTAAATTATCTAATAGACAGGTGTTAATAAATTGTCAAAAAGTGATAACCATAGAACAGAAGAGGGCTGTAGACGGAAGGCTTACCCCCAAATTCAAATATTGAAGCATTACACCCCAGTGTGGTGGTGTCAAGAGGGGGAGCCCTTGGTGGAGATGAGATGAGGTCTGGAGGGTGGGGTCCCTGTGATGGAATTAGTGCCCCGTGAGAGATGGTTGGATGGCATCACCGACTCGATGGACATGAGTTTGAGCAAGCTCCAGGAGTTGGTGATGGACAGGGAGGCCTGGCGTGCTGCAGTCCAAGGGGTCAAAAAGAGTCGGACACGACTGAGCGCCTGAGCTAAACTGCACTGAGAGTCACATGAGAGCTCGTGTCCCCGCGTGCTCTCTGCCCCGGGAGGACACAATGAGAAGAAGAGCTCCCAGACCACCTTACCACGCTGGCACCCTGACCTCGGACTTGCAGCCTCTAGACCGTGAGCTGTAAATTTCTGCTGTTTATAAGCCACGCCGTCTAGCATTCTTTTACAGCAGCCTGAGCTCATCAGACAGAGAGCAGAGTGGGGATGCTCTGGGGTGCACGCCTTGCTGGAGGCGGCATGTTTAAATGCGGGGTCATGGTGGGGGCGGCTCGTGGAGAAGGTGCTGTGTGAGCCCAGGCTGTGAGGCTGTGTGGGAAGAGCATGCTAGGCAGAAGGAACAGCCCCTGCGAAGACTCCTGGGCGGACACGTGAATGTGAAGTTCTGGCAAGGACTGGAGGCGGGGGCGGGCTGAGTTGGGGGAGGGAAGGAGATGAGATTGGGTGGGGGCTCTGCCGGTCCCCTCAGACTCGGGGTCTCTAGAAGCACGCTGACTTTTACTCAGAGCAGAGTCCCATGGTGTGACGTTTACCTTGAAGGGTTACCTGCAGAGCCACGAAGGACAGGCGCCGAGGCAGCCAAGCTGGGGGCAGACTCCTGCAATGGTCCAGGCCAGACACAAAGGCAGCTCAGCCCTGCAGGCCGTGGTTGGGGGCTGAGGAGTGTCCGGCTGGGGACTTCCCTCCAGGTCAGAATTAACAATCGGTGGACAGATCTGACGTGGGGCGTGACAGGAGGAGAGCGGCGGAGCCTGACAGTTCGGAGGTGTCCGTGCCCGGGATGGCGCGGGCCTGAGGAGACGGTCGGGGGCTGGGCCGGGTCCCTCTGAGCGGGCGGTGCTGGTGGACACATCCCCAGGAGATGAGCAGGTGGCTCTTTATAAGAAGGCCAGCCGGGCAGAGGCACAGAGATGCAGGGAGAACCATGGAGGGCAGGGGCTGGGGGAGGCATGCCCAGGGTGGTCGGCAACACCAGGCGAGGGCGGCCTCGACTGGAGTCCCCCTCACGGGACCAGCCTGCCGCTCTGTGACTTCCAGCCTCCAACTGCGAGGCAGGACGTTTCTGCTGATTTAAGCGCCTGGTTGGCGACGGTGTCCTGTGGGCAGGCGCGGTGGTCCTGCCGGACAGCCCGCCCTCTGGCGCCCCCGCCGCGGACCCTCCCCACTCCCAACGCCTCCCCTTCCACCCTTCCTCCACGGCCGGAGAGACTGGCCAGCCCCGCTTAGTGTCCGGCCTCACTCCGTTTGTCCAACCCCGCTGAGCACTCCGCCCACAGAGCCCAGCTTGACCTGCTCAGGTGGGAGATGAGGCAGCAGACTCGCTGGACCCCAGGGTGGAGCGCGGAGCAGCCGGCAGTCCTGGGCCCGGGCTGCGAATCCACCGCCCGCCTGGCGCTCCCTTCCCGTAGGCGGTCTGGTCGGCACACCCACACCTGCTTGTCTGAGCTTGGCTTCTGCAGATTTCTCCACACGGGGTCACCCGGGCCCTGGAGCCGGACCCCAGGCCCAGCTACGCGGTCCTTCCTGGCAGGCGTCTCTGACCCCGCCTCCCTCCTGCAGTCTGCGGGGCCCCTCTCTCCACCTGCAGCCCTGGGCCTGGCCCTGCAAGTCCTGCATCTCAGGCGGGCTCACTGCTGGATGGGGAAAGGCTGCTCGAGTCTCCCCCGCCCCGGCCTCACACTGACTGTCCGCCTCCTTCTCAGCTTTGGCCCGTCCAGTACCTGTGGATGCCTAAGGCAGAGTCAGGGCTTCCCTGGTGGCTCAGATGGTAAAGCATCCGTCTGCAATGTGGGAGACCCAGATTCCATTCCTGGGTTGGGAAGATCCCCTGGAAGAGGGCATGGCAACCCACTCTAGTATTCTGGCCTGGAGAATTCCTGGAGGGCTACCGTCCACGGGGTCGCAAAGTCAGACATGACAGAGTGACGAAGCACAAGTGCTTACACAAGGCAGACTCCGAATGAGGAGGGGTGGTGACGGTGTTCTCGCGCGTCACCTGCTGTTAGCATGGAAGGATGGAAGATGCTGGCCGCCCACAGAGGGGCAGGTGTCCGCACGCACTCCTGCACGGTGTGCGTTCTGCCCGGCAGACTGTTGGCTTTGTTTTCATGTCTGTCTGCCCTGCCCTCCACCCAGCCCAGCACAGACCCCTTTGCACCCCAAGCTCAGGGCAGGAATCAGAAACTGCAGGGTGTCCACAGGGAGACGTTTTGGAGATAATGAGGTCAGGCCAGGTGCCCCCTGCAGGGGATGGGGGAAGGGCAGTCTCCACATTAGGGTCTCCCCAGTGCTCTCCCCTGAGCCCCTGAAGACCTGCTTCTGGAGGCCGCAGCCCCAGGCCACCATGTGCCCTGGGAGATGGTGACGGGGAGGAGGGGACGGAGGAGTCTCAGCCCAGCAGGGCTTGCTTGCCCAGCACCTGGAGGCCAGGCAGGTTGGGGTTGATTTAAAGGACGTGAAGACACGTGATCTCCTCACACTTCTGGGCTAAGACCCGGATCTGCTGTAAAGAGTCAGAGACTCAGGTCAAAACAAAGGGGTATGTGTTTGCTCCTTGATACATCTGGACAGTGTCTGATGGAAGCTGATCCAGCCACGGAAGTCAGAAGTCCTTGAAAACACCCGACAGAAGAATCAAAATTCATGGTCCATTTTCGGACCCCTGGCTGGGGGCCCTTTCTTGGGTGGTTCTGCTGTCGGGAGGCACTGAACTCAGGACCCAGGGCCTGGCATGGGGGCCTCTGTGTGGGACCCACAGGTGGGGGTGCTGGGGCTGAGGGCTGGGAGCAGAGGCAGAACCTGAAGCCGCCCCAGTGGTCAACCCTGCCAGCCGGGGAGCGCCCGGCAAGCTCAGCAGAGCAGCTAATTACACCCGGCAGAAGCACACGGTCCCAATCGATGGCCCCGGAGTCTAATTCGACAGCCATCAACGGCGTCAGACGCATCCAGTCTGTGTGGCCTGGCTCCCGTGACAACTGGACCGAAGCTGGTAAGTGTGAGATCAGTGTGTTGCTTCCAGCCCTGTCACCAGGGTGAGTGCGCATGTTAGACTTGTAATTCCTTCCAGGCTCTTTGTACCTGGCCCAGCAGTCAGTCTGTAGATGAGAAGGGGGGAAATTACCTTCCATGTGGCCAAAGGCTCACTAGAAACTGTTGACACAAAGGGGCAAAAGATGGCCTGGTCACCCCCCGGTGGTCCCAGTGGACCAGAGGGAGACTCACCAGGTCCCGTGCAGCCTACGCTCGGCTGACAAGTCCTGGTCCTCAGATGGCCTGCGACGGGGTTGTTAATGACGCATACTTCGTGCACAGCCTGGCTCTAGAGACTTCGGTATCCAGGAGACAGTGGATCCGCTTTGAAGATGGGGAAACTGAGGCAGGGGGTGCGTGGCTTTCCCCAGATCAGCTGGAGGGTGGAGGGTTCTCATTGCAAACCCTTTTCTCCCCATGTCACCCTGCATTTTGACCTTGGCCTGGATGAGACCCCTGTCCGCCGCCAGCCTGGCTCCACCCACCAGCTGCCTGTAATCAGTGCACAAGAGCCTCCGTGCACACACTGCTTGTTACATGGCTTTGTTGTTGCTTTTTGTGTCTTTAATTCTTGGTCGCATCAGGTCTTTCTGGCAGCGTGTGGGGGCTCCTCTCTAGTCATGGCGATGGGCTTGGTTGCCCTGCGGCGTGTGGGATCTCAGTTCCCCAGGTGGAGTTGGAACCCGGGTCCCCTGCATTGGAAGGCGGAGTCTTAACCCCTGGACCACCCGGGAAGCCCCGCTTGTCACGTGTTATGGGTGGGATATTTGTGCCCCCAGTTTCATATGGTGAAGCCCTAACTCCTGAGTGGCGATTCAGAGCTGGGGAAGTACTGAGGTTAAGTGAGGTTGTAGGGGGGCCCTGGCCCGGCGGGTGAGTGTCTTTACCCCGCGCTCTCTGGCTTGCTGTCTTCTTTCCCTCTCTCTTTGCCCACGCGTGCTCAGAGGAAAGGCCGCGAGGCCGCGATGAGAAGGCAGCATTCTGCAAGCTGGGAAGACAGCTCCCTTCGGACACAGAATCAGCTGACACCTGATCCCTGAGTTCCAGCCTCAGGGTTGATGTCTGTTGCTTAAGCCCGCAAGTCTGTGATACTTTGTTACGGCAGCTGAGTTAAGACATGAGGCTTCGGATAACAATCTCATTTAAGCCACTTTATAAGCAAAGGTCACTGAGGCTGAGAGGGTAGGGGACCCCTGCATGCGGGGGGCTTCGGTGCTTTCTGAGAAGGCAGGTGCAGGCACAATGGCCCCCAGCTCCCCAGACCCTGGATTCTGTCGCTGTTCCCCAGCATGACCACTCCCAACACCGAGGCTCAGGCGTCCTGGGGGTTCCGCAGCTTCCCCTCATGTGTTTTGCCTTGTGATCATTTCCCACAGAAGCAGAGAGTGTAGGGCTGGGGAAGCAGCGGTGAACAAAAGCAGGCACTCCCCTGCCCTGGTGGAGCTCAGCGCTCCAGTGCAGAGAGGGGCTCAGAGACCCCAGTCTTGTGCGTCAAGGATTAAAGCCCTGCCGGCTTGTACTGAGCACTCAGGCTTATAATTAACACTATTATCATTAGCATTTATTGCATCCTTTTTAACATATGTTGAGGTGCATTGTTGGAATATTAATGTTTACTGAACATTTATGCTCCTAGAAGCAGGCTTTGGGAATTTAGTAGAGAGACTCTTTCTTTCTGCCCGGCCCGTTCCAGGGCTGGGTAAGCAGCTGCAGGCATGCTGTGATTTCAGAGCGTTGGAGACCTCGTGGTTTCCTCCATTGATGGCCAGAGCTGTGATAAAGGGTGAGGCAGAGGGAGGCAATGGCTCAGATGGACCCCAGGCTCCCTCCCCGCCCAGAGCTGGCAAAGCTCTACCCCTTCCCTTGCTCATAGGTGAGGATGCAGGATTCTGGGCTGCCAGCTCACCACTCCCTGTGAAACTGGAGTTACTTACTTGAACTTTGCTCATGCTTCAGTTTTGATGAAAGAGGACTTCTGTGTGCTGACTCTGATTCCCTTGGAATTTGTTGGAGACAAAAGAAGGGATGTCGAACACTCTCCTCAAAATGGAAGGGGCAGGAGTTTTTTTGTGTGTTTTCAGGTTTACCAGATGGCAAAATCGACCCTGTCAGTCCTGTGTCGGGCCAGGGTTCTGCCTGGGCTTCCCAGAATGTAGGAAGAAGGTCTCAGGCTGGTGTGGGCTGGCAAAGAAGGAGCAGAGTTGTAGCATCAGCCAGTGAAGTGAAAAGCCATTCAGTTGTGTCCGACTCTTTGTGGCCCCATGGAGATACAGATTCTCTAGGCCAGAATGCTGGAGTGGGTTGCCGTTCCCTTCTCTGCCAAGAAGCAAGAAAAAAACACAGCCTGAAAAGATAGAGCAACCATCAGAGCAAGACTCAGATATGGCACAGATGTTAGGATTTTCTAACGGGGGAGTTAAAACAATTGTGATTAATACGTGAAGGCTTTGACGGAAAAAGTAGACAGTACACGGGTAATGTCAGCAGAAAACGGATAATGTCAGCAGAGAGATGGGAAGTCTAAGAACCGGTCAAAAGGAAACACGGGAAACAAAACCCAGGGCAACAAAAATGAAGAGTGTCTCCAGTGGGCTCATCACGAGCCGTAAGGCAGCAGAGGAAAGAGCCTGAACTTGGAGAAAGGGCAAGAGAGCCTCACAAAACGAAGCTCAAAGAGAAAAGAACCGTGAAGACGCAGGCTATGTAAGAGCACGTGTGTCTGCCCAGTCGCGTCTGACTCTGCGCAACCCTACGGACTGTGGCCCGCCAGGCTTCTCCATCCATGGGTGTTTCCAGGCCAGGATACTGCAGTGGGTGTCCATTCCCTTCTCCAGGGGATCCTTCCGACCCAGGGACTGAACCCGCGTCTCTTATGTCTCCTGCACTGACAGGCAGGTTCCTCATCACTAGAGCCACCTGGGAAGCCCATGTGATCCAGAAAGTGTACTCTGGGGTGTTTCTGCAACTGATTCAAAAACGTATGTCCACACAAATCTCTGCATTTGAAAGTTCACGACTCTACTCATTATCACCCAAAATGGGAAGAAGCCAAGGCATTCTTAATAGAGAAATGAGTGAATGAACAGACGTGCGTCGGTGCCGAGCACCACCCGGCAATGCACAGGAGTAATCTACAGAGCCACAGAGAGATACGTGCATGCTGCTGAGCGGAGCGCAGGTCTAGAAAGGTGGGAAGAATTATCTCCTGTGTAGCAAAAGAAACTACCAACGGAATAGAAATGCAGCCTATAGGATGGGAGAAAGGATTTGCGAGCCATGCAGCTGGGACGAAGTTAACACCCCTAATTTATAAGGAATTCCTACAACTGAATAGCGAAAACCAGTAAATAAACCAGTTCAGTACGGAAGCTGTGGTACATGCACACGATGGAATGCCACTCAGTGCATTGAAGAACGCACTTGCGTCAGTTCCAACGAGGCGGATGAACCTGCAGCCTGTTACAGAGCGAGGCCAGTCGGAAGGAGAAGCACCAGCTCTGTGTGTTAGTGCATAAAGGTGGGGTTCAGACAGAGCACCAACAGCCCCGCATGCACGACAGCAAGACACGCGATGGAAAGAGCAGACTGTTGGACCCTGCGGGGGAAGGCGAGGGCAGGACAGTTGAAGAGAGCAGCATTGAAACGCGGATATTCCGTGTGTAAACTAGATGACCAGTGCAAGTTTGCTGCATGAAGCAGGGCACTCAAAGCTGGTGCTCTGGGATAAGCCAGAGGGACGGGGTGGGGAGGGAGGTCAGGATGGGGGGACGCATGTACACCCATGGCTGATTCATGTCAGTGTATGGCAAAACCCACCACAATACTGTAATTAGCCTCCAATTAAAATAAATTAATTAATTAAAAACAAAAAATAAACCAGTTCAAAACTGAAATACTTAAATAGACATTTCTCCAAAGAAGATGTACAAATGGCCAACATATGTGTGAAAAGACACTCAACTTCACTAATTATCAGGGAAGTGGAAATCAAAGCTACAATGACTCATTACCTCTAAGATAGCTGTTATCAGAAGAAAGGTAAGTGTTGTGAAGGTACGGAGAAACCGCAGCCTTCTGCAGTGTTGGTGGAAATGTAAAATGGTGCAATGGCTGTGGAAAACACGCAGCTGCCGTGAAATTCTCTAAAAACAAGATCGCCGAATGACCCAGCAATCTCACTTCTGGATATCTACCCAAAGTGTTAAAATCGGGATCTTGGGGAGGTCTTTGTACGTCCATGTTTGCTGCAGCATGATTCACAGCGGCCAAAACAAGCTCCCTCAGCGAATATATGCATAAATAATATGCAGTAACTGCTCAGCGGGGTATGACTCAGCCACGAGAGTGAAGGGAATCCTGCTGCGGACAGCAACGCAGATGAAGCTTGAGAACAGTTTGCTACGCGAAATAAGTTGGTTTTAGAAGAACAAAACCCTTATTATTCTACCTCTATGAGTTCTCTAAAATAGACTCAGTGATAGAGGGCAAATTTGTGTCACTGGGGTGGAGGGGAAGGGTAAACGGGGCCATGTCTAAGAGGCGTAAAGTTTCAGTTAAACAAGATAAATAAGTCCTGGGCGTCTGCTGTACAACACTGTACCTCCCGTCAATGATGCTATATCCTGCATGTGAAACTCTGTTAGTGGGTAGACCTCTGGCCATTTGTTCTAGATATCTTCTTTTAAAGGAAGAAAACGTCCATCATACATCAATGTGGTGGATTTTTTTAAAAGGAATCCTTAAATTCTCTACAATTTTTGCTCCTTTCTTGACCCAGCTACAGAGTGCCTAAAGGGCAGTACAGACCCACGCTTTCTGGAGTGGGCAGTGGTTCAAGTCCAGTGGCATCCGGGGTTAGAGGGCCTCTGCCCATCCGGGGTGCTGTTGGGTGGAGGCCAGTTCCCAGGGGAACTCTGGTGATTCACACTGAGGACTGTGGCTCCAGGCCAGCCGTCCACATTCCGGAAGCATCTTCTCAAAGTGCAAACCAAGGGCGCGTTCAGGAGGGCTCGCAGGCAGCCTGGGGACGAGAAGGAGCCTCCAGACCCCTCGGGGGTGTGTCTCAGCTTCCTCCCCATTCCCTTTCACATCCCACATGTAGAAAGCGACGTCGGGGAGTGAGAGGGCCTGGAGCCTGGTGGCCAGAAGCCGGAGACCTGCCTGAAGACCATGAGCCCAGGGAGACACGTCCCAGCGAGCAGCTCCTGGGTGCCTGGCACTGGGCTGGGTGCAGGCTGCAATGAAGATGGTACACTTCACGAAATAAAATCAAAATCTGAAATGCCCCTTGTTGAGCACCTGTTTTCTTCCTGACTGTCCCTTTTTTTCCCTTCTGCTGCCCCGCTCGGCTTGTGGAATATCATTTTCGCAACCAGGGATTGAACCGAGGCCATGGCAGGGAGGGCACTGAGCCCTAGCCACTGGCCAACCAGGGAGCTCCCTTGATGGTCTTTTTGCACACAGAGCCTGGTGCTATCAAAATGTCATTGAGTGTTTATGTTCCCATAAGGAAAGCCCGAGACCAGAAGCTTCCAGAACAAGCCCAGGGTCCCACGGCGGGCCAGTGCATGCCCCTCCTCCAGACCCCAGGCTGGTAGGCTGTTTCCACCATGCCTTCTGCAGCCCGGGGCCCACCACTGGGGGCAATTCTGCCCCCCAGGGGACAATGGCAATTATCGAGAGACATCGTTGATTGTCAGCATTGGGAGGTGTCACTCGGGTCTAGTGGGTCGAGGCCAGGGATACTGCTGAATATCCCCGTGCATAGGACGGCCTTCACTCCAGAGAATGACCCGGCCCCGAATGCCAGGAGGGCAGAGTTTGAGAAACCACTTTGCAGTTTAACGCCCCCCTAGCAACCATCTCTAAAGGCTTGAGGATGAACAGTATTTAAAAACAGAAAAGTTGGTCAGACTAGACAACAATTTTCCCAGCAACATCCAGCCTGGGAGTCAGAGCAGCTGTTTCTGGCACTGCTCGAGGGGCCTCTCCCTGCATGGGCGTGGCTGAGACCAGCTTCTCTGGCCAGAGTGGGTCTGGAGAGAGGAGTCGAGTCCTCCTCACAGGAGCATCCCTCAGTGAGCCGCTGATTTGGCAAGTTGAGTGGTAAACCCCCACCAAACACCCATGTCCTTGATGCTTTCCGACTGTGGTGCTGGAAAAGACGGTCCATCCTAAAGGAAATCAACCCTGAATGTTCACTGGAAGGACTGATGCTGAAGCTGAAGCTCCAAAACTTTGGCCGCCTGATGCAAAGAGCGGACTCATCAGAAAAGACCCCGATGCTGGGAAAGACTGAAGGCAGGAGGAGAAGGGGAGACAGAGGATGAGAGGGTTGGATGGCATCGGCGACGTGAGCAAACTCCGGGAGTTGGTGATGGACAGGGGAGGCCTGGCGTGCTGCGGTCCATGGGACTGCAAAGAGTCGGACACGACTTAGGACCTGAACAACAATAACAGCTCAGCCTTGAACCTGCCAATGTGACCTTGTATGGAGAAAGGGTCTTTGCAGATGCGGTGAAATTAAAGGTCTTCAGATACCATCACTCTGCATCGCTCGTGTGTGTGTGCTCAGTCACTCAGCCCAGCTCTTCTGCAACCCCAGGGACTATAGAACGCCAGGTTCCTCTGTCCATGGGCTTTCCCAGGCAAGAATACTGGAGTCAGTTGCCGTTTCCTCGTCCCAACCCAGGGATCTAACCTGTATCTATGGCGTCTCTTTTACTGGCAGGCAGATTCTTTACCACTGCACCACCTGTGTGGGCCCTGAAAGCAATGACCGGCATCCTAACAAGAGACGGAAGAAGACACAGGCCCACAGGGAGGGGAGGAGGCCGTGTGAAGGCAGGATAGGCTGGAGGGGTGCGGCCATGAGCCTGGGATACCTGCAGCCCCCAGAGGCTGGAAAATGCGGGAATGACCCTCCTGTGGAGTCTCCAAAGGAACCACGGCTCCAGGACTCCCCGAACTGAGGCAGGATGAATTTGTGATGGTTTAAGCCCCCAGTGTGTAGGAAGTTGTTGTGACAGCCTCAGAACACTTGTAAGACAGTCTTTGCCTTTTGGTTTCAAGTGCTTCAGGGAAACTGCCAGAGGATAGCAAGCATTCAGAAACATCCGTGAGTGTTTTCATCTAGGATCTCAGGTCCCGGCCCACCGTGTGTTCTCAAGCGCCTTTCAAAACCAGCCGCCACTGGAATGAACAGGTTGTCGCAGAATGAAAAAGGCTGTTTGTGAAGCACCTTCTCTGCTAGGTCACAGTCGGCAATGATCTGATGGAGACGTACCCTCCGCTCCGTGTGCACGGTTCTTGCCAGCCTTGCATTTAGCGGCTTTTCGCAGAGCCCAGCAGCCTTGCGTTGTCAGGCAGGGCGGGAACGCGGCATCTCCACCCCACGGATGGGAAATTGACACCCTGGGACCAAGAAGCGGGAGACGCAGCTCACAGTGGTTCAAAGCCAGTGGCTCAGGCGGCTGGAAGCTGAGAGCCAGCCAAGCACTGGAGGACAGTCAGTGAGTCTCCATGTCTTCTTCCCTGTGTATCTCCCGGCTCCACTCTGCGCCTCTTCTCAACGTGATCCTGGGGTTGTGACGTCCCTCCCTGGGCACACGACGGAACCCTGCCATGTGTTCTTATATCAAGGGCTCAGAGCTGGCACGTCTTAGAAGGGCCCCGCCTTGGTCATTGCTGACTTGAAATTCTCAAGAATGTGTCTTTGAATGTGTGTTTGGTAACTGAAGTCCAACGACACAGTGGAGCACGCGTGTGGCAAAGGAGACGTGGGCAACATGCCTGCCCACCGTCCTGTGTTGTCTCCTCTGACGTAGCATCTGTGATGGCCCCCGAGAGCTGGGGTCTGGTGGACCCGTAGTGAGGCGCAGGTGATGAGCAAGACTCAGTGAGAGGGAAATGGAACTGTGTTACATCTGGAGACCTGTAAGCGCAGCCGAAGAATTGATGCTTTCCAACTGTGGTGCTGGAGAAGACTCTTGAGAGTCCCTGGAACAGCAAGGAGATCCAACCAGTCCATCCTAAAGGAGATCGATGCTGCCCATTCATTGGAAGGACGGGTGCTAAAGCTGAAGCTCCAATACTCTGGCCACCTGATGCAAAGAGCCAGCTCATTGGAAAAGACCCTGATGCTGGGAGAGATTGAAGATAGGAGGAGAAGCAGATGACAGAGGATGAGCTGGTCTGGTGGCGTCACCAACTCAGTGGACCTGAGTTTGAGCGAGCTCCAGGAGACAGTGGAGGACAGAGGAGCCTGGTGTGCTGCAGTCCATGGGGTTTCAAAGAGTCAGACACGACTTAGTGACTGAACAACAACGCTTCCTTAAAACCTTTGGGATACCTTGGAAAACCTACCACAACCTTCATGAATCACACATCCACCTGTGTGTTTAATCTCCGTCTCCCCAGAGACTCTGAGTTAACGGGGGCAGAAGCATACTCCTCTGGATCACCGCTGTGTCCACAGAGTGAAGAGTGGTACCTATGACCAGGAAGCAGTCCATTCTGGAACGTGACAAGAATGGTGAGATTAAGATACTCAGGAAAGGTCACACCAAGGGCTACACCAGGTCTCCTGCCTAGCAGTCCAGCGTGTTTTCTCTCTGACCACCCTCTCCTCTTTGGTCTAAGATCAGGAATGCCTTTTAGGACTCCCTGGCACCAAGTGTCCACGTGGCCTGACACTGTGGACTCACCCTAATGGCCTAGCCCCCAGAGCAGGACCTGAATGGATGGCTTTCCTTAACCCAGCTTCTACCTTCTTGGTGATCCCACCAGTCAGCCCATTCTTACTCCAAATCAGTGTGTCAGGCCCCCATGCTGGGGGCATCAGGGTATCTGACTTGGCCGGGGGCAGGGAGCGTATTCACAGAGGCTGGATCTCAACCCCCCCGCGGGTGCTGCAGCGTCTCCTGAAACGGACTTTGTAGCAGAAAGTCTCCTGAAGCTGCTGTAGACTCACAGGCCGACACATTGCATAAGCCCCAAGTCATTTGGTCCTCCAATAATGCTCGTTTAGAAATTAGTCAATAATGATTAAAAAGTAGTCATTTGCTGGCCAATAGGCCAGTGTCAAGGGGGAAGAGTGCTGATTTCAGCAAACTGCTTATTACGCAGAGTGAACGGCGGGGGTCTGAGTCCCCTGGTTCCCCGCTAGGACTGGCATCCACAGGCCTCCACTCCTCTGCCCCCGCTGCCCTGCTCTGGTTTCCCAGCATCCTCCGGTCGCCCTGAGGGCCCTTCCGTGAGCAGCTGTTGCTGCCTGGGGTGGGCAGGGGAGCGCCCGCCCTCCGCTGCCTCCACGTGCAGGCTGCCCGGGAGTTCCTGCTGGGTTACGTAACCCTGACCTGGGAGAGGGAAAGCCGGGCCTGACCCTGCCGCTCAGCGCCCAGCCCAAAGCCTGCAGGAGTCCCCAGGGCCACTGCAAGCTGCAGGGGGAAAGACAGCTCTGGCTGTCGTGCCCGCAGAGCAGGTAACAAACAGCTTGATTTGGTTAAAGAAAAATCTAAGTATGAATGAAACTCTCAGGTATGTATGTTTAAACCTCAAGGAATACGGGGTCTCAGTGAAGATTCTGATGGTGTTGCAGGCACACGTGTGGGTTTGGGGGCAGAGAGAGTGGGGTTTGAACCGAGGACTCGTGCTCCCCAGCTCCACCCACCCTGCAGATGGGAAGACTGAGGCTCAGGGGCCAGGTCACAGGATGGCATCGCACTGACTTGTGGACTCTCCACTTCCTGGAGGCTGTTTCTGGGGTTCCCTCTGTGATCTCGAAAGGCCAGAGGTGACCCACCTCACTTCCTCCCAAAAAGCCAGAAGGAAAGGCTGACGGCTTAAACCATGACTGCGAATCCTTCAACGCCCCGCCGTCAAGACTTGGGACTGAATTTCACGCCCTGAATAACAGTCGTCTGAGCAACTCGTGTCTAATGAGCAGAATGTAGCGGATGAGAGGCTGCGTGGCTTCTGGGGCCAGAGGCTAGGTCCTGAGAGGCAGTCCAGCCTCTGCCAGCTCTCATCCCCGCTTGGGACCCAGCTGCCAGGCGGCCGGGAAGCCCGGGCCCCGTGGAGAAGACACAGGTTGGCATCACACACCAACCACACGAGCAAGGACGCCTCCGAGACGAGCCAGGGCAGCCCCCGGCCGTCCGCAGCACACGAAGGACCCCCAGTGAGCTCGGTCACCCCTGCTGATGCTCGGAAGAGAGGAATGAATGACGCTGTGGTTTTCGGACTCTACTTTCTGGGGTGGCTCCTTGCTCAGTAACAGATTCCTAGAACAAGGTTCTGATGAGCGGCTCAAGACCCTGCGGCCCGTGGGGGAGGGGCAGACACACAAGAGGGGCGCCATTCAACGGCCACCTTTTACGCTATGACCCTGGGCGCTGAATCGACCTTCCAGAGGCCCCACTGGCTTCCTGCTCACCCCCTTCCAGATTTTCATACATGCTCTGTCAACCTCTGACCTTCAAAGTCTTGTTGAAAAGGATGCCACATTTTAAAAATGCATTTACCACCCAACCCACAAGTGAAGAGCAGCAGCTCCCCTGAACTTGGCAGACTTCTGTTCTCCCCTGGGTGAGTCCGGACTGCTCGCCAAGCTCGCTCCATCGTTTTGCTTCTCAAGGGGCCTGAGACATGTGTGTTTCCAGGATAGCTCTTCTGTCCCCCACCCCCCACGCCCCTGCCCTATCCCCAACTGGCATCCCTTTCATATCCTTGCAGTTTCCTGATCCCTCCTTCTTCCTCCATGGACCGGAGACTTTCTGTATGGTTCTCGGCAGTGATGTCCTGCCTTTGAGGCTGTGGGGGCCTTCATTCTGGGGTCCACGCTGGTGGAAGAACCATCTTGTTTCTCCCATCCAGTGACTCTGAAGCCACAGCCCCTCCATCTGCTGGGTTTGCCGAAGAATCCTCCTTCCAGGAGGCAGGGAAGTCTGGCCCCACTTAGAGTAACAGAGTCTCTCATCCCGGGCGGGGGCTGCGGTGGCCCAGGCCCTCCCCTCCGGGGCCAGGTCCGTCTTAGCTCTCCTGACTAGCCTGAGCCGGCCCCCAGCAAGGAGGACTGCCCTGGACATAGCGTGAGGGGCGGGTCTTTCCTGGGGACGCAGCCCCCCTCCCCTACAGCCCTGCGGCCCCCCCCACCCCGCAGCCCCTGTGCTGCCCGAAGGCCCCCAGGATGGCCCATCCCTGTGCCGTTTCACCTAGTCTCGTGTCCCACGAGGCACGGGTATTCACTTTCTGTGTCTAGTTTAACGAATCAGTACAAACCGAGCGACTCAGAAATACCAGGAATCGGTTCTCTCACAGCTGTGAGCAGAAGTCCGGAACCGCTGGGAGCTGGCCGGGCTCCTGGAGGCTCCCAGGGGCCTTGCACCTGTCCCTGCCTCGTCCAGCTTCCGGGGCTGGCCGGCGATCCTCGGCATTCCTGGACATGCAGACCCACGGCTCCCGTCTCTGCTGCCATCCCCACCTTGGCTCCCTCTGTATCTCCGCATCGTCCCCAGTTCCCATGAGGACACCCATCATTGGATCTGGGCCCCCCCAGATCCAGGACCCCCTCATCTTGAGATCCTGAGCTTTATTACATCTGCAAAGATGCTGTTTTCAAATGAGGTCACATTCATTCATACCAAAGGTGAGGACTTGGGAGGGGTGACATTTGACCTCTCACGACATGCTTTGTGCTTTCACGTTTTCCTTCCTACCTTTTCTTCTTTTCTTGTTCTTTTTTTAAAATTGAAGTATCGTTGATTTACAATGTCATGTCAGCAAAATCATTTAATTACGCGCACATATGTATTCTTTTTCAGATTCTTCTCCATAAGTTACTACAAGATACTGGCTGAAGCTCCCTGTGCTGTCCAGCAGGTCCTTGTTGTTTATTTGGTATCCAGCTCCTTTCTACGTTTTAAAAAGCTGTTTACTTACTTACTCACTCTTTCTGGCCACGTCGGGCCTCAGTGGTGGCACACAGGGTCTCTGCGGCTGCGGTGTGCGGTTGTGCTGTCCATTGCCCTCATCACGTGAGATCTTAGTTCCCCGACCAGGGATCAAGCCTAAGTTCCCTGCATTGGAAGGCAGGTTCTTAATCCCTTTACCACCAGGGAAGCACCCTCCACCCCCCTGGCCTCCTGCTTTTTGATAGAGAACTTATGAACCAGTTCATACTAGGGTATGAATTCTTGATCACTGCTCAGCAAAAGCGGTATGAATATTCTGACTGCCTTATCAGTGACAGCAGTCCAAGAGAAAAACACGCCTTGGCCTTCAATGTGCTGGCTTTGGGCACATGGACCTTGTTCTGCTTGATTCCAGCGGGACGGCCCTCTCGGGCTGTAGACACAGCGCTGGTTCCCTGAACACTCACGACCAGCCTCCTGGGAGCAGCACGCCTGGGCAGGCTGCGTTCACAGAGGCCCATTGCCCTGCGCTTACTGCACATCGGGCTGCGTCAAGCTCTGGACAGGATTCTGGGGTTCCGAAGAAAGAAAGGTGAGAAAGATGCGGCATTCCTGGTTTTAAAGGCGGAGGAAGGACCCATAAGCCAAGAAATGGGGCGGCTGCCTCTAGAAGCTGGAAGAGATGAGGAAATACATTTTCCCCTGGCGTCCCCAGAAGGAACACAGTCCTGCTGCTCGGAGCCCAGTGAGATCCTCGTCAGACTTCCGAGTTCCAGAACCGTGGGACATAAATCCGTGCAGCTTGAAGTCACCTAACTCTGTGGCCGTGCGTTCCAGCGGCTGAAGGGAACTAGGACCAACCAGGGCTGGGTTTGAGAAATACCTGCCATGGCCCAGAGCGGGGGTGTGACCCCTTCCCAGAGCGCAGTGACGGGTGGGCTGGCGCAATTCCTCATTTTGGGGAGAGAATGAGAAAATCTTTACATGCATGAAGGACATCAGTTGCATGAAGGATGTCAGTTGCGTGAAGCTTTGTGAGCAGAAGCACAGTTTGTTTTTTCTTTCGGCAGGGATGTTGCGGATGTGTGTACAACAGACGAAGGTGAGGACCGAGCCAGTCATAAACCAGAGGGCTCCCAGCGCTTTGTGAAGCCGGGGCTGGGGCTCCGCCAACCACGCCATCACTCCCGGGAGGCTGTGCCCCTGGGGATACCCCAGGGGGGGTTGCGGGACTACAGGTGCTTTCTGCCTCTGGGTGCATCTCCCAGCAACGCTTCTGCCCTCTGTCTACAGCAGGTCCTTCCCGTGACACGGCTGGTGCGGTCTGCTGACTCCCGGGCTTCTGCAGAGCCAGTGACACTGTACCCCTCTCTGTGACGCCCACTGGGTCAGCCAGTGTTCCCTCCTCGGAGGTTGGAGACTGAGCTTGGAGGGGCAGCTGTTCTCCGTTTCCACCTTCCCCCGTTGGAGTAGCCTCAGAGTCCTCATGAGGCCCCCATCAAGCGGATCTAAAGAACCTGACCCCCAGGCAGCCTCCTCCCGCCTCCTTCTTGAGCCAGTTCTGCTAAGGCGACTGCTAGGTTTCTGGCTCCTGACTGGGCCTCTGCTGTGTTGTTCAGTCACTCAGTCGTGTCTGACTCTGAGACCCCATGGACTGCAGCACGCCAGGCTTGCCTGTCCGCCACCAACTCCCAGAGCTTCCTCAAACTCATGTCCTTAGAGTTGCTGATGCCATCCAACCACCTCATCCCCTGCCTCCCGCTTCTCCTTTGGCCTTCATTCTTTCCCAGCATCCAGGGCTTTTCCAATGGGTCAGCGCTTTGCATCAGGCGGCCAAAGTATTGGCGCTTCAGCATAAGTCCTTCCAATGAATGCACAGGGTTGGACCCCTCGCAGAGTGTTACGTGTGATAACAGAGGCACAAGTGCGTGTTTGGGGAGAACCATGGAAGAAGCGATTTATCCAGCCGGGCTCCCCGGAGAAGGGGGTTTCAGGACCACGGGGAGAGGAGAGCTCTTTGGGGTGGGTGCTTTTTGAGGTGGGCCATCTCTTATCCTGGCGTCTCCAGACCGACACGGCACTCCTCTGTCGGGGTCGCCCTGGAAACTTCCCAGTTGTGCAAATGTCTCACTGTAGAGGCAACGCCGACTGAGTCCTTTAGATGGTGGAGCAACACAAGAGGACCAGCAGGTGGAGGGGACGCAGCCCAAACCCCGGATCCAGGGCCTGGGGGCCTTCAGCCGCCCAGTGTCTCCAAGCATCCTGTGATGTCAGAGTCTGTCCCTCCCTCGCGAGGGGCCGCCATCAGCACTCCCCAGCAGAGGTGGGCTGAGGTCATCACCTTGGCAAATGGAGACATTCTGAAAGGCTGAGAGCGGAGACCTAACGTATCCTTAGAAATGTTCACGTCCCTTAAGAAAAAGCAGTTTCCGGGAAAACCAGTGGTGCAGATAAATTCCAACCCTTGCTCACACCTCCTGCCTGCGTTGGATTTGCCCTGTTGGCGCCTCTGTCTCTCAGTTTCTCGCAGGGAGCTGTGCCTGCCCCTCTGCCTGCCCCAGGGCCATCTGAACGGCCCGGGCCCCTCCCTCCCGCCGGGGTGAGCAGACATCCACAGTCTCGGGGGTTTCACTGACATCATTTGGAGAGCCGGGGCCACTAACTTGGCTGACCGGAAAGAGCTTATGATGATGCTGTTCTGTCCTTCTCTGGCCCCTAGAAACTTGAGCTTATGCAACATGTTCTTTTTTGGTGGAAAAAAGGAAAATCTTCATTGATCACCGTCTGGGTGGCAGAACAGGCAGAAATGTGAAACCCATTTTTGTCTGCACTGTGTGGCCGCTTCACCCTCCTTGTTTTCTGGTTTCCTGGCTGTGATGAACAGCTCAGACCTCGTATTCCTTGGTCTGCCCTCCAGAAACGGTGCTGCGTTTGTCCCATCCTGGCTGGCTCGTCTGGAGGGGCCCCGCGCACCCACACTTCACCTGTACCTTTTCCGTCTGGGGGTAGTTACTGTAGCCGCTGTGACAAATGACCACAAAGTGAGAGGCTTGAAATGACAGGACTGGATTCCCTCGCGGCCTGGAGGCCAGAAGCCTGGAGTCGAGGTGTGGACAGGGCTGCGTCCTTCCGGGGCTCTGAGGGGGTCCCTTCCGGCCCCCCGGGTGCAGGTGAGGGCCGGAGTTCCTCAGCTGTGCCCCTCCCCCCATCTCTGCCTGTCCTCACGTCACCTTCCCCTCTCTCCTCTCTAAGGACACTGGCCGCCGAACTGAGGGTCCACCCTAATCCAGGTGGATGGTGTCATTATACATCTGCCCAAAACCATGGAACGTGCAACACCCGGTGGGCCCTGAGGTGAACTGGGGGCTTTGGTGATGATGCCACGTTACTGTAGGTCCAGTCACCTACGAACTGCTGCTCTCCAGTCGCTAAGTCACGTCCGGCTCTTTGTGGCCCCATGGACTGCAGCATGCCGGGCTCCTCTGTCCTCCATTACCTCCCGGAGTATGTTCAGATTCATACCCAGTGAGTCAGTGATGCTATCCAACCCTCTCATCCTCTGCCACCTTTTTCTCCTTTGACCTTCAATCTTTCCCAGCATCAGGGTCTTTTCCAGGGAGTCAGCTCTTCACATCAGGTGGCTGAAGGATTGGAGTTTCAACTTCAGCATCAGTCCTTCCAATGAATATTCAGGGTTGATTTCCTTTAAGAAGGACTGGTTGATCTCCTTGCTGTCCGAGGGACTCTCGAAAGTCTTCTCCGGCACCACATTCCTCCTGGTTGAGGATGTTGATAGTGGGGGCTCTGTGTGGTTTTTAAAGACAGGGTGTGCAGGGTAAGAAAACCTTGTGCTTTCTGCTCATGTTTGCTGTGACCCTAAAATGAAACAGCAGAGGATGACGACAGGTAAAGATTTTTAAACACTGAGTGCACGGCCAGATCTGAATTTCAGATGAGGAACACGTGGCGGTGTGGTGCGCGCATTACCTGCCGTATCTGGGGCCATAGTCTACCTGCTGGCAAGCTTACTTTGGAGAGTGATAGACGAGGCTGCAGACTCGGGGGAGGGGCACTGTCTCTGGGAGGACCGTGGGTTTCCCGTCTCCAGGGTCGCCACCCTCCTTGCTGTCTGCTTCTCCCAGACGGAGGTTATAGGTTTCCGTGCTGACGGGACGAGGTCACAGCCCTGGACCTGACCTTAACACAGTGTCGGAGGTCTGCGGAGTCTGCGGAGGTGGGGAGGTCTGCGGAGTCTGCGGAGGTGGGGAAGTCTGCGGAGTCTGCGGAGTCCCACTCCAGCGACCTCAGTGGGTGCGGACAGTGTGCCCCAGCCTGGTGTCGGCGTCACCCACTCAGCTGGAGGGCGCAGCCCCGGGACAGGTTTCCAGAAGCAGCTGCCCCGGATTTCCTCCTTTTGTCATCCATTCCAGCACCCCTGAAGTCTTGGGGGATTCCTCTCCAGGCACTGAGCACTCGTTTTGCCTTTCATCATTGTGTTGACAATTTATTTATTAATTTATTTTTATTTTATATTGGACTGTAGCTGATTAACAATGCTGTGTTAGTTTCAGGTGGGCAGCAAAGTGCTTCATTTATACATATCCGTATATATATTCTTTTCCAATTCTTTTCCCAGTTAAGTTATTGCAGAGTATTGAGCAGAGTTCCCTGGGCTATACAGTAGGTTCATTTTGGTTATCCATTTTATTTTATATATTTTTTCTTTTAAAAAATGTTGATAGATAATTTCAATGTTGTGTTTGTTTCAGGTGTACAGTGAAGTGATCCAATTATATATGTATACACACACACACATATATATATATATATATAGAGAGAGAAGGTCACTCAGTCCTGTCTGACTCTGCAACCCCATGGACTATACAGTCCATGGAATTCTCCAGGCCAGAACACTGGAGTGGGTAGCCTTTCCCTTCTCCAGGGGATCTTCCCAAGCCAGGCATTGAAATCAGGTCTCCCACATAGTAGGCAAATTCGTTACCATCTGAGCCACCAGGGAAGCCCAAGAATACTGGAGTGGATAGCCTATCCCTTCTCCAGCAGATCTTCCCGACCCAGGGTCTCCTTGACTGTAGTCTCCTGCGTTGTAGGCAATTGTTTACCAGCTGAGCCGTCAGGGAAGCCCTATCTATCTGTATCAGATTAAACTCCACTATAGGTTGTTACAAGACACTGAACACACTCCCACGTGCTCTGCAGTAACTCCTTGTTGCTTGTCCGCTTCACGAATGGCAGTTTGGGTCTGTTCATTCCTGCTCCTAACGTGCCCCTCCTCCCTCTCCGTTTGGTAAATTTGTTTTCTGTGTCTGTGAATCTGTTTTGCATAGGGATTCATTTGTATTATATTTTACTTTTTATTTTTCAAGAAAGTCTTCTTCACAGCTGTGTGTGCATATCGGTCCCTAACTCCTAATCCATCCTGCTTCACCCTTTCCTCTCCACTGATAACTCTAAGTTTGTTCTCTAAATCTTTGAGTCTGTTTCTGCTTTGTAAATAAATTTATTTGTATCATTTTTTTTTAGATTCTATTAATAAGGGATCATATGACATTTGTCTTTCTCTGTCTGACTTGAATTTCACTTAGTATGATCATCTCCAGGTCCATCCAGCTTGGTGCAAACGGCATTATTTCCTTCTTTATAACTGTGACGACAATTTAAACTGGACGTTTTTTGAATCTCACTATCTGGTTGCTTTCAGATCCAGCCTTTAAAAATCCTGCACGAATCCCCCAGTGTTGAGAGCTGGGCTTTAAGGACCAGATGTGCCTGGCTGCCGTGATGGTGGCCGGCCAGCCTCCTGAGTGACTGCCCCATCTAGCTTGTCAACAGCTCAAGGAGCAGCTGGACTGACCACCAAGTGAGTTTAATGAGCCTCGCCAGGCTCAGGCCTGCGGCTCTGCCTGGGCAGGTCGTGGGGCGCAAGGGCCGTGTCATCCCACTGGCCGCCCAGCCCAGGCCCCTTCCTCGGCTGCATCCCAGAGGCCATGGACCAAGTTCGCACGCTTGCTGCTGTGACAGCACAGAACATCTGGAAAGACAGCTGTAGGGCTGGGCCTGACCTCCAGCTGCGTGTGGGACACTACTCCCATTGCAGGTCTGCTTTCGGTGACAAGTAAGCGGAGATCCTGCAGTTTCAGTGACAGAGGCATGGAGGGTGCTTTAAGGCTGATGTCTATGGGAGAATGGTTCAAGAAGGGAAGATGGCATGGAACACGTACCAGGGACGAGACGATCAAATCTACCCGTGCTCAGAGAATGCGAATGTGGGCTGGGAAAGCCCTCTACACCCGGCAGATCTGTAAGGCTTAGAGGGTGGCCAATGCCCAGCACTGGGGAGGTGGTGGGAGGCAGAACCCTCCAGAAGCGCCCACCATGGGGGCAGACCCGGAGCACAGCAGACTGGAAAGGAGGCACAGGACCCTGTGGGTCTGCGGTCCGGCAGTCAGGCTGGGCGAGAGGAGTCTCCCTGCAGCCTCCCCAGCAGGGCTCACACCAGGGACCCGCGCAGCCCCGCCTGTGGCAGGGAGCCCGTGGGCCAGCCCGGCATCGCCGTCAGCGCCAGGGCAGAACATCGCGACGCGGAAGATGGACACGGCTCCTCGCTCCCCGGTGCAGGTGTGCCCACAGCAACGTGGAGACAGTTCGTAACCACAGTACGTGCCCCTTGGCCAGCGTGTGGAGAAATCAGAGCCTTGTGTGCTCTTGGTGGGGATGGACAATGGTCCAGGCTTCCCGGGTGGCTCAGAGGGTGAATAATCCACCTGCCAATGCAGGAGACCAGGGTTCGATCCCTGATTTGGGAAGATCCCCTGGAGAAGGAAATGGCAACCCACGTCAGTATTCCTGCCTGGAGAGCCCCATGGACGGAGGAGTTGGCAGGCTGCAGTGCATGGGGTCGGACACAGCTGAGGGACTAGCACTTGCACTTTCACAGCCACTGTGGAGAACGGCATGGTAGTTTTTCCAAAAATTAAAAATGGAGTTACCATAGGATCCAGCCATTCCACCTGTGGGCAGGGCCCAGAGAAGACCCCACAGCCTTGCTTGGCCTGAGAAAGCCTCCAGGTGACAAGGCTGCCCCTGGGCTGCTGTGTGCTGCTGGCGAGGGGAGGGCTGGGGTCTGGGGAAGGGCTGACTTGTAGAATTTACTGATTCCCCACCACAGGCAACTTCAGGGACCATAGTGTCTCCCCAGAGAAACAGGACCAACAGGGTGGCTATATGTGCACATGAAGGTATGAATTAGAAGGAACTGGCCCGCATGACTATGGCTGCTGAAAAGGGCAGGCCCCAGAGAACCGATGGTGCAACTTCCAGTCTGAGTCCAAGTTCAAAGGCAGGAGAAGACCAATGTCCCAGCTCCGAGACAGTCAGGAAGAGAGAGTGTCTGCTCCCTTCCTCAGCCTTTAGTTCAAATCAGCACCTCCCTCAACTGATTGGGCCTGGCCCACCCACTTCAGGGCAGGTGATGTGCCGGCCTCAGTCTGCTGATCCAGATGCTAGTCTCGTCCAGAAACACTCTCCCAGGCAGACACTCATGTCTGACCCAATATTCGGGGCCCCCGTGGCCCAACTGAGTGGACACATAAACTTGACCCTCACATGTACTGGACCACAGTGCTGGGAAGAAAAGTGTCCAGCTGACTCTTGAGCCGGCGCCAAGCTGCCCAGGCACACGGCAGCCGGGCCCCATCCCTATGCCCTCCGGCCCGGCTCCTGCTTCCCTCTGGGTTTCCCAGGCTCTGTGCATTCCTGAGCAGACCTCTTGGTCCGGTGGGGTCTTTCTCACAGAGCCTGTCCAGCATCTCCGAACAATCCTGCCCTGTTTTATTGTTTGCAGTAAACAAGCTGGATTATGAAGAACAACTCCTTCTTCCTGATTCTTGCCCCACACAACCCACCCAACCAGCCGGGCCTGTTCCTCACGACACTGGCCCTGAGAAGCTGGCCTCCGCCTCCCCGCAGGGCTGACAACCCTGCAGCTGCCCCTCCTTCTGCGGGACTTTTGAGGTCATGAGATTCCTTAAGAAAGCTAGTTTCGGGGTGAGGGTAAATTAAGAGTTTAACAGATACACACTACTGTATATAAAATAGACAAATAGTAATAAGGACCTTCTATAAAACAGAAGGAACTTAATAATTTGTAATAACCTATAATGGAAAATAATCTGACAAAGAATGTATGTATGTATATGTAATATATATGCTGTGTACATATGGGCTTCCCTAGTGGCTCATTTGGCAAAGAATCTGCCTGCAATGCAGGAGACCTAGGTTCGATCCCTGGGTTGGGAAGATCCCCTGGAGAAGGGAATGGCAATCCACTCCAGTATTCTTGCCTGGAGAGTCTCATGGACAGAGGAGCCTGGTGGGCTATAGTCCATGGGGTTGCAGAGTTGGATACGACTGAGCGGCTAACACTTTTATTTTTCATATACACGTGTGTGTGTGACTGAATGATTTTGCTGCACAGGCTGAAACTAACACAACATTCCAAGGCAACCGCACTTCGCTAAAGAAAGGGAGAGTGGGAGAAAGAAAGAGAGAAAGAAGGCCAGCTTCGTCCCGCCCTCGCCGAGCAGGTGCATTCAGCACCCAGCGCTGGGCACATCTCTGAGCCAGACAATGAGGCCCAGCACTGAGGGTTCAGAAGTGGCCGAGACGCAGATGCTCCCTCAGTCTAACAGGGAGAGACCTCTGCCGGAGCAGGTGGAGGACTGGGTGGGGTGGTGGTCCCCAGGGATGCCACCCAGCCTTGGAACATCAAGGCAGGCTGCCCAGAGGGACCCCTGTCCCAGAAGAGTCCTGAGTCCCCCCTGGTTGCCCAAGGTCAGTGGGAAGGGCATTTTCAGCAGAGGAAACAGCATCGGTAAAGACAGGATCTTCCAGGGCGTGTGTGGTTCTCCTGGAGCTCAGCGGGCAAGGCTGGAGGGCTGGCAGCCTCAGGGGATTCCAGAACTGGTGCCAGGCCACTGCCTGCCTCTGTTCCGGGGGCCCAGGATTCATCCTGCAGACAGCAGGGGCCTCATGGTAGGTCCAGGGCATGGTCAGAAGCGCGGGCTTCTTTCTTGACTTCAAAGGACCAGAAATGTGCTCCTTGTTCCCAGAGGACCACAGGTCTGGGAAGGGGGGACATCCTGGAATTCCCTGGGGTCCACTGCCGCCCTGCCTGCCTTCTAAAAGATGCTGTCAGTTGCTGCTGCATCTTGTAGGGAAAGCTGACCTTGGGGGGTGACCAGCAGGTGCCTGAAGTCCAGAGGACACACAGCTCTTGGCACCCTCTGGGACAGAAGTGGGCCTGAAGGTGCCACGGATTGTCACAGTGGGGAAAGCAGCCCTACCCCCACCCAGCACTGGATTCTGAAAGGCCCCGGGACAGTGTGGGGACAGAGGTGTGGTGTTTGGCTGCAGCGGCGGCCTCCTGCCCTCTCCCCAGTGAACAAAGAGCTGATTGAACACTGGCTTCCTGCTTCCTAAGCCCTCTCCTATTTGTCTTCCTCAAGGTGCAATCGAATCAGGGAAAGGGAGGGCCCGGGGGGTAAAGCTGTGATGACCAGGTCTGAACTACAGAAATGTGCCCGGTGAGCAATCCTGAACGGGTCCTGCCAGGCACAGAGCCCAGACTCCGGGGCAGCCCTCGAGAGGGGGCCTCTGATCAGACCTTCAAGCTGCGTCAATTTCCCTGAGTGTTTTTGTGGCCGAAGCCCAGTGAACGATCATCTTTGCCAATGCGTAAATTAATCTTTCTCTACCTTAAATCATATCAGAGTCATTATTTCCTGTTGGGAGTCAGACTGAAAGTCAGGCCTCAAGGTCATCCCAAGGTCCTTGCTACGTACAGATGAAGGGACGGCCAGGGCTTCTCCTCTGCCCCCATGGGCCTGGGACCATCACCTAAAGACTCCTAGGTCGCTTTTACTGGGTCTGCTGGTTTCTGTAAGACTGGAGTCCAGTGAAAATGTCTTTTCCATGGATGATTTATCGAGTTCCTCCCCTGGTGGCAGAAGTCAGCTCCCTAAGCCTGAGACATGGAGCCGTTCAGTCTCAGGACCTTATTTCCTGCAAAGCAAAGCTGGGAGGTAAATTTCCTCATCGCCCGATTTTCAGGGCAGAGACAGGCACAAAGATCGATCCTGGGTGTTCATTGGAAGGACTGATGCTGAAGCTGAAACTGCAATACTTTGGCCACCTCATGCGACGAGTTGACTCACTGGAAAAGACTCTGATGCTGGGAAGGATTGGGGGTGGGAGGAGAAGGGGACGACAGAGAATGAGATGGCTGGATGGCATCGCCGACTCTATGGACATGGGTTTGAGTGAACTCCGGGAGTTGGTGATGGACAGGGAGGCCTGGTGTGCCGTGATTCATGGGGTCGCGGAGTGTCGGACACGACTGAGCAACTGAACTGAACTGAACTGAACTGAATGTCTCACAGCCGGCCAGTGGCTGGACAGGGCTCTCATTACTTTCCAACCTTATTGATGAAGATGATGTACAATAAACTGCCCCACCTTAATGTTGTACAACTTGGTGGGTTTTGACAAATCTACACAGCAAGGTTTTAGCCTCAGCACGATTGGCATTTGGGACTGGACCATTCTTTATTGTGGGGGAGGAGGGTCTGTCCTACACGGTATAGGATGTTCAGCAGTGTCCCTGGAGGCCTCTGTCTGGGAGACACCTGTCCCCAGGTGTGGCAACAGAACCATTTCCAGACAGTGCCACACAAGGGGCCACAGCGTCCCCACGTGAGGACCACGAGTGTGCTGCACACCCGTGAAACCAGCGCTGAAACCACAACCGTGCCCGTGGCCAGCGTCCCCTAAAGTCACGTCCCTGCCTTGTGGTCCCCTCTTCCCAGGTAACTGCCACCCAGACAGCTGCCCGTCACCTGCTGCTATAGATTTTTCTAGTATTTTCTAGGCTTCTGTATAAATGGAATCATACAGGATGGATTTTTTTCTTTTGATTCTGAGCTTCATTATTTTCAAACTGCCTATAGCTCACCCCTCTTTATTCCTGAGTTGTCTCCGAGGTGTAAGAGACAGCCACGCTTGGCTTTTCCATTCACCTGTTGGTGGATGTCTGGGTAGCTTCCAGCTTTCGGCGTTTACAAATTGAGCCATGGTAAACATTTACGCACACGCCTTTGTATAGACACGTGCCTTTGCTTCTCCTGAGAAAATACCTTGGGTAGAGTGGCTGCATCATGTGGAGTTTATTTTCTGTTTTAAACTGCGATTTCATTGTGGGTTTTCTTTTGGGGGGTGGTGCTGCGCCGGGTCTAACCTTTAGTGGTGGCATGTGGGACCCGGAAGCCCTGCATGGAAATGTGTAGTCTTAGCCACTGGATCACCAGGGACGTCCTCAGAGGGGTGAGTTTAAAGTTTCAAGAGCTGCCGCCCTGTTTCCAAGGTGGCCACAGCTCTGACTCCAAGTTCCTCACCTTCCACCTTGCTCCTCACTCAGGAGTCTCCAGGAGAAGGCAGACCTGGTGGGTGGGGTTCCTGGGGACCTGGAGACCTGCAGGGGATTACAGATCATCTAGAAAAATGCCAAGAAGAGGAGACTGAAAAGCCTGGTGAAAAGCACCAAAGACACCCTCGGCTGGATGGGCCAGCGCAGACCCCAACCAGGACCTGCCCCAAGCTGGACCCCACACCTCATTCCACAGGTCTTACCTCCTACATCCTTTATGGTGAAATTGCCTTCCTGAGAGCCTGGGGCTTCCCCTGAGCCCAAGACAGGTCATGTTCCTTGGATGAACTAGCCAGTTTCAATGACTTAAACTCTTCAAATCGGGAAATACGCTCCACTTAAAACACACGCTCCTGTCATCAGGGGAACCTACTTCTGGCTCGTCAATTTCACATGATCATTTCACATATCGATCGTGCCTGGTTCTATTTGAATTTTTCCCTTCGGTTGCTTCCACGAGCAACATATTTGGATCACAGAGATGAAGACATAGTAAACTTCCAGAGAACCTAATATGTCAAGTTACTTTTCTTTCCATTCACATGGCATCATCTCTTAACTGCAAATTCCACTAAGTGGAAAATTTTTTAAGCTACAAGGTAAGCCTGGAAGTGCTGGAGAACTGACCAGTCCTTATGAAATTTTTTCTTTTCTTTAAAATCCTTTACAAACTATTTCAAAATGGATCTAATGACACAATAGATAATCCTGCATTCTTGCATTAAATGAGATTTATTTTTTCAAAGATAAATATAAACCTTTCAACTCAGTAAACAAGTCAGAGTACAAAGAGTTTTCTTATTTCTAGAAACGTGGGGATTAACATTTGATCCTTAATTTTAATGAGAAACAGATTAGTTCTGTGTAGGACATTAAGAATTAGTCCTGGGTATAATATTATTTTAAACCATAAGTTCTTTCACTCAGACATTCTGGTGAAACTTTAGCTTTTTAGCTAGATAGTGAATCAGAGTCATTTGAAAATATGGCTACTATGGAAAATTTCTAGAATGACACCAAGAAATTATGATCTCTAAGTGAAACTGGGGGTCAGACTAGGAGAAAAACTGATTTTATTAATTGTATATCCCTTTCATTATGCTTGGAAATTTTTTTACCATCTGTGCAATCAATTTATAATTTAAAAAGAATGCAGAACACGGTTTTTGAGGCATCACCCATAATTTCCGATATTAAGAGGCAAATAATGTTTATCTTTTAGAATTTATTTTCCCAGGTGACTTTTTATGCATTTAAGTATACATGCATGTGAAGTTATGAACAAACATATAATAATCAAACATTTTCAAACACCAAGTTTCAAGCTACAGCAGATGGAAGAAGTGTTTCTGTATTAGCAAATCCATCTTGTTTAATGCAAATCTGGACGGTCAGCCTGGGATCCAGACATTCTGAGTGTGTCAGTCAGTTTCTTGCCACAGTCACAAGCAGCCCTGAACTCTCCGTGGCTGTCTGCCCCAGAGTGTGTGCTTCTTATTCCTGGAGCATGGGCGGTGGCCTTGGCTCCTCCAGGCCTCCTGGGCTCTGCTGGGCTGGGTCCAGGCTGTGGGTCGGATGAGCCCCAGGTTAGCTCTCCTCATTCTGGCACTGAGGCTGCGGGAGCAGCATGTGTGGGGTCTGTTCTCCTGGTGGACATCAGGAAGGTGGCGGGCCAGCAGGCACGCAGGCTGCACTTCCACTGTCAGCCCAAGATGACAGGCCCCATCACCCACTGGACAAAGCAGGACAAATCAGGAGGGTGGGGAGGGGTGCTCCACCTATGAAGGGCAGGGTGGGTGGGAGTAGCTGTTCACGGAACAAAACGACACTCCAGCACGCATTTGGAAAGCACGGACAGAGGAAGCTGGGGTTCTATGGGGTAAGCAGCTAGCCGTGACACTTTGTGGTTGGCACACCAGCTCTTTAAATCTTGTTCCATATTGGTTTTGGGGCTTGAAAGGTGAGCATGTTAGTGAGCAGAATATAGTTTGTGCTAATAATAATACCATCATGAGTAGCTAAGAATAACTCACCTTTTGAGCGCTTATTGTGAGCATTTTACTTGAATTATTCCAATCATGAACCAGATAAAATGGTCATCATTATTATTCCCATCTGAAAGATAAGAAAACTGAGGCTTAGAAGGTTAATTTAGTTGTCCAAAGTCACATGACTGGTAGGTAACAAACTCAGCTCTGTTTGGCTCCAAGACAAGCTCCTTGACGCTATAAATTCTGAGGCCACTGTTTAGAAGCATGTGTGTGCCTGTGAGTTTAATATTCTCTTCCTTACTGATATAGGAGGGGAGTATATTGCCTGCTCCCAGGGAGAAGAAATGACCCACGTCAGAATAATCCATTGAGTGGTGGATGCCACGAATGAAGGCTCGGTCCCTAAGAAGGTTGTTTCTGCATTTCTGTATAAGACATGGCCTCACCATAAGCACCGCTGAGGCTGGTCTATGCTATTTCTTGTTCTCCTCCCTTTCCTGAACACATCCCAGAGGGCTCTGTGTTTCCCAGCCCCCTTCAGGTTGGGCACGGCCACGTGACCAACGTTCCTTAGTCAACAGGGAACAAGCATCAGCAGATGCAGAGGAGGTTGAATGCTCGTGATGGCTCTCCCTTTGCGGTGACAACTTAGAGGCACATGAAGGACAGCTTTCCTGGAAAGCCGCCCAGACCCACACTGGTGATGGAGAAGCAGCCTGTGATTGTGTGAAACCAACTGGGGTTGGGGGATATTTGTTATCACAGCACAGCTCAGCCTGCACTGGCTGATGCAAGTTCCTCCTGGCTGTCTCCAGCGCCACACTTCTCTCCTCTTTTGAAGGCTTGATCTCCGACCAGGTCATTTAAAAGAAATATTTCTTCATCTATTATGTCAACAAAAAAATACGAGCCTACCCTGCCAGCTTCTTTCTCTCTGATCTAAACCCAGCTCCCTGCTGGCAGCCCTGTGTCTGCCTGCACTGTGCAGGATGGAGTCCCCATGGTAGGGATCTCAGTGGGGGCCCCCACCCAGCACTGCCATCTCTGGACAGGGCGGGCAGCTGTCCCTGAAGCCTGTCCAGCCCCACAGGCGGGTCCCTTTGTACAGCTAACAGGTCTCAGGCTTGTATTTCCAGCCACGTCTTAGAATTGGGATAACGATGCCCCCTGCTTTCAGGGGCCACTGGACTGTCAAGCCTCAGCAACCCAACGAGACCCCAGCTTTCCTCATGCAATAACCATCAGCTCTTCTCCACAATGTGCTGGGCATGCTGTTCCACAGCCGTTTCAATAGTTATTAATCCCACGACCCAGGGAGACATGTTAAAAATAAAGCAACTAAGAGCTGAAATTAAATCTTTGGAAGCAAGTCAGGGTTCCACGTGGGACGGTATTTCAGCCCCATGTCATGGCCAGTGGGTAGAACACAGCCTCTCCTTTGCCTTCGCACGATAGGACCCACCTCCCACCCCGGAGACAGCATGTGCCCTCCATCTTCCCCTAAGGTTCTGCCTGGGGAATCTTAAGCCAGACAAAAGCCAGCTCCATCTTGCTGCTTTAATTTTTTCCAACCAGGCCTTCCGCTTAATTTGCTATTTTTTCACAACACACGTGGCAACAAAAACTCATCACCTTGCAAGCTCTCATTATGGAATCAAAAATAAAACCGAATAAAAGAATTCAGGTATGGAGTCTATATTCAGTGCCTGTGAAAAGCATCAGTGGAAGCTCCACAGTTGCCTTTGCGTCTTTTGTCCGTCTTCACTTAGGTTAAAGCTCCTCTTTCTTTCGCATCTCTTATGGCGGCAAAATCCGGTCCTCTCCCAGCCTGTGATGCTCTTAATGTCAACCCTGCAGCTTTCACGCTAAAAGGCACTCAGGGAATCCGTGGGAAGGAATCATTAAGTGGAAGACACTGGTTATAATTCTTTGTAATGTGCCTTCCGTAATTAAGTTATTACTGGACCAATTAACCTTAATGCCAGGGCCTATCGCGTGAAAAGACTCGCGGAGGGAGCGCATTAATCATTCGTAATGAAGCAAGCTTGGGAGGACCTCTGGGTGGCCCAAGGATCAAGCTGAAACTCCTGTTTGTTCTCGGAGGGTACCGCCCTTGGAGGGTTAGGAAGCCCATCTGCGTTCCTTGCTGACTCCTACAGCCAACACGGGGAGGCCCGCTACAGCATCCGAACTGGGCCCATTTCACTTCCACCAGACCCTGTGCAGCGGTCCAGGGGGCTCCCCCAGAGACAGTCCAGTGCGTTCCTGAGGGGAGACTGACCCGGCTCCGCAGGGTCGTGCCCTGGTGGACCTCACACCTCCAGGAGGCACCCGGGAGACTGTCTCCAGCCCAGTGAATGAATGGTGACACGAACACTTTCCACCAGGGTGGGCACAGTCATGCACTGTCTTTCAGACAGAATCCAGGTTGGAATGGGCCTGTGTGAGGTGGGCAGCCAGCTACACGCACTGCGGACGAGAAGGAAGCACACGGCATGATTGTCCAGCAGCCATCGAGAAAGACCACGGCTCCCAGAATGTAAGACTGTGGCTTCCTGGGGCTGGGAGAACAGAGGGAACTGCAGTCGCCATCCTGAGGTAAACTGTAAAAGAAAAGAACATGAAAAAGAAGATGTGTGTGTATAACTGCACCACTCTGCTGTGCAGCAGAAATTAACACAACAGTGTCAGTCAACTACTGCTGCGTTCAGCCACTGGGTGGGCAGACCCAGTCTGCTTGGCAGAGACTTTGGCAAGAAGTGTAAGGGGAGATTTTACTACTGTTAAAAAAAGTCATTTACTTAAAATATTTTTTCTTTTATTTTTTGGAATTGAAAGAAAATTCACTGAAATATAGTTGACTGCTAAAGCTGAAACTCCAATCCTTTGGCCACCTGATGCTAAGAGCTGACTCACTGGCAAAGACCTGACCCATGGGCAAAGACCCGACTCATGGGCAAAGACCCAGATGCTGGGAAAGACTGAGGGCGGGAGGAGAAGGGGTGACAGAGGGTGAGATGGTTGGATGGCATTACTGACTCGATGGACATGAGTTTGAGCAAACTCTGGGAAATGGTGATGGACAGGGAGGCCTGGCGCGCTGCAGTCCATGGAGTTGCAGAGTCGGACAGGACTGAGTGGCTGTATTGCTATACAATACGACCTTGCTGTTTCTCCACCCTATATAAGGTAGATTTTTGCATCTGCTAACCCCAACCTCCTACTCCTTCCCCTAACTTTAATTGAACATGTAATTTAAGCGTCCGTTCACTTTACTACTGTTAGCAAACCAAATCTGTGTTCTCAGAATTCTGAAACATGCTTCTAAATCAGTCCCCAACGTCCCCCTATGTTCCACCCCAGATTCTTGAGTTTGAAAGTGGACCCTGAAGGCATTGCCCCAGGGACCCTTGACCTGATGTCAAGGAAAGTTCTTTGTACTGAACCCAAATTACGAGAGTGAGACAAAGCCCAACTCTGCTTCTACCAGCATCTCCTCAGTGACTCGATGGCGGCCCTAGCGCTTCCTTCTGCTTCTAGATCAAATATCTTTAATTCTAGCCGATTCTTCATAATGACACCAGCAGCACTGAAAGAGCTCTGTCTTTGTGGCAGGCTCTGTCTTAGCCACCTCCTGCGCCCAATTTCATTTCCCCTCGTAAAATGCAGTGAAACGCATACTCGTACCCACCGTAGCTGACACAAGGGCTGTGGGCTCAGCATGCATCAGTAAGCCCCCAGCCCACCCCGACCCACCCACCAGAAGCTCCCTCTCTTAAAGGCGGCTTCTGCTCTCCACCTCCGGGTCTCCTGAAATGTACGCTTTCACTGACCCTTCTTGTCAAATATGTAACAACCACACAATTTCACGTTGTTGATGGGCTGTGGATGGATGGAGTGTTTTGAGGTCCCCAAAGGTGCAGGTCACAATTAGCACCAGCTGCATTGTCCACCGGAGAAGGCAGTGGCACCCCACTCCGGTACTCTTGCCTGGAAACTCCCATGGACGGAGGAGCCTGGTAGGCTGCAGTCCATGGGGTCGCTGGGAGTCGGACACAACTGAGCAACTTCACTTTCACCTTTCACTTTCATGCATTGGAGAAGGAAATGGCAACCCACTCCAGTGTTCTTGCCTGGAGAATCCCAGGGACGGGGCAGCCTGGTAGGCTGCCAGAGTCTACGGGGTCGCACAGAGTCGGACACGACTGAAGCAACTTAGCAGCAGCAGCAGCAGCAGCAGTGTCCACAACGCAAACCAGAGACGTCCTGGAATCAAGGAAGTTTGTGTAGCCCACCTTCCCCCCCACGCCAGCTTCTCCTCCCCAGCTCCGCTGCCCCCACACCCCCTCCTTGGCTCCTATTGCTCCTCCTCCTTCCCCTTCCGAGACTCCTTCTCTCAAACTCAGGCCTCCCCCACGCTCAGAGATGCGCCTGGACCAGGGAGCCGGGGAACACATTCCGACAGGGCGAGGTGGTTTCCACCTGAGAGGTACTTTGTATCTTTCTTGTCTGCCGTGACAAAAATCTGCTGTTCTATTACTCTGTCATTTTAACTGTTGTTGTTGAGTTGCCAAGTCGTGTCCGACTCTTTGCGACCCCATGGACTGCAGCACGCCACTGTCTTTCATTATCTCCCAGAGCTCGCTCAAACTCATGTCCATTGAGTCGGTGATGACATCTAACCATCTCATCCTCCGTTGCCCCTTCTCCTCCTGCCTTCAATCTTTCCCAGCATCAGGGTCTTTGCCAATGAGTCAGTTCTTTGCATCAGGTGGCCAAAGCTTTGGAGCTGCAGCTTCAGCATCAGTTCTTCCAATAAATATTCAAGGCTGATTTCCTTTAGGATGGACTGGTTTGATTATTTTAATAATTAACAATAATGACAACAATGCATCAGTGTTAAAAACAGTGACAACAATATAACAAAGATAATCATGCAATAATAATGACAATCACAAGATATGCAAAAAGAAGCTTGACTGCGTAGCACCCTGTTCACAGCCCTGTACAGTTCCACATTTCCACCTCCCCGGGGAACATCAGGTCAACGCAGGAACAGTGCAATGGGGTAAGGTCATGGATCTCCTTTCAGGCTCCCTCCAACCTCCAAGCTTCCGCCATTTCTCCATTCCCACCTTGAAGGTCAGATTTTGAAAACTGAAAGTGTTGGTCACTCCGTCATGTCCAACTCTTTGCAATCCTGTGGACTGTAGCCTGCCACGCTCCTCTGTCCATGGGATTCTCCAGGCAAGAATACTGGAGTGGGCTGTCATTCCCTTTTCCAGGGGATCTTCCCGAACCAGGGGTCAAACCTGGGTCTCCTGCATTGCAGGCAGATTCTTTCCTGTCTGAGCCATTATAACCCATGTGTTTGGAGGAATTTGACAATCTAAGAAATGAGGTTTCAGAACCCACCACAGAGCAGTGTTCCCCAGAGGGGAGGCTCCCTTGGAGGGTGTGAGATGATTCTCGGGGTGCCCAGACTCCCTGGCTGCCCCTGACACCCGGTCACGAGCACTGCAGTGGCCCAGGCTTGTCTGGCACAGTGGGTTGCTGGGGTGGGGGCCTGCCCTGAGCAGGGGGGTGGTGCTGTTTCCAGTCCCCTGGGCAGCAGACCAGCAGGAGGAACTCAGACCCCTCAGGTGGGACTCTGGGGCTCCCCTGACTCCAGCCTGCGAGCCCTGGACATGGTCTCTAATTGGAGGCCCCCACACCCAGCCCCTCCCAAGTGGGTGAGATGGGGGGCGAGTAGCTGGCATCTTGTTTCCCTAAAACCCTGCAGATCCTACCCACACCCTGTCCTGTGTGCACACCGCAGTCCAGAGAGAGAAAATTCAATCATGTTAATAAAATGATTCCATAGTCTGCTTCCTTTGTCCTAAGGGTGGACCCTGGGTGGAATTAGAATACCCGGACCCTCCAATCCAGGCTGTCAGCGGAGAAGGCATCCATCTCTCGCCCAGAAAGTCAAATAATTCACCGCTGACATTTTCTTTTGACTTTTATGTTACCTCTTCCTTCTAGAATTAATTTCCTTGACTCTGACCGGGGAAGGGAGGAAGGAGAAGGCTTTGTTACAAGCGGGAAATCTACCAAGTAACTCCGGTTACTGCCCAGGCGGTGGCAACAGGCCAGATTCTTCGCTGAAGCCATCACTCACTTACCTGAAATGAAAATGTTTTACCCTTTTAAATATGATTGCCTTCAGAGTACTGGATGCCTGGAAGTGATCTATCAGCTCTGCACACTTGTGAAACTTCAGCTGTCATGGGACTTGCTTTCTGGACACGAGAACCCCAACGGTGCGGTCAGTAGGAACACTTCCTGGATGGCCCCACCCATCTGGAGTCCCTGAGCCAAGGTGGCCTGTCCGCTTTGTCGGGGCCTGTCTCCTCTCTGTGATGGATCGGGACCCGGAGATGTTTATGCTCGAATGGGTGAAGGGGAGCCCTGTCATCGACAGCGCCTCAAACACTGGTCCCTCGTAAAGCTCCATCACGCTTCTTACACTGAATGACTTCAGAGACCCGGTGGTGGGGGAGGTCACCCAGAGGGTGTGGCCGCAGGTTGGCCCATGAGTTAGTCCCAGGCAGCTGGCTGTCCCTCACCATCCCCTGTGCCTGAATGTGTCCTCCGCCCACCTGGCCCGCAGAGGGAAGGACTAGTCTCTGTGTGCCATCAAGGTTCTCTGAAGGAAGGGGCCTGTAAGCCAGGCTCTGGAGCAGATGGGGACAGAGGCTTAGGTCTCTGAGAACCTCACAAGGAGCCTAGAGCTGACCCAGGAGGTCTGGGAGCCTACAGGAGTTACAGCAGGGGAAGGTTCCCATCAACCCTCGGGAGGTGGTGAGGTGCAGGGCTGGAGGAGGCTCAGAGACAGCAGCAGGTGACGGAGGTCAGGGTTCAGGCACCTGCTGAGTTGGGGAAGCATGTTGGATGCAGGGCAGCTGAAGGAGAATGCGAGGGGCTTGGAGATGTGAGGGGCTGGGGTGGGGGACCAGGGGTCCCAGGGGCCTCCAGGTCCCCTGCCTGGAGCACTGAAGCTGCTACCAACATCCATACAGTAACATTTTCCATTTCTGTCGGGTAAATTTGTGTTGTTCAATCACTAAGTTGTGTCAGACACTTGTGACCCCATGGACTGCAGCACACCAGGCTTCCCTGTCCTTCACTGTCTCCCGGAGTTTGCTCAAATTCATATCCATTGAGTCAGTGATGTCATCCAACCATCTCATCCTCCATTGTCCCCTTCTCCTCCCACCTTCAATCTTTCCCAGCAGCAGGGTCTTTTCAAATGAGTCAGTTCTTCGCATCAGGTGGCCAAAGTATTGGAGCTTCAGCTTCAGCATCAGTCCTTCCAACGAATATTCAGGACTGATTTCCTTTACGAGTGACTGGTTTGAGCTCCTTGCTGTCCAAGGCACTCTGAAGACTTCTCCAGCACCACAGTTCGAAAGCATCAGTCCTTTGGCGTTCAGCCTTCTTTATGGTCCAACTCTCATATCTATACATGACCACTGGAAAAACCACAGCTTCGACTATATGGACCTAGGTCGAATATATTAAGTGTATGTTTAATTTCAGGAGGAGTTGCCCACATATTGTCCGAAGAGCTTGTCTGCTTTGACGTTGCCATCAGCAATGTGTGAAAGCTCCAGCCATTCCGTGTCTTCAGCACCATTTTTTTAGTCATTGTAATGGTGTGTAGTTTACACCTGTCTTTCTTCACTGGTTAATGGAATCGAGCGTCCTTCCAGGGCTCACGTGCCCTCTTTTCCCTTTGGTGAACAAGTTGTCTTCATCTTTTGCCCATGGTTTCCTTAGGCAGCCTGTTTGATTATTCCTGAGATTTTCAAGCTCTTATTTCAAATATCCGGATCCAAGTCCTTTGGCACATCTGTGACTTGCAGGACTCTTCTCCCAGTCTGTCTTGCTTTTCATCCTCTTTATAGTATGTTTTTCAAAGAGCAGAATTTAAAAACTTTGATGAAGTCCAGTGTATCCATTTTCTTTTCTTTTATAGATCATGCTTTTGTTGTCATAAGTAAAAACCCTTTGCCTAACTCAAGACAGAAGAGACTTTCTTCTAGTTTTCCTCTAAAAGTTGTCTAGTTTTATCTTTTATATTGAGCTCTGATCAATTCTGAGATCATTTTTATAAGGTGTGAGGTTCACTTTTCCCCCCATATGGATGTTCAGTTATTTCAGCACCATTTGTTGAAAAGACCATTTAAAAAACCTTTTAAAATAAGTTGTCCTTTTCTGTCATTTATCCATTTTTCAGTTAGTGTTTTTAAAGATTTCTACTCCTTTCTAAGCAGACATTTGGTCTGGAAAGAATCTACGTATTTATAAAATGTAGGCAGGATGGGAAACATGGCTGTGTATGTTTGTGCTCGTGTCCGACTCTTTGCGACCCCTGGACTGTAGCCCTCCAGGCTCCTCTGTCCATGGAATTCTCCAGGCAAGAATGCTGGAGTGGGTTGCCATTTCCTTCTCCAGGGGATCTTCCCAACCCAGGGGTTGAATCCGTGTCTCTTGCATCTCCTGCAACGGCAGGCAGATTCCTCACCACTGATGCCACCTGAGAAGCCAGGAGACTAGGCTAAGTCCACGCAGTTAGTAGCTCTGGAGCTTGAGCTGGTTTAACAGCCCCTGTTCTTAAGCAAAACCCTGTACCTGCCCTTTATTTAGTCTTGTGTTTTTTCATTCTCTCCAGACAGCTTTTCATTCCCCCCACCCCCAAGTCTCATGGTTTTTATTTCCAACTGCTTATTGTTCATCAACAGAAAAGTTGCAAGTTTCCTATCACCCCTTACTAAACTCTTTCATGAGCTTTCAGTTTATTTCCTTAGATTTTTCACCTAGAAAATCATAGCACCTCCCCAAATGGTAAGTTTCCCTCCCTTTTCAAATAGGTATATTGTTATTTCATTCCCTTATCCCATTGCATTGGCAAGCAATCCTAGAGAAATATTAAGTGCTGGTAATGTTAGCAAGCTCTCATATCTTATTCCTGAACCAAATGAAAGTGATTCCGTGTTTAACACTGAATGTCACCCTGGCTTTAGCTTGATGTTTAAAACAGGACAATATCAAAGCAATCTCAAACAGTTCATTTTTGTTTACTAAGAAGTTTTGTTTGATCAAACGTATCTCCTAATAGATTTGCTTATAGTGAAACCTTCCAGCCGTATGGGAATAAACCTCAGTCACAGTGTGTTGTTTCTCCAGAACCCTGCTGTATTCCGCCTGTAGATAATTTAAAAGGTTTTGCCTAAGTTGCCTGCTTGCTGAGCAAACCCTAAGAGCCTCTGAGCTGGTTACAGGGGGACCTTCCGACAGGCTTCATTTCCCAGTAACAGCCTCTGGCAGCGCCTGCTGTCGTGCATGGGGCCGGTCCCCTCCCCCTTCAGGGGACCTTTCCTGGCCTCAGGTCATGCTGCCTCCAGGCTGACCTCAACAGTCCCTTTGGGCTTCACCTTCAGGGACACCTCACGGGATCACAGACAGCATTCGCTTTGTCTGGGGTTTCCCCAGAAAGCTTTGTATGGGAGAAGGACTCAGACGAGGGATGCTGTCTTTGAGAGTTGGTACCTGGAGTCAGTAGTGAGGGCGTCAAGATGGGGAGACACAGAAAAAGAAATCCCCAGATAAAGGGGTTTCGTTGAGGTCCCAGCCGTAAGCATGGGAGGCCCCAACGGCACCGCTTAGAGGCCTCAGCATCCCCAGCAGGACGGGTCATTCTCTGGGGAAGGCAGAGACTCTCCATCTCCAGTCTCCCAGGATGCTTCTGGGAAGGCCGAGCACCGCCCTCTCCACCCCCGGGGCCGTAATTCCTGCAAGCTTCAGGCCGCACTGATGTCCGCAGGAGGCCCAGGAAATGCGCTGCAGCAGAAAGCAGGAAGACGCGGGCCTGGAGGAAAGCCTTCGTCCCCTTGCCCATGGCTCCCCCATCTTCCAGTCCAGCACGAAAAGCTCCTGACCAGCCTCTCTCACCATCGCAGGTTCCAAGGGGAGCCAGCTCCCCCTGGGTGCCTGCCACGTGAGCAGCCCGGACTCTCTGTTCAGACACCAGTCCCAGGAGGCTTTCAAAAACAAGTCCATGGAAAATAACTTCGTGGAAAATTAACAGAGAGTAATAAAACTCCTAGCTGAGATACAGAGGGTGCATGGGAGACATGTTGGCAGGGGAGTTAAGGGATGTGCGAGATCTGGGTATATTCTTATAGCATCAGGTTGGGGACCCAGCTAGAAATTGTCATAAAATTACAAAGAAATGAACAAGTGGTCCGATATTTGACGTGAGGGGAACATGAAGGAAGTAGACATCTTGTTATCTTGGAAAACACAGGGGAAAAAACTGCAGAAGTGTGGGAGTCTGGCAGGGATGGGGGAATGGGGAAAACTTGCTGACTGGAGCACCTGCCTCTACCTGGCTCTGACCTCGTCTTCTCCTGTGAGTCCCATAACTTCTTGCCCCCTAGTTTAAGCTGGAGGGCTCAGCTAGTTCCTTCTCACCTGGGCAGCCTAAGACCTCTTCTCTGAAGAAGGATTCTGGCCTGTAACATCCCAAAGCCAGGAACTTTTCCAAGTGAGGGACAGACCAGGCCTGCTGCTGAATGCAATGAGCATCTGGGTTAATCAAAGCCACAAAATAATTTATAATGTTTTTCCCCGGACAGAGGAGCTGGGTGATTTCGCATCTCTTCACAGTACGATGCCCCAGTTTCTAGTTCTCTGTAAAGCAGTTACTCTTTCTGGGAAATCCTGGCCTGCCTCGTGCTCAGGGGTACAACACAGAAATATGGCGACTGATAGCCAGATGCTTCATGTTTTACAGGGAAAAAGAAATGCTCAGAGGTGGAAAATATCACATCTTCCATTCACACATCATCAGACGTGTTGGGGGTGGGGGTGGGGTCCAGGAAAAGGCAGCTTCCAGAGACAAAAACAGGCAGTCCTGACCAAGAAGAAAAACAGTGACCTCCCTTTTCCCACCCTGAGATGGAGCTAAGGTGCTCTGAGACGTGACCACGCTGGGTCCACCAGGAAGAAGACAGCTTCCATGCGGGAAGTCTGGGGGGCAGACTACTGGCAGGCCCCGGCTCTCCAGGGCTGAGGGTATCCCCTACGCGTTCTCGGGGCACTAAGGAGTGAGGAAAGGCACCGCTGCATGGGTTTTGGGTCCCCAGTCTTCTCACAAGAGAAGCCTGGAAGGACATGGTCTCATCCGCGCGGGGCTGAACTGGGTACCGAAACGGACACAGAGAAACTGGGACGAAAGCAGGGCACTGCCCTTAAAATGCCGAAAGATGTGCTCGCACAGAGGCCCGCTGCCAAGCAACAAACAGGTCAGAGGGGCTGGAGGGGTGGCCGACAGGCGTCCAGTGGGGTGGACAGGCTGGTGGAGGCCTGGGCCCCCAGGGAAGTGTTTCGTGAACACAGACGGGTTCTGGCATTGGCCCCCTCTGTGATAACAGCCACTTCCCCTGCCATCTGCAGGGTGGTTCTAGAAATCTGGGCAGGAATCTGATTGGGGGGAGTGATACGGTAGGGCCTTGAGTCACAGTTGTAGGGCAAACAAGGCGTTAAAAATGTATTTTATGTTGAAGGGCTTCCCAGGCGGTGCTAGTGGTAAAGAACTTGCCTACCAGTGCAGGAGACTCAAGAGACACAGGTTTGATCCCAAGGTCTGGAAGATGCCTTTGAGTAGGAAATGGCAACCCACTCCAGTATTTTTGCCTGGGAAATCCCATTAGCAGAGGAGCTTGGCAGCGGGCAGAGAGTCAGACAGGACTGAGCAGCTAAGCACACACAGTTGATTAAGTTGTGTTAGTTCCAGATGTACGTGAAAGTGACACAGTTCTGCACATAAGTGGACCTACTCTTTTCAAACTCTTTCTGCACATAATTGGTACAGAATGCTCAGCAGAGTTCCCTGCGCTACACAGGAGGTCCGTGTCGGCTATCCATTTTAAATACAGTAGGGGCAAACACCAGTAACATGTTTTTTATTTGGGATGGGGGTGGGGTGGGTGGAAGAAAGCGCTCTCCCCACCCCCTCACTCTCTGTAAGCCACTTCCCAGAACTGAAGACCCACCACGGAGGAACCCAGAGAACAGGAGAAGGATTGGTGGGCCAACCCCACCCGCTAACACTCCCCTGCTTCCAGGCGGAAGACACTCCACCGGCAGGATCCTGCCAGGCCTTCATTCTCCCCGTTTGAAGGATCATTATTATCCGATTGATTGCCTCCTTTATTCATTCAGCAAATATTTTATTAGATCTCATGCTTAAGGGAGCAGAGGAGAGAAAGGAGTTTGCATCCGGCAGCTGCCCTAAAGGACTTCCAGTATTTTACCCCCATGTGTCCTGAACTATCAGGCCCGAAACACAACTTTTTAAAAAAATCTAAGTGCTTTTAAAGACTTCTTTGAAATGTGGGACAATTATGCAATCAGGAAAAAACAGATATCTAGAGCAAATATTTAACTTTGCCTTCGGTATGCTGAAGTCACTGGCCCATGCAGATCTCTCAGGCATGTCCTATAAAATTGACTTAAAAAAATATATGTATATATTCTTCACGGCGAGAAGTGGATTGAGGTTTGTATAGGGGAAGGCTTGCTGAACGTCACAGCCCAGATGCTGGGGTTTGCCAACCACCCACCCCCCTCCCCCAAAACGTGCGTGCACACTTTGGCGGGCGGAAATGCTTTCCCTTGGCAGAATACTGGCAATCTCACGAGTTAGAAACCTCCCTAGCGTCCTCAGAGACAGGTGGCGTGACCAGTGAATTATCAGGGTCTTGAGAAAAGTTTTGAGCCTGTGGCTTGGACCCCCAGGTTGGGAGGAGTAAAGCCACCTTCCTAGCTCGGAGCCGGGGGCTGGGGGGCAGGGGCTTAGGACACCCGCCTTGGGGTTTTGGCAAACCTAGCGCTGCCAGGGTCCTGGATAATAAAAGGATTCCCCGGAGGGTGCCTCCTCGGAGCCGCGGGCTGGCTGGGAGGGCCCGACCCTCCCGGCACGGAGGCGCCCATCCAGGCGGACAGCGGCGCGCTGCCCAGGCACAAAGTTTGCATCTGCCCCGCAAACCTCGGAGGTGCGGGCGGCTCTGCATTTCCGAGCCCTGTAAACAGGAAACGCTCCCGGGCCGGAGCCGGCCGCGCAGAAGGACCCGGGCTTTACAAAATCCAGGGACGTTCAGGTCCGCTGGCTTGCACCGGCTGGTGGGCGGCGAGCCACGCTGCCCAGGGCGGGGCGGGGCGGCGGGCGGAGGCGGCCCCGGGCTCCCGCCGGCCCCCCGTTGCTACAACAGACCCCGCACGTCGCGGCCGAGTCGCCACCGCGCGCTGCAGCTGGACGGGGCCCGGTGCGGAGGGGTCGACCGTCCTCCGCGGGGCGGCAGGAGGCCCCAGGCGAGGGGCGCGCGGGCGTCCCTCGGCGCCAAGGGGACGCCCCCACCCTCGCTGGCCCCGACCGGGGAGGGGCTGTCCGGCCGCCGCCGCCCGGAGCCCCCGGCCGCCTGCCGCGCGGGGCGGGGCCGCGGCGTCCCCCGCCCCCTCCCCGGACACCTGAGCGGCAGCGGCGGCGGCTCCCGCGCCCCGGAGCCCGCGGCCGAGCCCCGAGAGCGCAGACGCCCGCCCTCCCTGGGGGCTCCGACCCGCCCGGACTCCCGGAGCCGCGCCCCGAGCCAGGTGAGGCGGAGGCGCCGGGGGTGGGTGGGGGCGTCGCGGGGCGCTGCGGTTGCAGGGTGGGGGTGGCGGGGGCACCGTGTGCGGCCGGGAAGGGCAGTGGCTGGTCCTTTGGGAGCCCGGCCGTGCGGATCAGCTGCCCTTTGGGTGCTTGTGGCGAAGCACCATCCACTGGGTAAGCGCGGTCGTGGACTCACAGAGGCTGAGGGTGGGGGGTTGGGAAAGGGTCCTTCGAGTCCTGGTGGGACGCACTTCTCTGTAGAGACATCCCCACCCAGCAGCCCCCACCGTTTCGTTCGGGACTAGGGGTCGATTTAAACTGCTTTGGAAGCGGCGTGGGGGCAGAGCGAAGGAGCCTCTTCGTCCCCCGCACCCATGGACCCCCTTCACCTCTAGCGCCTCTGCTTGGGGCACCGCAGATGGACCTACCTCCGCCTCTTGCCCGGGGTCTCCTTGCCCTAGGTCGCCGCCCACTGGCGCGGGTACCTGGGCCCGCATGCCCGGCGGTGAAACTGGCACGGGGCCGCCAGAGGGCGCGCCGGGGGCGGGGATCCGTGCCGCGGTCGCAAGGTCTCCGGAGACCCTGCGTCGCCTACCCCGGCCCCGCACCGGTTCCCAGAGCCCCCATCCAGGTGCGCGCGGCCGGAGCAGCGGGCTCGGCGAGGCCGGGGCCGGTGCACCTGGCGCAGGCCGGGGAGTCGTGGATGGACCCCTGGGTCCCTGGGGTCGAGCAGAGCCCCCGCCAGATGCCCAGCCTCTGCCCGCCGCGCGCCCCAGCCGGGTTGGGGGGCCCGACTGAGGCAGGTGAGTGGCCCCCCTTGCTCCGCCGCCGCCGCCCGTGAATTATGCAGGAGGCTGGCACCGGCGCGCTCGAGTTGCTCAAGTTTCCCTGGCAACTTTCGCCCGGGCATCCCTCCCCGGCTGCCGGGCAGCTCCGCCCGCGCAGCGCCGTGGCCCTGGCGCCTCCGCAAGGTGTCCGGGGCGCGGGGGGCGCTTGGAGACCGCGACCGCGCACTCGCCGCCTGAGCCGGGGCCGCTGGATTTTGCGAGCAGGTATGATTCCGGTGGAGGGCCTCGCCGCCTCTGATCGGAGGGTGGGGGCGCCGAGGTGGACCTGGCCCCCCGTGTTCGGAAGGTGCCGGGGACGGGGTGGACCTCGCCGCCGGAGTCCGGAGGGTGCTGGACCGCCGCGCGCCTCCTCCCGTGCGTAGGTGCGCCCACACGGCGCGGGATGGGAGGGTGGGCGCGTTGGCGAGGTCAGTGTTTCCGTGGGGCTGGGGGTGTCCGAAGGGGGCTAGGCCGCTGCTGGTGACAGTGGGCTTTCCAGGCGGAGCTTTTAAAGCGACCCTGGGCGGCTGGATCTGAGAAGTCGCTTGGGCCCCCAGATGGGAGCTCAGCCCGGGGTACCTGGGGGCTCCCGTGGGCGGCAGCTATGGGCACGGTCCCAGGGGTCCTCAGAGAGCTTCCGAAAATAAAGCGGTTCCCGTGTGGAAGTTCGAGGTAGTAAATTGGATAGTTTCATGACCTCTTTTTGTTTGAAACTCAAGTTCCAGCGTTAATGAGGTCAACCCGCTAATTAAATTAAGCTGCAAGAAGCAGGGAGGTAATTTCGGAAGTCTTCCGCGGAGTGATGGCGGCTCGGTCTCTGCCTGGGACTTGCCCTTGGCTGGGCCGACCCGGCTGTGGGGAGAACCCCTAGGTGCTGGGTCCGGCCTGCATGCCAGTGTCGTGCTGGCCGCGGTCAGGAATCCTTGGTGACCACCTGTTCCGTGCCAGGGGGCTTCGGGAAGTCCTGAGAGCCCTCGGAGGTGGCTGCTTTTGGAGACCTGAGTTTTCAAACCATTTGACCGCGATAACAAGGGTGCTATTTGATAAAAAGGGTGAATGTCTGTGTGCCTGGAACTTTGTACCCACTGAGGGCTTGGCGGTGATTAAATGGGGAAGGTCAAGGTGGCTGTTCAGTCACTAAATCTGACTCTGTGGCCCCATGGCCTGCAGCACACCAGGCTTCTCTGTCCTCCACTGTCCTCTGGGTGTGTGTGTCTGTGTGTTAGTCGCTCAGGCGTGTCTGACTCTTTGCGACCCCATGGCTGTAGCCCGCCAGGATCCTCTGTCCATGGGGATTCTCCAGGCAAGAATACTGTCTTCTGGGGTTTGCTCAAATTCATGTCCCATTGAGTCGGTGGTGATGTTATCTAACCATCTCATCCTCTGCAAATGCCTTGCCCTAAGGGGGATTTATAAGTGGTAGCATGGACCTTTGCCCAGGAAGTCACAGTATCCTTAAGGGGGCCAGAGGACGACCCTGTCTTAATAGGAATTAGGCCGCTTTGCAAGTGGCTAGATGTAAAACTCCTGGGGTGTAGGCTTCTCCTGGAACCTGGTTCCATTATTGTGCTGGGGAATTTCTGCTTTTCCAAGAAGAAAGAATTGAGTGGAAAGCTGGTGCTTCTTTGGGCTCCTTTGGAAGAGGCTGTAATTCTTCTGGAATCAAAAGGAGTCCTTGATGAATAAAGTGATTTTGCTTGTAAAGGTGCTTCCCTGTGGGCACTGTTGACAGCACTTGGCTGCTCCGAACAAATCAGATCCCTTTGGGGGGTGGGGGAGGGGAGGGATTCTCTGCCTCCTGGCTCCCAGCACAATTGCTTTAGAAAGCTCTATTCATATGCAGGTGTGTTTCCCAGAGGTTTTCCCTCTTTAGTTTTTCTGAAGTGCTTGGGGCTGTGGGCACAGCCCCCCATACGGCATCCAGACCCGAGGGGTCACCTTGGGCAGGCGATTTGGTCCAGGCCTCTGGGGGACCCCTATGTAGGAGAAGCCCTGGACCGTGGGGTCAGGTGTGAGGCTTGCCACCAGGAGGAGGAGGAAGGCATTCCAAGATAGCGCTGCGTTTTGTATTTCATCAGTGATGGGGAAAAGGAGGGAAGAAAAAGCTTGAAATAAGAAAAAGGTGCGGGGAGTTAACCGGTGTGCAGGAAAACAGTAGTCACACTGATTTTTATTGAAAAATAATTCTTTATCTTACGGCCTCTATTTCCAAATGGTAGAGTTCTGGTGTCCTTGTCACCTCGGGTGAGTGCAGGAGGCTCTTCCAAAGTGGGGCTCAGTTTGGGAGGTGCTGAGGGAATTGTGGGGTGCCTTCACTGTGTATCTCAGCCCCTGGTTGCTGAGCTCAGTTCCCCAGGTTTCCAGATTCTGCCTGGTAAACCCAAGGCCCAACTTGGCAACAGGCTTTCGGACCTGGAGTTGATAGTTGCTCCTGGAGTCGGGGTGGGGAGTGTGTGGCTGGAAAAGCCTGGAGAAAAAGGTACAAGCACAGCCTCCCTGCGCCTCGCACTGTCCCAAGCCCCAGGGAGGGAACATTTAGGATCTTCCAGGTCACCCCCGGGGCCAGTGTATCGAATCTTCTGCTTTGAGGAGGAAAACAGCCCAAACACAGGTCCGAGCGTTTTCGTCTTGGAAGCCTCCTCGCCCTCACCTGGGGCTGACTGGGTGAAGGGCTCAGAGCCAGGCCAGGGGACCCTTGTGATCTGGCCGTGACTCGTCCACCCGAATAAGGGGCCGGGCATCACTCAGAGGTGATCTCGGTTATACTGGATTTTCTCTGTGTCTTGCAAACGTGAGCCCATCAAACAGTCATCTGGGGGCCTAGAACTGGTCACAGGGGGCCGCCCTGGAGGTTCCAGGCTGGAGGGGAGAAGGGAGGGGTCAGACAGTTAGTGCTGGCATTACAGGAGCCGTGATGGAGGTGACCATTGGGTGCCGTAGGGCACAGAGAGGGTCCCAGCCCAGTCTGGGGATCTCAAGGTGAGGGGGATCTAAGAACACCTGGACGAGGCTGGGGTGTCAGATCATGTTGCTGTGATGCCCCGGGACCTGGCAGGAGTGTTTTGGTTCTTATTCTGGCCGCTGTAATTTTCTCCCCTTCTGCCCCACACGGCGCTGTACCCTGCTGTAGATGACCTCATCCACGTTTCCTGAAACTCTAGGAAGAGAAGGAATCCCTGGTGGTCCAGTGGATAAGACTCCGCTCTGCACTGAAGGGGAGTCATGTTTAGTCCCTGATCTGGGAGCTAAGATCCCACATGCCTCCGGGCCAAAAGTCTGAAACATAAAGCAGAAACAATGTTGCTGCTTTTGGCTCAGTCCCCTGTCACCGGATGGACTGTAGCACGTCAGCCCTCCCTGTCCTGCACTGTCTCCCAGAGTTTGCTCAAACTCATGTCCATCGCGTCGCTGGTGCCATCCAACCATCTCATCCTCTGTCGTCCCCTTCTCCTCCTGCCCTCAATCTTGCCCAGCATCAGGGTCTTTTCCAATGAGCTGGCTTTTCCCATCAGGTGGCCTAAGTATTAGAACTTCAGCTTCAGCATTGTAACCAGTTCAATCAAGTTTTTTAAAAAATGGTCCACATCAAAAAAAAAAAACCCTCCATAAAGAGATTGGTGCAATTGGTTATTCCCATTTTACAGATCAGGAGCCTGAAGCCCAGAGGAGTGAAGCCACTTGCCCCAGACCACACAGCAAGGGAATATGGGAGCTGGGGTCGCACCAGGCAGCCTGGAAGAGCCCAGCCCTAAGCCTCCACACCGCACATGTCACCCAGCGGGAAAACTCATCCGTTAGAAGTTTATTTTTCTTGTTACTATGGTGTGAGAAAAACTGTAGCCAGTAAATGAAAACCAGAGTTTCTGATCACACTTCCTGATGTGATAGACCTTTTTTTTCTCTTTGAAAGCAGATACAAGAAATGCTTTGAAGGGGCTCAAAATGTTACTGTCACTGGCTCCCGTGGTCATTCTGAAATGGGTCTCTGGGCAGCAAGGATGCATCCAGCACAGCCCGGCCACCACTGAAGGGGATTCCAGCCTTGGTGGAAGGGGAAAGGGAGCCTGCGTCCCCACGGGGCAGACCTGAACCGCCGGCCTGGGGCTCGGGGCCAGTGGGCTGGGTCAGAGCAGACAGATGTGCCCCGGGATGGACCAGCTGAGGCTCCTGTCACCTCCTGAGGGGTAGTGGCAGAAGCCAGTGCAGGGAGGGGCGGGACAGGGCTTGACCAGAGTCCTGGGGAGGTTTCCAGGGTGCGTCCTTTGACTCTCGGGACTGAATGAAGCCACAGGCTCCAAGGTCAGAGCTGCCGAGTTCCTCCGTTCCTTCTTTCCTCTCCTTCCCACCTCTCTCTCCCCCTTCCTACCATCCAGCCTTCCCCGTCCCTCCCACTTTCTTCCCTTCTTTCTTGTCTTTTTTCTTAGGTGATGAGTCGTCTTTATTTTGATTCATGAATCCGTTCGAAACCGACACACACAAATCCCTTCATTAAGCCATCAAGATTCTCCCGGGCTTCTGCTTTCCACTCATTGAGAATCCACGGTTTTCTTGAGAATGGGACGTTGCCGGGGGAAAGGCCAACATCCGAGTGTCCCTATGACACGTCCCTACCCCGTCGGGGGCCTGAAGGGGCCTCAGGGCCTCCCAGGTCGCCACGCTACGATGTCGTCACACACCTGCCCACACTCAGGTGTCTTCTGCGATCCCTTGCACGTCAGTGGGCACCTGGTGACAGAACGTTCTGTTTCTCTGCTGGCTCTCGCTGGGCAAGTCCAGGGTTATATGCTGTACCCAACCTTAACGCCGTTCAATTATCCAGACTTATCTTCCAGAAAGAGAGTGTTACTCACTTTTGCCAACTCTCCCTGCCAAATAAAGGGCCCAGAGCATTAAGTGTATTTTGTTTTTGAAGATTTTTTGATGTGGATCATTTTTAAAGTCTTTATTGAATGTGATGCTCTTTTACGAGTGTTGATGCTTTGTCTGAGAGGCATGTGGGATCTTAGCTTCCCGACCAGAGACCTAACTCGCACCCACTGTACTGGAAGGCGAAGTCTTAGCTGCTGGACCACCAGGGAAGTGCCCCCACTGCATTTTCAAGTCAGCTTCTAAAGGTGTGCTTCGCCGGTTTAAGTATTTGCCAAGGACGCAGAGCTTGGTCTGGGGAGTAACACTGACATTTGGAGAGGAGCTGTCCCAACGTTAACCGCATCTGCTGCAGCCTGAAGTGTGGCTTGATACCCCCTTTTTCTTGACAGGTAACTGAGGGGATGTTCTTTGCTCCTCTCCTTTCCTGGATTTATACCCCCTGCTTCCCTGAGGCGTTTTACCCTGATGTCATAGACTCTTATCTTTGTTGTTGAGTCGCTAACTTGTGTCCAACTCTCTGCAGCCCCATGGACTGCGGCCTGCCAGGCTTCCCTGTCCTTCATTATCCCCAGAGTTTGCTCAGATTCATGTCCGTTGAGTAAAGGATGCTATCTGACCATCGCATCCTGTGCAACCCTCTTCTCCTCTTGCCTTCGGTCTTTCCCAGCATAGGGATCTTTTCCAGTGAATCGGCTCTTTGCATCAGGTGGCCAGCGAATTGGAGCTTCAGCTTCAGCATCCATCCTTCCAATGAATATTCAAGGTTGACTTCCTTTAGGACTGACTGGTTTGATCACCCTGTTGTCCTAGGGACTCCCAAGAGTCCTCTCCAGCTTATTGGTCTTTATGCTTGTCGGTCTCATGTTAACTGATCAAGCGTAGTTCTCTGCAAGGAAAATATCCATACATTGACTTTAAAATTTTCCTGTGACCTCAAGCTGCTAAGTATTAAAAAAAAAAACAACCCCTTTTGGATTGAGATAGCCCTGCGATCAAGCAGTGTAAGTGCATCGCAGATTTTTAGAAATGGAAAATGTTCCTGGAAATGCCTCTCTTAGCGATTAGGAGGTGGGTGTTTCAGGTGTTTGAATTAAAGCCTTTGTTTGGGGTTCGGGAGTCTGCTCCCTGCAAGATTCAGAGAGGGCTGGAAAGCTTTTCGTAGGTAAAAGGTGGGAGGGGCTGCTGGGGAAAGGGGGGTGTCCCAGGCCCTTCTGTGGCAGAGTGGTCTCGGGGAAGACTGATTCTCTTTAGACTGGGCCCCTTGAAAAGGGTCACTTTGGAGCCCCTGCAGGAGAGGAGGGGGGTGGGTAAGATTCAGCCCAGCCCTCCCGGTTCTGGCAGGTGGTTCCCCACTGCAGACAGGGTATCTTGCCCCAAACTGTGCTCACTCAGGGCTCCTCCCAGGGCTGCACAGGAGAGAGAGAGGCAGGGCCCATCGTCCCGGCCGGCTGGGAAGCGGCTCCCCCCAGGACCCTTCTCGGGGCTCTCAGGGGCCCATGGCGTGGCTTGAGCCTGGCGAAGGGCAGGACGGAGCCGTGGGACCGTGGTCTCCAGACTGGGTCCCGGGAGGGGCCCAGGGAGAGGGTCACACCTGCTGGGGCCTGGCTTGGAGGAGGGAAATGAGCCCTGGAGCCTTCCTGGAAGTTCTGGGCCCCCTGCCCTGCAGAGGAGGCAGGCTGGGTGAGTGGTGGTGAGGGGTGCTTCTGCCCGCTGGACCGCGCCCCTCAAAGCCCAGGGCACAGCGGCTCGTTTCTCGGGATTTTCCTGATCCCCATCCCCGTCACCCTGGATGGGGGTCTGGCAAGCTGTTGTGCTGGCCTGTGCTGCGTGGGGGACCCGTCACCAGGCAAGCAGGTTGCCAGGGAAGGACCAGGTCTTGCTTCTTGGTTGCCCAGGGTCGGGAGGGCACCGGTTCAGAGTATCCCTTGTCACGTGGCTGGATGGCATCAGCGGGTCCGGGCTTCCCCTCCACGTGGGTGCCCAGCTCCCAGGCAGGCCGTTGGCCACTCTTTCTTGGCGTCACCCTGACGATTCAGACCCGGCGACAGTCTGGCCGCTCCCTGCCACCTGCCTCCAGGATGCCGGGTTGTGGCAGGTGGCACGTGGATTTACGTCCACCCGGAGGATCGCCAGGGTGTTCACAAAGCTGGCGCCCGGGGAAGTGGGTGGGGGCAAACCTTCTGCTGTGGTTAAATGGTTTTGTTGTTGAACACGGAGTCCACGTGAAGCTGGGGGTGGAATTCCTGAAGACGGCTGTGGCGAGCTTGGTGTGTGTGGTTAATGATTCTCCAGACATGGGGTGGTAATTGGCATGCTCTGGGTTTCCAAGGGTTTCAAGGCTTCTTGGCTTTCCTGCAGGGAAATGGTCTAAAATTGCATTGGGGGCCGACTGCTGTGGGTGTGTCCTGATTCTTTGGGGTCCTTCTGGGTGTGTCCCGGGCCGGTGAGTGACGGCAGGGGTGTCTGGATTCTGCTGTCTCTCCATCAGCCTGTTTCTGGTGAGGTTTTTTTGGGTTGAGGGGGGTGGACACCCACTCAGACCAGGGTCAGGGGTGTATTAGGGGATCCAGGCTGTCACTGTCACTGCAGGGCCAGACGGGCTCCCAGAGTGGTCTTTCCCTCTGTCTCTCTTTCTCGGTGGCCCATCTTGATGACTTTATGTCGTGAAAATCAGGGATATATGTATACCTGTGGCTGATTCACGTTGAGGTTTGACAGAAAACAACAAAATTCTGTAAAGCAATTATTCTTCAGTGAAAAAATAAATTAAAAAAAGAGGGTAACAGTGAGTGTGTGGGCCTGCAGGGTTCCATGCGTGGACACACCCTGTCCTTGATGCAGTCCTGACAAGTGGGCACTTGTGTCTTCATGCCCATTCTCCGGGGAAGTAAACCGAGGTGGAGGGAGCCAACCTGGCTGCCAGGACCTGCACCAGGCAGCTGTCCACTCCACGGTGCAAAATTAGGGACCCTCCCTTCCCTTGACTCTACACATGGACATCACCAGATGGTCAGTACTGGAATCAGATTGATTATATTCTTTGTAGCCGAAGGTGGAGAAGCTCTATACAGTCAGCAAAAACAAGACCTGGAGCTGACTGTGGCTCAGATCATCAGCTCTTTATTGCAAAATTCAGACTCAAATTGAAAAAAGTAAAGAAAACCACTAGGCCATTCAGCTATGACCTAAATCAGATCCCTTGTGATTATACAGTGCAGGTGATGGATAGATTCAAGGGACTAGATCTGGTAGACAGAGTGCCTGAAGAGCTATGGGCAGAGGTTTGTGACATTGTACAGGAGGCAGCGACCAAAACCATCCCCAAGAAAAAGAAATGCAAGAAGGCAGAGTGGTTGTCTGAGGAGGGCTTCAAATAGCTAAGGAAAGAAGAGAAGTGAAAAACCAAAGGAGAAAGGGGAACATATACCCAAGTGAATGCAGAGTTCCAGAGAATAGCAAGGAGAGATAAGAAAGCCTTCCTCAGCGACCAGTGCAAAGAAATACAGGAGAAGAACAGAATGGGGAGAGTAAACTGGGGATACCAAGGGAACACTTCATGCAAAGACGGGCTCAGTAAAGGACAGAAAGTAGGGACCTAACAGAAGCAGAAGATACTAAGAAGAGGTGCCAAGAATACACAGAAGAGCTGTACAAAAAGCTCTTAATGACCCACATAATCATAATGGTGTGGTCACTCACCTAGAGCCAGACATCCTGCAGTGTGAAGTCACATGGGCCTTAGGAAGCATCACTATGAACAAAAAGCTAGTGAAGGTGATGGAATTCCAGTTGAGCTATTTCAGTCTTAAAAAACGATGCTGTGAAAGAGCTGCACTCATTATACCAGCGAATCTGGAAAACTCAGCAGTTTCCACAGGACTGGGAAAGGTCAGTTTTCATTCCAGTCCCAGAGAAGGGCAATGCCAAAGAATGCTCAAACTACCGCACAATTGCACTCATTTCACACGCTAGTAAAGTCATGCTCAAAATCTTCCAAGCAAGGCTTCAACAGCATGTGATTTGAGAACTTCCAGGTGTACAATCTGGATTTAGAAAAGCCAGAGGAACCAGAGATCAAATTGCCAACATCCGCTGGATCATAGAAAAAGCAATGGATTTCCAAAAAAAAAAAATCTACTTCTGCTTCATTGACTATGTTAAAGCCTTTGACTGTGGATCACAACAAGCTGTGAAATATTCTTAATGAGATGAGAATATCAGACCACCTTACCTGCTTCCTGAGAAATCTGTAGGAAGGACAAGAAGCAGCAATTAAAATAGACATGGAACAACGGACTGGTTTCAAATCAGGAAAGGAGTACGTCAGGCTGTATATTGTCACCCTGCTTATTTAACTTGTGTGTAGAGTGCATCATGCAAAATGTGGGGATGGATGAAGCACAAGCTGGAATCAAGATGCCGGGAGAAATACCAATAACCTCAGATATGCTATGATGAATCCACCTCAAATATGATACCACTTCAGTGGCAGAAAGTGAAGAGGAACTAAAGAGCCTCTTGATGATGGAGAGTAAAAAAGCTGGTTTAAAACTCAACATTCAAACAACTATGATCATGGCATCCAGTCCCATCACTTCATGGCAAGCAGATGGGGGAAATTGCTGGAAAATGATGGAAACTGTCAGAATTCATTTTCCTGGGCTCCAAAATCAGTGTGGACAATGATTGCAACCATGAAATTAAAAGATGCTTGCTCCTTGGAAGAAAAGCTGTGACAAACGTGGACAGTGTATTAAAAAGCAGAGACATCACTTCCTGACAAACGTCTGTGTAGTCAGGGCTGCGGTTCTTCCAGGAGTCACGTATGGATGTGAGAGTTGGACCATGAAGAAGGCTGAGCACCGAAAAATCGATGCTTTAGAACTGTGGTGGAAGACTTGAGAGTCCCTTGGACTGCAAGGAGATCAAACTAAAGGAAATCAGTCCTGAACATTCGTTGGAAGGTCTGATGCTGAAGCTGAAGTTGCAGTCCTTTGGCCGCCTGGTGTGAATAGCTTACTCTTTGGAAAAGACCCTGATGCTGGGAAAGATTGAGGGCAAGAGGAGAAGGGGTGACAGAGGATGAGATGGTTGGATGGCATTACTGACTCAGTGGACATGAGTTTGAGCAAGCTCTGGGAGATAATGAAGGACAGAGAAGCCTGGGGTGCTGCTGTCCATGGGGTCACAAAGAGTCAGACACGACTCAGAGACTGAATGACAACAGCAGCCCTTTCCACCCCCTGTCATCTTAGGGGTGATGCCCAAGCTTCCCTTTCTGCTCCTTGCAGGATGAATGCAGCAGGGTAGCACAGGGCTTCTCAAACTTTTGGTCTGAGGATCCTACTCCCCTATTGGAAGAGTTTTAGGGACCCCTGGGAGTTTTTTATGTGCATTGTATCTGTGGATATGTATCCTACTAGAAGGGCTTCCCAGGTGATGCTAGTGGTAAGGAACCTGCCTGCCAGCGCAGGAGATGTTAAAGATGCAGGTTCATTCCCTGGGTTGGGAAGAGCTCCTGGAGGAGGGTATGTCGGCGCAGTCCAGTATTCTTGCCTGGAGAATCCCATGGACAGAGGGGCCTGGTGGGCTACAGTCTATAGACTCGCAGAGTCAGACATGACTGAAGCGACTTACATGTACACACACATACTGTTAGAAATTTAAGAAGGTAATTTAAAAATATTTAACAGTGCATTTAAAAATGACAGTAGCTAAACCCGTACATGTTAATGTAATTAATGTCTTTTTATGAAAAAACAGCTATTTTCCGAAACAAGACTTAATGAAAAGTATAGCATTGATCCAGAAGGTCATCAGGTAGTCCCCGCCCCATGGGATGGGCCTGCTGCTGGTGGGATGTGGGCTCAGCCAGGCCAGAGCTGGTTCGATACACAGCTGGGGTTCTGTCTGACTCTTTTTCGACCCTGTGGATAGCCTTATGCCAGGCTCCTCTGTCCATGGGATTCTCCAGGCAAGCATACTACAGTGGGTTGCCATTTCCTCCTCCCAGGGATCTTCGCAACGCAGGGATCGAACCCTGCATTGGCAGGCAGGTTCTTTACCTCTGAGCCACCCGGAAAGCTAGATGGTGTGGCGGTGACAGTGGGGAGCCAGGCAGTTCCTTAGGTGAGAAGACTGTGTCTCGATCCCGCAGGGGGACCACGTGCAGAGGGACGGGTGGACAGAGGCGGCTGGGGGCCGGGGAAGCCCCCGGGAGGACGGCAGACTTCACCTGAGACGAGAGGTCTCCCCACACTTCTTCCTTTCCAACCTGGGTGCTTCTGTTTCACTGTCTGGCCCAGGTGCCCTGCTGGAACCCTCGGTCCACCGTTGAATGGGGGTGGTGAGAAGGTGCACCGACTCTGGCTCCTGATCTCGGGGAAGCCTCCAGCCGTTCACCGTCGCTTGCGATGGCAGTGGTGGGCGCCATGCGGGTGCCCTCTGTCAGGCTGAAGAGGGTCTCTTTTCTTTGCTAAGCATTTACGTCATGAAGTGGCGCTATGTTTTGTCAAGTGCCTTTTCTGTATCTCTTGGGACGATCAGCTGCATTTTGTCATTTATTCTATTAATGTGGTGTCTTACATTAATTGATATTTCGATGTTAAACTATGCATTCTTGGGATAAATCCCACTTAGTCATGGTTTATAATCCTTTTTATAAGCTGCCAGATTCAGTGTTCTAGAATTTTGCTTAGCTTTTTTGCATGTATATGCATAAGGGTTTGATGTTGTCTTGTGACGGTATCATGGTAATATCGGCCTCATAAAATTATTGGGGTGTATTCTTTTCTATTTTTTGGAAGAATTTGCAATGAGTTGGTATTAATTCTTTTTTTTTAAATTGAAGTGTAGTTGGTTTATGACGTCATAAATTTAATTTCTGCTGTACCGCAAAGTGATTCAGTTACGCATGTGTATAAATCCTTTTTGGTATCATTTTCCATATAAATATAGGTTATCACAGGATATTGAATATAGCTCCCTGTGCTGTACAATGTGTGTGTAGATGTATCATGCTCAGTTGTGTCTCTTTGCGACCCCGTGGACTGTAGCCCGACGGGCTCCTCTGTCCATGGGATTTCCCAGGCCAGAGTACTGGAACAGGTTGCCGTTTCCTCCTCCAGGGGATCTTCCTGACCCAGGGACCACCCTCGACTCTCTCGTGTCTCCTGCACTGGCAGCTGGGTTCCTGACCACTGAGCCGCCTTGTCTTCTCCAGCCTCTGTAATAGTTTGCGTCTGCTGACCCAGGCTCCGAGCTCCGCCCCCTTCCTCTTCGCCCCGCCCCCCCCCTCGGCAACGGCACGTCTGCTCTTTCTGTCTGTGAGCTGCTTTTGTTTCACAGGCACGGTCATTGGTGCCGTATTTTCCGCTCCGCGTGTAAGTGGCATCGTATGATATTTGTCTCTCTCTGACTTCACTTAGTATGATAGCCTCCAGGTCCATCCGTGTTGCTGCACACGGCATTGTTTCATTCTCTTTAATAGCTGAGCGATATCCTGTTGTATAGATGTACCCCATCTTCCATCTGTTCCTCTGTCAATGGACACTCAGGTTGCATCCGTGTCTTGGCCGTTAAGAATAGTGCTGCTGTGATAAGAGGACCTGTATGTTTTTGAGAAATGAATTCTCTAAACGTTTGGTAGAACTCACCAGTGTGGCCGCCTGGGCCCGAGCGGCTCCTTGTGTGAAGTTGTGGATTTGTTAACTGGCTCCCTATCTGGTCCGCGTGTGCCCAGCTCTTCTGTTTCTTCCTGAGCCCCCACGCTTGGTTTGCACTGACATCTGCCTGATTCCTCTCAGCACCTAATTCATTGTCCCTCCGTCATTCTTCGCGTCCCCTTGTCGTCCTCTGTGTTCCCTTGAGGCTGCTAAAAGTGTGCCCCCATCATGTCTGAGTTTGGCGGTTTGAGCGTTTCCGCCTCCTGAACATCCTAAACGAACAGTCTGTCAACTTTATTGACTTTTCCAAAGAACCCACTTTGGTCTCATTTTTCGCTCTGTTTTTCTATGTTCGTTTTCATTAGTTTCCACCCTCACGTTTATGATTGGCTCCTTTCTGCTCACCCAGTGTTAGCTGTAGCCGGAGGAGACAAACGATGAGAAGAGGGTTGGCAGAGAGGCGCCTGCGTGGCCCAGTGGGAAGCAGAGCCTGGGGAGGGGTTGGGATGGAGGGCGGGCAGGGTGAGCCTCCCTGAGGAGCCGCACTTGAGCCTGACTTGAAGGCAGGGAGGGAAGCAGTGAGTGAGAAGTAAGGAATTGGCTGGAAATCGATGTGGAAAGCACTTTTTTGCACTTAACATTTTTAAGTTCTGCTGCTGCTGCTGCTGCTGCTGCTGCTGCTAAGTCACTTCAGTCGTGTCCGACTCTGTGCGACCCCATAGATGGCAGCCCACCAGGCTCCCCAGTCCCTGGGATTCTCAAGGCAAGTTATGCTAAGATGTGTGTAACATAAAATTTACCATCTTAACTACGTTAAGACGCTTAATCACCATCTACTCCCCCAGCCCCTGGACCCTGCCATCCTGTGGTGCTGGAGAAGACTCTTGAGGGTCCCTTGGACTGCAAGGAGATCCAACCAGTCAATCCTAAAGGAAACCAGTCCTGAATATTCATTGGAAGGACTGATGCTGAAGCTGGCCACCTGATGCGAAGAGCTGACTCACTGGAAAAGACCCTGATGCTGGGAAAGATTGAAGGTAGGAGGAGAAGGGGGCGACAGAGGATGAGATGGTTGCATGGCATCACTGACTCAATGGACATGAGTTTGAGAAGCTCCGGGAGATGGTGAAGGTGGGAGATGGTGAAGGTCGGGGAAGCCTGTTGTACTGCAGTCCCTGGGGTCACAAAGAGGTGGACATGACTGAGCGACTGAACTGGCTCACTGACTGAACTGTGTTAGGCCCACAGCTCAGAGGCTTTAAGAGCATTCATATTGTCATGCGACCGTCACACCACCGTCTCCAGAGCCTCCCGTCGCCCCAGACTGACGCTTTGTCCCCGTAAACACTTACTGCCCGTCCCCTCCCGCAGCCCCTGGCCCCCACCATCCTGCCCCCTGTCTCTGTGGGTTTCATGACTGGAGTCCTCATACAAGTGAAAACATACGCTACCTCTCCTTCTGTGTCTGGCTCGTTTCACTGGGCATAGTGTCCTCCAGGTTCATTCGTGCTGTGGCTTGTGTCCGAATTTCCTTCCTTTTTAAGGCTCAATAATCCCTGGTGGCTCAGTGGTGAAGAATCCACTTGCCAAGCAGGAGACTCGGGTTTGATTCTTGGATGGGAAAGATCCCCGGGAGAAGGGAATAGCCACCCACTCCAGTATTCCTGCCTGGGAAATCCCATGGACAGAAGAGCCTGGCGGGCTACAGTCCATGGGGTCGCAAAAGAGTCGGATGGGCCTGAGCGACTGAGCAATAGCAACCGCCTTCCATTGTGAGGATGGCCACACTTTGTGTATCTGTTCATCCGTCCATGGACACTCGCTTGCGTCCACCTTTTGGTTGCTGTGAGTGGTGCTGCCGGGGATGTGGGTATTCAAGCCCCTCCCTTCAGAAGGCAGGTTTTAAAGTGGTGAGCAGCCCAAGGCCCGTCTGGTCTCAGGACGGCAAAGATGAGGCTCCCTCACCACTCTGCTTAGCCAGACTACTCTCCTACAGGAAGAGGCCCGCGTTTCCTCCTGAGTGTCTCCACAAGGTAGGGGTGACCTCACACCACGTCCAGCGTTCCCACCCCCAGGGAGGAAAGGTGCTTCTGCCTGGGAGTCTGGGTCTCCCCTCTGCAGGTCCATCCGGGACTAGGACAGGACCAAGGAGGGCGGGGACGCCTCCTGCGTGATGTCACTCATTCACTTCGTTGGTCAGTTGCTAAGTCGTGGCCAACTCTCTGTGACCCCATGGAACGCAGCACCCCAGGCTTCCCCGTCCTTCACCATCTACCAGAGTTTGTGCAAACTCATGTCCATCGAGTCGGTGACGCCATCCAGCCATCTCATCCTCTGTTGCCCCCTCTCCTCCTGCCCTCAATCCTTCCCAGCATCAGGGTCTTTTCCAGTGAGTTGGCTCTTCCCATCAGGTGGCCAAAGGATTGGAGCTTCAGCTTCAGCATCAGTCCTTCCAGTGAATATTCAGGGTTGATTTCCTTTAAGATTGACTCGTTGGATCTTCTTGCAGTACAAGGACTCTCAAGAGTCTTCTCCAGCACCACAGTTCGAAAGCATCAGTTCTTCAGTGCTCGGCTTTCTTGATGGTCCATCACATCCGTACATGACTCCTGGAAAAACTGTAGCTTTGACTGGACGGGTTCATTCGCTGACTCTGTGCCTTCTGATGCCCCAGGATTTCTCTGCTCCTTGTCATTCCGAGCCCGTTGCCATGAGACCTCCTCCTCTGCTCTCTTCTCATCGTTCCTGTGTTTTGCCGTGCACTCGTGTGGTGTTTCTTCCGTCAGGACTTAGCCCTTGTGTCTAGTACTGGTGTGGGTCCAGTTTGTCCGTTTCAGCACGGGAGGACCCGCCCCCTTTCCTGCTGGCTTTGCCCCTCCTGCTCTGTTGTGGCTCCAGCTCCTGCAGTCATTTGGGGATTGCTTTTCTATCAATCCGGCTCCAAGTCCACCATGTGTGTTTACAGTCCCTCCGAAGGAAGCTTTGATGCTTGGTGGTATGATCTCCTTTAGACCGCGCACAGCCATGTTGCAAGTCATTCCCTTTTGTGGTTGAGAAAAGGAGTCTGTTCAGAGGGATGGGTCAGCTCAGGGCTCCCCATCAGGGAGGATCAAGCTTAGACAGGCCGGACCCCCAGGCTCAGCCAGTCCAAGGTGGTGCCGGAGCGCTGAGCCAGTGTCTTACCTTGTGTGTCTGGGACCGTTGCCTCCTGGATGAGATACCCAGGTCGGCACTGACCAGCTCTGTCTGTTCAGTATGGTGGAGCCAGTCCCATGGGGCTACCGAGCCCTTGAAACATGGCTAGTGCCGCAAGTTGAAATGTCAGTATTTTACATGTTTTGGATTCCAGAAAATATAAATATTCATTTCAACTGGTTTTCTTCTTTTTTCTGTTCGAAACATGGCTGCTCGGAAATTGAAAATTATATTTGTGGCTTCAATTCTGTTGCTGTCTGCGCAGACTTGTAGCACCCGTCACTGCGGGCTGGGATCGGCTTCCTTATTTCCTTGTCCCCTGCCCCTCCGCCCCCAAGTCCCTCCTGCTTCCACCTGGCATCCCACAGTTTTGTTCTCAGATGGAGCCTCCTTTCTGCAGAGGCGATTCCTGGCTTTAGCAGTAGGACTTCCCTGGAGGAACAGGGAAGGAGTGAGAACTTCTGTTCTGTCAGCTTTCTGCTCCAGGGTGGGCTCAGTCCCACCTCTCAGAAAAACTGGGGGTAGAAGGGACCCCAGAATTAACTAGGGTGGATCAGGGTTCCAGAATGCTGGTGCTTGGGGGCCCAGGTCCCGCCTTTGGGAGAACACTGGGCCTCAGAAAGGAGAAGGGCCTCGCCAGGTCCCAGTAGGTTTCCTGCGGGACCCCGAGCCCCAGGGCTGAGTGGCTTCCCCTAAACCTTGAGGCCAGTGTGGGTTAGTGTAGACGCTCCACCCAGGCCAGGCCCAGTGAAATAGCTTTTGGGGTTTCTTCTCAAAAAAACCCAGAAATGCCTGGATTCTTACCGGAAGTGTCTGGGAATAGTAGTAGTATTATCTAACATTCATTGCTGCCCCTGGACAGAACAGGATTATTATTATGTAACACTTGTTGCTGCCCTGGACGCATGGACAGTTTGCTGGCCTCCACCGGAGTGTTCGCACAGCACTCTGTCGGGGTGTGCAGTCACCTGAAACGCCTGGCAGATTCCCCAGCAAAACGTGACCCGTGCTTGGCTGTGGGGTCAGTGACCTGCGGGAAGGAGGGGTGCTTTAGGGCTTTCCCAGAAGACAGGAAATACCTCCAGGGTAACGGACCACTCAGCCAGTTCCACGATGCTCCACGTCTTGAGGCAAAAATGGTTTCTTCACTGGGCTTATGTAATTGCATTGTAATAAACAATGCCATTACATAAAACAGAATAAGATAAAATAATAAAAAAGTTATGTATATCTTTGTGGGTAGCTTGATTATTATTGCTGCTGCTAAGTCACTTCAGTCGTGTCCGACTCTGTGCGACCCCATAGACGGAAGCCCACCAGGCTCCCCCGTCCCTGGGATTCTCCAGGCAAGAACACTGGAGTGGGTTGCCATTTCCTTCTCCAATGTGTGAATATTATTTGCATTTTATTGCCAGCTTTTGTCAGAGTACATGTCTTTTCCTACCTGTGCCATTCACTTCCATGTCTGTGATCTTGTGGCATCTTCACAATCCACCCTGGGGGTGGAGGAAGTATTTTTATACCCATTTTACAGAAGGGGAAGCTGAAGCCCAGAGAGGTGCAGTGACTGGGGTTTTGAGCCCAGCAGTTGCCCTTGTGCCTTGACCAGGCCAGCCTCAGAGCTGGAGGGACGTGAGTGTTTTGTCCTGCTTCTCTCCCCAAGTGTCTGTCCGTTCTGATGTCTCTGCTGACCACTTACTGTGAAATCTGCCCAGTGCCTCTGTGTTTGGATAGCCCCGTCCCCTGACCTCTGGGAGGAGGGATGAGGATGAAGGCAGGTTCAGCTTCTCAAACATCCTTCTGACTCCAGCAGGTCCAGACCCTACCTTTGTCCTGGCAGGAATGAGTGTGTGTGGTGATCCAGAGCATGCTCCTCCAAGGCTGTGGTCGGGGGTGTCCAGTGCCCATGTGGGGGCACCGCGGCCCCAGGATGGAGCAGGGCTCCAGTGGTTTTGCGTCTCTGTTCTTGCTCCTGAGTCTTTGCCGCTTTGGGAAGTATTTGACTGGCCCTCGTACATGCTTGTCCTCCAAGCAGGTGGTGCCTCTGCTTGGACATGTGACTGCTGTGTGACCTTGGGGCCAGCCAGCTGACCTCTCTGGGCCTCAGTTTCCTCTTCCTTAAAATGGGGTAATGACATATCTCTGGCGACGTTGACCATTAAATGAAATCCCCTACATAAAGTTGAGACTGTTGTTACTGACCAGGGTCCTTGGCCTCCTTAATCAATAAAAATTGATCAGAGGCCAGACAGGAAATCCAAGCAAGTCTTTATTGGGGCCCCTGCTGCAGCCAGGGGGAGCAAGAACAACCAGCATGTTCCCTTGCTTCTTCCCCGAGGGGGAAGGAGCTAGTTCCTTATATGAGGTGAGGGTTGGGGTGTGTCCAGGGGTCAGACGGGTGACTTGGGTGGCCTGCCTGCCCATTAGGCAGTGCTGGGTGCAGGGGCGTGCGCAGTGCTCTGCTTTTGCTCCCTGCTCTTCAGAAGCGGCAGTTGGGTTTTGCTCTCTGTATCTTCTGTGCAGAATTTGCCCCAACTGCCCATGCAGGGCTGTTTCTAGTTCCTGATGGTTTACTTGCTGGGGCAGAGGTGCGTCCAGGTGCAGGCACCATGGCAAAGGGCCCCAGGCCCCTGCCCGTCTCCCCATGCTCCGTCTGCGTGTGCCGTGAGCCGCTCCCGTCACCGTCGTTGGCAACACCTGTCTGTGCTCGAGCTGTTCTGATTGGACCTGGGCCACGTGTGGGTCGGAGTTGGTGAACTCCCTTCCCCTCTCCTGCCGGGACCTCCTGTGCAGGCCCCGTTGTGAGTTCCTGCCCCGTCTGGTCTCTGCAGAGCCTCTGGTCTGAGCTGTGAGTGCATTGGGTTTATGGGGGGCTCAGGGTGATGGGGTGGGGCAGGGACCCAGCAACCTCTCTGGGTACAAGTTGCCCCTGCAGGGGTCCTCAAAAGCCTTGGGGACCCACCCGAGCTCCTCTGCTCCCTGGTGCATTGGGGAGGTCCCCTGGGGGGCTCCCAGCGGGGCTGACACCCCCAACTCCCCAGGATCTCCAGGGAGAGGTGGGGACTGTTCCAAGTGGGTCTTTTTTTGCCGTGCTTTTGCTCATTTGAAACTTCATCCTGCCATTGTTTATTGAAGAGGGAGGGGAGGGCCTGGAAGGTGGGGGTGGAATATATATTAAATTAGTGATACGGTTAGGAGCCCTTTCTGGAAAGCCTGCACGGTGATGGGGTAGGGCCTTTGGTGTTGGACAAGCCACAGTTCCGTTCTGCTTTGTTGGCCGCTGCCTGCGTGAATCACCTGTGTGATCTTGGGCGTCAGCTGCTCCTCCACCGTGTGGGGCTGGTCACGCCGACCTAATCAGCAACAATTAGATGGCGGTCTGTCAGCTACCAACCTGCGTAACAAAAGCCTGCAGAGCTCAGGGTGAAATGACGACTGCTCATTTCAGGGCCAGAGAGTAAATCTTTTTTGCTTTATGCTGTGAAGTCTCCGCAAGGCAACAGCAGTCACAGACACTATGAATGCGTGGTCATGGCTGTGCCCAGTGAGACTGCTTAGAGAAACCAGCCAAGGCCAGATTCGGCCCAGCCCCTGCTTTACGTGTCTCACAGTTCAGGAAGTGGACCACTTGAGCAGGAGGACGATGGGTGGTTCTTGTGGTCACCGAGTTCAGCTGTGGGCAGCTGGGGAGCAGGCTTCACTCACGTCTCTGGGGTGGGCTAGCTGTTGGCTGGGGGTGGGCGGAAACTGCGTCCATCATCCAGCTCTCACCGCCCCCCTCTGGCAGGCCAGCCTAGTCTGGTCACTGGGAGGTCTCAGGGTCCCTGAGAACAGCAAGAGGAAGCAAGCTCCCATACGTCCCTTTGCTCTGGCCCGTTTGGCTGAAGCAAGTAGAATGGCCAAGTCCAGGGTCACTGGGAGGCGCTGTGTGGGTTCGGTGCGGCCCTGTCTGCATCGAGTCCCCTCGCTGCTGGTCGCCATCACGCTCACGAGCGGAGGGCCCAGCTGGGGTTTCACGCTTTCAGAGGTCGCAGGCTCTGTGGTTCTGCTGGCGGGCGTAATTAATATTTTAACTTCGTTCCTGAGTGATCTTATGCGGTAGCTGTTACGAAGCTGGTTTCCTCCTGCACTTTTGCCCTCTCTGTCATGGAGCCAGAGCAGAAGCAGAGTTCAGAGCGTTCTCTGGAGGTCAGGGACCCACAGGGTCTTCTTTTGTGATGAGCGATTTTCCAGAGGGAGCGGAGGGGCTGTGGCAGAAAGGTAGGAGTGGTGGTCCTGACGGGGCTGCTCAGCAGCTCTGAGAGCCCGGCCTCAGTTTTCTCTTCGGGAGAATGGGTAGCTCAGATGAAGTCACGTTGTCGCCTCCCCAGACTTTTAAGCCGTGGCACACAGTACGGAGACGAGGCGCTGTCCCCACTCTGGCACTCCTGGAGGGTCCGGAAAGGTCAGCCTCAGAAAGGTGCTGTGACTAAAGCTGAGGAGAAGAGACGATTTCCCCGCTTTCCTCCTCAGCCCTGAGAGTGTTGGCATTTCGCCTTGTTTTCAGGTTTTCTCTCCTCCCTCTGTCCATGAAGTGGGCTCTGAAACCTTGTGAGCTTTTGTGAATGCGGTTCCTTTTTATTATTGAGTGGGATACACATCAAACCAACCGTTTCCCGCTGTACAGCTCGGTGGCATTTTCTAGTTCTGTCTCCCACGAACAGGCCCATCCTCGCAGCCGCCCGTCTGCTTCCTTCCGTCTTTGCGGACTGACCTGCTCTGGACGTTGCACATAAGTGGCTGGTAGGACGGGAGGCCGTTTGTGTCTGGCTTCTCTCAGTGATTAGAGCATTTCCAGCGTTTGTCCACCTTGTGGCCGCGTCAGGGCGTCGTCCCTCTTGGCTGAGTTCTCTGCCCTTGTGTGGGTGGAGCACGTTTCCTCTGTTCTTCTGTTGCGGCTTCCCTGATGGCTCAGTGGTAAAAAATCTGCCTGCCAGTGCAGGAGACACAAGAGACTTGGGTTCGATCCCTGAGTCAGGAAGATCCCCTGGAGTAGGAAACGGCAACCCACTCCAGTGTTCTTGCCTGGAGAGTCCCATGGACAGAGGAGCCTGGAGGGCGACGGTTCATGGGGTCGCGGAGTCAGACACCGAGCAGCACCACTGGCCACCAGCTTCTGTCGGTGGACCACGGGTTGTTTCCACTTTTTGACTGTTGTGAATGATGCTGCTAGGAGCATTCATTCCTGTTCAGTTCAGTTCAATCGCTCAGTCGTGCCCGACTCTTTGCAACCCCATGAACTACAGCACGCCAGGCCTCCCTGTCCATCACCAGCTCCCGGAGTCCACCCAAACCCATGTCCATTGAGTCTGTGATGCCATCCAACCATGTCGTCCTCTGTCGTCCCCTTCTCCTCCCGCCTTCAATCTTTCCCAGCATCAGGGTCTTTTCCAGTGAGTCAGCTCTTCGCATCAGGAGTATTGGAGTTTCAGCTTCACCATCAGTCCTTCCAATGAACACCCAGGACTGATCTCCTTTAGGATGGACTGGTTGGATCTCCTTGCAGTCCAAGGGACTCTCAAGAGTCTTCTCCAACACCACAGTTCAAAAGCATCGATTCTTCGGCTCAGCTTTCTTCACAGTCCAACTCTCACATCCATCCACACACGTGTCTTTTTCAGTTTTGGTGTCTTCAGAGAATATGCCTAGAAGTGGTATTGCTGGGTCCATTCCTGTACTTTAGTTTTTGATGAAACAGCTTCTTTTCACCTTTGGCAGAACCAGGTTCTGCCCTCTCAAAAAGACCTGCAGTTATGGGGCCATTCCCACTGCCTTTCTGGATCAGAGAGAGATGGTGACATTTCCTCTGATGGGGACCCTTGGCGGAAGCCTTCTGTGCCTGCTCTGTTAATCCCCAGGGCTAGGGTGACTCGCATGCATTCCCATCTCACAGAATTAGCTGGAACATGGTCAGGGGTGGCTGCAGAGTAAAGCTGCAGACCAGGCAGCTGGATTCCAGGAACTCTGCTCGTGTGGAGGGGGTCCCTGGGGATGGGGTGGCCGGGTCTGTCCGAGGCACAGGCTGGTATCTCCTGCCTCGCAGCCCAGGACACTGGGCCGCTCTTTGCCCGGGGTGAGTCCTCAGGTTACAGAGCTGTTTCAGGGCACTTCACAATTATGATTTCCATCTCCCCAGGAATGATGAGCACTTCTAAAAATAGCTGCAGAATGCTGAAGGCTAGCATTTTAAAACAGTTCAATAATTTAGTTATTCTCCAGCAGGGACAGAGAGGATCACCGTAAAGCGGGTGCTTTTAAAATTTCCTAGAACCCAGTAACTGCTTGCTTTCTGCCCCCCAGCGATGTGAGATGTAGCTTGCATGCCACGCAGGCCACACAAAGGGTAGAATGCACTGCATGCTTAGTAGATTCCTGGCTTGCTCGGCCATTACCACAAGTAATTCTGGGACATTTTTGTCCCCCTTGAAACAAACCCTGTACCTGTTAACAGTTTGCCCCTGACTCCCGTCCCCACCTCCCCGGCCCCCCGGCAGCCTCCCGTCTGCTTTCTGTGTCCCCGCGTGTGCCTGCTCGGAGCACCGCTGTGACTGACTTCTTCACTTAGCGTCGTGTTTTCAGGTTCACCCAGGTGTGTGGTGTGTCAGTGCGTCGGGGCTGCGTGCGGCTCCGCTGCGTGGCTGGATCACATTTTATTTATGTTCGCGTGGGTTGGTGGACATCAGATTACTTCCACTTTTCGGCTGTCAGGGAGAGGGCTGCTGCGAAGATTAGGGGTCGTGTTTTGCTGCGGGCATATGTTCCTTTTTTAAGCTGAAATGTTTTTAAACTCGTTTTTGGTTGCGCTGGGTCTTCATTGCCACGAGGGCATTTCTCTAGTTGCGGCGAGCAGGGCCACTCTTGGGTGCTGTGCTTGGGCTTCTCACTGCGGTGTATCTTGCTTGTTGCAGAGCGTGGGCTCCACAGCTCATGGGCTTATTTGTTGCTCGGGGGCTTGTGGAATCTTCCCAGACCAGGGATCAAACCCATGTCCCTGTATTGGCAGGTGGATCCTTAGCCACTGGACCACCAGGGAAGTCCCGGACCGAATGTTCTCATCAAGTTTAGGTATATGCCTTGAAATGGAATCATGTATCTTTGGTCACATGGCAGCGCTGTGTAACTTCATTTGTTTTGTTTTCCACAATGTACTTTATAAAATAAAAAAGACCTCTTTATTTTAGCAATAATTGCAGTTGTAAGAAAGAATACAGAGCCGTCCTCCGTACCCTCTACGCTGTCTGCCCCACACGTCGTACCCTGCAGAACCAAATGACAAGATTTAGTAGGACGCTGACAATGTCACGGTCAAGGTACAATAGTAGGACGCTGACAGTGTCACGGTCAAGGTACAAGTATCGCCATCAGCACCAGGGTCTCATGCTGCACTTTTATAGCCTCACAGACTCCCTTCTGCCTCACCTGCTTTTCAGCCCCTGGCAACCACTAACCTGTCTTCCATCTCTATAATTTTATTCCAGTAATTATACAGAAATGGAATTATACAGTAAATCAGCTCTCTGGAGTTGGCTTCTCTGTCATCAGAACTCTGTAGAGGGACTTCCCTGGTGGTCCCCTGGAGTAGGAGGTGGCTCCACTCCAGTATTCTTGCCTGGAGAAGCCCATGGACAGAGGAGCCTGGCAGGCCAGAGTCCATGGGGTCACAAAGAGTCGGCCAGGACTGCGCGGCTGATGCTTCCACCTGCACTTTTCGAGCCTTCATGTTGTGGGTTTTGTGCGAACGTTTGTCCTCCCTTCTCTGGGACATTTGTGCACGCGTGCCGTCTCTGGGTGGCACAGTAGCTGTGTGTTTGGATTTGCACTTCCCTGCATCGCCATTTCATTTTGCACCCCGTCAGCCATAATTGTGCACGCGTGCCGTCTCTGGGTTGCACAGTAGCTGCGTGTTTAGATTTTTACTTCCCCGCATCGCCATTTCATTTTGCACCCCCGTCAGCCATAATTGTGCATGCGTGCCGTCTCTGGGTTGCACAGTAGCTGCGTGTTTGGATTTTTACTTCCCTGCTTTGCTGTTTCATTTTGCACCCCTGTCAGCCATAATTGTGCACGTGTGCCGTCTCTGGGTTGCACAGTAGCTGCGTGTTTGGGTTTGCACTTCCCTGCATCGCCGTTTCATTTTGCATCCCCGTCAGCCACGTGAGCTGTCCAGCCTCTCACCAGCGTCCGGCGTTACTGTGTCTCCCACGGGCCAGGCAGCTGTCGGGACGTCTCCCTGAGGTCTTGCTGCTGAGCTGAGTCACTTCAGTCGTGTCCGACTCTGTGTGACCCCTTAGACGGAAGCCCACCAGGCTCCCCTGTCCCTGGGATTCTCCAGGCAAGAACACTGGAGTGGGTTGCCATTTCCTTCTCCCTGAGGTCTTAGTTTGCCCCGTTTAGAGGCTGATGATGTCTTGGACATCTTCTCCTGTGCCCCTGTGCCTCTCGCTGCTTCCTCTGTAAAATGTCTCTGCATGTCTTTTGTCCCTGTCTTAGCTGCGTGGTCCGTTTTTCACTCCTGTTGAGTTTTGAGAGCTCGTTACACCCTGGACGGGTCCTCTGTCAGATGTGCGCTTTGCGGACATTTTCTCCCAGTCTGTGATTTGTATTTGTTTCCTCTTTTTCACAGAACAAAGGGTTTTGATTTTTTTGAGGTCTGATTTATCCGTTTTTCTGTGTGGGGCTCGTGCTTTTGGCATCCTTTTCTCATTCCTAACCCTAGAGCCTAAAGGTTTTCTCCTATGAGAATTTCTTTTCCAAAGTTTTATATTTTGTATTTTAAATCTAAGTTCATGATTCATTCTTTTTTTAAAAAAATAACATTTTATTAAAAATTTTTTTAAATTTATTGTTTACTTATTTTTAATTTTTTACATTGCATTGTACAGCATGTGAGATCTTATTCCCTAACCAGGGATTGAACTGATGCCCCCTGCCTCGGGAGCTTGGAGTCTTAACCATTGCATCACCAGGGAAGTCCCCCATGATCTGTTTTGAGTTGATTTTCTAAAGATTGAAGTATTGATGATGATTAACAATGTTGTGTTAGTTTCAGGCGTCCAGCACAGTGACTCAGTTATGCAGTATTGTTGCTTAGACGCTAAGTGGTGTCCACCTCTTTTGCGACCCCATGGACTCTGAAGCCTGGGGTCCAAAGCCAGGCTTCTCTGTCCATGAGATTACCCAGGTAAGAATACTGGAATGTGTTTCCTCTCCAGGGGATCTTCCCGACTCAGGGGTCGAACCTGTGTCTCCTGCACTGGCAGGCAGATTCTTTACCACTGAGCCACCAGGGAAGCCCTCAGTTATACATAGATGGATAAGATGGATATATATCTACTCTTGTTCAGGTTCTTTTCCATTATAGGTTATTAAACATATTGAATGCAATTCTCTGTGCTGTGCAGTATGCTTTCGTTGTTCATCTATTTTACTCCAGCATTCTTGCCTGGAGAATCCTGTGGACGGAGGAGCCTGGTGGGCTGCTGTCCATAAGGGTCGCACAGAGTCGGACACGACTGAAGCGACTTAGCACGCATGCATACATTGGAGAAGGAAATGGCACCCCACTCCAGTATTCTTGCCTGGAGAATCCCAGGAACAGAGAAGCCTGGTGGGCTGCCGTCTATGGGGTCACCCAGATTCGGACACGACTGAAGCGACTTAGCAGCAGCAGCAGCAGCAGTGTATCTGTCTCCCCTGGAGAAGGAAATGGCACCCCACTCCAGTGTTCCTGCCTGGAGAATCCCAGGGACAGAGGAGCCTGGCCGGCTACAGTCCATGGGGTGGCAGGAGTTGGACACGACTGAGTGACTAAGCCAGTGTATCTGTTGACCCTAAACTCCTGATTTATCCTCTCGCCCGCCCCTTCCCCCTTTGGTAACCAGTTTGTTTGCTGTGCCTGTGAGTCATTCTGTTTTGTGGATAAGCCCCTCTGTGTCATTCTTTTAGAGTCCACACGTGAGTGCTGTCAGATGCTGTTTGTGCTCCTGTGTCTGGCCTGCTTCTCTCAGCGTGTCAGCCTCTGGGTGCACCCGTGTTCCTGCGAGTGGCATTGTTTCCCTCTTTCTTGAGGTGAGTCATATCCCACTGCATGTATGTGCCACTGCTTCTCTATCCGCTCCTCCACTGATGGACACTTAGGTTGCCTCCCTGTATCTTTCTGAGTCAGTTTCGCCTGTGTGTGTGCCCAGGAGTGGGATTGCTGGGTCATCCTCTAAGCCTCGGGTTGGTGGTGGTGGTGTAGTCGCTAAGTCGTGTCCGGCTCCTGCGACCCCGTGGACTGTAGTCCGTCAGGCTCCTCTGTCCACTGGATTCTCCAGGCAAGAATCAAGGCTCGGGTTAATGGCTGTCATTTTGTCTGTCAGTGTCCAGTTGCTCCCGCACCCTTTGTTGCGGGGGCCATCCTCCCTCTGTTGAGTTGCTTTTATGTCTTTGTCGAAAATCAGTTGCATGTGTTTGTGTGGGTCTGTTTCTGGCCTCTCTGTTGAATTCTGTTGATCTGTGTCCCTGCCCGTCCTCCAGAACTCCACAGCCTTGATTGCTCTAGCTGTAAGTCTTCAAATTGGGTGAACTGATGGCTGTCACTTTATTCTTTTTCAAATTTGTTTTTAGTAATTCTAGAGCCTTTGCTTTCCTATATAAATTTCAGAATAATATCGTCTGTATCTCCAAAAAAAAAAGTCTTGCTGGGATCGTGTTTCACCCAAGTGTTTTCAATTTGGGGAAAGTCAATGTCTTGACTGGGTTGAATTTTCCAACCCATGAGCAGGGTTTGCCTCTCCACTACCTTGAAAAGTGAAAGTGAAATTGTTAGTCACTCAGTTGTGTCCGACTCTTTGCGACCACATGGACTGTAGCCCTCCAGGCTCCTCTGTCCATGGGATTTTCCAGGCAAGAGTACTGGTGTGGGTTGCCATTCCCTTCTCCAGGGGAGCGTCCCAACCCAGGGATCAAACCTTGGTCTCCTGCACTATAGGCAGATTCTTTACTGTCTGAGGGCTTCCCTGGTGGCTCAGCTGGTAAAGAATCTGCCTGCAATGCGGGAGACCTGGGTTTGATCCCTGGGTCGGGAAGATTCCCTGGAGAAGGGAATGGCTACCCACTCCAGTGTTCTGGCCTGGAGAATTCCACGGACTGTACAGTCCCTGGGGTCAGAAAGAGTCGACACGACTGAGCGACTTGCACTTTCTGTCTGAGCCACCTGGGAAGCCTCAGCCCTTAGATGTTCTTTGATTTTTCACTGACTTCTGTAGACTTCAGTACAAGTTTTGTTACATTCACACTAAGTACTTTTCTGAGAAGTTATAAATGGTATTGGATTATACACTTGGTTGTCCACATGTTCATTGCTAGTATAGGGGGATACAGTTGACTTTTATATGTTGGTGCTGTATTTTGTGACCTTGTTCAACTGATTTACTATTTGCAGGAAGTGTTGTCTTGGAGAGTCCTTGGGATTTCCTACAGTCTTCTCATCTGCAAATGGGGGCAGTTTTATTTCTATCTTCCTGATCAGGGGGCTTCTCTGGTGGCTCAGACAGTAAAGCATTGCAGGAGACCTGAGTTCGATTCCTGGGTCGGGAAGATCCCCTGGAGGATCCCACGGACAGAGGAGCCTGGCGGGCTGCAGTCCGCAGTGTTGCAGAGCCGGGCGCGACGGAGTGACTAACGCTGTCAGTTTCCTGATCTGTACGCTTTATGCCTTCTTGCCTTTTCTATCACCTGGAACGGCTCCTGCTGTGTTGAGGGAAAACCATCAGAGCTGACACCCTCATTCCTGGTCCCAGAGTACAGTGTTTCGTCTTTCCCTGTTTGGAATAACGTTAGCTGATTACATGAAGTTTTGCAGATGCTCTTGATCAGGTTGAAGAATTTCCCTTCTTCCTTTTGGGGGGGCGGATTTTGTCACAGATGTTGAATTTTGTCAAATGCTTTTCCTGCATTGATTGCTTTGACTGTGATTTTCCTTCTTTAACATATTGGTAGAGCATATCACATATATTAATTTAAAAAAAACCTTGAACCAGCCTAGCATTCCAGAAATAAACCTTCCTTGTCTTGATTTATAATTCTTCTCTTGTACAGTAATTGCTTTACTCTTATTTGTTAATATTTTGTTAAAGATTTTTTTCCATCTGTATTTGAGGGATATGGGCCTGTGATTTTCTCTTTGTATAGTTTTAGTGTCAGTCATATCGGTTCCATAAAATCGATTGGATTCTGTTTTCTGGAAGATACTGTACAGTGTGTATTCAATCATTCATCGTGTCTGACTCTTTGCAGCCCCATGGACTGCAGCCCGCCAGGCTCTTCTGTCCACTGAGTTTTCCACAATAATACTGGAATGGTTGCCATTTCCTGCTCCAGATATTGTACAGAATTGATACTAATTCTCTGAACATTTTGTGGAATTCTCTGGTGAAACTATTTGGGTGTGATTTCCTCTTTCTTACAAAAACATGCGTTTTATAATGAGGAACTCAATCTTTTTAATAGCTGTAGGGCTTCTCAGATTACCTATTTCATACAGAATGAGTTGTAACTGTTTGCCTTCTTGAAGAATTGGCTTCTTTCATTTATATTGTCTTAGTGTGTGGGGCTGTTTATCCTTTCAGTGCCTGCAGGGTCTATAATGATATCCTCTGTTTCATTCCTGGAATTGGTAATTTGAGCCTTTTCTCTCTTTTTTGGGTAGTTTTGTCAATTTTATTGACTTTTACAAAGAGCCAGCTCATCATTTCATTGATTTTCTCTATTGTTTTTTTGGTTTTGTTTTTATTTATCTTCACTCTTTTGATTATTTCCTTCCTTCCTTCAAACCTTAGCTTTGGATTTATTTTCCTCACCTTTTACTAACCTCCTGAGATGGGAACTTAGACTTTGATTTTCAATTATTCTTTTTTTTTTCCCCCCTCTGTGTTTTCTTTTAAAAAAAATTTTTACTGGAGCATCGTTGTTATTTAGTTGCTCAGCCATGTCTGACTCTTCATGACCCCATGGACTGTAGCCCACCAGACTCCTCTGTCCATGGGATTCTCCAGGCAAGAATACTGGAGTGGGTTGCCATGCCCTTCTCCAGGGGAGCTTCCCGACTCAAGGATCAAACCTCCGTCTCTTGCGTTGGCAGGCAGATTCGTTGCCACTGAGTCAGCAGGGAAGCCCTTCTGTTGGAGTATAGTTGATTTAAAACATCGTGTTAGTTTCTGTTGCACTGCAGCATGGCTTTCTGATGGTGTGAAAGTGACACATATTCAGTAGAGACTCTACTTTGAATCTTGAATTCTGATCTTTCTGGGTCTGTGACACGTGGAACCCTCCTCTGTCGTGGGTGGGAGCAGTGAGCCACGGCTCCCGCCAGCCACGTGGTCACAGGGGTGAGCGGCCAACACGCAGCCACTCTGTACCAGGATGACCATTCTGATTTTCACTTTCAGGACAGTTTTCAGTAAATGTAGTGAGACAGTCAGCATGTCCTTATAAAACAGGCTTTGTGTTAGATCACTTGGTCCAACCACAGGCTAATGCAAGTGTTCTGAGTATGTTGAAAGGCGAGACTGAGCTGTGATGTCTAGCTGGGTGTATTACGTGCATTTTCGAGTTACGGCATTTTCTACTTATGACGGGTTTACCCAGATGTCGCCCCATCATATGTCAAGGAAGACCTGTGTTTCCGTGTTGAGGCTTTCTGTTCTTTTCCCCACGAGGTTGTCTGTGTTTCCGTGTTTGCAGTGTGTGCACGATTAGCGTGTCGAGGCGTCTGTGCTTTTGCCGCTGCAGACTCCGTTTCAGCGCGGACGCCTTTCTCCCCCCAGTGTTGCCATCCAGCAGTTGTCCTTCACCCGTTTGAGATCTTCCTGGTTGGGGGATGATGAATGGTTCTCAGTGGAAATGGGCACAGTTCCGTATTCTGTCGTGGGTCTCACTGAGCCTGCTGGTTTAGCCTGTTTGTTTGGACATCGCAGGGAAGGCGTGCCGCCTTGTTCCTGCCAGCAGACGTCCAGGGTCCTCGGTTGACCCCCGCTGATACCCCAGTGGGGAGGCTCCTTGCTGTTGCTGTGGGGGGATCTGCTCCCACGTGGTCTCCACGGATACGAGGTGGGGGTGGCCTCACTTGCTGGTGGTGGGGAGGGTCCTGACTCCCTGTTAGCCCTCTCTGACCTCATCCACTGAGATGGGGGGGGTGCCGTGTGCGTGCAGAAATCCAGGCTCCATGCCGTGTCTGCGTTGATACACTGGAACTGGAGGAGGATGCGTGCCTGCTCGGCGGGGAAGAAAGGCCCAGCTCCTTGGTTTATCTGACCCCTCCCTCCCCGGGGAGGTTTGAGTGCCTGTGACGGCCACGCGAGGGCAGGTCCAGGCTCCCCACTTGCCCTCTGCTCCTGGGACTCAGGGTGGGGGCCGCAATTCTTCTGTGACATCCGGGTGGAGTAGCGGAGTGATTGAACGTTTTCTTCCTGTTTTGCTGCCATTTTCCTGTTTCTTTTTTCTGGAGAGAGTAGTCATTCTTTGCAGCTTTTTTCCCATGCTTCTACTGGTGTTTCAGCTGAAGCTCCAGTCCTTTGGCCACCTGATGTGAAGAGCCAACTCTCTGGAAAAGGCTCTGATGCTGGGCAAGATTGAGGGCAGGAGGAGAAGGGGGCGACAGAGGATGAGGTGGTTGGATGGCATCACTGACCCAATAGACATGAGTTTGAGCAAGCTCCGGGAGGTAGTGGAGGACAGGGGAGTCTGGGGTCTGCAGTCCATGGGGTCACAAAGAGTCAGATATGACTAAGCAACTGGTGTTTCCGGCTGTCTGGCTTCTTAGCTCCCAATCTGAGTTATGAGGCAAAAACCCAGCTCAGAGGACCAACCACTGTGCCATTCCCTGGGTCCCTGCCTTCTCTCTACCCCTCTGAGTTTTAGGTTTGTCTCTTGTACAGCATCCTGGGGTTTTCGTCGCGCGTCTTGGAGGAGTGGGGAAAGTGCGTCTATGCTATCCTTCACGAAGCAGAAATGCAGCTGCTGGTTTTCAGCTCAGGCATCACAGCGCCTCTAGTTCTGGGAGGAGTGGGGAAAGTGCGTCTATGCTATCCTTCACGAAGCAGAAATGCAGCCGCTGGTTCAGCTCATGATCACAGCGCCTGTAGTTCTGACCCTGCCTCCTTGGGGAGCCTCGGCCTGACCGCGTCCTGGTTTTCTCTCACAGCTCTGGTCGTGTCTCCTGTCTCCGTGCCGTGACCCATCGGAACGCAGTCGGTTCTGGTTCCGAAGCCTCCTGCGGGGCCAGTCTGCCAGCGCCTCTGGTGAGTTAGAGCATCTTCGGCGCCGTGGTGTGGGCCGCCTGCCCCTTTGGCACCCCGGCCAGAGGACGGCGGTTCCTCGTGGCCAGGGCCCCAGTGCCTGTGTCAGAGTTGGAGGGGGGTTGTCCTGGGTGCTGGAAGAACACGCCTGCCCTTGCTGCCCAGTTAGTGTGACCTTGGGGGGACTCACCGGGACTGCGGCTGAGACCCCAGTCTGGCTCTTCGTCTCTGCTCCGAGATGTCCTGGCTGGCTTCAGCTGGCACGGCAGGGTAGATGGTAGAGGAGGTGTGACAGGCGCCCTGCCTCCGCTGTTTCCTGGACCAGGGGACGCCTGCTTGTGTCTAGAGCGGGGACCACAGAGGGAAGCCCACAAGCTGCGGTTAGGCAGAGCTGAGACGCGCTCTGAGCTCGAGTCTGACGCCCGTTGCTGGTTGCGTGTTGACCATCTCCTGTGTGCTCCTCTGGTGTCATTTATCTGTAATATGTGTTTGTAATCAGCATTTTCTGAGTGTTGCCTGGATGTTGGGCTTTACTGTGGCCGACCTCGTGAGGCAGGGGAACTGACCACCGTCCTCGGGTGAGGGGCTGGGCCCCAGCGGTGAGACCAGCTGCTCCGGGCCTCGCTGTTCCCGAGGGGCTCCTCCCGGCCCTGGCTCTGCACACCCTGAGCTCTCTCTGCTGTCACCCCCGGCTGCCCAGCCTGGGGCCCAGAAAGGCAGGTCTGTGAGGTCCACTCCCACTCGGACATATTTTTCAGACTTTTGAAAAAAAATATATCGCCTATCTAAGGAGACGTTTTAGACCCTTGTTCAAAAGTGTCCATCCCATCAAGATGTTAATACATGGATGTGCTGTGTATCTTTTTATGGTCTGCCTGTATATCGCTGCTTTCTGCTTAAGAACACTGAGACTTGTTGCACCTTCCGAGATTCCGATGAGAAGGAGAACATCCTAGGGTCACAAATACCCCACACAGGAGTGGAATGTCGGGCCACTGCCCCAGCCCTGGTCACCTTCGGCTTGTGGGGGGGCACCTGCTACCCCTGGCTTTCCAGGCCTCCAGTCCTGCCTGGGATCCAGTTCAGCCCTCTCCCTGTCCTTGGGCAAGCCTTCCCGTGAGGCCATGGTCCCCTGTGTGCCCCACGTTGCTTCTCTGGTCCCTGTTCCTGGCCCCCTGGGTGCGCATGGGCACTGTCCTGGCAGGCGGGCGGTGACAGGGCTCTGGGAGGACCAGCCCCACTGTTCTGGCCGAGTGGGCAGAGCCTGTAGTCCCCTCGTCCTTTGTCCGTCCAAGAAGCTGGACGCAGTTCCCTTGTGGGGAAGCCCCTGGCACCAATCCCCACGGCTGCTCACTCGTATGGCTCTGCGGAGAGCTGACAGGTGGGCACACACCGCGGGTGACTCGAGCGGAGGCTGTGGCAACCCTTTCCTCTAGCGGCAGAGCAGGCTCAGAAAGGAGCTGTCCAGGTTTGCGGGAAGGTCCCGCACTCGGCTGAACTGCGTGGCCTTGTCCCCACCCTTGGGCTCTGGACCTGGGCCCAGATACCAGGCTCCTCTGTCGTTCACCATGAACCCTAAGGGTCCTGTGATGTACAGATTACCCAGGATTATCTCATTGGGCCTTTAATGCCATCACAAGAGGCCTTACAACAGGCAGGTCTGAACAGAGGAGACCCCGTGAAAGCAGGGACTGGGGGACGCAGCTGTGAGCCCCTGGAGGCTGGAAGAGGCAGGAAGGCCCCTCCCCGAGAGCCTTCAGAGGGAGCCAGCTCTGCGACGCCTGGATTTTTGTCCCGTGAACCTGGTTCCAGACTTTCGGCCTCCAGGATTGGGAGAGGATACGTTTGTGTTGCTCTGAGCAGCCCAGCCTGCGGCCCTTTGTCACAGCAGGCCCTGGACAGTCATACACCGCGTGAATCCCGATTTCACTGCGGTTGGGGACAGGGTCACATTTCAGTGAGGAGGAAGGGAAGTGGGGCCTCGCGTGTGGCTGGGGCTCAGGATTTGAACAGGCTTACCTCGATGGCTAGCTGGTCACCACGGGGAGACGTGATGCCCTTTCCCCAGGTCACCGTGGCCCAGCTGAAATCTTGGGGAGTGGGCTTCGCACTGGCATGGGCAGGGCTTCCACCCCCTGTCAACGTCTGCAGGACGCGCCCCCAGGTAAACCGCTGGCAGAGGCGTTCGGTTCAGTGGAGTTCAGTTCAGATCCTCTGTCGTCCCCTTCTCCTCCTGCTCTCAATCTTTCCCAGCATCAGGGTCTTTTCCAACGAGTCAGCTCTTCGCATCGGTGGCCAAAGTATTGGAGCTTCAGCTTCAGCATCAGTCCTTCCAGTGACTATTCAGGACTGATCTCCTTTAGGAAGGCCCTGAGCACCCCTGCTCTCAGCCAGACTGAGCCTGAGGGCTGCATGCCGGGCACACACTGCTGAGCCCCACGGAAGCACCCCGAGTGTTTAACACATTCAGAGTGTCCCCCACGAACATCCGCTTTTGGCACTTCCACCTGCTTCCAAGGCCTGGAGGTCAAGTGGGCATCCCAAGCCCTGCCCACACGCCTCCTGCCTTTGGTCTTTCTGGGTGGGTACATTCTGCTCCGGCTGCCCCAGGACCTTCATGTCTTACCAGGGCAGAGGGAGCAAGGAGGCCTGAGGGGTCAGGGAACATTCCAGGCCACGCCCACCCCTCATGGCAGCACGCGGCTCCACTGTCCATGGGCGTGTTTCCCGTGTCCAGTGGCTCCACCCCAGACACGTGGTTCTCACGTTTGCTCTGTGCGCCTCCCCTCCTGCTTCCCGATCCCTTGACTATCTGGAGACCTCACCTCCCAGGAGGGTTCCCCGTCTCCACCCTTGCACGCTCTCTGAGACCCTGGCCCCCAGCTCCCAGGGCCTGCACAGGACGCACTGCACCCTCGGGCGTCTCGGGGCCCTTGTGGGAATGAGCCCGGCGCCCCTGGTTTCCTTCTGCTCGTCTGCCCCCCGCCTCCTCCAGCCACGTTAGACCTGGTTGCCCACTGAGGCAGGTGGGGAGGGAAACATACCCCCGAGTCGGGAGGGGAACCCGAAGAGCTGATGCCGGAATGACCTCGGGCTTCACAGAGCCCCAGGTTTGGAGGGTGACATCGAGAAGGCCGCACGGGTCCTGGTGGACCAGAGTCTCCACGGGAGCGGCTGGTCTCCTCTGAGGCCGAGGGGGAGGCCCTGAGGCCTCGGGAAGGCGGTGCTGGTCGTTGTGCTCTCATGCAGATCCTCCCGATCTCTCAGCCAGGGACCGGACCGTGTCGTCACCTCGGCAGGCGGAGCCCTTCCCCCGGGCCGCGTGTGCGTGCGTGCCAGCCACACCTGCCTCAGCCCCTGAACACAGCACCTGGACCACCTCACCAGTGCTCCCTGCAGGGGTGAGGATGATCGAGGATGAGGAAGAGCTGGGTGTGTTGACCCAAATGGGTCCTCTCAGTCCTAGGAAAAGGGCTGTGTTATTTTGCTTTTGACTTGGAACCTGAGCCAAGGAACGAGAACTCTTGGGCGTCTTGTTGAAATCGCAGGTTCTAAGGCCTCCTCCAGTTCAGTAGAAATCTGCCTTGTTAGTTTACTAACCAAGTGATTCTGCTGAAGGCCCCACTGAGAACTCTGCTTTAGTGTTGGGTCACTCTGTGCTTAGTCGCTCCATCATGTCTGACTCTTTGGGACTCCGTGGACCGTTAACAGTGGGTTAAAGACCATTAAAACTCTGCAAAACCATCAGGCTGTGACCAGCTCCTGGGATGGCAGCGTGGCTTTGCAGCCACAAGTGTGCTTAATCTCTGAGCCTCCTGGCAGTCAGGGAAAGATGAGCTAGCGGAGCTGTCTCTTCTAGTGTGAGTTCACCAGAGGACAGGTTTTCTTAGTGTTCTAGTCTAGGAGGAATATTCTCAAGTGTTGTTTTCAGTTGGTGTTTGACCAAAAATGCCCCAATAGTTTTCATATACTGTTTGACCTCAGTGAAAGCTGAGGACATAATAAAACCTTTTCTTAATTATTATTTTGGCTGTGACAGGTCTTCATTGCAGTGCGTGGCCTTGCAGCCTGTAGGAAGCTTAGTTCCCTGACCAGGGATCAAACCCACGTCCCCTGCATTGCACGGCAGATTCTCAATTGCTGCACTGTCAGAGAAATCCCATAACAAAAACCTCTTTGAGATGGACACTACGCTGAGAGGTTCAAGTGTATTATAGTCTTGTATTTTGAAGTGATTCAGGCGTAGAATTCATGGAACCATGGGCAGTGCTATCTTTGCCCAAGGACAAGGCTTTTTGCAAAAGAGAATTGAAGAAAAGAGATAAAAGAGAGTTGACTGATTCTATAGCATGTGATTCTATTTTATATGAAATGCCCCCAAAAGGCAAATTTGTAGAGACAGAAAGTCATGGGTGGTGGGGCTGGGGGTTTGGGAGGTGATGGCAGAGAATTACAGTGTTCTTGAGACTGTGTAACTGTTTTAATATGGACACATGATCACAGGAGAGCCCGCTGAATTGTACCTTCCTGAGAAAACTGTATGCAGGTCAAGAAGCAGCAAAATCGGACATGGAACAATGGACTGGTTCCAAATTGGGAAAGGAGTACATCAAGGCTGCATACTGTCACCCTGCTTATTTAACTTATATGTAGAGTACATCGTGAGAAATGCCAGGCTGGATGAAGCACAAGCTGGAATCAAGATTGCTGGGAGAAATATCAGTAACCTTGGATATGCAGATGACACCACCCTTATGGCAGAAAGTGAAGAAGAACTAAAGAGTCTCTTGATGAAGGTGAAAGAGAAGAGTGAAAAAGCTGTTTTAAAAGTCAACATTCAAGAAATGAAGGTCATGGCCTCTGGTCCCATCACTTTGTGGCAAAAAGATGGGGAAACAATGGAAATAGTGACAGACTTTATTTTCTTGGGCTCCCAAATCACTGCAAATGGTGACTGCAGCCATGAAATTAAAAGATACTTGCTCCTTGGAATAAAAGCTATGACAAACCTAGACAGCATATTAAAAAGCAGAGACATTACTTTGCAGACAGAGGTCAAAGCTGTGTTTTTTTCCAGTAGTCACGTATGGTTGTGAGATATGGACCATAAAGAAGGCTGAGTGCCGAAGAATTGATGCTTTTGAACTGTGGTGTTGGAGAATACTCTTGCGAGTCCTTTGGACAGCAAGGAGATCCAACCAGTCCATCCTAAAGAAAATCAGTCCTGAGTACTCATTGGAAGGACTGATGCTGAAGCTGAAACTCCAATACTTTGGCCACCTGATGCGAAGAGCCGACTCATTGGAAAAGACCCTGATGCTGGGAAAGATTGAAGGTGGGAGGAGAAGGGGATGACAGAGGATGAGATAGCTGGATGGCATCTCTGATTCAATGGACATGAGTTTGAACAAACTCAGGGAGACAGTGAAGAACAGGGAAGCCTGGTGTGCTGTAGTCCATGGGGTCGCAAAGCATCGGACATGACCGCGCGACTGAATAGCAAGTGAGTTGTATGGCATGTGGATTACATCTTCACCAAACTGTTTTCAAAAAAGAATTGGTGACATGTTTGCGTGTTACACTGAGCCCAGGATTGTGTGCCGGAGAGTTGGAAAGAGATGCTTTGTCCTGACGGAGCCCCATGTAGCTTCTTTGGGGCTGCAGCTTCCTGGGAGGCCTCTAAACCCTGGCCCCAGAGCAGCAGGCCAGCCCTCAGGTCAGCGCGGCTCCCGCCCTGACCCCAGGGTGTGTGTCGTGTGTCTGAGGATCCCAGGTGCTGATTATGTGTTCTCACGCGTTGCTGTCTCTGTTCCCCGAGGTATTTTTACCTCCAGGCCCAAGGCTGCTGAGCGAGATCTTTGGTGCATGCTTGCCTACATCGAGGTGTGGAGGGTGGTTTCTCTGAGCAGAGCAGGCTGTGTGTCCTGGGTTCTCCCAGCAGAAGCTGGGTCTGTCCACTGAGCCCGTGCTAAGCGAGTGGAAGTAACCCGATGGAATGAGTTAGGATCTGGTCTCAGGGTGGGGCTGGATTTACTGAGGCTCATAGAGACAGCTTCCTGGTAGGAAAGAAGTCAGATGAGCGTGAATGCAAGTAAACTGATATTCATGTGACTGTAAATGTATATGTTTTTCACTTCAGTACTCTTGCCTGGAAAATCCCGTGGACAGAGGAGCCTGATGGACTACAGTCCACGGGGTCGCAAAAGAGTCAGATATGACTTAGCAACTAAACAACAGAGCACCGATGACAATCTGTTTCAGAAGAAAAAAGTCATGTAGCCAAATCAGGAATTTTCCAGGTTTGGTGACACTGGGCGTTAATCACACATTCACAAGGGGATGGTTTTTGTGAAACAGAGCTCCAAGGGGCTGTGTTGCGGGAATCCGATTGAGAACCTGGTGTCTGGAGCTCCCTGCTGTTCTACAGGCCTGGGATGCACCCAGCAGAGGGTCCCTCACTAGCCCCGGCTGGGCGGGGGGCTGATGGCAGCCTGTGGTCCAGTTCTCCAAGGGTCGGCTGCCGTGTGGCTTTATTACTGCGGGGAGTCCCCAACTTGTTGACCTCACCTTTCCTCGGAAGGAACAAGGGAGAGGTCAGAGAGAAGGTAGCTCACCAAAACAAGCACATCAAGCTTCCCCCGAATGAGGCCTTTCCTCTCTCGGACGGTTGGAAGTAAAACTCAGGTGTTTGCATGGATGCAGATTGTCCCCTTTTCTTTCTTTTTCCTTTCTTACTGTTGACATTTTTATTCTATTACAAATTATCGCCTGTGTGCCTAGGTAGCGAGCCAGTCTCTGTAATTTTGCTGTGGTCCCTTAGCCATGGCTGGAAAATAGTGCAATTCACCTTCTGTCAGAAGGAGGGAAGGGCTGCTGCTCCACGCTCTCTCAACGTTTACGCTCCTGTTCCTCTTTTGTATTTATCCCTTCCACCCGAATGGCAGGTACACAGTCGCCTTCCAGCGCTCCTTCTGCCTGGATGTTTTTAGAGAGAGTGGTTCCACTGGTCAGAGCTGTTTCAGAGTCACGAAGTGGATTCAAAGTAACATTTAGTCCAGCGACTAGGACGTTGCCATGTGGTTCAGGCCGGTTGGGTGTTTCTTTGCACGTCCTTTTGTTGTTTGGAACGTCCCTGGTTTGCGGTGCTGTGTTAGCCCCTGCCGCGCGTGGCGGGAGTCAGCCGAGTGTGCACGCACCCCCTCCTGTGGCCTCTCTCGCGCCCCTCCTTCCCGCTGATCTAGGTCATCGCAGGGCAGCGAGCTGAGCTCGGCGTTCCCTGCTGTCCAGCAGCCTCCCGCTAGCTGTCTGTGTCACACCTGGTAGCGTGTGTATGTCAGTCCTAACCCCCAGCTCACCCCACCACCCTTTCCCCTGCTGTGTCCACAGGTTCATTCTCTACGTCTGTATCTCTATTCCTGCCCTGGGACTAGGTCCATCTGTACCACTTTCCTGGATTCCACGTATATGCATTAATGTATGATATTTGTTTTTCTCTTTCTGACTAATTTCACTCTGATATTATGATAGAGTCTAGGCCCATCCACGTCTCTACAAATGATCCAAATTTCATTCCTTTTTTTATCGCCGACTAAGTCCCTTGTACTGCAAGGAGATCCAACCAGTCCATTCTAAAGGAGATCAAACCTGGGTGTTCATTGGAAGGACTGATGCTGAAGCTGAAACTCCAATACTTTGGCCACCTCATGCGACGAGCTGACTCACTGGAAAAGACTCTGATGCTGGGAAAGGTTGGGGGCGGGAGGAGATGGGGACGACAGAGAATGAGATGGCTGGATGGCATCACCGACTCTGTGGACATGAGTTTGAGTGAACTCCGGGAGTTGGTGATGGACAGGGAGGCCTGGCATGCTGTGACTCATGGGGTCGCGGAGAGTCGGACACGACTGAACTGAACTGAACTGAATATTCCACTGTGTATGTGTGCCACATCGTTATCCACTCATCTGCTGATGGACATCTAGGTTGGTTCCATGTCTTGGCTCTTGTGAACAGGGCTGCTGTGAACATAGGCCTGCATGTATCTTTCTGAATGAAAGTTTTCTCTGGATATACGCCCAGGCGTGAGATTGTTCGATCATACGATATTTCTGTTTTTAGAGGAATCTGAATTGCTGGGTCATGCGGTAACTGTTTTCTGAGGACTCTCCATACTATTCTCTGTAGTGGCTGCATCTCTTTGCATCCTCACCAGCAGTGGAGGGGGCTCCCTTTCCCAGGAGATGTTTCTGTGGCATCTGTATCCTGCATCCCTTGCCCAGGACTGGCTCTGTGGCTCCATGGCGGCATCCAGTTCGTGTGATGGGAAGCATGCCCCTGGGCTTGCTTCTGTGTCTCTGATCAGGCCGTGGCTGAGGGGTCCAGGTGAGACCTGAGTGGGGCTTGCCCTAAAAGTGCAGCGGTGGCTGGCGTGGGACAGACGCCCAGTGTGTGTCTGGAGTCCTGGGCAGCACCATGTCCTGTGTCTTCACGTGGGGAGCCCGTCACCTGAGAACTTGTCCATGGGAACCGGGTCCCTGCCTGCACAGGCTCACCTTCCCTGGGAGCTGGCAGTTGTTCTGGGCAGTGCAGATGGGAGGCGAGTTGGATCCCGTTACCTGCCCTGGGGGTGGGAGGAGGCATTGTTCTTGCAGCCACCTCGAGCCAGGAAACGTGCCCGTAAGCCAGGGCCCTTGCCCTGGTCCTCCGGTTACTCTGGGAGCAGGCTTCTCCAGATTTCCTCTCTGTGGTATTTGATTCTTTTTTTAGATTTACCTGTTTTACTTTTATGCAAGTGACCTACCTGCTGGTACAGGTGTCAGATTCCCCACCTCTCCCATGCAGCTCTGCTCCTGAGAACTGCAGTCGCCTTTAGAACTGGCTGTTCAGGGGCCTTCAGACCACCCTCAAGTTCAGCTATTCTCGAGGAGGACTCGCAGGGCTCAGCCAAGCTGAGGTAGTCACACTCATTACAGATAGCGGACACAGGTGAAATCAGCTGATGCAGAGGCTCATGGGCCAGGGTCCAGGGGACCAGGCGCCAGCTCCCAGCTGTCCTGTCCCAGAGGACTCTTGCAAACGACACTTGACTCTTCCAGAAGCCCTGTGTGACAGCACACGTCAGGTGCTGCCAGTCAGGAATCCCCCCCCAGGGAGCATTAGGGAGTCCAGGGGTTTCGCTGGGGGTCGGTCGCAGAGGCATGGTGGACCACCTGCAGCCTGAGCTTAGTCTCCAGCCCCTCCGTCAAGCCCGAGGCCCTCCCCATAAACCTTGTTGTTAGTATAAATGACCTGTTGTGGCCCCTGGCCTCATATAAACACAGTCTCTCTTCTCAGGAGGACGTTTCAAGGGCTCAGAGGTGCCCTCCCAGGAGTGCCGTCAAGGGTGTGGACGATCCTGACCAGCTGTGCCCACCCTTCACGGCACAGCAGTATTTCAGAGCGTGGACTCTGCGTCCAGCGTCGCGCCTCGCTTCTGCCGTGCCTTGGTTCTCTGGTTCTTGTTCTCTCTCTTTGTGTCTCTGTCTCCTTATTGGTGAGACGGGGGCGACACTGGATGAGCGTCGGGGAAAAGAGCTTGAAGACTGAGCAGCAGCTGATGAAGGAGAGTGGCTGTTGCAGCCACGCCGCTGACGCTGGAGAAGACGTGACTGCCCGTGGTGGAGGGCAGGCTGCAGGTCCTCACGCAGTGAAGCGGACCCAGCGGCTCCACTCGTGAGCACATACCCGAGAGGCATGAACACGTGTCCGCCCAGGAGACATGGACACGTGTGACTCTTCCCAGTAGCATTTCTTCCAGTAGATCCCAGGTGTCAGAGACACTGATGGCCGCCCACACACGGTGGACGAACACACTCTATCCATACGGGGGAGTATCACTTATCCATGGAAAGGTGTGAAGCCCTGACACTCGCTACAACAAGGATGAACCTCAAGAACGTTATGCCAAGTGAAAGAAGCCGGACACAAGAGGTCTCACACTGTGTGATTCCAGTTATGTGAAGTGCCCTGAATGAGACAGTGGGGTTCACGGTGGGGAGGGCCAGGATTGGCTGGGGCGGGATTTGGAGGAGGGAGGAATGGGGAATGAATGTGATGGGCTTGGGGGTCTCCATTTGGGTGATAAAAATGGTCTGGAATTAGACACTGGTGATGCTCGTACGAAGCACCTGAAAACCACTGAGCTGTCCTCTTTAAATGGTGAATTTTATTTCTGTATAAAAATTGCTAAAATGAACCTCAAATGCCACCACACGCCTAGGAGAATGGCCCAACCTGGAGTGTTAGTGCCAGATACGGGGAGGATGTCAAGCAGCGGGAACTCACTGTTGCTGGAGGGCGTGCACAGTGGTGTGGCTGCTGCGGAAGACAATTCGACGGCTTCTTACAAAACTAAACACAGTCTTACCGAGTGTTCCAGCGATCGTGTTCCTGGGCATTAACCCAAAGTTGAAAACTTAATCCACACAAAAACCTGAACACAGGTTTTATTTATAATTGCCAAAAATTGGAAGCCATGAGGTGCCCTTCAGTAGGTGGGTGGATGAACCGTGGTCCATTCGGATGATGAAATATTATTCAGCAATGGGAAGAAATGAGCTGTCATACCACAGGAAGACATGGAGGAATCTTAATGCTGTGACTGTATGGAAGAAGCCAGTCTGGAAAGGCTACCCACTGTGTGTGTGTGTGTGTGCGTATGTGTGTGTGTGCTCAGTCTTGTCTGACTCTGTGGCCCCATGGACTGCAACCTGCTAGGCCTCTGTGGTTTGCCATTTCCTACTCCTGGGGATCTTTCCAACCCAGGGATCAAACCTGAGTCTTGCGTCTCCTGCATGGGCAGGCTGATTCTTTACCACTGTGCCACCAGGGAAGCCCGCAATGTACAGCTCCGATTATATAAAATTCTGGAAAAAGGAAAACGGTGGAGACAGTGAAAGCATCATTGGCTGCCAGGGCTGGGAGTGTGGCGAGGGGTGAGCTGAGAGTCCTGGAGGGTTTTTCAGGGCAGGAAATCCTCTCCGTGATGCTGCAGTGGTGGATACATTAAACATCTGTCTGAACTCACAGAAGATACAAGACCAAGAGTGAGCCCTGGTTTAAACTGTGGACCCTGGGTGATGATGACGTGTCCCTGTAGGTTCATCAGTGACCGATGGGCCGCTCTGGTGGGGACGTCAATGGTGGGGGAGCTGTACCTCTGGGGGGGTAGGAGGTACACAGGAAGCCTCCCTTCTTTCTTCTCAGTTTTGTTGTGAACCCAAAACTGCTAAAAAAAAAAAAAAAAAGTTTAAAAAAAAAGACAAATGAGAAAAAAAACCCTGCATGCCTTGAGGAAGAATAATCTGTTTTGCAGTGAGATGCCGTTCTCTCTTTGGGGCGGGGGAGAGGCCTCCCCCGAAACTTTTGCTGTTTTCTCACATCCTTGGTGCCTGAGACACTGTTCCTGATAACACAGTTAACGGGCAACCCTTGCCCAAGGTCCGCTCGTCCTGGACGGGGTTGCTGGCTGTCTCTTTCAGCCACAGGGTGTTGGAGTTCCGCCCGGCAAGGCGTGACGTCCTGCCAGGGTTGCCAGTGAGCCAACCTGCTGTGGAGGCATCCTTGGAGGGCTGGCATTGGGGACCCTCGCTGGCAGTCACGCTGTGCCCCTCTTCCCCCCAAGCCTGTGCCCCCTGCAGGCTGTTACCCGGAGACCATGCCGAGGAGCCAGGTCACCTGTTGCTGCCTGGGGCTCGCTCCCTCCATGGAGCACCTCTTAACAGGGCAGGCCCGCGGGGCGAAAGGATGGCGTGAACTGCCATCCCCGTGGTTGGGGATGTCCGCAGGCCGGCTGCTGCCTGCCCTTCCGCTGCAGTCCATTCAGTGCAGACACCAGGCTTCCGCCCACAGCTGCGGCTGCTTTGACTTAGGGATAGCAATTTGTTGCCGAGGTGCTCGTATCCGGATAAGAGCTCGTTTTCATCAACTATTTACATTTATTTGAGTCTGACTTCCATGCTGGCCTTTGTGCTTTAGCCAGAAACAGAACTTGAAGTTTACAAAGCGACTCTGCAGAGATCGTCTGATGAACTCAGATGATCTTCTGAACTCAGGACAACGAGAACTACAGCTTCGTGTGACAGGTGAAGGGGGGAGGTTCAGAGAGGTCGAGGGGCTTTCTCAGAGTCACACAGCGAGTGGCAGTACCGAGGCTGGTCCCTGATCGTGACGCACAGGGAGCATGGGCCCCACGTTGGCCGTGGTGGGTGGGCAGGTGGCCGAGGCAGAAGAGTGGGGTGGAATTCGGGGAAGTGGTGCGTAATGGCCAGTGCTGGTGTGATGTCACAGACCGCTGCGCCCTGCAGGACGAGCCTGCCCCGGCCCGTGGCTGTGGGACCAAGAGCACAGCTGCACACCCCAGGGCTCCCTCTCCCCAGGCAGAACCTCACACTTCACACGAGCACTTTGTGGGCAAAAGCGTCATCACCTTGGGCGGTGCGCCCTGAGGGGCCAGAATGCTGACTCCTGACAGCTGAGGTTCATGTCAAAGGAGTGAGTTCAATGAGCCCAGACTCACAACTTCCAGTGCAGGGAAAACCGCTAAATTCATTAACTTGAGCTAATCTTCTGATGCTCCAACTACTCGATTTGTTGCAACGACTCCTGTATAACCTGGCTCTCCCTTACCTTTTCAGAGCAGTCCCTCAGTGATCTAAGAGGCTGTTTTTCCGGACGTAAGTCCTCAAAGTCCACCAAATAAAGCATAATTCTTAATTTTGAGGTGTGTTTTCAGGAGACGGCTGGCTTTCCTTGTTGGCAAGCAGTCTGCCCTTACGAATTTCCTTTTTTTTGCCCCAGCAAAGGTTTCCCATGAAGCAAAGAGAGCCTTCAGTTATTTGTGACTTTAGAATCAATATTGAGTTTATTCAAGGTGCATACCCTAAGACGTAGCTTTCCTAAAGCTCATGAATTTGGTTTCCAGCTGTTCCTCTATTTATGAATCGAGGTAATTTCACAATCCCTTACGAAGAGTGAGACTTTGGCCCTCCCCCATGGTCCGTGGTTAAGACTCGCCTCCGGTGCAGAGGCAGCAGCTTCAATCCCTGGTTGGGAGCTAAGGTTTCACGTGGGGTGCAGCCTAAAAGTTAAAAAAGAGTGGGCCTTTGATAACAGTGGGCTCTCACTTATAAACTCAGATGCCCATGAATTTTAACAGAAATTCTGTTTCAGGGATGAAAGTCGTTCTTTCATTATTACTTTGATTAGTAAGTGTAACCTAATTATTCTGAAAATTGGGGAACTCACATTCTCTGAAACATCCCAGACATTTTTGAACTTTCTTTAAATTATACTTTGGGTGCAAAGTCTTATGACTAAACCTGCTATTCTGTTGCCAATTTTGATTGGGATGACGAGTATAAACAGGTCCAGGGTGTAAAAGTAAAACCTTATTTCACTTTAAGATGATTTAAGATGTTACCAAAAAACCCAGACGGATTTAAAATGTTAAGAAAAACCCAAACAAACCTTTTGGCCAACCCAGCGTGATACTGGTTAGGTGCTTTTGGTATTTTTCTTGTCACCTATATGTTTAAGGCTTCTTGGGGTTACAGAGCATTGACCCACAGACCAGCCCAGCAGTGTGGCCCTTTCATCTCAGGCCTGGGGTTGACCATCACCAGGGTGTCGCTGGGACCAGGCCCTTGTGGCTTTGTCCAGTCCTACCTGACTCTGAGGCCTGGACCCTGCAGCCCAGCAGCCCAGGGCCAGCTCAAGTGCAGAAGGTGGGGAATTGTGAGCACTTTGAATCCTCCATCCTGGCTCCTAAGGAAGTTTGTGGCTAACTCCCTCAGTTGCTTGCTGCTATTTTGTATCTTTTTTTTTTTTTGCTCTCTTAAGCCTCTGATTACTTCCAACCTGGCTCTGAATGGCCATTTCTTCAGGTCCTTCACACCTGCGTGTAACTTACAGCTTTACTGGGCCTGGATTCCGCATTCTTCTGCATCTCTCTGGCTGGCCCTCTCCTTGACATCAGCCCCCTCCCACCCTCGTCTGCCCTTTGGATCCAGCAGTTAAGTGGTGTTTACTGGCTTGATTCTGGTTTTCCTTTTTGAATAAAATTTGAATTTAAAAAAGAGAGGTAATTCAAAGACGACCAGGGATTGAACAGCTTTGGGGCCTGAGATCCCGACAGTTTGTGGGTAGCTGAACGTGGAAGGTGGGGGCTGCAGGGTCCCCGAGTGAACTCCCAGCCCTGACTGCCCAGCGCCGTGCTGGAGTCAGGGCCCATGCCGACTCCCACGGTGCCTGCTTCTTAGGGCACTTGAGGCCCAGGCACCTGCGGACAGGCCTCAGATGCAGCCTTGGGGGCCACCTGGGGAAGCTTTGCCTGTGAATTGTCTGGACACCCACCCTTCCCACTCTCCCACCCTGGAGTTGCTGGGGATCTCTTTCGTGTTATAAGGCTTTGGGGTTCTCTCTGTGCAGTGACGTCCCTGTAATACAGAAACGGTGCTGCCCTTTGATCTGGTCACTCCGGGGACAGTGCTGTCATAGGCTGGACTGCGTCACCCAAATTCACGGATTAGTGTCCTAACCCCTGTATCCAGGAAGTGTTTAGTTGCCAAGTCATGTCTGACTCTTTTTGACCCCACGGACTGTAGTCCGCCAGGCTCCTCTATCCATGGGATTCTCCAGGCAAGAATACTGGAGTGGGTTGCCATTCTCTTCTCCAGGGGATCTTCCCCACCCAGGGATCAAACCCAGGTCTCCCTCTTTGTAGGGGGATTCTTTATCATCTGAGCCACCAGGGAAGCATCCCATCTCCAGATCCAGAATGTGACTCTGTTTGGAGCTGGGCTTTTAAAGAGGTGATCTAGGTAAAACAGGATCACTCGGGTGGGCCCTTATCCAGTGTGATTCCTGTCCTTATAAGCAGGGGGAGTTTGGAGACAGACGTGCCCCCGGGGAGAAGCCAGTTGAGCGTGAAGACGGCCGTCCACAGGCTGAGGGGAGGGACCTCAGCTCCTACTCTGTCAGGTCCCACGTGGAACCTGACACGGCGATCTTGGACGTGCAGCCCCGAAGCTGAGAGACAGGAAGTGTCCATTGTCACCCCGTCTGTGGTGCTTTGTCTTGGCAGCCCCAGCAAACTCCTGCAGGTGCCAAGGGGTCAAGAGATGGATAGGGGCCTCCAGGCAGAGAGCTCAGTGTGGAGGCAGGGACGTCCAGGGGCACGCTGGCGCCCAGCTGCACCGGGACCCTGGTCCTGATGGCCGGGCGGTGCCCTTTGACCTCGGAGAAACGGCAGGTATTCCCCAGCTCAGTTGTCCCATGTGATGGTGATCCTGGTCCCTCTGCCGTGAGGGTTCAGGAGGAGTCTCGCAGCAGGTCTGGCTCTGGGGGATGGACTCTCTCTGTGGACAGTATGTAAACCCAGGGAATGGGCATCTCTTTCTGACAAAAAAAAAAAAATAAAGTCCTTGGACTTGGGATTTCTGCAGGGCTGTGTGAAGCAGTATGGGATCTGTGCGCTGGAATGCTAGGGGGAATTCCCCATCCATCCCCTCCCGCGAGAGTCACTGTCATGTCCGATCCCAGCGGCTTGTGTGACTTGGCCGTTAAGTGTGTCTGGCTTTGGCACAGCCTCTGCTCCAGTGTTATCTCTCAGTATCACCCAGTGAGGCAGCCGTGAGAAGGATTTTATTCCTCCCTTTCTCTTTTCCTAATACTTTCCAAACAACCAGACTCCATTCTCTAGGCTTTTTAAGGTAGTGAGGAAGAGGGAGGGCTTCCCAGGTGGCACTGTTGGTAAAGAACTTGCCTGCCAGTGCAGGAAATGTAAAGAGACGCAGGTTCGATCCTTGGGTCGGAAAGATGCCCTGGAGGAGGAAGTGGCAACCCATTCCAGTATTCTTGCCTGGAGAATCCTGTGGACAGAGGAGCCTGGCAGGCTGTAGTCCATGGGTCGCAGAGTCAGACACTGAAGTGACTTAGTATGCACGCAGAGAAGAGTGAGCTTATACGGCTTTTGTTTGAAGTGGATGTTTACTTTTGGCGGAGCCTGTTCCCCCGCTGGAGGTGTGGTATTTTGGAGGAGGTGCTCTGTTATTTCCTCGGGCGCCCTGCACACAACTTAATTAGGCAGGCTTGATTGCCTTCTCTGGGTCTCATTTTTTCTGTCACCTTTATGAGCCGATAGCCTCCTGATGGCTTGATAAAAACTCCAAGAAAAAGAAAGCCTTAATGAGTATAGATTTCCTTGCAATTTGCATTTGTAAGTGAACATTCTAGTAATGACTGAAGGCGGAAAGTGTAAAAGTGGATTGACTAAGTAATTTTCCTGATCAAGGCGCGGCTCTTCCATTTCAGCTGGTGCAGCCAGTCCCATTAACCCTTGCCGTGAGTTTCCCTTTATTTATGACATCTTCGCAAAGGTTCGGGTTCCAGGGGGCAGCTTCGGAGGTCACAGCATTGTCTCGTTCCATTCAGGGGCACTGGGTTCCAGCCAGTGATTGGAGTGAGAGTTCATGTAGGTTGTTCTGGTACTTTCGCCTTAAGCATCTTTGCTCCACTTTCTTCCTACAAGTGATGGGCCATAGGGCAAATGTGCTGTAAAAGATAAAGGAGGGACACTGAAAGGGACGTAATGAAACAGGAGAAATGAGTAATAAAAAAGGCTTTATCGTGACACACAAAACATTTGAAGAAGAGCTGACTCACTGGAAAAGGCCCTGATGTTGGGAGAGATTGAAGGCAGGAGGAGAAGGGGACAACAGAGGATGAGATGGCTGGATGACATCACCGACTCGATGGACATGAGTTTGAGCACGCTCCGGGAGACAGTGGAGGACGGGGAAGCCTGGCGTGCTGCGGTCCGTGGGGTCACAGAGAGTCGGACACGACGGAGCGACCGAGCAGCATGTGTGTAGGCTCATGGCAGCGCTGCACGAATGATGGATTTTATCACGCTGGTTGTACCTGAGCTCTTGTCTTCCAGGTAGTTGTGTCTACAGGCTTTTTGCTTGTTAATTGTCTCCTCATTTGGCTTCGCAGAGTTTCTCTTCTCTAAACGTCTCCTTTGTTAGGAGAGGGGCGTGTGCATGCGTGGTCAGTCACTCAGTTCAGTTCAGTCACTCAGTCGTGTCCGACTTTGCGACGCCTGTAAAGAGACGGTTCAGGTGAAGTGAGGTCATGTGCGTGGTCATACATGAGGACTGATGTCCCCATAAGAAGAGGAGGTCAGGACACAGACACACAGGAGGACGACCCTGTGAGGACACGGGGAGGAGACGGCCATCTGCACGCCCAGGAGAGAGGCCCCAGGAGGACCTGCCCCGCCCACACCTGGATCTGGGATTCCAGCCTCCAGGACCAGGAGGAAATGGTCTGTAGTTTGAGCCACCCAGGCTGTGGGCTTTGTTACAGCTGGAGCAGTCTCACACGAGAACGGAGCCCACTGGGATGATACACACAGCTTCACTTCAAGTGCAACTAAATCGCAATCATTCAGTGAGTACCAGCTGTGCTGAGTGTGTTGCATACATTTTTTTTTTTAATTCTTGCCTTCTCCAGTACCATCGGGGCTGGCCGCCCACCTTACAGTTGAAGATGGTATGGCTGGTTCTCTCCGGCCACTTGGCCAAGGCTGGGGAGGTCAGCTCTGTCCAGCTTGAAGGCCGGAGCCATCTCCCTGTCCCTGAGTATTTCCTGTCCCCTGTTCTGTCAAGTCCTGCTGGAACGTCTGGCTGTCTGGACATCCGTGGTTGGAGAGGGGAGATGCCTTGAGGGGCCGTCTCAGCCCCACCGCCGGGGAGGGTGGTGACTGCACTTGGTTTAGAACTGTCGACCACCCTCAGGTTCCACCATCGCAGCGGCAGACAGCGGCCATGCATCATCCGTTCGCCGGAGAGGTGGCTAAGATCTCCCTTGTCCCTGCCGACATCCTGGCCTCTGGGGCTCCCTCACTGAGTCCTGACCCCACCCCCAGGGCCTGGTTGTTGATTAAATGCTGGGGGCACGCAGTCTTCCTGAGTGTGACTGCGGGCGCCTGCCTGTGGTGTTGACGAGGCTTTTCTCTAATGTAGAGAAAGACCAGACCAGAGCCTGGACTGGAGAAACAGCAGTGGCGGGTGGTGCTGACTCAGCTTTGCTGGCCGCGGCCCTTCTCCGCGTGCACCTGTGGGCCCCACCTGGACACATCTGCTGTCCCGGGGCTTAGGGTTGACCACTTGCAGCATCTTGGCAGACGAGGTCTGTGCTGGGCGGGGACAGAGAGCCGCCCTGCTGGACAGGCCTGGCCCTTCCCTGTCCTGCCCGAGGCTCTGCTTTCTGCCCTCTTATCTTTATATCCAGGCAGCCAGCCCCTCCCCCGGGCTCTGGGCATTGAAATCTGTGAGGTGGAGGAACCCCAGGCCTTCTCCAGCTTCCTTTGTCTCCCCAGAGAAGCAGAGGTCCATCAGTCAAGGGTTCAGAAGGGAGATCTGGGTTCAGAATCTGTGTCTCAGTTGTGTAGCGTTGGACACGTAACTCGCCCTCCCTGGGCCCCGGTGGGCTCGGGTGTTAAGCCAGGTGCTACTGAGTCTGTGCGCTTTATCACTTATGTGCATGCTCACAGCCCACCCGTCATGCCAGGCACTGGGTTAACGCTGCTGAATGGGAGGTGGGATTCGTCAGTGGCAGTGGGGGGTGGACGGTGCCTGGGAAACCCTTGGAGCCATCGGGGCATCTGGCAGGAGGCGGGGACGCCAAGGTCAGGAGGTGGCTCGGGAGCAGGCAAGGTGGCGGGAGGGTGGGTGGCTGATGGCCGCCTTCATCACCCAACCCGAGCGTCTTGTCCGTGGGACCGGAGACCTCGTCCACGTCTGCTCGTCCATGGTGACTGGTCCTGGTCTTAGCAGGCATGCCCCATGGTTGGCAGCTTCCGGGGTCTCAGCCTTCATCCAGGTGGGAGCCGTGCTCTGAGAAGCCCCTCCTGCTAGAGAAAAGCTCAGGGTCCCCAGGACACAGAGTGGACCCGAGCTCCATCTGGTGACATTGTCCGTCCACAGTCTCTGGGAGTGGGAAAGGCTCTGATAGGGGAACAGCCGACACTTGGGCGCCAGCCCTGTGCCTCCCGGCCCCAAGCCCGGCCCCTCCGGACTCCTGAGCGCCGTGCTCTCCGCGGCGCTACCTGGTTGCCAAGGCAATTCACGCGGCCACGGCGACCTCTGTCTTTCACTTATTCACACGCCTGTACGTCAGCTGTAATAATTGTATTTTCCTGTTGCCTTGCACAGGCGCCTCCCTCCCCGGAGGACCCCTGCGGGTCCCAGTTGGAAACCCTCAGCCTGCAGGGGCAGGGAGCGGGGACGGGGACGTGTTTGGGGGGGCGGGTGGAGAGCTATGGGAGCTTTTCTGGGCCTTCCTGATGGTTCAGGATGGGGAGGGAGTCTGGGGGCCCGGCATGGGGAGGCGTGCTCTGCTCCTGTTCTGAAGATGTTTTGATGCAACTTCTACCCCCGAGGCACCTTACAGAGGTGACGTGATGTCCGTCGAAGCCTTGGCGTGTTCTCTGAATGCACACGGTTGAAGGCCGTGCCCAGCACTGCCAGCAGTCAGCAGACTTGACCCTCCTCCTTTGGAGCGAATTCCAGTCTAGCCAAGAAGTAGATCTAGAATGTTCTCAGGTCACCTGCTGCTGCTGGAGAAGCAGCCCCGAGTGCAGCCGCTTTTCTTGCTCATGACTCTCTGGGCTGGGCTTTTGGGCTAGGCTGAGCTGGTGGTACTCTTGCCCCTCCAGAATGTGGTCCCTGTGTCGCGGGGGGCTCTCCGGGGCTCAGGTCGGTGGGCTTCTCCCGTGGGAGCTGACTTCCCGGAGGTGGGTTGTTCCAACAAGTAAAGACGGGAGCCACAGCTCTCAAGCTGCCTGCCGAGGAGCAGGATGAGGTCACTAGGCTGGGCCCAGGCCCGTGGGCCTGGTGTCCTTCTGAAGGATGTCTGGGCCCAGATGCAGGGGGCAGGGGGTGTGAGGAGGCGGGAGGATGAGCCCCACCTGTTCTCCGCACGTCCTTCCGGAGCTTGCTCTGGTCTGGCTGTGAGGTCCTTGGGCTGCTCTCAGTCGTGTGGTTACAGCGTTAACCGTCCTCCACCTCTTTGCCTGTTTGTTCTCCTTCCTGGAGATTCCCCCAAGTTTATCCGATATTGTGTTGGTTTCTGCCAGACATTATGAATCAGCCACAGGCATACCTGTTGAACCTCCCTTCCACCTCGACCCCAGGCCACGCCGATTTGAGCCCCTGCGTCACACAGCAGCTTCCCGCTGGCTGTCTGCCCTCCACGTGGAGACGCCCCTGCTCCCGTGCTGCTGTCCCCGTTTGTCCCTTCTGTCCCCACGTCTTTTCTCTGTGTCTGTCTGTCTGCTGCTGCTGCTGCTCAGTCGCTTCAGTCGTGTCTGGCTCTCTGCGACCCCACAGACGGCAGCCCACGAGGCTCCGCCGTCCCTGGGATTCTCCAGGCAAGAACCCTGGAGTGGGTTGCCAGTGCCTTCTCCGCTGTCTCTGTGGCGGCCCTGCGGATGGGCTCCTCAGTACCATCTTGTAGATTCCACAGGTGTGCGTTCGTACATGACATTTATTTTGCATTTATTTTGACTTTCTGACTGACTTCACCCTGTGTGGTAGACTCTGGGTTCATACGCCTCATTAGCACTGACTCAAATGCCTTCCTTTCCGTGGCTGAGAGATGCCCTCTGCCTGCACGCACCAGCGTCTTTATCCACCCACCTGGCGATGGGCGTCTGTGTTGCTTCCGTGTCCCAGCGATCCGCAATACTGCCGCAGTGAACACTGGGACACACGCGTGTCTTTTTCAGTTATGTTTTCCTCAGGGTTTATGCCCAGCAGTGGGATTGTTGGGACATGTGGTCATTTTACTCCTAGATTTTTAAAGGAATCTCCATATTTTCTTCCACAGTGGCTGTATCATTTTACATTCTCACCAACAGTGCAAGAGGGTTCCCTTTTCTCCACACCCTCTCCGGCATTTATTGTTGGTAGATTTTTTGAAGGTGGCCATTCTGATCGGTGTGAAGTGATATCTCAATGTAGTTTTGATTTTCATTTCTCCAGTAATGAGTGATGTTGAGAATCTTTTCCTGTGTTTATTAGCCATCTGTATGTCTTCTTTGGAGGCATGTCTGTTTAAGTGTTCTGCCCACTCTTTGCCTGGATTGTTCGTTTTTCTGATATTGAGCTGCTTGAGCTGCTTATATATTTTGGAGATTAATCCTTTGTCATTTGTTTTGTTTGTTATTAATTTCGCCCATTCCGAGGGTTGTCTTTTCACCTTAGTTTCCTTTGCTGTGCAAAAGCTTTTAAGTGTAATTAGATACCGTTTGTTTATTTTTGTTTTTATTGCCGTTATTCTAGGAGGTGGGTCACAGAAGATCATTCTGGAACTTATGTCAGAGGGTGTTCTATGTTTTCCTCTAAGAGTTTTATAGTTTCTGGTCTTACATTTAGGTCTTTAATCCATCTTGAGTTGATCTTTGTGTATAGTATTAAGAAGTATTCTAATTTCATTCTTTTACATGTAACTGTCCAGTTTTCCCAGCACCACTTACTGAACAGACCGTCTTTTCTCCACTGTATATTCTTGCCTCCTTTGTCAAAGATAAGGCGCTCATACAGGTGTAGGTTTGTCTCTGGGCTTTCTGTCTTGTTCCGTTGGTCTCTATTCCTGGTTTTGTGCTGGTGCCATGCTTTATTGAGGACTGTAGCTTTGTAGTATCGTCTGAAGTTGGGAGGGTTGATTCCTGCAGCTCCATTCTTCTTTCTCAAGATTGCTTTGGCTATTCAGGGTCCTTTGTCTTTCCATACGAATTGTGAAATCTTTTGTTCTAGTTCTGTGAAAAATCCCATTGGTAATTTGATACGGATTGTGTTGAATCTGTAGGTTGCATTTGGCAGTGTAGTCATTTTCACAGTATTGATTCTTCCAACCCAGGAACTGAGTTCACGAGCTGCACCAAGAGAAGCCATTGTGACGGGAAGCCCACACATTGCAACTGGAGAGTAGACCCAACTTGCCGCAACTAGAGAAAGCCCACACACAGCAGTGAAGACCCACTGCACCCAAAAATAAGTTAAAAAATTAAAAAAATACAGGTGCCGAGGCTCACCCCCTCGTGAGCCTGGGGTGGGGCCAGGCATTGGTTTTTCTCTTTCAGGCTCTCAGGTGGTCGGAGTGTGTCGTCATGGGATGCCTCTCCACCTGTTTATGTCATCTCTGATTTCATCAGAGTCTTACAGCTTTTGCATGTTGTATAGTTTCTCTTCTGTCTCCCTGCTGCTGCTGCTGCTGCTAAGTTGCTTCAGTCGTGTCCGACTCTGTGTGACGCCATAGACGACAGCCCACCAGGCGCCCCTGTCCCTGGGATTCTCAGGCAAGAACACTGGAGTGGGTTGCCATTTCCTTCTCCAATGCATGAAAGTGAAAAGTGAAAGCGAAGTCGCTCAGTCGTGTCCGACTCTTAGTGACCCCACGGACTGCAGCCCACCAGGCTCCTCCACCCATGGGACTCTCCAGGCAGGAGCACTGGAGTGGGGGGCCACCGCCTTCTCCGTTTGTCTCCTTAGGTCCGTTTATTCCATTTTATTCTTTCTGTTGCAGTGATAAAACAGAGTTTGTTTTAAGCAGAGATTGAGTCCTTAATTTCTCTTTCTGATTTTTCATTGTTAGTGTATAGGATGCAAGTGATTTCTGTGTATTGATTTTATATCCTGAGACTTTATTAATTTCACTGATTAGTTCTAGTAATTTTCTGATAGCATCTTTAGGGTTTTCTGTGTATAGTATCATGTCATCTGCAAACAGTGAGAGTTTTACTTCTTCTTTTCCAATCTGTATTTTAAAATTTCTTTTTCTTCTCTGATTGCCATAGCTAGAACTTTCAAACTATGTTGAATAATAGTGGCAAGAGTGGGCACCCTTTTCGGTTCCTGATCTTAGAGGAAATGCTTTCAGTTTTTCACTATTAGAATAATGTTTGCTGTGGGTTTCCCCACTATATATTGCACAGAATTCTCCAGGCCAGAATACTGGAGTGGGTAGCCATTTCCTTCTTCAGGGGATCTTCCCAACCCAGGGATTGAACCCAGGTCTTCCACATTGCAGGCGGATTCTTTACCAGCTGAGCCACCAGGGAAGCCCAAGAATACTGGAGTGTGTAGCCTATCTCTTCTCCAGGGGATCTTCCTGACCCAGGAATTGAACCAAGGTTGCAGGTGGATTCTTTACCAGCTGAGCCACCAGGGAAACCCTCTTATTGTATATGGCCTTTAGTATGTGGAGGTTCTTCTGTGCCCATTTTTGGAAGAGGTTTTTTTTTTTTTTTTTCTCCTCCACAAATGGGTGCTAAATTTTGTTGAAAACTTTTTCTGCATCTGTTGAGATTATCATATGGTTTTTTATCTTTCAGTTTGTTAGCGTGGTGTAGTACATTGATTGATTTGCATATAGTGAAGAATTCTTGCATCCCTGGGATAAACTCAACCTGAGGGTGGTGCATAATCCTTTCAGAGTGTTGTTGGATTCTGTTTGGTAGAATTAAGTGGAGGATTTTTGCCTCTAGTCACCAGTGATATTGGCCTGTGGTGTTTTTGTGACGTCATTATCCGGTTTTGACGTCAGGGCGATGGTGGCCTCCTAGGATGAGTTTGAAAGTGTTCCTTCCTGTGTAGTTTTTGGGGAGGGTTTCAGAAGCACAGGCATTAGCACGTCTCTGAATGTTTGACAGAATTCGCCTGGGACGCCTTCTGGGCTTTTGTGTTTGGGGAGATTTTTGATCACAGTCAATTTCAGTGCTGTGTTCGGCTTGTTCATAATTTCTGTTTCCTCTGGGTTCCATCTTGGAAGGTTGAACTTCTCTAAAACTCTGTCCATTTCTTCCAGGTTATCCATTTTATTGGCATAAGGTTGCTTTTAATAGTCTGTTATGATCCTTTGTGTTTCTGCATTGTCTGTTGTAACCTTTCCTTTTTCATTTCTAATTTTGTTGATTTGATTCTTCTTTTTTTCTTGATAAACCTGCCTAATAGTTTGTCAGTTTTGTTTATCTTCTCAAAGAACCAACTTTTAGTTTTATTAGTCTTTACTATTGTTTCCTTCAGTTCTTCCTCTTTATGATTTCTTTCTTTCCACTAACTTTGGGAGATTTTTGCTCTTTTCCCAGATGTTTTAGGTATAGAGTTAGGATGTCTGTTCGTTATTTTTCTTGTTTCTTGAGGTAGGATTGTATTGTTATAAACTTCCCTATTAGAACTGCTTTTGCTGCATCCCATAGGTTTTGAGTGGTAGTGTTTTCATTGTCATTTGTTTATAGGAATTTTTAAATTTCCCTCTTTATTTCTTCAGTAACCTGTTGGTTATTTGGAACTGCAGTGTTTAATCTTCATATGTTTGTGTTTTTTACAGTTTTTTTTTTTTTTTCTGTAATTGGTATCTAGTCTTACAGAGTTGTAGTCAAAAAAGATGCTTGATACGATTTCAGTTGTCTTAAGTTTACTGAGGCTTGATTTGTGACTCAAGATGTGGTCTGTCCTGGAGAATGTTCCATGGGCACTTGAGGAGAAAGTGTATTCTTCTATGTTTGCTTGGGATGTCCCGAAGAGATCAGTTAGGTCTGTCTGGCCTGATGTGTCACTAAGGTCTGTGCTTCCTTGTTTTCTGTTTGGCGACCTGTCTGTCGGTGTGAGTGGAGTGTTACAGTCCTCCTATGTTGTGTGACTGTCAGCTTCCCTTTATACCCGTTCCGTTCAGTTCAGTTGCTCAGTCTTAGGGTTTGCTTAATGCGTTGGCGTGCTCCTGTGTTGGGTGCACAGTTGTGTCTTCTTGGACTGATCCCTTGTTCATTATGTAGTACGCTTCCTTATCTCTTGTAATATTCTTTATTTCACAGTCCATTCTGTCTGTTGTGAGAATTGCCGCTCTGGCTTTCTTCTCCATTTGTATGAAATATCTTTTTCCATTCTCTCACTCCCAGTCTGTATGTGCCTCTAGGTCTGAAGTGGGTCTCTCGTAGACACCATATGTGTGGATCTTGTTTTCGTATCTATTCAACCAGTCTGTCTTTTGGTTAGAGCGTTTAATCCATTTACATTTAAAGTAATTATTGATATATATTTTTCTATTGGCATTTTCTTAATTGTTTTGGGTTTGTTTTTGTAAGTCTTTTCCTTCTTTTGTGTTTAACATTTGCTGGTTTGGTGGTGCTAAATACTCTTTTAATATTTGCTTGTCTGTAAAGCTTTTGATTTCTCCATCAGTTTTGAATGAGATCCTTGCCAGGTAGCATAATCTTGGTTGCAGATTTTTCCCTTTCAGTACTTTAAATATATCCTGCCATTCCTTCTGGCCTGCAGAGTTTCTGCTGAAAGATCAACTGTTAATTCTATGGGTTTTTCCTTGTATGTTAATTGTTGGTTTTCCCTTGCTGCTTTTAATATTCTTTATTTGTGTTCAATCTGTGTTAATTTGATTTGTATGTGTATCTGTGTGTTTCTCTTTGGGTTTATCATTTCCTTTCCCATGTTAGGGAAGTTTTTGACTATAATCTCTTCAAAAATTTTCTCAGACCCTTTCTTTTTTGTCTTATTCTGCTGCTGCTGCTGCTAAGTCACTTCAGTCGTGTCCGACTCTGTGTGATCCCATAAATGGAAGCCCACCAGGCTCCCCCGTCCCTGGGATTCTCCAGGCAAGAACACTGGAGTGGGTTGCCATTTCCTTCTCCAATGTGTGGAAGTGAAAAGTGAAAGTGAAGTCGCTCAGTTGTGTCCGACCCTTAGCGACCCCACGGACTGCAGCCTACCAGGCTCCTCCATCCATGGGATTTTCTAGGCAAGAGTACTGGAGTGGCTTGCCATTGCCTTCTCCGGGGCCCCTATAATTCAAATGTTGGTGCATTTAACATTGTCCCCGAGGTCACTAAGACTATGCTCAATCGTTTTCTTTCCTGTTCCTTTATTCTGCTCTTCAGCAGTTATTTCCACCATTCTGTCTTCCAACCTGCTTATCCATTCTTCTCGTTCAGGTATTCTGCTCATGGTTCCTTCCAGGGCTTTTTAATTTCAGTAATTGTGTTGTTCATCTGTTTATTCTTTGTTTCTTTCAGGTCCTCGTTAAGTGCGTTCACTGATTCTTGCATTATCTCCTTTCTGTTCTCTAGGTTTTGGATCATCTTCACTGTCACTGCTGTGAGTCCCCTTTCAGGCGCTTTGCCTGTTTCCTCTGCTTATTGGGTCTTGTGAGGTTTTGCCTTCTTCCTTCCGTCGTGCCGTGTTTGTGTCTTTTCACTTTTCTGACTTCCTGTGTTTCAGGCCTCCTTTCGCTCCTCTTTCGTGTTGTCTCCCTTTTCCCTTTTGGCTTCTTCCCTCAGTTGGCGCGGTCAGTCCAGTGGTTTGTGCAGCGTTCGTGCTGGGAGGGCCTTGTGCCTGCGCCCTGGTGGGCGGCGGTGAGCTCTGGTGGGCAGGGCTGTGTGCGGTGGCCTGTTTTGGGGTGTGTGAGCTCTGGTGGGCAGGGCTGTGTGCGGTGACCTGTTTGGGGTGTGTGAGTTCTGATGGGCAGGGCTGTGTGCGGTGGCCTGTTTGGGTGTGTGAGCTCTGGTGGGCAGGGCTGTGTGCGGTGGCCTGTTTGGGGTTTGTGAGCTCTGGTGGGCAGGGCTGTGTGCGGTGGCCTGTTTGGGGTGTGTGAGCTCTGGTGGGCAGGGCTGTGTGCGGTGGCCTGTTTGGGGTGTGTGAGCTCTGGTGGGCAGGGCTGTGTGCGGTGGCCTGTTTGGGGTGTGTGAGCTCTGATGGGCAGGGCTGTGTGCGGTGGCCTGTTTGGGGTGTGTGAGCTCTGATGGGCAGGGCTATGTGCGGTGGCCTGTTTGGGTGTGTGAGCTCTGGTGGGCAGGGCTGTGTGCGGTGGCCTGTTTGGGGTGTGTGAGCTCTGGTGGGCAGGGCTGTGTGCGGTGGCCTGTTTGGGTGTGTGGGCTCTGGTGGGCAGGGCTGTGTGCGGCGGCCTGTTTGGGGTATGTGAGCTCTGGTGGGCAGGGCTGTGTGTGGCAGCCTGTTTGGGGTGTGTGAGCTCTGGTGGGCAGGGCTGTGTGCGGCGGCCTGTTTGGGGTGTGTGAGCTCTGGTGGGCAGGGCTGTGTGCGGTGGCCTGTTTGGGGTGTGTGAGCTCTGGTGGGCAGGGCTGTGTGCGGCGGCCTGTTTGGGGTGTGTGAGCTCTGGTGGGCAGGGCTGTGTGCGGTGGCCTGTTGGGGTGTGTGAGCTCTGGTGGGCAGGGCTGTGTGCGGCGGCCTGTTTGGGGTGTGTGAGCTCTGGTGGGCAGGGCTGTGTGCGGCGGCCTGTTTGGGGTGTGTGAGCTCTGGTGGGCAGGGCTGTGTGCGGCGGCCTGTTTGGGGTGTGTGAGCTCTGGTGGGCAGGGCTGTGTGCGGCGGCCTGTTTGGGGTGTGTGAGCTCTGGTGGGCAGGGCTGTGTGCGGTGGCCTGTTGGGGTGTGTGTGGGGATCCTGTCTTCCGACGACCGAGCTTGTGTTCCTGTCTGGCTTGTTGTTTGAGTGATGCGTCTTCACTGGGTGCTGCTGGCAGTTGCTTGACACCTGGTCTTGGATGCAGGTGGAGGCCTTCCTGAGAGTGCTCACAAACGAATACTCCCTGGGGTCAGGAGTTCTCTGGCAGTCCAGCATCCTGGGCTGAGTGCTCCACTCCCAAGGCTCAGGCCTGATACCCGGCTGGTGAACCAAGATTCCACAAGCCTTTTGTTATGGCAATAAAGGGGATTAAAACAAACACAAAAACAGACAAAGAAACTAAACAAGAAACAAAAAATGCACCCTGACAAACAGTAAATACAAAATCAGACAAATAACAAAAACAAAGGAACACATACACACTCACACACACACACACGCGCACACACACACACACGCACAGAAAACAGAAAGAGTCCAAAGAAAAGAAAGTACAAGAGAGTGACCTGGTGAGCAAAGAAAACCAAAAATTATATCGACCAATTAAAAACAAAACTAAAACACAAACCAGAAAATAAGACCAAAGAAGAGTGCCAGCTGGGGAGGAAAGCAAAGAAAACAAACTAACAAACACGGTGAGATAAAGAACAGGAAGAAGAGAAAAGAAATAGAAAAGCAAAGTTAGATAGAACTATATTAAAAGAGCTATATATGTTAAAGAATAACTGCAGCAGGAAAAGTACAACAAGAAAAAGAACAAAAAGCCAAGAAATATTAAAGAAAAAACCCATAGAACTGCGAAAAGCCAAGGGAGAGGGGCTCAGTCGCTCAGTCATGCCCGACTTTTTGTGACCCCATGGGCTGTAACCTGCCAGGCTCCTCTGTCTATGGGATTTTTCTGGCAAAAAATAAGTTCTCAAAAGCTTAGAGTTAATAATTGTAATGCAGTCAACAACCACAGCAACAGAGAAAAGAAAAGCCAACCACAGAGCCAACCACAGAACATTGTAATCAAAATGTGAGAATAATCATAACTGTTCTTCTCAGATCTCAGCTATTAGCATCCTTTCCCTTGCTCTGAGTCACAGACCACCGCTGCCTCCCTAGGATGCCCTCCATCACTAGGCTCGTCCCTGGGCCTCTGTGGGGACAGCTCAGACTCTACTCTGGCCCTACCCCTGCGTGTTCTTTTCTCAGTGTCCAAAGCTGCCGGAACTAGAGCCTTTTCTCTTGCAGGAACGCTCATTGTCCTGTTACATGCTTCGTAGACAGTCTGCCTGGTTGCTGGTGTGAATTTAGTCTGCAGCCTGTACAGCTGGCAGAAGGGCTTTCGATCCTCTTCCCTAGCCACACTGCCCCTGGAGTTCATTTGTGGTTTTACCCCTACAGAGGTGTGGGCCATCCATAGGGGTTTGCTCCTGAGGCTGCCCTGGAGGACGTGGGTCTGCCCCAGTGAGGACCAGGTGTGGAGGTGGCACGGCCTTTTCGACTGCAGGGGCCCTGGCAGTGCCAGGTATGAAGGGGAGCTGGTGGCCACAGACACAGGAGATGCGGCACCGTTTTGAGTCGGTGCAGCCTTTAGCAGCTCTGCCCCAGTGAGGAGCCAGCGGGAGGTGGCCGGCTGCGTGGACCACAGGCGCCCTGCTGGCACCAAGCGTGCAGGGCTGCCGGCGGCCTCGGGCGTCTGCGCTGTGGCTCTGTTAGCCTTTCTGCAGCCTCTGGCAGCGTTCAGAGGGCCTTCCTGACCGGCCCTTCTCTGTTGCTTGGTGCAACAGGCCCTCCACGGCCGCCCAGCTGGGGTCCTTCTCTGCTGTTCAGCGTATCAGGTCTCAGCTGGCCATCCTCTCTGGAGTCTTTCTCTGTTCTCAGCTGCCAGTGCCAGGGGATTCCAGGGGAGAGAGAGGCTACAGTGGTGGCTTCACTCCCTGCGCGTGACTCAGCAGTATCTCCTGGCCTCCATGGCCGCTGGCCTTGCGTCCACCATCATCTCCCTCGTGTCTCCTCAGGCCGTCTCCCTGCGGTCGGGAGCCGACAGCTCCCAGCCACTGTGCTCCAGGGGACTCGCGTCCCTGCCCAGGGTACATAGGGCTGCAACAAGGATTGTGTGGTTCTCACTCTGCAGCAGCCTCAAATGCTTGCCCTGTGTCCCAAACCGTTGCCCCGTTGTGGGGATCTGACCCCTGCCCACCCCGTGGGTACAGGTGCAGGCCTGCTCACTCTCATCTTTTCTCCTTTCCTTCCTTTTGCGAGGATCTGAATATCCCTTGCTGGTGGTCAGGGACTCCTGCCTGCTCTCAGATCTCCCACGTCTGAGGATGTAACCCTGATGGACCCGTGGAGAGTCCACCCGCTCTTCTGCCACCTTGTCTTCTCTTATGATCTCACTTTTAATTTGCTCGAAGTCGGTCTGTCTTCAGCTGTTTATTTAAGGTGGATTATTGGCGATGTGACGGGAAGGAGGGTCGATGGTGGGTCATCCCACGTGGCGGCTCAGAGGAGGGGATGGACCGTGTCACTGGGGAATCCCGACATCTGGAAATGAATCTCTTCTCTTGGGTTCATTAAGCTCCTCAGAGACATCTTGAGTTCAGGGTTCCCAGTGAGGGGAAGGGGCCATGGTGGGGGACAGAAATCCTGCTGTTGCACCCTTGTTCCCTGCGTGGTCCCACCCCCGCACGTTCAGGGTCTTCCTCCAGAATGTCCACTTTCTCTCTTTCATGCGTTGGGGATAAGGACAGGCAGCCAGCTGCCCAGTGGGAGGACTGGACCTGGGGGTCTGGCTGTTACCTGACAGCCTTTAAACTGGTCTCCCTGCCTTCGGCCCACTGTGAGAAACCCTTGGGTCACTTCCGAGCCCTTCTGGAATTCCATGCTGCAAGCTGGTACCAGTTCGCCCCTGGTGCCAGCCACACTCACCAGCCTTCGGTCAGCGAGGAGTGTCTCCTTTGCTGTTCTCGGTGCTCCTTTTCTGTCTGTCTTTGTGTTCATGTGTGTTAAAAACAAAATCACTTTCCTTTTCTCGCGGGGTTTCAAGGGGAAGCAGGGGTGTGGCCAGTCTGCCCTTAAGAGTGGAGGTTTGTTCTGTAATGCGGACTAACTGGGCGGCCAGGACAGGGCTATGACGAGGGGTCCTCTGGAAGGAAGGAGGGGCTGTGTGATGATCCGTCCTCACCCCCCACCCCCAGGATTTCTCCTTTTTAAGTTTTCTCCTGTTTGAATTGAGGGATAGTTGGTTTGCAGTGTTATGTTAATTTCTGTTGTACAGAAAAGTGATTCAGTTATACGCATGTATGCATTCTTTTCAGAATTGGTTTCCATTGTGGTTTGTTTGCAGGTCGCTGACTAGAGCGCCCTGTGTTTTGCGGTGGGACCTCTACCCGTTCTACCTGTAACAGTTTGCGTTCTACCTGTAACAGTTTGCGTCTGCTAACCCCACACCCGCACTGCCTCCCTTTCCCCACCCCACCCCCTTGGCCACCCGGGGTTTTTCTCCAGCACTCCTGAAGTGTCATGGGCGGTGACTAGGGATTGTACCAACCCCATTGGGTTGTAGTTCCAGCACTTTCTAGAGGCTTGAACCCCTGGGCCGAAATTAATTTGATCCATGTTGGCGTGTGGGCGAGCGCGGTGTGGTTTATTTCTGCGGATTGACAGGCTTCTTCAAACATGCCATCTGCAGGGCTTTCCTAGAGGCATGTGTCTATTTCAGTTAGGCCCCGAGTTGTTTTTGTTTGTTTTTCTGACTTGGACTTGAGCTGTGGGCTCGTAGGTAGGAAGCGTTGTTAGACGGCCTAGGGCGGGAACTTGATGTTTTCTTGCCGTTCTTTGGCTCCCACCCTGGCAGGAAACGCTATTTTAACCGCCCAGACCATCAATTAGCCACACTTGTCACCTCCTCCACGTTCTTGCGTGGAAACCGCTTCCTCTGATCTCTTTACTTCCACCCTGTACCTGTTGATCAAAAGTACCAGTAGGCAGCATCCGTTAAATAAAGCAAAGAGCATCCCACGCCCTGTGGTTTGGGGTTGCGGCCACTGTGGGGCGATCTGGTGGGGGGACCTCTGGGAAAAGGATCCCCAGAGCCAACTGCTTCAGCGCCATGTTTTTCTGTAAAATGGAAATAACGACATTTGTTCCCAGGAAAGTCAGCTGAGCTCCCTGTCATCCCCACATTGCAGGGAAGCCCCGTGCTACCTGGTCCCTGAGCAGAGATTGGAGCAGAGATTGGTGACAGCCTGAACCTTGGGGCTCTCCCCTAGTGGCCGCCTCTGGTTTTCTGAAGTCTTCTCTCAGCGCTGGGTTGTCCTTTTGAGTGTGAGTCTTTCACAGCCTTTGTCAGGTTTTCCCCAAAGCACATCATATTTTTGGTCAGTGTTATAAATGGTATCGTCCTTAAGGTTCAATTTCCAGGTGTTCCCTGCTACTCTGTAGAAACACAGTGGGTTGTTTTTTTTTTTTAAAAAATATTATTTATTTTGGCTGCACCAGGTCTTGGTTGGGGCATGTGGAATCTAGTTCCCTGACCAGGGATCGAAGCCCTGTTCCTTGCATTGACTGTGCAGAGTTTTAGCTCCTGGACTACCAGGGAAGTCCCCACACGATTGTTGTATATTCATCTTTTATCCACGAATTTTGCTTAAATCACTTACTAGTTCTGGTAGTCATTTTGAGGATTCTGATGAATTTTCTGCATGGACCATGGTGTTGTCTGCAAATAAAGACAGTTTTATTTCTTCACATCAGGATGTGTTTTATTTATTTTTCTTCTTATTGAGCAGAAGCTGTGAAGTTGGGCATCTCTATTTTGTCTCTGATCTTTGGAGGACTTTTTTCAGTCTTTCACCATGAAGTGTGGTGTTTGCTGTGGGCTTTGCTGAGACGCCTTTTGTCAGTTTCTTTCTGGCCCTAGTTTACTGAGAGTTCTTGTCATGAATCAGTGTTGGGTTTTGTCAAATGCTTTTTCTGCAGCTGTTGAATTGATCTTATGGCTTTTATTTTTAGTTTGTTAATATGGTGAACTTCATTGATTGGTTTTTCAAATGTTAAATCAACCTTGCATTCCTGAAATAAATCACCCTTGGTTATGAATAAATCACCTTGATTTCCCACAGTTTTGCTTAGAATTTTTGCATCTACCTTTGTGAAGGATATCAATCTGCTTTCTGTTTAGTATCAGGGTAGTAATATTGACCTCAGAGAATAATTTGGGAAGCATTCTTCTTGTCAATTTTCTGGGGAAAAAAAATGTAAATTCTCTAGTTTTCTTTTGATTAGCATTAAACCGGTATGTTTTCTACTAGCTTCTTTTCCTCTGTTTTTGTCTTGATTTTTAATGTGCATTTGTTATCAACAACTTAGAGTCATATTTAATGTGAAAATGATAATAGTTTGATTTCAATCTGTCCTCCTGCTATTTGTGTTCTCCTTGTCCCATCTGGACAGGGAGGCCTGGCGTGCTGTGATTCATGGGGTCGCGGAGAGTCGGACACGACTGAGCGACTGAACTGAACTGAACTGTCCCATCTGTTTTCTCTCCTCCTCTTTCTGCCTTGGTGTAGAGTAGCAGAATTTTGTCATTCCGTATTATTTCCTTTGCTGATGTATTAGCTGTGACTCTGTTTTATTGTTTTAGTGGTTGCTTGGGGTTTCTCGCGTGCGTCTTACCTTCTCACAGTCTTCACTGATATCACACCGGCTCGTGTTTGGTGTAAGCACCTTGCGATGATGCACTGCCCTTTCCCCTTTGCAACTCTTGTGCTTTTGTTGTCATATATTTTTTCCTACATATTTAAAAACTCCTAAATGTGTATGTTTATAAATAAATACATATTTGTAAATACATACGTTTAAAGAGGTCTAAGCAAGAGAAACTCGTGTGTCTGCCCATGTGATTGCCGTTTCCTATTGTCTCCATTTTTTTGTGTAATTCCATTTTTTTCTGGTATCATTTCTTTCTGCCTGAAATTTCTCCTTTAACGTCTCTTCCAAGGAAGACTTGAGTTCTTTCAGCTTTTATACGTCTGAAGAGTCTTCATTTTTGAAAGGTGTTTTCCCTGGTTAAGTAATTCTCGTTTGATTTTTTGAGAAAATGCTTTAAAAGCTTTGCTCCATTGTCCACTCACTTGCATTGTTTCCAACCAGGAATCCGCTGTCAGTCTTAAGTTTGTTTTCTGAATGTAATGTGTGTTTATTTGTTTTTTCCTTTCTCTGTCTTTGTGATTTTCTGTTTTTATGATTTTATCTTTGGTTTTGATTTGTTATGATGTGCCTGGGTGTAGTCTTCTCTGCGGTTCTTATGCTTGGGTTTCATTGAGCTTCTTGAGTCCGTGGGTTTATAGTTTTCATCAAATGAGTATTATTTTGGGCCAAAATTTCAGATAATTTTTTGTATTCTTTGTCATCAGGAACTGTAGTTCTATATGTATCAAACCGACTGAAGGTTCATAGCCTTCTGATAATCTGTTCTCTTCTGCTGCTGCTGCTGCTAAGTCACTTCAGTCGTGTCCGACTCTGTGTGACCCCATAGACAGCAGCCCATCAGGCTGCCCCGTCCCTGGGATTCTCCAGGCAAGAACACTGGAGTGGCTGTTCTCTTCTAGTAATTCATTATTGTCATTGTGTTGGTTTTCTGCAATATCTTCTATTTCATCATCTTTTTATCTGTTGTCCATTTTGCTGTGAATCTTATCTGGTGTATTTTTCATTTCAGATATTGTCATTTTCATCTTTGAACACTTGATTTAGGCTGTTTTTTTTTAATCTTTCATGTCTCTGCTTGCCTTTTTGAACATGAAGAAATCAGTTAATATAATTTTTAATGCTTTTTCTGCTGATTATAATATCTGACTCAGTCTTGTTTTGACTGGTTGGTTGTATTCCTCATGGTTCGTACATTCCTGCTCCTTTACACACCTGATCATTTTTTATTGTTTCTTTAGTGTAGTAATATTTTTATTGCTAAGCTTTGTAAACTGTGGATTTTTTTGTTGAGTCTGTGTACTTTTGAATTTGGGTAAATGTTCTTGACCTTTGTTCTGTTGATTTTCTTTGTTAACATTCAGTTAAGTTGCTTAAAGACAGTTTGATCTTTTCGGGTCTTGCTTCCTGTGTTTGCTCTTTGGGGGATAGCAGCACTCGGTCTAGGCCTGGGTGTTTCTCACCGTTGAGGCCAGCTCTCTGTGTGTTCTGCGTCCCATAAGTCATGCGGTTTTCTGGTTTGTCCAGTGGGAGCCAGCGGTGTTCCTGGGCCTGTGTGACTCCTGCACGTTGTGACCTGTAGATCCCCTGGTAGGCTGTTCGCGTTGTATGGGCTGCTCTCATCCTTCAGAACGCTCCAAGGAGCCACTGCAGGTCTCTAGTGGCCTCGGTTCCCGTCTGTCCTCTCCTGTTCTCAGTCCTGGGGTGGTTGTAACCTTGGGGCCCCTGAGTTCTCAGCCTGTTGCCTCCGCTCAGGGAACTCACCCAGCATCACTTGGTCCCTTCTTGGACCGTGGCCCAGACACTGTGAATGCAGGAAGCTGAGAGCAGCCCCAGGACTCACCTGGTCTGTTTCCTGGCTCTTTTGCATCATGGTCCTGCATGTTTGAAAACCATTTATCATATATTTTGAGCACATTTTGCTAGTTTCAGGCAGGAGGCTAACCCAGCACCTGTTGCTCTATCTGCCTGGAAGTGGAGGGCGCTCTGTCTATTCTGCCTCTTCTGCACCTCCTGTGTTGTGTTCTTGCCTCCACCTTCCTCCATCTGGCCTGGATTCTGTTTCTCCCCACTTGCTTGCCTTCCCCTTGCTCTATTGTCACGTTCCCTCTCACTGCTCCAGCATCTGCATGACCGCCATTGGCAGCCTGGGCTTCCTGGTCACCCCACCTCTGAGGCTCAAGGGTAAGAGGTTTTACATTTTCTGGAGAGAACTGTCTTGCCCCAGTTGTGTTGATTGCAGGTGCTCCTACAGCCCCGGACCCCATCACTGTTTATTTATTATTCTTCAAACTTGTCCTCAGTTGGACTAGGTGCTAAAGAAGCAGCAGTACAAATAGCAGTCTCCATCCTGGCTGTCCTGATAGTGACAAAAAATAAAAAATACACAGGTTTAACAAAAACCAAGGTGTTAATTTCAGCCAGGGAAGCATGTGCTGTGTTTGTGTGTTTTGTAGCTTGAGAAAGGGCAGTCAGGGAAGGCGTTTCTGAGTGACTGGGAGTAGGAGCAGGGAAGGGTGTGCTCTAGGTGGAGGGAACAGCAAATGTAAAGGTTGATGCGTTCACTGCATCCTTGCCCAGGGGCTTCAGCGTTGAGACCCAATCTGTGCAACTCCCCCAAAGCCTGTCTCCCTTCTGCCTGTTTCCCGTCTCTGTGGCTTTGTTAGCCAGTGGCTTCCAAGGGCCTTTTGTTTTTTGGCTGCAAGGCACACGGAACTTCTTTGACCAGGGATTGAACCCATGTCCCCTGTATCAGAAGCACAGAGTCTTAACCACTGGATCACCAGGGAAGTCCAAGCGACTTTATATAAATGCCAGTGTGGTTATCTATTACTATGATTGTTTCCTTATTCTGAAGAGGTTACAGGGTGTGTGATTTTGGTTGTGTGGTTTGCCCAAAGAAGAATCAGTTGAGAAGAGTCCTGAATGGTGCTACTCCCCTGAGTATAAATCCTTGGCATATTAGTTTTCTGTGGCTATTGGAGTAAATGGCCGCAAGGTGGTGGCTTAAAGCAGCAAAAATTTATTCTCTGACAATTCTGAAGGTTATAGTCCAAAGTCAAGGGGTAATCATCTCACTCCAGGGGAGAATCCTTCCTCACCTCTTGCAACTCCTGGTGGTGGCTGGTAACCTTGACTTGACCTTGACCTGTGCACACATCCCTCCAAACCTCTGCCTCCATCATCCTCCTGGCCGTCTCCCTGCCTCTCCTGCCTGTGGTCTGTTTCTTCCCATGGCTTTCTTGTAAGACCCTCAGTAATGGATTTAGGACCTACTGTCTTCCCTGGGGCTTCCCTGGTGGCTCAGATGGTAAAGAATCTGCCTGCAAGGCAGGAGACCTGGGTTCACTCCCTGGGTAAGGAAGATCCCCTGGAGAAGGAAATGGCTACCCACTCTGGTATTCTTGCCTGGAGGATCCCATGGACAGAGGAGCCTGGTGGGCTGCAGTCTGTGGGGTTGCAGAGAGTCGAACATGATTGAGCAGATGGCAGATGGCAGGTACACTTTCACTTTCCTCTTGGCTTGTGGGTGTGAAGTAGCCTTTCTCTGGGGTGTTGGCCTGGCTGATCAGGGGAGAGAATTCCACAGTAGTCCCTCTTTGTGTGGCAGCCGAGCGGTCCTGGGGGATGACTCACTCCCAAGCATCAGGAAGTGGTACAAACGCTGAAACCAGCACAGCAGTCAGCCTGCTCTGCGGCATTTGGGACATTCATCTTCCTTCCGCTCAGAAAGCTCAGATCACAGTGGGCCCGCCCACCTGTGGTCCCAGCTAGAAGGAGAACCAGATCTTGAATTCTGGAATTGATTTCTTCCCTCTGCCACTCTTTTTTTTTTTTTTTTAAACTGTGTCCTCCATGAGTGTTGAAAATGATTTTCCTTTTATTGTTAGTGAAGTTGACAAAAGTCGAAATGCTTAAAAATTAATGAAGTAGATTTACTGTCAGACAAGTCACCATCACTCTTCCCACGTGGGAGTGACTGTGTGACGTTGGGTGGGGGACAGCGTGCTCCCTTCTCAGCCCAGGAGGCGGTGGGTGTGACGCGCAGCCCTTACACGTGTCTCTGGAGAGTCCCGAATCCGTGCGTGTATGCATTTTCCATCACGGTCTCCGTCTGTGCGGGCTCTGGGAGGCATGTGGAGGGGCCACTGTGCCCAATGCCCGCCTCTTCCTGCCTGCCATGCGGGGTCAGACCCTGACCTGTAGAGCTGTGCATTGCCCTGGTGTCAACTGGGCAGTTTTCTGGAAGGAGCCTGGCTTCATTCTCTCCTGGGGGAGCCCACGGAGAAAGGTATACGTGCTGATAACACAGCTCATCCGCTTGTAAGAGCCCTTTCCGAGAAAGCTATTCGAAATATGGGAGAGGATGCTTAAAAAGCGGTTTCTTTTTCTTAATATATATATTTTGTTGAAGTATAGTTGACTTACTGGAGAAGGAAATGGCAACCCACTCCAGTGTTCTTGCCTGGAGAATCCCAGGGACGGGGGAGCCTGGTGGGCTGCCGTCTATGGGGTCATACAGAGTCGGACACGACTGAAGCGACTTAGCAGCAGCAGCAGCATAGTTGACTTACAGTGTTTCAGTGGGCAGCAAGGTGATTCAGTAATGCATATACACATATATTATTTTTCCGATCATTATCCATTATAGGTTATTACACGATATTGACTAGTTCCCCGTGCTCTACAGTAAACCTTTGTTGCTTGTTGCATATCTGTTTTCTTAAAATTAGAAGTCTAGCATTCTATTCATAGTAAGTCAAACAAGTGGAATAAAAATATCATAAATTTTTTAATTAGGCAAAAATTCATAAGTTTTCTAAAATATTTATATTATGCATACTATAATATGTATATATAGTATGTGTGTATGCATACTATTATATATACATACACAAAAGCTTTTCTACTACGCTTGATAAGGCTTGAGAAAGAAATAAAAAACAAAGAGATGGAGAAATGGTCAAGCATCAACCAAATGAAATGGGAACACCGAATATGAAACAGAAAAGTGAAACAAACGAGATAAAAGTAAAGGATCCTCATATAGTCCAGCTGTTTTTAAACATGGCTGCTCATCAGAAACACATCTGGAGCTTTGGCGGGGGGAAGCAATACCTTGGCATTTGTATTTTTCAAAAAATTCCAGGATAATTCTGATCTGCATCTGGCTTTTTAAAAGGTAGTTTCTTTTCAATGAAGTTTCGGGAGAAGCTGTGCCCGTGGCCCCCCGTCTGTGTTCTTGGTGTCAGAGCCTCTCCTGGGCATCCTCCCGTCCTCGGTGTGAGGTCAGGCAGGAAGCTGGCGGGTGGGGATGGCGGCTGCCAAGGTGCTTGGTGAGCCTCCTTTGCTCCGGGGGCTGGTGAGTGCTGGGCTGGAAGTCCTGAGCGCTCTCAGCCCCGTCTGCCGACTCCGTCACCACGTCCCAGGGTGGCGTCGAGCAGGTGATGCTCGTGTCCTGTTGGAGCCTGGAGCACTCGTGGGGGTCCTCTCCTCATGCCTGCTCCTGCAGCCCTGAAACAGGCCTCCCAGCCTAGAGCTCCAGCATGGGCCCAGCGGGTGCAGGAGCTCGGGAACAGAGGTGGACCTTCCCAGATGGTGTGAATTGAACATTTGTGTTCATCTGTTGAAGCCCTCACCCCCAATGTGGCCGTGTTTGGAGATGGGGCCTCCCTGGATGTCATTGAGGTTAAATGAGGTCATGAGGGTGGAGCCCTGATCCTATAGAATTAGTGTCCTCCTCTGGGTTGGAAAGAGTCCCCTGGAGAAGGAAATGGCAACCCACTCCAGTATTCTTGCCTGGAGAATCCCATGGACGGAAGAGCCTGGCGGGCTACAGTCCATGGGGTTGCAAGAGTCGGACATGACTTAGCAACTAAACCAGCACCCCAAGAAGAGACCCAGAGCACCCCCCTCTCTGCCTGCGAGGATACGGGAGGAGACACCATCCACAGCCAAGAGGAGGGTCCTCACCAAGGGAGTGAGCGCACCAGCGCTGGACCCTGGGCTGTGTGCTGGGCACCCGTTTCCTGCAGCCCCTGAGACTATGCACAGGCCAGTCTGCAGTCCCGGAAGAAAGCTGCTCCCCTCTTGTTCCTGGGGATCTCCGAACTTTTACACGTCAACTCTGCTGAGAGCTCAGTGTGAGAAGTGGCCCGCACGCCACCTCCCAGCAGGTCTGTCTTATTATTCAGGGGTTGGAGCAGGACTCCAGATGGAGTTCGACAAGCCTCGTCCTTCCTATTTAAAAATCATAAATCAAGCTGGCAAGCTGTTAGATAAAATATGTTTTCTCCTTCTGCTTTTCACAGATTAACCTTCATAGTGACATAAATTTAAAAGTGTCGACATTTACCGTTTTATATGACTGATAGCTGGCAATATACCAATGTGACTGGAGTTAATTATTATTTGTACACTTGGGTACTGTGTTGATGCCCAATGATATTCAGATAAGTTATAAACATCATTTGTTAATTACTATATATTCCATAAAATGTAATTTTCTTCCCTTCTGTTTAGCAAAATTACTATGCGTGTTGTTACAATCCAGGTTTTTTTTTACATAATTTATGTTCCATTGAGAGTGATCATCTGAATAATTAAGAATTGGATATGTTCACAGTGTACAGAGCCTGGATGGATTTTCATAAAAATGTAAATTAACATAAATTTAAGCATTGAGCTTTTTTCCAAAGGGTTGCAGACACAAGAGCTCCTAAAATTTCTAATCACCCACTCGGAGGCAAAATACTTATTAACATTAATGACCGTGGTAATTTCAAATCACAGTACTTTAACCGGATGTATTTAAATTCAGATTTCTGAAAATTTAATGTCGTCGAATCTTTTTATGAACCTAAAAGGAGTCTCATTTCTGCCACTCAGGTGTCGTGTCTTTCAGTTGCAGCGTGTGAGATCTAGTTCCCTGCGTGTGTGTGCGAGCTCAGTTGTGTTTGCCTCTTTGTGACCCCATGGGCTGTAGCCGCCCAGGCTCCTCCGACCATGGGATTTCCCAGGCAAGAATACTGGAGTGGGTTGCCATTCCCTTCTCCAGGGGATTCTTCCCAACCCAGGGATCAGTCCCAGTCTCCTGTGGCTCCTGCACTGGCAGGCGGATTCTTGCCACTGCTGCCACCCGGGAGCCTCTGTCGTGTCTAGACTTCCGTAGATACGCATTTCGGACGCACGTGGAGTCTTCAACATTGTCAGACGTTCCTCGGAGGCCCCTGCACTGCTGTGACTGTCGTGTCCCTGTAGGGCAGGGATGGGAAAGGAAGGTAGGAGTCATGCCCAGCAGCTCTGTGGGCTGCCCCACCGTGCTCCCACCGCTTCCCTGCCGTCTGGAGAGACGTGGCTTGTGGGCCTGTCTCATGCCTAAGCACTTCCCCTGCTCACGTTCTCTGCAAGCTCAGACGTCCTGTCCATCAGTCTGTCTGTCTGTGCAGCACCGGAGGGTGTGGAAGAGCCGTCCTCCTGTGGAGGTCATCAGAGGACAAAGGGAAGGTGGTTTCCCGCCGGGGGTCACGGAGATGCTCCCTGAACATAGCTTCCTTCCAGGAGTCACCGAGACGCTCCGTGACCTGGCCTGGGCCCCGAGCAGTGGGTGGGTGGGTTGTTGGGTCAGCCAGAGGACAGCATTGCAGGGGGATGCTCACGGTGAGGGCTCTCTGCTCCCGGGAAAAAGCTGGATGACATCCTAAGACGTGCATGAGATTCTCCACCCTGGTCGGCATGAGTGCCTCCTGGGGGCACCTGACGGGGAGTGACTCCGGCACCCCAGGACAGCCTCCTGTTCCCGCATCTCAGCGAGGCTGGGAGCCCCCGGGACAGGCTGAGTGCAGGGGTTCCAAGGAGATGCTCTGTCGGCTGGGTGATCTCTCTGTGGGGTTCCACCAGGTTATGCTGAGGTGAGTCGGACCCAACTTCTGGGCTTGGTGTTTGGACCTCATTCTCCTGGCTGTAGGGGGAAGGCCCTTGGGCTGTTGGACACACATGTCCATTAGGGGGGCTTACCCAGAGAGTGTGCAGGACCAGCTCACACTGGGAGGGTGGCTTGGTGGCCTTAAACCCCTGGAGGGGAAGGTATTTCTTTAAGATCCTTTCCTGGGAAAACAGAAGAAGAAAATGGAAACCATGGTTGCAGGTTCCCTCAGCTTGGGATGATAGGAATTAGACAAAACCCATCCTCAGCTTAAACACTGTCATTACGGGGGATCACAGGACTGGGCTAGACGCAGCCTCACCCAGGGTGCAGCCATGGCCATCCCCCAACAAGTGACCACAAAGCTTCCCGCGGGGTCAGGGACTTGGCGCCTGGACAGAGTACCTCCCCCCAACCCAGGCAGCACCTGATGCCTGGTGCAGAAAGCTATTGGAAGCTCCCATGCTGGATCTGAAAAACTGAACGCCTTTCTGTAACAGACTCATCTGGGTTTTAAGATCTCAGGGACACTTCATCTCTCCAGGATGTCTCAACTTCGCAGCCTTGTTTGATGTGCCCGGTTCCCAGGTTCATTACCTTGACTGCTGCCGGTAACCCATAGTTTGGCTTCCCTGGTGGCTCAGACGGTGAAGAATCTGCCTGCAATGCAGGAGACACAAGAGACTCAGGTTCAACCCCTGGGTCAGGGAGATCCCCTGGAGGAGGAAATGGCAACCCACTCCAGTATTCTTGCCTAGAGAATCCCACGGACAGAGAAGCCTGTCGGGCTACAGTCCATGGGTCGCAAAGTGTCAGACACGATTAACCGAACTAACCCACAATCCATAGATTAGGAAGGGCCTCTGTCAGCCCTTCAAAAGCCAGAGCTTGCTGTTGAGCTGGAACTGCCTTCTGCCAGCCTTCCGTCCAGGGACTCTGCTGTGGTTTGTCCAGACTGAGTGGGCAGCTGGGAGGTGAGCCTGGCAGACTGTTGAGTCTGTTTCATGCCAACACCGTCAGCCAAGCTAGACGCGGCTCACGTACAAAGAGAAGGCTGGCTAATAGCAAAAGGGCACACACCGTGTCCTGGATTCTAAGAGCTTGCAGGCCCTTGGGGGTGCTTTGTCTGGGTGGGTGACGCCTCCCAGGGGAGCCCCAGGGTGTGCGGCTGCACTCCCATGGGGTTCCAGCAGGGGCAGCAAGGAAGGAGGTGCCCTGGCCCAGACCCCAGGCCCCTCACCCCCATCACAGTCTAGTAGCCAGAACTCCCCAGGGGGACCCACACCAGCTGCAGGAGCCTAGGGGCTGCAGGGCACCCAGTGTCTGGAGACCACCAGCCATGAAGGCCGCAGAGGCATGTTTGGATATTGCCTTTTGTGTTTGATCCTGAATACTCTTCAGAACCGGAGGAACTAGATGGGACTAGAGACCTTTGTCCTGACTTTCAGAACTTGGCCCAAGAGAAACTGCCCAGGAGGCTGGCCTGAGGCAGAAATGGCCCAGGAGTTAAGGAGGACCTTGCTTATCTGAGCAGGACCAGGGCAAATCCCTCTGTGCTCTCAGCCCCAGGTCCTCTCAACCTAGCGTGCTGCAAAAAAAGAAAATGTCACCCCAGAATATTATACATGTTTTAATATATATGGGTGAAAATTTTATGTTTCTTTCAGTAATATTTTCATAATATATTTGTTTCTACTGGGCTTCCCCGATGACTCACTGGTAAAGAAACTGCCTGCCAACGCAGGAGACCCAGGTTCGACCCCTGAGTCAGGAAGATCCCCTGGAGAAGGAAATGGCAACCCACTCCAGCACTCTTGCCTAGAGAGTTTCAGGGACAGAGGAGCCTGGGGAGCTACAGTCCATGGGGTTGCAAAAGAGTCGGACATGACTTAGCAATGAAAAAAATGATACTATTTGAGTGGTGGTGGTGGTGGTTTATTCGCTAAGGCCTGTTCGGCTCTTGTGACCCCATGGACTGTAGCCCACCAGGCTCCTCTGTCCCTGGAATTCTCCAGGCAAGAATACCGGAGTGGGTTGCCATTTCCTTCTCCACAGGGTTTGAATGTCTGTTAATACTTAATAGTATTATGTATGAATAGCATATGTAATGTATTTTATATAAACATGTTAGTATGTTTGCATAATACATTTTAATGATATATATTGCATGTATGTAACATTCTGCTTTCTATCCTTCGTCTTCCCTGAGAAATAGGATGGTGCTTGGTTCCCCAGGAAGGAGGTTATGAGACCATCACAGGCAGAGGTCATAGTCCTAAATTGTTTTTAAGTTTTTATCTTTAATTAGAAACATTATACACATGAAAAGTAGAAAAACATAGCAACAGTTCTATTGTGGTTGTTCGGTCATTCAGTTCAGTTCAGTCGCTCAGTCGTGTCCGACTCTCTGCGACCCCATGAATCGCAGCACGCCAGGCCTCCCTGTCTGTCACCAACTCCCGGAGTTCACTCAGACTCACGTCCATCGAGTCGGTGAGGCCGTCGTTAAGTCCTGTCTAACTCTTAGGGAACCCAGGGACTGCAGCATGCCAGACTCCTCTGTCCTCCACAGTCTCTCGGAATGAGTCGGTGATGCCATCTAACCGTCTCATCCTCTGCTGCCCTCTTCTCCTTTTGCCTTCAATCCTTCCCAGCATCAAGGTCTGTGCTAATGAGTCGGCTCTTTGCATCGTCAGGCAGCCAAAGTGTTAGGGCTTCAGCCTCAGCGTCAGTCCTTCCAGTGAATTTTCAGGGTTAATTTCCTTTAGGATTGACTGGATGGATCTCCTTACTGTTCCAGGGACGCTCAGGAGTCTTTTCCAACACCACAGTTTGAAAGCATTCATTCTTCAGAGCTCCGTTTTCTTTGTGGTCCACCTTTCACATCTGTTGATGACTACCGGGAAGACCATAACTCTTTGACTGTACGACCTGTGTTGGCAGAGTGCTGTCTCCGCTTCTTAATATGCTCTGTAGGTCTTTGGTCAGCTGAGTCTTGGCCCCCAAAGACACTAGGCTGTAATCTCTGGACCCCACAAATGGGACCTTATAGTAAATCCCCTGCGTACCAATGAGTTTCTGTACTGAGAACACATTTTTAAGTCCAATTTATTCCAGCAAAGTTAGCCTTGATACCCAACTAAAGCAATCTGTATATAGTCCTGTACTGTAATAGGTTTATAACACTCTTCACACAAATAATACATTAAAAAACAAAACAATAAGGAAAATATTTTTAATCCTAACAGTACAGTACCTTGAAAAGTACAGTGGTAGGGTACATCAGCTGGCATACAGGGGCTGGCGTCGGGCGAACAGGGAAGGAGAGTTACTGACTCAAGGAGGGGGGGAGGCGGGCGATGGCAGAGCTGAAGGGCGGCCAGAGCAGCAGGTGGAGGGCCAGCTGCGCTTTGACCACACCTGACGCTGATGGGCCGCGTGTCACATCTTTGGAAGTTTGCACCCTGACGGTTTGAATGGAGGGGACTTATATTAAGGCAGAGGGGGCTTTGTGAGTGTGATGAAGTTCAGGATCTTGGGGTGGGGGGATGTTTCGGACGATGTGGGGTGGCGCTGACTGTAATCTCAGGGGTCCTCATCAGAGGAAGGCAGAGGGGGTTTGGCAGGTATAGGAGGGCGAAGGCAAGGTGATAGCAATGCAGAGACTGTGAGCGGTGGAGTAGTGGCGCCCCAGAATCTGAGAAAGGCGAGGAGACAGATTCTTCCCTGAACCTCGAGGACGAACCAGCGCTGACCGCACCTTGGCATTAGCCCTGTGTGGCTCGCTTGGGACTTCTTCCTCTAGAACTGTGAGAGAATACCCTTCTGTGGTTTTATCCCAATAATCTGTGGTTATTTGTTACAGCAGCTGCAACACCGCATCTGTTGAGCATCCCAGATTCCTGGAATAAGAGATCTTGTATTTTTTCCTTCTAGACGTTTGTAGTTTTGTTTTTCCATGCTTAAGTCTTTAGCGTGTGTGGCGTTGGCTCATGTGTGGGGAGGTGGGCTCCGTTTCTTATACTTTGCGTGTGAACGGCCCTCGGTGTCAGCATCATGCGTTTATCGGTTCTTTTCCTTCCAACACATGGACACACGTTGCCTTCCCGTGTTTAGAAGGCCTGTCCTGAGTTCTCTGCTCTTCCCGTTGATCTGTGTCTGTCTCTGTAGCAAAGTCATCCTGATCTCGTATTGTAACTGTTGAGGAAGAGTTCGCATCACTTTGTTTCCAAAGTTAGTCCTGGTATTTTTAAAAAATTATGTTTTGACCATGCTGCAAGGCACGTGGAATCTTTGTTCCCTGATCAGGGATTGAACCTGTGCCCCCTGCCTTGGAAGGGTGGAGTCTTCACCGCTGGACTGCCGGGGAAGGCTCTTTCTCCTCTTCTGCAGACTTTACGACCAGAATCAGTTCTGTGAACAGTCCTGCCAGGGCTTCTGTTGGAAGTTGCCTCAAATCTGTTAGCAAATCTGATGTTAAACCCTAGCCTCCATGATTATGGTGGATCTCTCCATTCATCTGGTCTTCCTGTGAAGACCTGTGTCTTTCTTTCTTATTTCGTTGTTCTGAATAATGTCCTGTTAATTTTCTCCATAAAGGTCTAGCGTAGGTTGCTTTAGACACTTTTTCTTATGTGTCTGTGGCTATTGTTGGGACTCTGATAGAATTTTTAATGTTTTTAAGTTATTTATTGCAAATGTAGCAACTTAGTTTACTTTGTGTATTAATTTCTTATCTAGCACTTGCTGAACATTTTCACTGGTTTAAATAATCTATTTCCAAGCGCTCGTGTCTTTTCCATGCAGAGAAGCCCAGTGTCTGAAAAATGGTTCTCTCCCCGCACCTTTTTAACCTGAAACAGTGTATCCATGTTGTTGGCTTGTGTGTTGGTTATATTGATGGCTGCTACAGGATTGGGGCAGATTCACTGTTCCAGTTAGGGAAATGCTCCTTTGTTTTGATCTTCTAGATGTTTGGGGTCTGACTGAGGGGGTTTCCTTTCCTAGCCCCCTGACATCCACCCTGTGGCTGTCAGAGTCCAGGCCTCTGGTCCCCACGGATGCAAGGGCTATCGAACAACAGCTTGGGTTTGAGAGGGGCTGGGTGGGGCCGCTTCCCAGCAGAGAAGGTCGTGACCTGTTAGTCCTCGTGTCCTAATATCCCAGGGAGCCCTTTTCTTAAGTGTGAATGGATTCTTGCTTCTGCAAAAGTGTTCGATGAGTGAGCCACGTGTTTCGTGATGAGGTTAGGGGCGGGGTCACTGCTTGGTCAGAATCGCTTCATTTATGCTGGAAGAAAACCAAACTATGTGCCTATGATAGAAAGCAGGCCTTCGTTAGAATCGCGTGGCCCTGTTTACACTGGAAACAACCCTGACCCTGGAGAAGTTCGAAGGCAAGAGGAGGAGGGGGTGACAGAGGATGAGATGGTTGGACAGCATCACTGACTCAGTGGACAGGAATTTGAGCAAACTCCGGGAGAGAGTGGAGGACAGAGGAGCCTGGCGTGCTGCAGTCCGTGGGGTCGCAGAGTTGGACACAACTGAACAACATTTACAGCAGAAGCTCAGATGGGAGCCCCCTGCAGCCCCAACTGGAAACCCAGCTGGCTCTCTCCAGGAGGCGGGGAGCCGGAAGCTGTGGGAACCCCGCTCCTATAGTCCAAGGAGCACAGGCTCCTGAGGGAATTCTGCCGCGTGGAAGTGAAGTGAGTCCATCTTGTGAACGTTCCAAATCCCAGCCTTTCTGTTAACCCACCCAGAAGGCCTCTCGATACCTCGCACGCCAGTAACCACACAGAACACACCAGGAAGGCGCATGATCCTCCTCCTTACCGTCAGTGATCCTCAACGGAGACATTTTAATTCAAGCATCTGGCTCGTCAGTAGCTATTTTTCTGATCTGGGGAGGCCGATTTTGGCCCAAGGATATTGAGTAGCGGTAATACCCCTGGAGCCTTTTTCCTCTGGGCAGAGGGGTGGTTCCAGTTCCCTGCCGTCCAGGTCTTTACCCAGTAAGCGTCCAGGGCGGTTGTGCTCGGCAGGGAGCTGGGCTCTGCGGGACATGCCCTGGAGGCATGAGACACATCTGCTGCGGGAGGTGACATTTGTCCGCTTCAGGAACAGGTGATTCAGGGGTTAAGTGGTTTTGGGAAAGTATTGCATCAGCCAGTCTGAGAGATGACCACAGAAAGCACTCCAGTAAATTCTGCAGTAAAGTGATTGGGCTTCTCTGGTGGCTCAGACAGTAAAGAATCTGTCTGCATTGCAGGAGACCTGGGTTTGATTCGTGGGTCTGGAAGATCCCCTGGAGAAGGGAATGGCTACCCACTCCAGTATTCTCGTGTGGAGGAGCCTGGCGGGCTACAGTCCATGGGGTCTCAAAGAGTCGGACGCGACAGAGCAGCTAGAACTTTGACTTTCAAAGTGATTGGTGCATGTTTGTTTAATCTAGTTACGTTTCCCAAACTCCTGTGGCCGGGGATGGACTGGAGTGTCTATGATGGCGTGGTTTTCGGGACACTAGGTGAGAGCCATCGGAGGTTAACGGGGAGGTGTGGACAGCGGGGCTTCCCAGGAGAGAGGGAAGGAAGGTGTGTGTGGTCTGCTGAGCCAGGTGTGAAGGAAGGACTCGGGGAGCTAGGGAGAGACTCAGGGCAGACGAGGTTACCAGCAGTTCATGGAAGAGAGAGGACAGCTATCCTTCTTGGAGTTCATCCGCAGATGCAGGAAGGGACAGACATGGAGTTTATTCTAGACAGTGGTTTCAGAAGAAAGCCCGTCTGGATGGCGATTCTCCTCAGAAATGTGGTTCCTTCGTCTAGCTGAGAATGTCCAGAGGTCCTCACCCTGTTCCCATTCCCTGTGGTTGCCATAGCAAAGGCCCACAGCCTGGGGGCTTAGACAGCACACACTGCCTGTCTCCAGGCCTGGAGGCTGGAATCCCAGACCCGGGTGTGGGCGGGGCTGGTCCTCCTGAGGCCTCCCTCCTGGGCGTGTGGACGGCCGTGTCTTCACAGGGTCATCCGTGTGTGTGTGTGTGTGTGTGTGTGTGTGTGTCCTCACAGGGTCATGTGTGCGTGCGTGTGTGTGTGTGTGTCCTCACAGGGTCATCTGTGTGTATGTGTGTGTGTGTCTGTGTGTGTGTCCTGACTTCCTTGTCTGATAAGGACACCGTGTGTGTGTTTGTGTCTGTGTGTGTCTGTGTCTGTGTGTCTGTGTGTGTGTGTGTGTGTGTGCCCTGACTTCCTTGTCTGATAAGGACACCGTGTGTGTGTCTGTGTGTGTGTCTGTGTCTGTGTGTGTGTGTGTGTGTCCTGACTTCCTTGTCTGATAAGGACACCGTGTGTGTCTGTGTGTGTGTCTGTGTGTGTGTGTCTGTGTGTCCTGACTTCCTTGTCTGATAAGGACACCGTGTGTGTGTGTGTGTGTGTGTGTGTGTGTGTCTGTGTATGTGTGTCTGTGTGTGTGTGTCCTGACTTCCTTGTCTGATAAGGACACCGTGTGTGTGTGTGTGTGTCTGTGTGTGTGTGTGTCCTGACTTCCTTGTCTGATAAGGACACCGTGTGTGTGTGTGTGTGTGTGTCTGTGTGTGTCTGTGTGTGTGTGTCCTGACTTCCTTGTCTGATAAGGACACCGTGTGTGTGTGTGTCTGTGTCTGTGTCTGTGTGTGTCTGTGTGTGTGTGTGTGTCCCGTGTGTGTGTCCCCTGTGTGTGTGTGTGTGTGTCCCCTGACTTCCTTGTCTGATAAGGACACCGTGTGTGTGTGTGTTTCTGTGTGTCTGTGTCTGTGTGTGTGTGTGTCCTGACTTCCTTGTCTGATAAGGACACCGTGTGTGTGTGTGTGTCTTGACTTCCTTGTCTGATAAGGACACAGTGTGTGTGTGTGTCTGTGTCTGTCTGTGTCTGTGTGTGTGTGTGTGTCCTGACTTCCTTGTCTGATAAGGACACTGTGTGTGTGTGTGTGTGTGTCTGTGTGTGTCTGTGTGTGTGTGTCCTGACTTCCTTGTCTGATAAGGACACCGTGTGTGTCTGTGTGTGTGTCTGTGTATGTGTCTGTGTGTGTGTGTGTGTCCTGACTTCCTTGTCTGATAAGGACACCGTGTGTGTGTGTGTGTCCTGACTTCCTTGTCTGATAAGGACACCAGTCATTGTTAAGTCACTGAGTCGTGTCTGACTCTTTGTGACCCCGTGGACTGCAGCACAGCAGGCTTCCCTGTCCTTCACTGTCTCCCAGAGTTTGCTCAAGTTCATGTCCGTTGAGTCGGTGATACCATCTGACCGTCCATCCTCTGCCGCCGCCTTCTCCTTTGCCTTCCATCTTTCTAGCATTCGCTGGGGAGGGAATGGCAAACCCCTCCAGTGTTCTTGCCGTGAGAACCCTGTGAACAGTACAAAGAGGAACGTCAGACAGGGCCCACCCTAGTGACCTCATTTTACCAAGATCACCTCCTGAAAGTCCTGAACTCCAAACACCGCTGCCTTCTGGGGTGCTGGGGGTCAGGGCCCCAACATGTGAAGTTGGAGGTGGGGGGACATGGCTGCTGCCACGCTGGTGGGCAGGGTCTGCGGTCACACCTCCCCCTGGCCTGCGCTGTGGCAGAGGACACTGCCCTCACGGGTGGGGTGGCTGCCGTGTGGTGCCAGCTGGGCTGCAGCTGCGGTCCCTCTGCTAGGAGCAGTTGGGAGAGCGGCTTCCCGCAGGGGTCCTGGGAAGAGGCGGCGTGTGACCTGAATCCTGGTGTCTCCCCGCCCTCGTGGGTGTGGTCTGATCCAGTTACTGGGGGGCTGGCGCAGCAGAAGCTTCCAGGGCCGCCCCCACCCCCACCCCAGGAGTGCTGCAGTGCCTCCCGTCCCTTCTCAGTGAGTGTGCTGTGTGGGTGCAGGGGAAAGTGTGTGTGTGTGCTCGGTCGTGTCCGACTCTGCCACCCTGTGGACTGTAGCCCCCAGGCTCCTCTGTCCCTGGGATTTCCCAGGCAAGAACACCGGAGTGGGCTGCCGTTTCCTTCCCTAGGGGAATCTTCCTGACCAGGGGACTGAACTTGTGTCTCCTGTGTCTCCTGCATTGACAGGTGGGCTCTTTACCACTGAGCAACCTGGGAAGCCCGAAGGGAAAAGCAGTGCAGATTTAAATGAACACCGAGACACAGGCGTGATTTTCTCTCACCTCCCAGGTGCCTTCAGCCTCTGCCTGGCCCGCTGCCGCCGAAAACCCCCTGCTCTGCACCCCCAGCCCCTGTCAGCCTGTGTTAACTTACCGTCATCTGTTAGTGGCTTTCCAAGGGTGTGGCAGAGCCTGGGCCCCTCCCGAATCTAGTTCTAGACCTACCGGTTCTGGTGGAGGCTGTTGCCAGTCCTTGGCCATGACCTTGACCTGAGTTCTCACGTCTGCACAAAACCCCAGAGCAGCCCCTGGGAGAGCAGGGTTCCACTGCTGTGAGGACCAGCCGGTTTAGTATATTTGGACGTACAGAGTAAATGAATAGTCACAAAACCTCGCTTCCAGTATGTTAAAGATGTCAGGTGTCTGTTTGAGATTCCACTTGAATAAAAGCTTTTTTTTTTTTTTGCAAAAAACCACATTTGTGTGTGTGTCTATTAACCGTGGCCCACCAGGCTCTTCTGTCTGTGGAGTTGTCTAGGCAAGATTACTGGAGTGGGTAGCCATTCCCTTCTCCAGGGGACCTTCCCAAGCCAGGGATCGAACCCGGGTTTTCTGCATATCAGGCAGATTCTTTACTGTCTGAGTCAGCAGAGCAGCCCCATATATGTACACACACACATGTAAAATAAACCAGAGCTGATGGAACCTCTGCCTTTTTATCGGTGACCTTCACATGTGTGACTCTTGCAGCTTTGACCCTGGTAAAGTCCTTCTGTTTTTACTGTGTCTTCTGTCCCAGGTCAGCTTTCAGATTTTCTCTATGTCTGAGGAAGAAGCCAGGAGGAAAACTTAGCTACCTGTTCCTCACGGGTGTTAGGGGACTCAGGAGACAGTTTGAGATTTTATGTTTTCTTGGAACAATTGTGTGCTTTCTTGGAACATTTCTGCAGCAAAATGTGGAGTTTTTGTTAAAATTGCTTTTCCCACTGTTACTTTCTTTTGAGCTTATTAATAGTTGCCCAGCAGGGCCAGTGGAGCAAACACATTCCAAGAGATGTTGAACTTTATCGGCTTGAATTTGTATAGTTTGGTATTTTCCCTGAGAGGTAGTTACACTAGAAATGTCTGCCCACAGGTGGTGAGTGACCTTCCCTTGCGGGCCCTGCTGCTGACTTTTCCTGGGGAAGCTGGTTTCCTCTCCTCAGAGCATCTCCCCCCCGCCACAGGCTGGAGAAGCCCTTCCACCTGCCATGGCATTGCCTCATGAGATGCAGGACACCCGCTTCTGTGTGAATTTCAGATTGCTAGTGTTTTAGTGCGAGTACCTGATGGCTCAGCAGGTAAAGAATTCGCCTGCAGTGCAGGAGACAGAGGAGTTGTGGGTTTGATCCTGAGTCGGGAAGACCCCCTGGAGAAGGAAATGGCAACCCTCTCCAGTATTCCTGGCTGAAAACTGCCATGGACAGAGGAGCCTGGCGGGCTACAGTCCAATGGGTTACAAAGAGTCGGACACGACTAAGTACCTTGCACCCCATGTCCTGCCCGGTATTTAGGAAGTACTTAGGATAAAACGTATCCGTTGTTTATCCAAACTGCGAGAGTCCCCGGGTACCCTCTGTGTCACCCACGGCCCCAACCACAGTTAATAATTAAGCGTTTCCCCAGGTGTTTGCTTTTCCCGTGGATCAGCTGATCGAGTTACGCAAGCTCCTTTTTAAGGTCAGGACCAGCCTGCTGGGGCTTTTGGCCTGAGCTCCCAGGACGTCCTGGGAAGAAGTGGGCGCGGGTCTGCCTTTTCCCCTCAGACCCGTCCAGTGGGTTTCAGTGGCAGACGTGTCCATGCGTGAGCATCTCCCCTAAGCTGATGTGGTAGCAGCGGTGGCTCCTTGTGGCCAGGTGAGGACTGGGTGACAGGGGTCTGGGGGACACAGGGCGCCTTCCCCTCAGCTGTCGGATCTGTTCCCAGAGTTGATGTGTGTGTATTGATTTGTGTGTGACACAGACATCCTTAAACCACCCCCACCCCTGCCTTTGGTTTTCTGGAAGGAAGACCTGGGTCAGGTACACTTTACTGTCCAGACTGAGTGTCCACAGTGGGTCACCAGCCTGGGGGCCGCGGCTGCAGAGCCACCCTGGAGAAACAAGGCGTGGCCAGCGTCTGGACAGTCCCAGTGTTTGCCTGTCGTCTGACCTGTCTCAGAACCACCTCTGGACCTGGACCCGCGGGCTGTTCCCACGCCCTGTGCCACAGCAGCTGTTGGTTAGTTGCTCGGTCGTGTCTGACTCTTTGCGACCCCTGTGGACTGTAGCTGCCAGGCTCCTCTGTCGGTGGAATTCTCCAGGCAAGGACACTGGAATGGGTTGCCATTTCCTTCCCCCAGAGTTTGCTCAAATTCGCATCCGTTGAGTCGGTGATGCTCTCTGACCATCTCATCATCCACTGCCCCTCTCCTTTTGCTTCAGTCTCCCCCAGCATGAGTCTCGGAGCATCTAAAGGTCACATCCATCAGGGGGACTTCCCTGGTGGTCCAGTGGCTAAGGTGATGCACTGCCAGTCCAGGGGGCCTGGGTTCCATCCTTGGTCAGGGAACTAGATCTCAAATGCCCTAACTAGCACCTGGCGCAGGCAAATAAATATTAAAAAATAAGGATAATGTCGATATTGGGGCCTCACCTTGACCAGTTGAGTCAGACCTCCTGGCACCACCGTTTTTTAGAAGAAGATCCAAGGTAACTTCCTGTGCAGCCAGGATGAAGAAACACTGCCCTAGAGGATTGCTGTTCAGTTTACAAGTTGTGTCCGACTCTAACCCTGTGGACTGCAGCACACCAGGCTTCCCTGTCCCTCACCATCTCTTGGAGTTTGCCAGGTTCATGCCCATTGAATCGGTGATGCCATCCAACCATCTCACCCTCTGCTGCCCGCTTCTGCTTCTGCCTTCAATCTTTCCCAGCATCAGGGTGTTTTCCAATGAGTCGGCTCTTCGCATCAGGTGGCCAAAGTATTTGAGCTTAAGCATCAGTCCTTCCAAAGAATATTCAGAGTTGGTTTCCTTTAGGATTGACTGGTTTGATCTCCTTGCCGTCCAGGGGACTCTCAAGAGTCTTTTCTAGCACCACAGTTTGAAAGCATCACTTCTTGGGCGCTTGGCCTTCTTTATGGTCTGACTCTCTAGCCCACGGCAGTAAACGTGCAGAGTGGTAACCACTGGACCACCAGGGAGTTGGCCTGTTCTAGAGGATATTAAAACCTGGAAACCTAGTTGGAAATGATTATATGTATATATGCAACTCTATAATGGTACTTCCCTGGTGGCTCAGACGGTAAAGAATCTGCCTGCAACATAGGAGACTCAGGTTAGATTCCTGGGTCGGGAAGATCCCTGGAGAAGGAAATGACAAGCCACTCCAGAATTCTTGCCTGGGAAATCTCATGGACAGAGGAGCCTGATGGGCTACAGTCCGTGGGGTCGCAAAGAGTCATACATTACTGAGCAACTAAAGCAACACACACAATAATGTAGTACATAATTTATATTTATAATATATTATGATAATTGTGTGTATATAATTATCACAATATATTATAATAACATACAATTATTTCCATATTACAATTATAATTGTAACTGTGTTCTGTATTATATAGTATATATGTGGCATATAATTATGCCAGGCACTTATTTTTTCCTGTGTCAATGGTGAATGAGTGAAGGCAGGAATGGACGTGTTGGTGGAAGGCGCAGCCAGGCTGGCTGGGACCTCCCTAAGGTAGAACTCGGGGTGGCCGGACCCTGTCCTCGGCCTCAGACGCTCCCTGCTGTCTCCAGTCTGTGCTCTTGTATGGTTGGAAAAATAAGAAACTCAGATGGCAGAGGCGTTTGTCAGTGAATTCAGGAGTCACCGGGTGCTCTGAAGTTTCAGTGGAGGATGGGATGTACTTTGGAAATTTTAGGCTTCCCTGGTGGCTCAGATGCCAAAGAAGCCACCTCCAATGCAGGAGACCCAGGTTTGACCCTGAGTGGGGAAGATAACTCTGGAGAAGGGAATGGCAACCCACTCCAGTGTTCTTGCCTGGAGAATCCACGGACAGAGGAGCCTGTGGGCTACAGTCCATAGGGTCAGAGTCGGACATGACTGAGCGACTATTTTCACTTTGTATTTTACTTTAAGAAATGAAACCCTTCCTGGGTGATACTGGTAATCTGCTGTCTGAGATGTTTAACCGGGGACCCCTCACGGGAGGTGTGAAGTCAGAAGATCGAGGAGGAGGCCAGGCTGGGGGGTTGGGTGGATCAGTTCGTGGCTACGCAGACTTGAGGCCCGCGGGCCAGGGAGAGAGCTCACAGGAGGTCTGACTGTGCAGAGTGTCTTGGTTCTGGGAGGACCTGGGGAGGAGGGCCGGCTGGCCTGGGGAGTCGCAGCAGCTTGCTGCAGCCCCGGGTGCTGCATGGCCGACCTCAACCAGGCCAGATTTTCCTGGTGGTCAGGATGAACCAGATATTGGGCTTTTCATGTGAACCTTGGGTCAGGGCTCATTCAGCCCCCCTGTAGGTCGGGCATAGCAGTGTTTATGGACCCCATGTCCGAGGACGATCTGGGTGCTCTTGGCGGTAGGGGAGCCCCTGACCTAGTCATGCTCTTGCTTTTCCCTGGGTGTGGGGCGGGTGCATTTTCCGGGGTGGCGTCTGCACTTTGCTGGGCTTTGTGTGTCTAATCAGTGGCTGGGAATGTCCTGGGACCTGGTGGCCCAGCAGAGAAGCACTTCCATGGGTGTCCACTGACCTTAAATGAACTCTGGAGGTCAATGGTGGGCGTCAGCCTTCTCAGACTGGACACCGAGTTGGCCCTGGCTGAGCTGTGTCCTGCCTGGGACTTTTCTGAGGCTCATCACCCCAAAATGAATGGCTTCCGGGGGCCACGCAGCCCAGCCGCTGGGGTAGTTGGCCAGGTGACCATCTTCCTCCCCTCCCCTCCCTCTTGCTTCCCACCCCCCTTCTACTGTGAAATATTTCCAGCGCAAAGAGACGCATGGAGAACAGCGTCGCAAGCGTCTGTGGCCCACGCTTGTTGAAGTCTGGCTTTCTGTCTCGTCACCTGGAACCGTTTCAAAGAAACCGAAGTTACAAGTGACGTCTCAGGCGCTGTGACCCCCTTTCTGCTCCCCCCGCCCCCAACTTGGGCATTCCTATCGCTGTGGGTGCGTCTGCCCCGTCACTCACGTCAGGTGCACTTCAGGCTCCAGACGGGCCTGCGTCTTCCCAGCCTTTGTGAACAAGCCCACTGTGTCTGAATGGCCCTTTCTCAGGGTTCCATTCGGGGCCCTGCCTGGGTCGCTGGGGTCCATGCTGCTCTCAGATGGGCTGTCCGTGGGGAGAAGAGACCACACCTTGGGCAGGCAGACCTGGAATGTCTAGGGTGGCGTGTGAGCTGGGTTAGCCAGTACACCCCGTTTTGCAGGGAAGAGCCTGGGACATCTTTCTTGTTCACGTGAGCTTGAACTTTGACTTCCTTTACAGAGTTCACACAGAAGTGCCGTTGCTGGTTTGGCATGCACACCCCCCAGGACCCCTGGTTATCTCAGGTTTTACCCTGACCTTTCTGACCGCTGCCTACAGAGCTGGGGGTGTCCCATGGGCAGGTTTTAGCCTGACCTTTCTGACTCCTGCCCACAGACCTGCGGGGTGTCTCGTGGGCAGCCTGCCCCCCAGTTCTGTCCTGCTAACGCCCGTGGAATGAGGTAGCAGTTGGCCCCCTCACCTGTCTTCGCCGGGGGGCTTTGATTGCACTCGATGGTGAGGGAGCTGCCCCCCCAGCCTCTGCAGGCTCTTGGGGACCCCCCAGCCCTCCCCCATCAGCCTGCCCCCATCAGCCTTTGGGTTCTGCTGTGCTCCTGGGCCTGGAGATTATCTCATTTCTGAGCCTGGCCCTGCGTGCTGGGTCTATTTTTACACAGTACCTATCATTGCTGTGTTTGAAGCAGAGGGGGTTATTATAGCAGGAGCTCGCTACCCTTCTGACCCAAAGCCCGCATCTCTCTTCCTGCTGCTCTTCCTCCAAGAAAAACAAAGAGAGCTGTTCCTCTTACTCCCGAGTGTTGCAGACCGCCCCACCGTCCCTTTGGTCCGTCCCCGTAAGCTGTGGCTGCGGCCGCAGTGAGTTCGGGCTCCTTTTAAGCGCTGGGTTTCCAAGCGCCAGGGCAGGGCTCTCGGGGGCCCCCACAGGCCCTGACTTGGACTCCGGGAGGGGGTGGGGGTGTGTGGAGGTGTGTGTGTGTTACCCACGCAGGTCGCCCAGCCTGCGATCACGCCTCCGACACCGGTCTCCGCCACAACCCCGGCTTCCTCCTCGAGCCTCCCCTGATGTCTGTCTCCCTCCTCCCCTCTCCGTGCAGACACGTGCAGCCATGCCACGGAGCCCCACGTCCAGCGAGGACGAGATGGCCCAGAGCTACTCAGACTCCTCAGAGGAGTCGGACTCGGACAGTTCCAAGGAGGAGACCATCTATGACACCATCCGGGCCATGGCCCAGAAGCCGGGCGGCGCCAGGGTGGAGGAGGGCCAGGCCCACACGCTGGTGCTGCGCGTCATCATTGAGGACCTGCAGCAGACGGTGAGCCCACCCGCCCGCCGCCTGCCCGCCCTCCTGCCTTGCGGCCCACGGCAGGCGTGACCTGGGCTCCAGGGGCCTCTGCTTGCCCCTGCCCCGCCGGTTCTGAAGGCCCTGCTGCTCCTGCCCCCTCCCCACGAGCGCCCCGCCCAGCCCCTCCTGCTGGGTCCTCCTCCCCCTCCCTCTCCCTGCTCGCTGCACCTACTATGTGCAGGGACGGAGCCCAAGCCTCTGAGCACAGAGCCCAGCCTTGCAGAGGCAGCGAGCACAGTAGGCGCCTTAGTAAACGAGCTGCCCGCCCTGGGTAGGCCCTGCCGCCTCCCATGGCACTGGGGCTCCTGCTTCCTGGAGTCTGCAAGCTCTGCCCAGCATGCCCTTCCCTGCCCTGCCCGCTGGCAGCCCCTGAATCGTCCCTCGAGGTCCAAGCCCCGTTCTGCCTGAGGCACACAAGGGGGACATTCTTTCTACAGTGAATTTGCATGAGGCCCCTGTGGCCACAGTGGGCGCAGGAGACGGGTCTCCCTGGCCGTGGTGCTGTTTCGGGGGCCTTGGAGAACGCAGGAGAGGCTCCCTCTGGGGTGGGCAGGACAGGTGGCAGGGCGGCACGCTGAAGCTGGGTGGGCGGAGCCTGGCTGGGGTGGGGGGCTGCACCAGGCATGGGGGCGTACCCTTCGGGCTGGGCGAGCCTGTACCTGAGCCCCCTGCAGAGTCACGTCCAGGGTCTGGCTGATGGATATGGCGTCCAGGCCCGCTGGGAGGCTGGGAAGGTTTGGTGACCCCAGGAGGGGCCTACCAGAGTCTGGCAGGCGGCGCACAGACCCACAGTCGGGCCGAGTGGGCGCCTCCCGGTGGGGATTCTTGTCTCTTGGAATCAGGTGACTGGGGTCTTAGCGCATGCTGGGTGGGCTCCCCTCCGGGGCATCTCCTTTCTTGTCATCTCTGCTCCTTAGGTCTCTGTGGGGCTGGTGTGCCCGAGAGGACCCCTTACGTTAGAGTTTAGAGAGGAGGTGGGAGAGGCAGGGCTGGGAAGGGTGCAGACTGGGCTGGGGCGGGTGTAGACAGCCTCTGGGAGGCCCCAGTCTGTGAGCTTGAAGGCCCTGCTTGGAAAGGGCCTGGCTGGGATCGGAGGGACTGGGGAGGCCTGCGGCGCCACCTCCTGGCCCACTGGTGCCAGTGCGGCCCTTGGGCTCTGACCGCAGGCCCAGTCTCCTGTGCCTCCGGTCTCCCAGGAAACCCCTGCTCCAGGGAGGGGCCCAACCTGGGCCGCGGGTGCTGTGCCCCGGGGTCATCTCACGACCCCACCTTCCAGGGAGGGCTCGGGAGGACCTGAGCCCTAGAACTGGCCTGGCAGCAGGGCAGGCCCAGCGTTCATTCTTCCGTGTCATCTGACATCTCTTACGGAAGTTACGTGATTATTATAAAAGCTTCAGATCATATGGAAAAGCACAGACGCCAGCTCCAGGAGCGGTTGTCGCTGATGTTTCATGAACATTTCAGACGTGTCTCTCCAAAGGGTTGCAGGTAATGGGTATTCTGGATAAGCACAGACTCAAAGTACACACGCTGTTAATAAAGCAGCCTCATTAAGGTGACTTAATTTGAAAGTAAAAGGAGAAAAAGTCAATGAAGAAAAGCTGGACTTTAGTAATTTTCTTTTCCACAAGAGAGACTGTTTCCAAATGAATCTATCAAGTTAAAAGAAATGATTACAAAAAACACTGGAAGGCTGATCTCTTTATTGGTTTTTATTTTTGATTACAGTATTTTTCCTCTTTTTTTTTTTTGGCTGTAAGGAGCTTAGTGTTCTCTCCCTGTGTATTGGGGGTGGATTAAACTAATTGCTGTAATAAACAGCCCTCCAAACCTCAGGCACCTGACACATAGATGTTGTATTTCTCAGTCCCCTGGGGATTGGCAGGGATGAGGAGGGGGTGGTTCGCATCCATGCAGCCATTCAGGGACTCAGGCTCCCTGGACTCTGGAGTCCTTCTCGGGTCTCTCAGAGGGAGGGAAGGAGGAAACTCCTGGACCACATCTCTCTTCCCGTCTTCCTGTGCTCTTGACCTGCAGCTGACCACATGCTTCTGCACCTGACCCATGCTTTTGACCCATGTACCTGGCCGCAGAGGAGGCTGCAGAACGCAGTTGAGCTCTGAGGCTGGGAAGGAAAAGGTCAGTGTGTGGAGAACAAGCAGCTGTTTGCACGTGCCCACACACACACACAGACACTCACACACTCACACACACACACAGACACACACACTCACACACACGTACACACACACATACACACAGACACACACACTCACTCACACACACATACACACACACACAGACACACACTCACACACACACATACACACTCACTCACACACACACACACTCACACACACACTCACACACACACACACTCACACACACACTCACACACACATACACACACACACACTCACACACACACACATGTGGGGCCTCTCCTCCCCACCTAGCACACACACACACACACTCACTCACACACACACGTACACGTGGGGCCTCTCCTCCCCACCCACCGATTCTTGCTGGTGTGGAGCGCTCTGCCCGGGGTCACCGTCCACCCCACGTGACGCCTGTCCTGCTGCAGCCTTCAGAGCCCTGGGGTCTCAGTCCCTCTCCCAGGGTCACTGCTCATTGTGGGGTGCACAGCGGCCTCCTCTCGTCACTGCTCTGTATTCCGCCCCACCTCTTACGTGGATGGAGCTGACCATCCAGGGTTTTCCCAGGAGGAGGTCTTGGGGGCAGTGCTTCCCCAGTGACCGGCCCGCTGGTCTCACCGCTGGTGGTCGTGATGCTCTTTGAAGTCCATTGCCCGCGGGGGCTGCAGTGAGCGAGGGTCCCGAGTGCCTCTGGCTGCATCCTCTGTGGGCCAGTGCACAGCCCTGTTGCGTCTGCGTTTTTGTGTCAAGAGTATTATTTAATACATATGGCTGACTCAGGATTAGCTCCAGGCTCACGGCCAGCAGCCTCTGACTCACACCTGGAGGAGCTCACCTGACACGTGATCTCTCCCCAAGGCTCATCACTGCCTTCTTGTCCGTGGACACCAGACCCCGCTTCAGCTCTGTGCCTAGGGGCCATTTTAAACCTCAGAACCACCAACAAAAAGCCCCAAAATGCAAAACAGGGCCCTGAATAGACCTGGATAAAGACACTTGTTAATAAGATCGCAGCGGACACAGAAGGGAGCTAGCTGGTCCTCTGCTCAGACCCGGCTGGGGACCGGCATGTCTGCTCTGTGTCTGCAAGTGGTCACAGCGGTGCTGCTCATATCGATTTGAGGTTACCAGTAAATTTTAGCAAGTAGGCAAATCCCCAGATACATAATCCACAAAGAATAAGAACTGTGTACATGGACATGTCAGTTTGTATGTGGTTTTCCTGTGTAATCTTTGAGCCATAGTTCCTGCCCCATGTCACCCCAGACCTACAGGGACGATAGTCTGCTTGCCCTGAACTTGTGCTAGATGTATCTTGTACAGGACTTGATTTTTTTCCTTTACTGGATTCCTAAAGAGTTGACTTCAGTTACTAACCCAGGTGGCTCAGATGGTAAAGCATCTGTCTGCAGTACGGAGACCTCGGTTGGATCCCTGGGTGGGGAAGATCCTCTGGAGGAGGGCATGGCAACCCACTCCAGTATTCTTGCCTGGAGAATTCCATGGGCAGAGGAGCCTGGCAGGCTGCAGTCCCTGGGATCACAAAGAGTCGGACATGACTGAGTTGACAAGCGCCCAGGAAGTGTTTGGTGCCGGCCATTCTGTTTTTCCTGAAGAAGTCTGCTTCCCAGATTTTCCCTTTTTCCCCTTTCTCCCTCTGGGAGCTGTTCTCTGTTTTAATGACAGTTTCCCCTTTTTATTGAAATACAGTTGACTTACAGTGTTGTGTTAGTTTCAGGCTTATAGCAAAGTGATTCAGTTACACACATACATACATCAATATGCTTAAATATCTGTTCTCTTTCAGATTCTTTGCCCTTAAAGGTTATTGCCAAGTTGAGTGCAGTTCCCTGTGCTCTGCTGTAGGTCCTTCTTGGTTGTTTTATGTGTGTGTGTTGGTCCCAAACCCTTAATTTATCCCTCTCCCACCTTTCCCTTTGGTGCCATAAGTTTATTTTCTATGTCTGTGAGTTTGTTTTCTGTATGAGTTCCTTGGTATCTTTTTTAGATTCCACGTGTAAGTGGTATCCTGTGGTGTTTGGTGACTTACTCCACTTAGGATGGGCATCTCTAGGTCCATCCACGTTGCTGCACATGGCGTTATTTCATCCTTTTTGTGGCTGAGTGTATTCCATTGTGCGTCTCCTTTGTACATATATCTGTGATGGGCACGTAGGTCACTTCCAGGTCCCGGCTGTGGTAAATGGCTCTGCAGCTCACACTGAGCTGCACGTGTCTCTTTGAATTGTGATTTCCTCCAGACGCGTGCCCAGGAGTGGGGTTGCTGGATCACATGGTAGTTCTGTTTCTAGTCTTCTCGCGCCTCCGTCCTGTTCTCCGTCGTGCGAGTGCAGTCACTTTTGATACCGGCTTTCCCTCCCCCTGCTGTGTCATCTTTCCCTCTTTGCTTTGGTCGCCCAGCATTTCCCGTTTGTCCTTTCTTTATGGTATTTTCAGGCACACCCGTTCTGACTTCTGGTTGATCCCTGATCACTGTTTGTTTTTGTAGCCCCGCGCTTGCTCTTTTTGGAAATCATTCTTCCGAGTTGTTGTTTGTTTGGAGGAGGTTTCGCGGCTTATTATTTTCCCCTGGCACAGCGTCCTGAGCTCTCTCTTTTCCTAATGGGGTGTGTTTTCATCCAGAGCAGGTGAACCTGTGTCTGATTTTTACATGCCGTCCTTCCTTTTCTCTGTTTCTTTTCCTGCAACACCGCCCTTATTTCTGCAGTTTCTCCTGACCTGCCTCTGGTTTGTCAGTGACTGGAACTTCTGTTTGTTCTGGTCTCGAGAGTGAGTCAGACTTGGGGGTCTGTCTGTTGGCCCCTTTAGACACAAGGCCCGGGGGCAGGGAGTGTTGAGTCTTTTTAGAAGGTCCAGTCTCTCTTTTCTGAGGCTTCCTGGTGCAGGGAGCTGCCCTCTTCTTGTGGAGGGACACCCCGGACACTTCCACTCAGAAGCCCTGCCAGGAGGGGTCTGTGCAGGATAGTCAGCCCCAGGGGGCTCCTTTGTCCCGTCAACCCCTGCTCAGTCAGAGGAAGGAAGAGAAGGACCTTGGGTTCACATCGGTCAAGATTTGAGTATCGTAGTGCATAATGTCTGGATTTTTAGATACTTCCCTTGCAGTCCAGTGGCTAAAAATCCACACTTCCAATGCAGGGGGTGAGGGTTTGATCCCTGGTCAGGGAACTAAGATCCCACATGTCACAGGATGTGGCCAAAAGAAACCCCCAAGAAATACCTGGATTTTTGTCCCCGCCACAAACTTTGGGGGATTCTCCCCTCGGAGGGCTCGGTTTCCCTGGAGTATCCAAGGGGGGTTTCTGGCCATCGGTCATGCCTGTTTAGACTTTGGATACTTTCATTGTTTGGGGTCACTGGGTCAGACTGACTTCACCCCTTCTTGGCCCCCGGGTGCAGCCCTGCTTATCCCGGCGGGGCGCTGGAGTGGGGACCTGGTGACCCCTCCCCGCCGCCCCCGGCGTGGATGGATCCTCACACTGCAGGTTTAACCCTCTGAGCCCCTAGATCCTGTTACTGCTTATCGATACTGGAGGGTTCAGAGACTGGGGAAGCTCTCCCCTCAGATTTCAGGCTCCAGACCCGAGACTGAACGGGAAGGCCGAGGCTGGGGTGAGGACGGAGCTGCTAGGGTGATGTGCCCCTTCTCTGCCGTTTCCCCGAAGAGGGCTGCCCGTGGCCCTGGGCACTCAGAGTCTGCACGCCTGGGGGCCCCTGGCAGGTGTGCAGTGAGCCAGGCGGGCTGGACTTAGAAATGTCCGTGTCCTCCATGGCTTTCCCTGGTGAAAGCCCATCCATCAGCACCGTCCTCCCAGGGAGGCCCTTTTCCTCGCAGGGGGAGGGGCCGTCTGCTAGCCTGCCTGCTGAGAGGTTCTGAGGGCAGCCAGCCAAGCATATGGGACGTCAGGCCAGGCTGTCCCAGGCCTGCTGATGGGGTTAGAAGGTGTTCTGTCCTCAGGTCATGGGCTTTGGGGACCCATAGGGGGCTTCCCAGGTGGCGCTAGTGGTAAAGCATCTGCCTGCCAACGTGGGAGACCCAAGAGACTCAGGCTCGATCCCTGGGTCAGGAAGATCCCCTGGAGGAGGGAATGGCAGCCCACTCCAGTATTCTTGCCTGGAAAATTCCCTGGGCAGAGGAGCCTGGTGGGAGGTGCCTGGTGGGCTACAGTCCGTGGGCTCACAGAGTCAGACACGACTGAGCGACTAAACTGCCAAACCATCGGGAGTTACTGGTGGAGACACACCCTCTCTGCAAAAGGAAGATTTTCTCCAAAGGAAGATCCTTTCAGGGTCTGGACTCCACTCCCGGGGCATAACTGTTTCCAGAACCTTCTGCAGACCACTTCTCTTCTCTTTGCTTTGTCCGAGACAAAGGCCCTGGAGCCTGAGACTAGAAATCCCATGGGTGTGAGCACTCGGGACAGAGCGGCCCTTGTTCCCATGAGAAGGCCCTTGCTTTGGTGATTCCTGGAGGCGGGGACACGAGACCTGCCTGGAATTCCGCCCAGAGGGCTCTTGATGCTGCCGAGCAGGTTCCTCAGCCCCGCGCCCGCCCGTGGCTTCTCAGGGGCCCACGCGGCGGTGCCGCTTCTGCACTAGGTAGGGTCCCTCCCAGGTGGGATCTCTCCCCAGGTGGGGTCTCTCCCCAGGTGGGATTCCCTCCCCAGGTGAGGGTTCCTCCCCAGGTGGGGGTCTCTCTGCAGGTAGGGTCTGGGCATGCTTCTCGGCCCACGTGACCCCTCTTTCTGCATCTCAGTGGGACTGGAGTGTTGAGCTTTGGGTGGAGAGCACTGGTCCTCCTTCCAGGAATGCCCCCTCAGGTCGCTGCACACTCTTGTGATCAGAGTCCTGGGTGTAGGGGGTGCTCAGGTCACGCCGGGTGCCGTCCAGTGGGCTCCCGGGTGTGGCGGGCGGGCACTCCTGCTGTTCGCTGGAGCATCGCAGATGCACAGGGAGCCCACTGTGGGGTTGAGGGTTGGCACGTGTCCATTAACTTGGCCTTTTAAGCAGGAGGCGTGCGCCAACATCAATAGAAACTGTAGCTCTTGTGTTCTTTCTGTTTGGGGCACAGCAAACAGAGACATGGGACCAGCGCTGGCACCGGGGCCCTCACAGTCCTGCCCAGCCCTCCCTGAGTGTGACGTCACACGGACGGCGCAGAATGCAGAGGGCATGGGGATGCGCTCTCTGGGTTCCCCTGGATGTGTGTGGCTTTAGACCCCTTGCCCACCTCCACCTATCCAGTCATTCATCCGATCAGCCAACGATCCATGCATCCGTCTGTCCCTCCATCTGTCCGTCCACTCATTCTCTTTGCCCCGCTGGAATGTATGGTTTGGATGTTTCTCTCTGCTTTGGGCCACCCTGTTAGGTCCTTTGTAGTATGCATTTGGGTCACTGGGTGGGGACAGAAGCGTGGAATCTGGTTCTCTTTGTGGTTTCGTTAATTGGTTGCTAAGGTCAAGGAGAGCCCCCTCCCCCTGGTCCCTGACTCCCCCCTGCCTCCAGTTTCTCTGTGACGTGGTGATAATCAGCCTCACTGTCGTGAAGTGCAGTGGTTTACACCTCACGGTTTTAATCAGGAGATTGATGCATCATCGGTTGTTTAAATCGAAGGGGAAGGTTCCAGGGCTCTCTGGTGAAAGCCCGCGAGAAAGTTGGGCTGGGACCGAGCTGGTTGTCATTCACGTCCTGGGGCGGCTTGCTGAAGGCCGGGAGGACCTTTATTTTCATAATTTCATACGTATCATTAAAGAAATCAAAAGTCTGTTTAACCAGCCCCAGCTTTGTGTGTTGTAAGGATTCTGCACTGCCTCTTCCTGCTAGATGTGGGGCTCACGCTTTGTCTGTGAGCGTGATTGGTGCTGCTCTCGGGAGCTCTGCAGCCCGGATGGCAGATGTCTGGCGTGGTGGGCTCATCTTCTTAAGCTGTGTGTTAATGCCCATTTAAATCCCTTCAAGAAAATAATGCCTGGCTCTGGAATTATCGCACGTCCTGTCAGAAGCTTCGTAAATCCCACATCGTGGTGGGAACACTGTGGTTCAGAGACCACCCTGGGGAAGAGTGGAGCTCTCCTCCCCCACTGCGTCGTGTCCCGGGCTGAGGAGAATGGTCCAGAATGGGCAGAGAGAGGGCATGAACCATCAGTGTTTAATTCTGTGTCAAAGCCGAGGGGGAGGCCCTCGGATCTGTGGTTGGAGTTCTGTGGCTCCCAGTTCTGATGCTCCGCTCACACCCTCCCTTCTAGGTGGACGGACGGGAGCTTGGTGGGCGCAGCGTCTGGCCCCGGGCGCTGGGCCACGCCTCCCCCGTCTCTCTCTTTCCCCTGGAATCCACTTCACGCCCCCCACCCCGGGTGAACCCTCCCAATTCGCAGCTCCATCCTGTGCTGTGGGGCCAAGTTGAAACACCTCAGCCCTCAGGTCCCTTCATTCCAGCCCCGCCTCTGGCAGCTGTGTGATGCTGGGGGCAGCCCTGAGGGTCCAGGGTGTTCCCTTTTGGGCTTGGGGCTGCTGGTGCCTCTGCCAGGAGCATGCGGGGAGAAGATGATGGATTTGACGCAGTTTCTTCGCTGGGCTGGCAGGCACATGGGGAGCACTTTGTGTCTGCAGTCAGCCTCAATCCTCCTCCTTCTCTTAACGTTTCTCGGAGGACCTCTTAGCTGGCGTCAGATCCTCCACTTTGCTCTGTGCTTGCCGGAAATCATAGGGACCTACAAGGAAAATGAACTCACCTCCAGGGAGGGCGTGAGTCTCTGGCGGAGCCCAAGCGAGTGCCTCTCAGGTGCCGGGACCTTGATGGTGCAGGGGACCGTCAGCTGGCCCCTCAGAGGTCACCAGGTCTGCCCACCACTTCATCACCGCGTCAGGGGCAGCTCTCAAAGTTCTATTCTTTGAAAAACGTTATTCTGGTTGGAAATACCCTAACCCGTGGCCACTTGGGCCTTTCTTAGTGTTTGAACATTCAGAAGCACCAGTGTGGCTCCTGGCCGTCACCTTCCTTGGACCAGGCTGTCCTTCTTGGTCCAGGTCACCCACGGTTTTCCCCCTTCTGTATACATCCCTTCATGTGTGACCTGTGACAGCATTTGGCTGTTCTCCACCACGAGTCCAGCCTGACGGATCTTTGTCCACAGCAAAAAGCTTCACTTCATTTGGGCAATTGCATTTGGAAACCGTCCCAGTCACGGTCTGGGGGGCGGGCAGAGGTTCGCAAGTGGCAGGAGAATAGCTAGGCACCCCTTGATGCACCTTGAAACAACTCCTGGCAGGTTCTGTTTATTGAGAGTCTTTGAAATGCATCATGAAAGCATTGAGGAGGCCATGAAACGTGCTTCTTTTGCAATGAAAGACGTGCTCAGAAACAGGGATTTCTTTCAGAATATCCTGCTTTCTTGCTGAAAGCACTGGGCTCTGTTTCCAGCTCCGTATCCGGAATGGGGTGTTGCGGGGGCTCCCGCAGCATGATGACCCCCAAAGGCTTTGTCAGTTCCCCTTCCCTCCCCCTCCTGGCTTTTTCCTGGAGAAGGTCAAGAATGAGCTGACCTTAGTCTCACCTGAGGACTGTGAGCCAGCCGGGGAGGTGATCTGGACGGATACGTAATTCAGCCTGTGTTGTTGATGGTCTTCCCTTGGCCCCCAGACAGCTCACTCTAACGACGCATATTTCACGCAGTGTAATATTTACCGTTCTTTCAAGCTTTGTGTGTTTCAAGCTTCTTACTCCTATAACATCTTACACAACAACCACTGCTATCATCTCCGCTTCTCAGGGCCCAGGACAGATTTGCAGAGCAATTTACTGTCTTACATAGAATTCTCTTGCCACGTTTTTTTTTTTTTCTTTTTTTCAGTTTTGTCTGAGTACTTTTTATTTATTTCTAAAAAAAATTTACAATTTTTATTAGAGTATAGTTGGTCTACAATGCTGTGTTAGTTTCTGCTGTACAGCACAGTGAATCGACCGTATTAAGCATATATATATAATATATATATATATGTCTCTTCCTTTTTGGATTTCCTTCCCATTTACATCATCACAGAGCACTGAGTGGAGCTTCCTGTGCTATACGGTAGGTTCCCACGACTTATCTGTTTTATACATAGTTGAGAACGGTATACGTATGTGTCAGTCCCAATCTCCCAGTTCACTCCACCCCCTTTCCCCGCCTTGCTGTCCCTGCTTTTGTTCTCCACATCTGCATCTGCACTTCTGCTTTGCAAATAAGATCATCTGTGCCATTTTTCTATGGGCTTCCCTGGTGGCTCAGTGGTGGAGAATCTGCCTGCCGATGCAGGAGATGCCAGTTTGATCCCTGGGTTGGGAAAATTCCCTGGAGAAGGAAATGGCGACCCACACCGGTATTCTCGCCTGGAGAATCCCATGGACAAAGGAGCCTGGCGGGTCACAGTCCATAGGGTCTCGAAAGGGTCAGACACGACTTGGTGGCTGAACGACAACATGCCATTTCTCTAGATTCCACATCTGTGTGTTAATGTGCAGTATGATGCAGTATTCATTATCACCACCGTCACCACCATCATCACATCTTCACCTCCACCTCCACCCAGTATCGTCATGATCATCGCGCCCTACTAGATAGACTCGGAGCTCCTTAAGGAGTAGGAACCCTTATCTTTTTGGGGAGGGACGCAGTTCAGCCCTAACAGCACATATTATCTATGTTCTATGTGATGCTTACAACAGACCTCCAAGTTATGTAGTTGGGATGGTTTTCATCACAGAAACAAGGCAACTGCTGAGCGGGTGAGTTTGCCCAGGGTCACAAGGTTAGTGTATGTCGCTGGGTTGTAAACCCAAGCCTTTCCAAGCTCCTGTTCCTGCTAGCGGTTTCTCAGTGGGGCCCTCCTGGCATTTTTGGCGCAGGACAGCCTTTCGTTGTGCAGAGCCAACCCACACAGTGCACGGAGGCAGCCTCCCCAGCTCTGCCTTCTGAGCGGCAGTGGACACCGGGGATCTCTGGGACCACCTGCAAACGCCACACAGACCCCCGGCGCCTGAGTCCCAGCCTGTGCTCTGCTCAGCACCCCCCTGCTGGCAGGTGCCTTTCTGCCGGCCACAGGGGGACTCTCAGGCACTCTGGACGCTCGTGTCTAAGGGAACTGGAGGAGGCCAGCAAGGATTCTCCAAGCAGAATAGCGGAGGGATGCACAGCCCCACTTGGTCACAACTGGGAAAGCTCAGATGGGCTGGGATTTCACAGACACTCTTTTTCCTCAGCTGGAGGTGGCGGGGGGTGGCAGGCAGTTCCTGAAGTGAGCAACCGGCCCCCACCCATCTTGCAGCCCCAAGACGAACTCTGAGCCTTACTCTCTAGTTCAACCTTTGCCATTGGAGAGGGACAGATGGCACATTCATGCCCGTGGGGTCAGGTTTCCTGGCAGTGGGATTCCGGGCTGCCTGCTCCACCAACCTCATTGTTGAGAAGCAGGATCCTCTTACCTCCCGGGAGGCGCGGCCCAGGTCAGGGAGAGAGAAGGGCCTTGGTGCCGCCTCGGGCGTGTGGGCACCCCTGCGGAGACCTGGCTCCAGGCTCATGTGCTCGTCCTGTCCGAATGCTTTTACAGCGAGTAAGCAACGTTTTGAGCCCCTACTGATGGCAGTGCAGTAGAACATAGGTTTAATTCAGTAAAAACTAGAAGTTGCAGTCAGAAGTGGATTCGGCCCAGCACTTGTTTCCTGGCTTGTGGGCAGGTCTCATGGACGGGGCCTGGGAGTGTGACCAAGGCGTGTGTTCTGGTTCCGAGCAGTGCTGTCCTGTTCTTGAGAAGTGTTCACGGCCGGTCTGCGGGAACCGTCTGTACCATTTAACCTTTTCAAAAATTAACTTTCAGGGCAACAGATGCGATTTCTAAGTCAAGCCCTTTCTCCTGATGGCCTTCCTTTATGGTTTGGGAGGGGCTCTCTCAGTGCTTACAGCCCTGACGTTCAGAGTCAGGTGGGTGGGGCACAGACGCCGGTGCCCCGGGCTCTCCCATCAGTGAAGTGAGATGTCCACGGAGAGCCGTCGGTGTAGAAATTCAGCCGTGCTGTAATTTGCTCGAGCCGTGGTCCTCAGTCTGTTTCCTGGACCGGCCGCAGTAACATCACCTTGAAACTTGCAGCTTGTGGTCGGACCCAGACCCACTGCATCGGACACTCTTCTGGGACGGGGTGGGCTCATCCATGTGTTTTAACAGCAGGGAAGTTTGAGAAGCTCTGTCCAAGTGAGAGAACTGCCCAAGGCAGGCTGTGATGGTAAGTGATGACCAGAAAACACAGCTGGTCCCAGAGATTGGAGCCAACAGTGAGAGCCCGGGCCCTGGAATCGGTGATTCCCTCTGAGCTTTTCCACTTTTATATTTGCCAAGGAAACCAGAAGGTCATGGTTTTCACCGTAAAGCCAGGGAGTCCAGAGCTCAGAGGAGGCCCCAGGATGGAATGGAGGCCCCTTGGGCATCTCTGGCCACCTGCCCCGGGGTCTTCCTGCTAACCAGGGGTCTTGTCCTCCCCTGCAGAAGTGCATTCGATTCAACCCGGATGCGACGGTGTGGGTTGCAAAGCAGCGGATTCTGTGCTCGCTGAACCAGAGCCTGAAGGACGTCCTGAACTATGGGCTGTTCCAGCCGGCCAGCAACGGGCGCGACGGCAAGTTCCTGGACGAGGAGCGGCTGCTGCGCGAGTACCCACAGCCCGTGGGCAAGGGCATCCCATCCCTAGAGGTACTACTGCCCAGAGCCGGCGTGATGGAGCAGGGTGCGGGGGTGTGGGAGGCGCCTTCCCAGACTCCGGGTTTGACTCCTACCCAGAAATCACTCTTAACTCAATAGTTTGCATTCGTGAGCTCGCAGGTGATTCTGTCCTGGTCTGCAGACCAGGTGGCACCCGTGGTAAAGAACCCACCTGCCAGTGCAGAAGAAGACGTAAGAGATGCGGGTTGGATCCCCAGGTCGGGAAGGTCCCCTGGAGGAAGGCAGGACAGCCTACTCCAGTGTTCTCACCTGGAGAATCTCATGGACAGAGGAGCCTGGCGGGCTACAGTCTATAGGGTTGCAAAGAGTTGGACACGATTGAAGTGACTTAGCCTGCACACATGCCACATTTAGCCATTTGTTTTCTCACTGTGGATCGGACGAACCTGTTGGAGGGACGTCCTGCTGCAGGGATGTCTTGCTGTGAGCGAACCGTGGGTCTGACTCAAGCTTATGTCCCCGGGACCTTTGAGTCTGAGGGTGCAGAGTGGGGTTAGCTTCTGCCCCACTGAGTCTCTCCCTGGCACGGGGTGGCCGACAGCCGTCCAGCTGTTGTCAGAAGCATGAGTCTCAGGAGCGACCAGGGGCTGTTTGAGCCTCTGTGGCTGGTCAGGTGCTCCTGGGTGGGCGGGCTGCCTCGTGATGTTCGGGGGCATCCACTGGCAGCCTCACATCCACAGAAGGCGTGTCCCCAGACCCTTCCCCAGGGGAGCCCAGGTTTAATATGGAATTCCCACATCGTGTATTTTTAAAAATTTTTTAAATTATGAAAGTATGATAGCACATTTACAGGAGACTTGGAAAATACAGCACAAGGTTACATAGAGTTCCACAATATGTTGCAATTATTTTTTAAGTAGATAAGTTAAGATTTTTTAGTTGGAGTTTCAATATCAAGCTCTCAAAAATTAACAGAATGAAGACAGGAAAGTAGAAGGCTACAGTAAACCTGAAGAAAACCACGACCAATTCAACAGAATTAAGATTTATCCGATTTTCACACAGCAGCGGGATACAGATTCTATTCGAGTTTTTTAAATTGAGTTTTACTGAAGTACTGCTGAGCTGCGGCGCTGGGTCAGTCTCAAGTATACAGCAAAGTGAATCGGTTATTCATTGCACATACCCGCTCTTTTATAGTCTTTTCCTGCAGAGGCCGTTGCAGAGCGCCAAGCAGCGCTCCCCTACTGCGCAGTAGGCCCTTGTTAGTCACCCACTCCATGTACAGAGGTGTGTCGGTCAGTCTCCAGTGCACCCCTCCCCCCCAGTGGGAGGAAACGTGGGCGTCTCTACAGGCGCCACACGTCCCCCTCGTCATCACGTGATGGTGTTTTTCAGCCTGGTCGACTGTGGGAGCCGGGAGTGGCATCGTGGGTGGCATCTGGGCCACCATAGAGGTTACTCTGAAGTCACAGACTTCATGGACCGAGGCTGCACCTCACCCGCACGTTCCCAGGCCTGATGGGGACTTCAAAGCTGAGGTTGTGTGATCCCCAATGCGCCCTGGGCCAGGGAGAAGGTTTCCTGCAGAGGAAAAGCTGACATGCCTCTCAGGAGTCAGGTGGGCCCCTGTCCCGGCCTCGGTTTGCTCATCCATGAAGTGGGAATCCATCGACCAACCCCTTGTTGGGGGTCTGCCTGCTCAGTACCAGCCCTTTCTCGACACAGAACAGTCAGGGTTCTGGTCTGATGAAGCTTACACTCTGTGGGAGGGGACAGGCCAGGAACAGTAAACACACAGCTCCTTTAGGGGCTGATAATCCATAAAGACAGTAAAACAGGTGGGAACAGGAAGTTCAGAGCCTACTCTTGATCGGAAAGCATTTTGGAGAAGGCTGGCCCATCCCATCCCCCTGCCCCTGAATAAGAGGAGGCCCGGGAGAGCCTGGTGGAACTGGGCAGGGCTATGTCCTGGCTTTCAGAACAGCTGGCACCTGTGTCCTTTGGGGACCATGGGAGCTGGGGCTGTGACCTCAGACAGCCTGGGTCCCGTCCTGGCCGCTGAGGGACCCTGAGTGTTCCCCATGCCCAGCCTCTCTGAGCCGCGGATCCCCAGCTGTGAAGGCAGGGGACGTTTGGGCTGCCTTCTGCAGGGCTGTGAGGCTCGGGTGAGCTGCTCCGCAGCTCAGTGCTCTGAGCACATGGCCTGGGGACGGGCGAGCCCGAGCGGCGCTGCTGCAGCTGCCCCTGCTGTCCGCTCTTCCTGTCGTGGAAGTGTCATTCACACGTGCCTTCGTTCATCTCCTTGGACCATCGTCTTGCCGGGTGATCCGCTGTGCGGGGCTGAGCCGGGCCTGGCGGCGGACATGCCAGGGGCAGCGTGGATCTGAGCCTTGGATCGTTGCAGTGGGGCACGGTTGGCTGCCTATGACGCGTGGAGAGAAGGGCAAGAAAAGGACATGTGTTTCTGAGCCTGGGTCCTCTGTAGCCACACGTTGCAAACGATTGACTCTGGAAACGGGCATTCTCCTGTCAGCGCTCACCCTCCTGCCGAGAGATGTTATCGACCCGAGCGTGTTTTTTTATAACTGGAAGAAGCACCCACTGACTTGAAGTCCTACAGATCCACCAAGTTAGCAAACTGTTATATTCTCTCATGTCACTCCCAGGGGCTTCCCAAGTGGCTCAGTGGTAAAGAATCTGCCTCCCAATGCAGGAGACGTGAGTTCGATCCCTGAGTCGGGAAGATTGGAGGAGGAAATGGCCACCGACTCCACTCTTCTTCCCTGGGAAAATCCCACGGACAGAGGAGCCTGGTGGGCTACAGTCCATGGGGTCGTGAAGAGTCAGACACGACTTACTGACTGAGCAGAGGCACTCGCATGCAGCTGCGTCCCCAGGGCCATGGGTGAAGATGGCTGGAGAAAACAAGCAGTCTCCACTTGGGTGAGGATAAGCAATAGGGAGGTTTCACAGCCGTTCCCAGAACGTGGTGTCCCGGTTGACTCTAGAACCAGAGGGGCAGAATCCTAAAACGGCCTGCATCTCCTCCCACAAGGTCAGCTCAAGAGGATGGACGCTGACTGTTCTCGACAGCACACAGGATCCAGGAGCTGGGTGCTGCCTGCGTTTCACAGGATTTTCTGATTACACTGGTTTATTTTGGCACCTAAAAAAAAAGAACAGGTTTCAGTCTGTGGCACCGAGGACTGTGGTTTCTTACGGGATTGCTCTTTTGTTTGGAGTTGGGGGGAGGCCATAAAAAGGGGTCACTCTGGAAACTTGAATGGAATCAGTCCTTTAGAGTTAGCTCACCCGCTGCTCTGAGCCTTCATGTCACGTCCATGGTTATTTAAACTCAAAGGAACTGGGAGCGGGAAGGGTGAGACATCGCTTGCCCAGCTCTGGTTCTGGGCCAGGAAGCTCACGTTCCTTCCCCGGGCACCCTGGGAGCTCTGTGTGTGACCCCCGTGTGACTGACAGGGAAGCGGAGGTTCCGGTGAGGCAGGTGTTCCGCCCACGACTCAGCTGCTAGTGAAACGGGGCAGGACCGTGTGGTCCAGGCCCACATGTCCTCTGCCTGACCTTTGCCTGTGGAAACACTTTAGCCAAAGAATAAGTTTAATCAGAGACACGAGAACATGCGGAAGCAAAGGGACGCACTCAAAGGAGATCGAATAGTAAAGGTTAGTCTCTCGGGAAAGTCAGGGACTTTCCGTTCTTCCTCAAGGACTATAGATGCTGTTCTGAGCTATGTCCTGGGAGCTGTCTTTTAGGTACTGAAACCCCCACCAGGTGGAAGAAGTTAAGTACACGACGACCAGACTGTAGCCGTCACATTCATCCTTGCACGTGTGTGTGCTAAGACTTCAGTCGTGTCTGACTCTTCCTGACCCTCATCTGTAGCCTGCCAGGCTCCTCTGTCCGTGGAATTCTCCAGGCAAGAGTACTGGAGTGGGTTGCCATGCCCTCCTTCCCGACCCAGGGATCAAGCCCGCGTCTCTTACATCTCCCACACTGGCAGGTGGGTTCTGTATCACTAGCTCTGCCTGGGAAGCCCAGCTGTGACATAAGCTGCCACAGTTCCGGGAACTGGCCTCAAAGAAATGGGAACAAACCTACCCTTGGACAAAAGACTGCTGCTGCTAAGTCGCTTCCGTTGTGTCCGACTCTGTGCAACCCCATAGACGGCAGCCCACCAGGCTCCCCCGTCCCTGGGATTCTCCAGGCAAGAACACTAGCTGTACCAAAAACAACCAAGATGATGCTGGTCATCAAACAACCACCGATGACCCATTTCAAGATGCCTGTCAGAGCTGATTGTCCATGTCGCCCCCTCCCTCCGTTGGTGAAAGCTCTTGCCCACCGACTGTTCAGGAGGGGAGTCCTCCTTTGAAGAGGCACCTGGCCCCCACGCCCGGTTGCCAGCATCCAAAATCAAACAAACTCCCCTTTCCACCAGCCTGGCCTCTTGATTGGCTTTGAATGGCGAGCAGCTGGGCCCCACTTTTGGTTACCCTGGGACAGTGGTGGGGCTGGAATTGGAGCCATGTCTTGACCTAGAAACCTAATGATGCCCAAGCTGCCAGCATCTTCCCAAACCCACCCTAGTGCGTCTACTACAGAAGCGTCCGGGGCACCTGGGAGAAGCGGGGCATCAGGCGGGTCGCTGGGGATTCAGAAGCAGCCTGCAGCCCACTGTGCCCTCCTGGGCACCACCATTGCACCTGCCCAGGGTGCACCCTCTGTCCCGTCTCCTCCAGGTTAGCGGAGACACTGACGTTTGAGGGAGTGAGGCTGAGCTCAGAGGTCCCAGGTGGAGACTGCGCGCAGGCGGCTTCACCAGGCTGGGGATTCTGTTCAGTCGCTCAGTCGTGTCCCAACTCTGACCCCCATGGACTGCAGCACGCCAGGCCTCCCTGTCCTTCACCATCTCCCGGAGCTTGCTCAAACTCATGTCCATTGAGTTGGTGATGCCATCCAGCCATCCCATCCTCTGTCATCCCCTTCTGCTCCCACCTTCAATCTTTCCCAGCATCAGGGTCTTTTCCAGTGAGTCGGCTCTTCCCATCAGGTGGTCAGAGGACGGGCGCTTCAGCTCCAGCATGAGCCCTTCAGTGAACATTCAGGGCTGGTCTCCTTTAGGATGGACCGGACGGATCTCCTTGCAGTCCAAGGGACTCGCAAGAGTCTTCTCCAGCGCCGCAATTGGAAAGCATCAATTCTTCGGCCTTCTAACGTGTGTTTAATAAAGGTGGCCGATGCTGGGGACATGGCCGGTGTGAGAAGTAGGTCCCGATTTGGTGCCTCGCGGGCAGCAGGGAGACTGGCTCACTGACCCAGGAGGCAGAGGCGAGCAGAGAACACTGGGCTCCTGGGGGCTCGTCCCTCCGGATTGCTCTCCTTCCTCTTAGGGACTTTCCGGCAGCATCTCTGCAGGAGTTGCTCGTGCGCTGTTGCAGCCCCTGCGCTTCGAATACGAACGGTCTGTTTAACGCCGCAGGGTTTGCTCGGGAGCCCCTGCCGTGGGTGAGATGGCCACGGAAGAGGCCGGCTCTTGCTCTCTGTGGCCAGCCATGTGAAATCCTTACCTGGTTTTCTTTTCTTCTCCCTACCCTGCCCTGTTTCTTTGTCTGTGTCAGTTTCGCTACAAGAAGCGGGTGTATAGACAGACCAACCTGGACGAGAAACAGCTGGCCAAGCTGCACACTAAGGTAAGCGAGCGGTGTTTGTGTCAGCTCGTGGCGCCGTTCCTGTGGCATCGTCTTCGGAGATCAGGGCAGTTCTCGGACAGAGGTTCTTCTTCCCGGCAGATGTTGGGGCTGAAGAGGCCCCAGCAGCCGCCAGAGCTCCGTTAAACACCGCCGACGTGTCCTCCCGTGTGAGGCAGGCTCGGTAGATGCCCGTGCAGAAGGGAAGTCGCGTCATTGAGAGGAGACTGGGACCTGCTTTCCACCCACCTCCCCCTGGTGTTTCTGGAAGGTGGGGGTGGCCATTCCCTCTGAGCTGTTGCTGACCAGACAGGGGACAGACCGTGGTAGGTGTCTGCTGCTGCCGCCCTCGTGATTAAAGTGCTGTTTACATAAGCTGCTCGGAGGCCAGACTGCTGCGCAGGGGCGGCAGGGTAGAAGGAGAGAATTAGCAAAGATCCACGGGCTGCTGTGCAGACACGGCTGTGCCCTGCCAGGGATGCTGTGCGTGTCCAGGGTGCACAGGAGCTGGAGCGTGTGGCGGGCACGTTGCCCAGCACAGAGGACACAGTGTGATGCCCAGGGATGCCCTCCCCGCGCCCCTCCCCTCCCCAGGGAGTCTGGAGCATCTCCTGTGGAGCTCAGGGAAGGCCAGCATTGGGTCGCTGCCTGACAGCTTCCCCGAGCCGGCTCTGACCTGCCCAGGTGAGTTCACCTGGAGCCACAAGCACACAGGGGGCCTCCCTGCCCTTCTGGGTCCCCCGGTTTGTGTTTCATCCCCCGTTCGTGTCAGGCAGGACGTGAGGATTTTCACCATGTTCAGTGGGTTGTCGGCTGCCGGTTGGTTATTTTTGTGCTCAAGTTGTCCAGACGTGGCTGGTGGCCCTTCCGCCTGGCTCTCCACCCCCTGGGCGTGTCCCCACTATGCTTTCAGTGCTGGCGGTTTTCAGGCACAGGACAGTCAGGCTGCTCTTGGACTTTCTCTGCCCAGCCCTGGGAGCCACCCGCACAGGGGTGTTTAGGCTCCAAGTGTGGGCACTTCTGATTTTTTAATTACCCTCCAGTGTGTAGATGAAAGTGATGAAAATGTGTTTGTGCCTAAAATAATGTGGATTAGTAAACAGCAGTGAAGGTGTCCGTGTCACCAAGTGTGTCCTCTGTCCTTGGATATTTGTGAATTTGTATTCTCACAGTGTGCAGAAAGCGTCCAGGTGGAGATCCAGCCCGTGTCCCTGGGCTGAAGGGTCCAGGGGCTTCGGGGTGTTTGGGGGGGAGGGGTGTGGAGTGGAGGCAGAGGACTGGCCAGCCAGAGCCTTAGGTTCATCCGACAGGGCTATCTTGGATTCCGTGATTACGATCAAACAGCCGGGCTGTCTGCCTGATGGACGGATGATCATTATTTCCCTGCAGGTGTGGCTGGCGGCCCCGACAGGGCTGAGCCCCTGGTTGTTCTGATCTCTTGAGGAGTGACTGTCTCCTTCACCTTGACTTGCTCAGATTAAGCCAAGTGAGCTGTGTCCTTTTGCTCCCCATTGAGCCTGCCACTTTAGAGATTAAGAAGCGCAAATACCAGTCCCTGGGCCTCACTCACCAGGAACGAAGTCGGAAGACCCGGGGTGCGCCCTGGAAAGTGTTGTTTTCAAAGTGGTCCAGGATGCTCAGCCTTCTGAAAGTGAAGAAACGTCCTGTGACTTTATGCAAGGACAGGAATCGGTGGGGGGTTTCCAGAACATTCATCCAGGGTGAGCTGATGGCATTTTCCATGTACTGGGCTCTGAGCTTGGCCCTGGGGTTCCAGACACACAACAACACTACCTGGTGATCCTGGGGTCTGCAGTGGGGCCCCATCGAGCGGTATCTCTCCTCCCTGGCTAGGAGGCCAATGTACCCCCTAACAAGGAGCCTTCCCGTGGTCTGTAGAGATATTTCTCCGTAAAACCACTTTTACTTTTCTCTCCAGACCAATTTGAAAAAATGCATGGATCACATCCAGCATCGGTCAGTGGAGAAAATTGTCAAGATGCTGGACCGAGGCCTGGATCCGAATTTCCACGACCTGGAGACTGGAGGTAGGGCTGGTTGGAGAGACTTGGGGAAAGCTCCCTAAAGCGTGGGCTCAGGGAGACGAGGCGATGCTGCCGCTCAGGCTCCACGTGCACACGAGCGTCAGCCTTTACTGGGTCTTGATTGCTTTCTCGCCGCTCCAAGGGCCTGTGTTTTACCTGGAGTTGCCAGCAGTTGGGCAGCACCTGGCAGGCGGAAGGTGCTCAGTACGGGTCTGAGTTCAATAAGTGAATGAAGGGATAACAGAGCTGCTGTCTCCTGCCCTGGAAGACGGGCGTGCACTCACAGGTGTCTAGCTCCCCCCGCTGGAAACCAAGTCTGTATGCGTGGGGCCTCGATCACATGTGGGATAGAACCGTACAGGCCGCCACCCTCCAGCTGATTGACCTTGGGGCTGGACGAGCCTTTCTATTTTTTACCAGTTCCAAATGGGCACTTTTACTGAATCTTCTCTTTTCTCTTTTGGTTTCGGGCTTTATGGCTAAGCAATTGACACAAAACCTTGCATTAATTTTCAGTGTGAGGTGTAACGATTTGGTTTGTAGATACACTGGCGAATGATCACTGCAACACATCTAGTTAATATCCAGCCCCACCCACAATTCCACTTTTTGTTTTTCTTATGATGAGAACTTTTAGGAGCTACTCTCTCATTGTTGTTCAATCACCAAGTCACGTCCAGCTCTTTTGAGACCTCGTGCACTGTAGCCCTCCAGGCTCCTCTGTCCATGGAATTCTCCAGGCAAGATACTGGAGTGGGTCGCCATTTCCTTCTCCAGGGAATCTTCCCGACCCAGGGATCGAGCCTGCTTCTGCTTCTTCGGCAGGCAGATTCTTTACCACTGAGCCACCAGGGGAGCCCATCTGCTTTCTTAGCCACTTTTAAATATACACAGAGTGTTTTTTCTGAGCCGTACAATGCCATGTGGCATGCGGGATCTTAGTCCCCCAACCAGGGGTTCAGTCTGTGCCCTCTGCGTGGGGGATGCAGAGCCCTGACCACTGACCCTCCGGGGCCTCCTGACGGCACAGCATGATTAACTGTAGTCCCCGCGCTGCCACGGCATCCATGCCACTTACTTATCTTACAGCTGGAAGTCCGGACCCCGCCTGCTGCCCACCCCCGCCTCCTGCCCGGGGCAGCCAGCAGTCTGCTTCGTGTCTCTTGTGAGTTTGGTTGTTTTAGACCCCACGTGTCAGTGAGATTGTTCAGTGTGTGTCTTTCTCCGTCTGACTTACTTCACCACAGCGTCACAGCCTCACGGTCCATCTGCATCCTTGTGAATAGTGGGGTTTCCTCCTTTCTCATGGCTGAATAATATTCCATCTGGGGGCCAGGCAGTTTCTTTATGCTGGGAGCTATCCTGTGCATCGAAGGATGTTTATGGCTTCCTTGGCTTTCACCCATGAATGCCAGGAACTCCCCCACCAGCTGTGGCCACCAAAGATGTCTCCAGACGTTATGCAGCGTCCCCTGGGGGGAGGCACCGTCGCCCCAGGGAGAGCCCTGTGCCCACGGGACACGTGAGCTCAACCAGTGGAAGTGAGGCTGTTGTGAGAGCCGAGAGCAGCTCAGGTGAGGGTCTCCATGGCAACTTAGGGCTCCCCCTCCACCTGGCAGGTGGGTGATGCTGAGCAGAGAGCATTCGCCTTGGACTCAGCGAGCACGGCCTCCCTCCCCTCTCCTCCTGGGATGGGGCAGCGCGCCCTCCCCGTGTCAACGTCACATACACAGGTGGCCCTCACAGTTCCTGAAGCCACGGCAGGTGTGTTTGCCAGCCGAGGAAGGGAGCTTTCTGATCACTCTGGCGGCTCCTCTGACCCCGATGCTGGGCAGGACCCACCCCTGTGCTCCTCCGGCTGTGTCGGTCCCGTCCACACAGAGGTGTCCATGCTGGGACCACTGTCAACGCCTGTCCCCTAAATTTAGCTGCGCAGCGAGAGTGCAGGGCTGCTGGCTCATCAGTGACACAGCTTCAGTGCCCCAGTGCTGTGGGACAGGACAGCGGCAGTGGGTACTTGGAGGGGTCAGGAGATCGCAGGCCTAGACGGGGGTGAGTGCAGAGGCCTGGCTGAAGGTGAGCAGGTTACCAGCCCAGCGGACGTGGTGAGACGGCGAATCCCGGGGGGTCTGTGTGCTGGGGCGGAGGGCAACATGGACAAGCCGGGCTCCCGGCTGTCCTGATGGGTGATGTGGGCATGAGGCTAAGGGGGGCTCCTGTGGGTGGGGACCCCTGGAGGAGGAAGCTGTGCCATGCCAGCAGGGGGCTGACCTTCTAAGGGCAGGGTTGGTGAGGTGAGGCCCCAGGGCTGGGGAGAAGGGCGTGTCCCAGGCGGCAGGTGGGGGAGTGGCCTCTGTGAAGAGTCTAGATGGAGAGCAGGGGGCAGCAGGGGTGGGCATTCCATCCGCAGGGGAGGCAGGGCTGGCATTCCGTCCGCAGGGGCGGCAGGGATGGGCAACAGGAGTTCTGACTCCCAGGGTCTGAGCACCAGGCCAGGGTTGGGGGCAAACAGTAAGCACATGCTGGTTCTGGCCCCGTGGTGAGCGGACTGCTCCTCTGGGCCTGGTCATCTAGGCTGACGCCCAGCTTGTGGCGGGGTGGGGGGGTCGGGTCCATCATGGTGACGTGGTTCCCGGCACTGAGGCTTGGACCACAGACGGGTCTGTGGGTTCTTGAGCGTGAACCTGAGCCTTCAAGGACAGTCACAGACCTGAGCCAGGCCTGGGGTCTGTGGTCCCTGACCGGGCTTCTCTCCTTGGGTGGCCTTTGGCCCCTCTTGACCTGGCTGCATCCACAGCTGTTTCCTGATGGTTCTCTGGGCTGAGTACCACCCCTCCCACTGGCTCCTTCCCACCGTGAACCAAGCCTGCCAGCGTCTTGGGATTCCAAGAGTTTGAAGTGACTGTTATTCCAGAGCTGACCCTAACGGAGCTTCTAACAACATGTCAGCGTAGGCCCCAGATTGCTTCCAAACCGGGGTCAGTGGGCATTCTCTTGGCCTCCCGCTGGAGTTTAAAATGCTGTCCTTGGATTTCCCTGGTGGTCCCACAGTTAGGAATCTGCCTGCTGATGTGGGGGGGGGGGGCACAGGTTTAATCCCTGGTCTGGGGAGACCCCACGTGCTGTGGAGCAGCTAGGCCCATACGCCACAGCTGCTGAAGCCATTGTGCCCCAGAGCCCATGCTCTGTGAAGAGAGAGGCCCTGCATTGAGAAGCCCACACTCCAGGGCTGGAGAGAGCCCACGCCCAGCAACGGAGACCCAGCGCAGCCAGAAGTAAATCAAGGTTAAAAAAAGCAACCAAACAAACAAAAAAATAATAAGTCCTTGTGATGATGGATGGAGTCATCGTGAGAGCAGATGGATTGGAGCCTCGGGGACGCAGGAAGGAGGAAGACAAAGGGGGATATTCCCTACTCTCCCCTGAAATTGAAAAAGGCTCAACCTGCCTGCAGCAACCCATGGAGAAGGTGGCATTGGGTCAAATAAACGCTGGGGTTTCCCAAACCAGCCCCGTAATGACGGCCTCTGGACTCACTGAGCTGGAAGAGCCAACTCTGAGAAACCCGTTTTCCCCTCCAATCTGTATAAACTAGTGCCTGGAAAAGCACAGACTTAAGGGCAGGGGCTCCAGCAAAGGCTGAGACCAGGCTTCCTGCCAGCAGGTGGGGGAGCAGGGGCAGGACCCTACCTCCTGGGCAGACGGTCCTGTTCCAGGACGTTCCAGGGTCTCAACAGTAATCAGAGGATATGGGGTGGGTGGTTTCTGGGGGAGTCTGGGTAGATAAATTATAAATTTTTATTTATTTTCACTTTCAACATTTAAAGCAGAATTATTGCCCAGCTTTCACAGTGAGGCTGCCAAATGGTACCTTTCTACATCAGTTTTACTTCTTGTAGCTGCTAGTCTCTGTATAGCAGACTTTTCCCTTCCCCCAAAAGTGAGATTGTCAGTCGCTCAGTCGTGTCCCACTCTCTGCGGCCCCCTGGGCTATCGCCCGCCAGGCTCCTCTGTCCAGGGGGTTCTCCAGGCAAGAAGACTGGAGTGGGTTTTGCCATTCTCTTCTCCAAGACATCTTCTCAACCCAGGGATTGAACCCGGGTCTCCTACATTTCAGGCAGATTCTTTACTGTCCAAGCCACCTTAGATGTTATTTTTTAGAGTAGTTTTAGGTTTACAGAAAACTGAATGGAAGGGACAGGGGTTCTGTACAAGCACTCCCCTCCCACGGCCGACGTCTGCCATCAGTGTGGCCGGCTGATGAGCCAGTGTTGATGCCTTAGTGTTAACTCCAACCCACTCCCATCAGGGTCCCCTTGGCGTTGTACATTCTGTGGGTGCAGGCAAGCATGTACGCACACGTATCCACATCGAGCAGAGTTCAGTTTTACTGCCCGAAGAATCCTCTGCGCTCTGCCTGTCCATCCCTGCCTCCACTAACCCCTGGCAGCCACTGTTCTTCCTACTGAATCCGTAGTTTGGCTTTTTCCGGAATGTAATGTGCTTGGAATCGCAGAGTGTGTGGCCTTTGCAGAGCGGCTTCTTGCACTTAGTCACAGGCATTTACATTTCTTCTGTGTCTTTTCATGGTTTGATGGCTCATTTTTTTATTATAGTCTATTCACAATGTTGTGCCAAACTCTGCTCTCCAGTGAAGTGACTCAGCTTTACACATATAGACGTTCTTTTTTTATATTCTCTTCCATTATGGCTTAGCCCAAGATATCGACACAGCAAGAGCTCCCTGTGCTGTACAGGAGGACCTGGTCCACCCATCCTGTGTTTAATAGTTTGCATCTGCCCGTCCCACACTCCCAGTCCTTCCCTCCCTCCTTGGTGCCCTTTTAGTTCCAAAGAACATTCCACTGTCTGGTGCGCCACAGTTATTTATCCATCCACCTGCGGAGGAGCACCTTGGCGGCTTCCAAGTGTTAGTGATGAAAGTTGCTATAAACGTCCATGCAGGTTTCCGTGTGGACAGATCTGACGGTGATCAAGCACAGTGGGTTTCTGGTTTTTTGTTTTTTAAAGTCAGCGGTCTTAGGGCCATTTTTAGAAATTACTTGGTTATCTGATTTCGGCTGTGCTGGGTCCTCGGTGCTGTGCACGGGCTTTGCGCAGCTGCCGTCAGCGGGGGCGGCTCTCCCATGGGGGTTTGTGGGCTTCTCATTGCGGTGGCTTCTCTCGTTGCGGAGGACGGGCTCCAAAGCGTGGACTTTAAGTAGTCTCCGAGCTCCCGGAGCAAGTCATCCACTGCAGCCCCAGGGAGGCAGAGCACCCCCAGCCCCTGCTTTATTCCAGGTCAGATGCTGCGCGGTCGTCCTCCGCAGCTCTGATGATCCCAGGGTGAGCCCATGTCCTGGCGGCTCCTAGCTGAGATCTGTGGCTTCCTCAAAAGCAAGCCACCGAGAGGCAGAGTCCGAAGGAGAACCAGACTTCACTCCCGGAGCAGAGAGATGGACGCGGCTTCCTTCCCAAGTGCAGGAAGTGCAGTGAGGATGCCTGCTGCAACCTTGCACGTGGGCTGCGTGTCCTGGGGGCGCTCCCGGGCTGAGCGTGGGGGCCCGCGCGGGGCAAAACGGCACTTCTGGACCAAGGGACGCAACGGAGATAATTAAACCCGGAGGAACAGCCTGTCAATTAAAACAAAGCAGCCCGGGTTATTCCGACTGTCTGGTCCCCTTTCGGATGGAAATTTGATTAGCTAACAGTGAAAGTAGCCAAAAGAAATAGACTCGTCCAGTGGGATCTTGGCTCATCTCCTGCTTTGGTGGGAACCTCTGGGACGAGATGGATGGTGTTTCGAGCCCTGAAATTAACAACTGGAGCAAAACTTAGGGCTTTTATTTTGTGCTGTCTTCCCAAACTTGAAAGTTAGCCCAGGCACAGCGAAGATAGGGCTGTAATAAAGCTAGAAACGTCTCTCAGCCCTGGAAGAATCTTGATGAGAAGTAGAAATTGAATATGCATTGATTGGACTGGTTTTGTAGAGCCCCTGCGGTGAGTCCCGGCCTCATTTCTGAGCTCCAGTGATGACATTAGCTTCCAGGCGGTGGAAACTCATCATCTGGGCCAAGATGTGCCTGGCGCTGCCACGTTCCCCTGCCCAGCTCCCTCACGGCCCAATTAGAAGGTGCCTTGGGCAGTGGATCCTGGTTTAACAATGATGGTGGTCCTTCGGTCCACATTCCTGCTGTCTCGTCCTCGCCTGTGAATGAGTCCGGTGAAATTCCCCAGAAGTAACAGCACCTTGAGGACACAGTCCTGGGACCTCGTGAACATCAGTCCGCAGAGGGTCCGAGATGCACTAAGTACCCGGTTCCGATGGAGGCCGCCTGAGGGCCGCCGAGCCGTGACCCCGAAGACACCTGGATGCTTGTGGCTCGTCAGGTGCGGTTTCTGGTTCGGAGAGACCAGCGTTCAAGTGAGAGCTGCAGCAGCACATGTGACCCTTGCCGACGGTTCTCGTTTGTAACCCGCCGTGTTTCAGAAAGCATCATACGTGGGCTCACAAAGTGAGGCCTGTGCATTGCTCTTCTTCCCTTGGCAGTTACTGACTGTCCTTCGCGCCCCCTTGTGGCCTCCATAAATTACTTGGACTCCTTCAGTGTCCTCTTCTGTTTCCGGATCCCGCATGACAGCCTTCCTGTCGCTGTGGCCCCCTTGCTTATGGTGCTTTGCAGGGCTTTCCTTGTTTTCGATAACCTTGGCCACCTGGAGAACTCGTCAGGTGTTTTGTGCATGAGCCTCTGCTGAGGTTTGTCTGACGTTTGGGTCGTGATTAGACGCGGGCACGCAGGTTTGGGAGCAAGGCCACAGGCGGACCCCTTCTCATCACACCGTCTCGAAGGCACACTCGTCACTGGGATGTGGGCCTTGCTCCCCTGGCTGAGCTGTGCGTTCAGGCTTCCCCGCCCTGGTTCCTCCTGTGCCTCCTTTATCCGCTGTCTTCTGGAGAGTTACAGAGCCCCGCCCACACTCCAGATGAGGGGTTCTGCTCCGCCTCCTCCCGGGCAGAGTGGATTCCATCAACTGCTTGGAATTCTCCAGCAGATGAAATTTGTCTCCTCTCTCCCATTCATTTATTTTTACCAGCGTGGACGCATGGATATTTAATTCATAATTTGAGTTTTAATAAAATAGCACTTGGGCTTCCCCGGTGGTGCGTGTGCTAAAGAACCCGCCTGCCAGTGCAGGAGACGTAAGAGATGTGGGTTCGATCCCTGGGTCGGGAGGGGCCCCTGGAGGAGGGCCTGGCACCCACCCCAGTGTTCTTGCCTGGACAACCCTATGGAATGAGGAGCCTGGCAGTCCATGGGGTTGCAAAGAGTCAGACACAACGGAAGCGGCTTAGCACACAGGCACGCACGCACAGTGCTACTTTGTGTATTTTGCTGTTCGGATGGCTCCAGCCTTGGCCGCCAGGGGCTCTTGCATCTGGCTCCCTGTCAGCGTGGATCCTTCTCCTTCTCCTCCTGCCCCTCCCTCGGCCCCGCCTCGCCCTTCTTCTTCTGTCTCCTTCTCACACCACTTTCCTGCTTCTGGGCACCAGAAGGTGTCCAGGCTCATCCTGTGTGTTTCCTGCTCTAGTCATGGAACCTGCTGTTCCTTTAGCAGTCCTGGGAGGGTGGTCTTGGAGACCAAGGTCTGGGCGCTGGGTGTGCTCATCGCCTCTGGGGAGTCGCTGCTTGTGTCCTTTCTCAGAGGAAGGAGCAAGGAGATGCATGTGTGCGCTTGTTCGTGAACAGATCCAGGTCAGTTTCCGTGTGTACCCATCTGACGCTAGAGTAAACTCACCATGAAGTCATACTGATGTCCCCAGGCCTCATCGGTCGCCATAAGGATCATTCCAGTCCCCAGCCCTTGCTTTTCTGTAACAGCCCACACAGACAGTGAGAAACCTGGCTCTGTTCTCAGCCGTCTGTGTCTGTAACTGCTCTTTTCCAGAGTAGAGAGAGATACGGTGGTTCCCAGGTTGTTGACCTGCCCCCCACAGTGGAACACGGCTCCATCCACGAGAGAGCAGTGCTTGTGTGACGCTCTTTCTGCCTTTGCTCACTCCCGCAGTCACCTGAGGTCAGCAGTTAATTCCCCACCTCCTCCGGTGAGGTTGTTTTTTACGTTTTTAATACAGTTAGACTCTTGTCACATTCTGCATTCCATCCTGGGATCCCACATCTCCTAAATGAACTTTTAAGCTTTATTTTAAAAATTTGCATACCTTGAGCATCCCTCTTTGCAGAGTTTATGGTTTTGACAGATGTTTGATTCTCGTATTCACCATTACAGAATCATACAGAAAAAAGAAAGAATCATACAGAATGGTTTTGCAACTTAAAAAAAAAAAATCCCCTGTGCTTTTTGCCTCTTCAGTCCTGCCTCTCTTTAGAACCCTGGCAACCACTGATCTGTTGAGCATCCTCATAGTTTTGAGTTTTCCAGAATGTCTCGTAATTGGAATCAGGCAACACATAGCTTTTTCAGACTGGCTCCTTTTGCTTAGCAACGCGCATTTAAGATTGAGCTGTATCTTATTAGGACTTGATACACTTTTCTTTTTAGTCACTAAATAATAATTTGCTGTACAGATTTTCCAGGTTTGTTTATCCTGTCCACCTACCAAAGGACGTTTTGGTTGCTTCCAGTGTTTGGCGGTTAGCAGGTGTTCAGAGCAGAGGGTCTCAGACTCAGCTGCAGGTTAAAAGCCACTTGGGGAGGTTGTACCACCCACTTGGGGAGGTGGTACCCCCCTGATTCTTGGGTCATGCACCACAGTGGTTACATTAGTGTCTGAGGTGGGAACCCTTGACGTCGCTGTGTAGCTGAGTCTGGGAAGCCATGTCCTTCAGCAGAGCGAGCCCTTGAGCTCCTAGAGCTGCGGTTTCTCAGCCCTTCAGTCCCATCGCACCATTTCTGGGAGCGGAGCCAGTCCCCTTTGCATTAACGAGCCCTCTGAGTGACGCGCATCCCAGCCAGAGTCTGAGAACTGTTGCTCTAGGGGGTGAGCAAGGGCTTTCTGAATCCCACGTTTCCTCTCGCTGGTCCTGGGGAGTTTTGAGGAGTCACTGAGGTCCCTGGATTCGTCATAGAAATGCGGACATGTCCCCCTGTGATGTTGTGACATTTGGGGCCGTGTCAGTTTTGCTGGCATGGAGGAGAGATACGGGCAGAAGGGCAAGGCCAGGAGTGTTGCCCCCAACTCTCTGCTTTTTGGATTGTATGAGTTTCTCAGGTCTCCCCTTCCAAGGAGACACCTGCATTGTGGGGACTTTTAGGACATTCTAGGCTGCTTCTCCCCTGGGTTTGGCAGCCATGGTCTCAGATGGGAAGGTGTCCTGGGTCATTGTCCGCAGTTCTGCATTTGGGTGGCAAAATTTCAGTGTGACTTAGAAGGGATGTGTTGTGTTTTAGAGATGCGTGTTTTAACCAAATGGATTGTTTTAGGAAAGTGAGGTTGTATGAACGTGAGCAAAGGCAGAAGCCCCGAGTCCACTGGAGTACTGTGCCTCTTGCGAGTGTAGTGGGGACTCAATTTCCAGGTTAAACTGGTACCGTGATTCTTACCTGTCCCATCACCGTGGATCCTTTGCTCACTCAGGTGAAGCATGTTCAGAGCCATGGCTTCCTGTGACCCTTCGTGTGGGCGGGGCTTTGCAGAACAGACAGGGAGCCCATGGCCTGTAGGGCTCAAGCTTTCTGTCAGAGTCATAGCTGAGCCCAGGCTGGAACTCAGTGGTTCCATCCCAAGGTCAGGCTTTGCGGGCCTGTGTTGTTCTGCACGAGGCAAACAGGCCATGGAATGAGGTGGGCGTGATCTCTCAATTAGGAGTAACTCAGTAATGGGTTTTGTATTCAGTGATGGGTTAATTATTTACAAAGGTAAATCGAGTGCGTGGTTTACATTCCCTCAGTCTACCTTGAGACCAAATCTTAGCCCTCTGTTGTTCTGTTCAGCTCATTCTTAGCTGTGCACGATTGTGGCGTCTCTGTGTATGCCATCGGCCGTCACTTTTCTTTACCCATCCCTTCCTCCCACCTTCAGGTGTACCCACCTACTTGTCCATCCACCTCCCTGCCTGTCTGTGTAGCCGTCTGTCCTGTAAGAGTTTGAGGAGACATACCTGGTCCTCCCTGCTGGGGCAGCTGCTGTCCCCGCATGGGGCGGATCACTTAGTAGGTCTGGGAATGTTCATTTCACTTGGTCTGTGTCCTGGGACTCCACGACTGTCTCTCACTGAGAAAAGAAAGAAAGTCTCATGGGCTTTGTGCCTGTCCAGGGGGCGGGGGGATGTGGGGATAAGTATTGGCTTCACGGTTCATTTTAGAAATTACTTTTATGATTATATAATAATAAAGGCATTGCATAGGTTTTAAAAAACACTGAAAAAGGTGCTGTTGTTCGTCGCTCAGTCGTGTCCAACTCTTTTCCGGGCTTCCCTGTCCTTCAGCATACCAGGTTTGCAGCACGCCGGGCTTCCCTGTCCTTCACCATCTCCTGGGGTTTGGTCAAGTCATGTCCACTGAGTCAGTGATGCCATCCAACCATCTCATCCTCTGTCGCCCCCTTCTTCTCCTGCCTTCAATCTTTCTCAGCTGCTTTCAGTCTTTCTCAGCATCAGGGTCTTTTCAAATGAGTCAAGTCTTTGCATCAGGTGGCCAAAGTATTGGAGCTTCAGCTTCAATTGATTGAATATTCAGGGTTGATTTCCTTTAGGATTGACTGGTTTGATCTCCTTGCAGTCCAAGGGACTTGCAAGAGTCTTCTTCAATACCACAATTTGAAAGCATTGGTTCTTTGGTGCTCAGCCTTCGTTATGGTCCAAGTCTCACATCCTTACGTGACTACTGGAAAAACCATGGCTTTGACTAGATGGATTTTTGTTGGGAAAGTGATGTCTCTGCTTTTAATACCCTGTCTGTGTTTGTCAAACAATAATAAAGAGAAGAAAACCCATTTCTAGCCAAATCCCCTGGAGAAACTCTGACTGTGGGCCAAGTACTGCTCTAGCATCAGATGTGGCATCTGATCCTCCCAGAGCCCCATGAGGTGCCGGTCCCACTTTGACTCCCATCATATCGGTGTAGAAGGGCTTCCCAGGTGGCTCACTGGTAAAGAATCTGCCTGCCAGCCAGGAGACGGAGGTTCGATCCCTGGGTTAGGAAGATCCCCTGGAGGAGGAAATGGCAACCCACTCCAGTATTCTTGCCTGGGAAATCCCATTGACAGAGGAGCCTGGCAAGCTACAGTCCATGGGATGGCCAAGAGTGAGACATGACTTAGCAACTAAACAGCAGTAACATAGGTGTGGACACTGAGGCCCAGAAGGTTTGGGACACATGCTGGAGGCTGCCCAGGCTTTTGGGGAGCAGAGCTGGGTGGTGCTGCCCCTGTGGGAGGTTCTCACCAGGCTCCCATCCTTCTGAGGTCTTGGCTGTGCCCCCTGAACCGGGGCTGGTGCACACTGCCAGCTACGGGGGTTGGCAGCTGTCCCGTGCCTGCACAGTGTCCTGCTGCCTGCCTTCTACCCGCCGGGCCTCACCCCGCAGCCAGACAGACCGGAAGCCCTGTAGTTGGTGTCCTCCTTCTGGGCTTGTAGGCGCCACCCATGCTCATGGGCGAGAACCTGCCTTTCAAAGCATGCCCCGGTCATTCCTGGAGCCAGAATTCCATCAGGCAGTTTGTAGGTTTAGAGGGGATGCTGTCTTCAAAAAGTCACCTCCAAAGATGAGAGAGACTTGTCTCATGTGAGGTTATATTCACGGAGGTTCCAGTGCATTTTTTAAAACTTAGAAAATTTCAAAATGCCAAAGCAGAAATATTTTCAAAGAACCAGGCTGTCAGGCGATTGCCATTCCCAAGCGTGCTGGAGGCGGGAGCACAATCCCCGGTTATAGACAGTGCAGTCCTGTAGGGCCGCATGGGTGAGCTGGTTGACGAGCATCTACTTGGTGCCCCCATCCGCCCACGTGGGGTTTCACTGGACATCCCCTTCTGGAATGGGAGTCTAAGCTGGGGGCTCTCCTGACCTCACCAGGGTGGGTCCTGGCTGGGTCTGAACGTGCCAAGTCTGAGGTATCGGTCGACAAGGGGTCCTGAAATTCTTAGGACATGGCTCTGTGTCCCTCAGTGTCCCTGAATGGCATCCAAGGGCTGAGGTCACGTCTCGTGCAGGAGACACGCAGCCCCCGACGGGATGTCTGCTCCCCTCCACCTGCCTGCGTGCCCAGTGCTGGCCCCCAGGGGGCGGCTGGGCCAGAGGGCTCTGTAATTTGGAATGTCACCATTTACCAGCACCTCCCTCTTAGACAGTGTTCTCAATGTAAAGTGACATTGAGGTTGTCAGCTGTGAAAACAGTGCCGCAGAAGCAAAAAATTTCTCCTTTGCACCGCCTGGCTTTGGCATTGGGCAAGAGCAGACCGTCAAATAAGAAAGGAAAAGCCGAATCGTTTGGAAGGTTGACCTTGCCCTGGGCTCTGCTGGCTCGGATGTGCACTCACATCACACACGAGGAGCCTTGACTTTGGAGGGTGGTCGCTGGCGGCTCCTGACGACCCCATCCTCACGCCCTTCCCAGGTCACCCCTCACCCACACCCTCCTACAGGATCCCTTCTGTGCCGGGTGTGGCTGGGGTGAGGCAGTCTCCGGCGGGTGGGGGTCTGTCTCTGAGTCTGCTTCTCTCCGCCCGTTGGCCCTGTGTCCACACCCATGGATCCCAGCCGGTGACCCAAGCTGCCCATGATCCCAGCCGGTCTGGATTCCCAAACGCCCTCTCGAGTCCTGATTTCCTTGCCTTGCTGATGTTTTTGTGTAGGGAGTGTGCCCGCTGTCGCCACAGTCCTTCAGTTGTCCCTGCAAACTCCTTTGTTTAAGTATCTCTCCATGAGAGGGTGCCTCTGGTAGATCTTCAGCAGGGGTACATCTGTGGCATTTGTGAGTGTCATACCATTTCTCTTGGAAGAGAACACATAAGTTGTGTGTTCACACACTCTGGGGTGTGTCTGCCTGCTGCAGACAAGTTACAAGGAGCAGGTTAAACCCATGGGTGTCACCACGAAAAATCAAGGCACAGAGGGATTCGCAGTGCGTTTTAAAAGCCCCCCAAACAAAGCCCATTTGCGGATAGATCGATGTTGGAATTACAGAGAGAAGGGAGTCATCAATCTGAATCTGTGATGAAGTTGCCTTTTCTCAGGGTGCAGGGTGCTGTGACGTTGACAGGTGGTCCGAAGGGAATTCTGCCTCCGGGTGATAACCCACTTCTCTTACTCTCCAAACTTGCTCGAGGCTAGAACGACTCATTGTTAACTATCAGTGTTTCAGGGGGACCTGCGTGTTGTCATATTACTTTTTCCCCTTTACTGTAAGTTAAGAGCCTCTCAAATTAGCCACACCAGAGTCATGCAGTCTGCTCGACAGGGCTGATGGCAGGAACTCGAGGGACACTGAGCAGAGCCGACTGGTGACAAAGGCTGGTCCTCAGCTGCAGCCCCCTGCAGACTGGCCCACCTGCCCAGCGTGGGGCTCCTTCCTGACCCTTGTCCCATGCAGGGGGACTTCAGCCTCTGTCCCCGGGATTTGTAGATTGGTCCTTGTTTGCGTTGGTCCCCTCCCATCGTGATGACGGTCGGGGTCTCTGTGCTGGCTCAGTGGAGACCCCTGGGGGCACGAGCCTGTGTCTTAACCCACGTCTGTTTCCCTTTAGCTCAACCCCTGGCGTCTCCCAAAGTGCCTGTAGACGTCGTGAAATTGACATGAGAAAGGCGGGCGTCTGCCTTTCCAGTCTTTTAATTTTGTTTTTATTTACTTTTTACTTTTTGGCTGCACCCTGCCTCATGTGGGATCTTAGTTCCCCTACCAATGATTGAACCTGTGACCCCAGCAGTGGAAGCGTGGAGTCTTAACCACTGGACTGCCAGGGAAGTCCCTTCCTTTGCATGTTTACCTGCAGCCCTGACTGATGGCTCCTCCTATAGGACAGCGGTGGCTAGGGCTGTGGGATTCTCTGAGGGCAGAGGCAGCAGAGGCCGCTTCTGAGGCTCAGGGCCCACGAGGCGATGAGGTTGAGTGTTGCCTTTGCCCCTGTTGTAGTTTGCACGTGACCCGAGAGTCACCGCCATCATCTCTAGGGTTGCCAGAGCCAGGCTGGAACTGCACAGACGGCTGGGGTCGGCAGGTGGGTGGGGGCCGTGTTACTTTGGGGGAGTCAGTTTGTCAAGCTCTTTGGGATGTTTGAACTTGGCCGTGGGGATGATCTGACTTGGCTGGTTCTAACACATGTGTGTTTGGGCCCCCAGAGACTCCCCTGACCTTGGCCGCTCAGTTGGATGACCCCGCAGAGATGATCAAGGCCCTCCGGAACGGTGGGGCCCACCTGGACTTCCGCGCCAAGGATGGGATGACAGCCCTGCACAAAGCCGCCCGCACCAGGAACCTGCTGGCCCTGAAGGTAACACAGGGCCCATCTCACATGGGGATGCCCCCTCGCCTGACCCCCTATCCTCCTTCTTGCTCCACAACAGCCACCCCAGGGTGACCCCAAAGTCATGTTTCCATTGGAGCTTGGAAGTGCAAGCTGATCAGAAAAAGTCATCTTACCCTTCTGTTTCAGCCGAAGGGCTCATATTTTCAGCTCAAACCTACCTCCCTCCCTAGAAAGGGGGCTGCAAACCCATCCCGAGGCTGCTGAGCCAGCCTCGCTGCTGCTGCCAGTTTCCCAGACACTGGGAACCGATGCTGGGGGGCAGGGGGTGGACCTCAGCCCCATTTCACTCCCCACACTTATTTAAGCATGCTCTACCAGCCCAGGCTCTGTGCTGTGCCGTGGAGTGCGGGACAGCAGGGCTCAGGCCCCGGGCCCTCTCTCTGTCAGGGCGTGGAGGGGAGGGTACCCACTCCTGGGGGCGGAGGGCCCCCAGGTGGTGCTCTTCTATAAAGCAGATTTCTTAACTTCATAGCGGCTGCCCCTGTTCAGCTGGCTTCCTTGGAAATCGTGTTTATGACGACGCTGGCTCGTTTCGCCCCCTGCAGGACGCGCGCAGAGATGGTTTACACTGTACTTTTAGGTTCAACAGGACAACCCTTTCCTGCAAATGTCATCTGCCCCCTTACTCTCCACTGGTCCGCGGGGGTCTGCCAGGCAGCAGGTAGTACCTGTGCAGAGCGCCTCCATCCCCTGGGTGTGTAAGCGTGTGCCTGCCTGGCACCAGGTGCTATTTCAGTTCCAGGAGGCCAGGAAAAGTACAGGAACCCGGGGCTAATGGTCACCTTGGCCTGGGAGTGGGGAGCTTGACCCTCCTCTTCCTTCTTGATTGAGTCACTCCTGCAGGAGGGGCCGTAAGACCAGTGACCTAACGTTTGGTGTTTTTTTTTTTTTTTTCAGACCCTCCTGGAGCTTGGTGCGTCCCCGGATTACAAGGACAGCTACGGCCTGACCCCGCTGTATCACACGGCGGTGGTCGGGGGCGACCCCTGCTGCTGTGAGCTGCTGCTCCATGAGCACGCGGCTGTGAGCTGCAAGGACGAGAATGGCTGGCACGAAATCCACCAGGTGTGCGGGGCTGCCCTCACCTGCCAGCCGGGTGGATGGGACTGGGGTGCTGGGCGAGCGCCCCTTCATAGGAGCCATGGGTGCTCCGGCTGCCCCCCAGCCCGGGCTCCCTACAGAGCCTGGGACCCCAGGGGCTTTCTGATCCGGTTAAGGGCCCGATGTCCTTGCACGAGGCACACGTTTCCAAGATCCCCTTGCAGCAGCGGGGTTGGGGGAGTGTTGGCTGCGGTCGTGGCAGAAACCGAATCTACCTTGTGGCTCCGATGAAGCGTCGTTAGTGGATAGAGAGCATGGAGAGGAGACTGTGTTCAGGGAGGCAGGCGGAGCCTGCAGAGGAGGGCGCCGAGAGCTGGGCAGAGTCACGGAGGGTGTGCAGAAGAGGTACCTGCTGCTCCGTCCTCCCACCCTCCCATTGGCTGAGTCCCTCCAGAGGCAGCCAATCAGAGAGCCTGGTGGCGCAGGGCTGGAAGTGAGGGCCTCCCTGTGGATGGAGTGGGTACAGCGGATTTGGGAGGAAGGGTCAGGGATATCTTACTAAGAGGTCACAGAGTGGGCTCTGACGGTCCCATGCTCGGCCTTTACTTTGCAGTGACTTTCACTGCTTCTCAGGCTACCTGTCTTTCCCTTCGACTCCCTCGCTTTACACACCTGCCATCTCAGCAGGTTGACGCACCCACGCACTGCAGGCGGAGGGGTGCGGAGGTGCAGAGGTGGGCCTGCCCCGGCCTGCCGCGCCTAGTGTTCAGTTCTGGTGTGTCCGCGCAGTCTGGAGGAGCTCCCGGTTCCCTGCCGCGCCTAGTGTTCAGTTCTGGTGTGTCCGCGCAGTCTGGAGGAGCTCCCGGTTCCCTTCTGTAGTGTGAGCTGGGGGTGGCAGGCCTCTGAGACCCTGCTTACCAGGCCTCCATTTGCTCATCTGTGAAGTGGGCTTAGCAGGGCCTCCCACACCCTCAGGCAGTAGAAAGGATGGAATGCTGGCAAGAGCGGTGTTTTCCAGAAAGGTCCCGCCTTCCTTCTTTGCCTTCTTGGCTGAGGCAGTCGCTTCTGCTGGGAAAGTCATGACCTGGGCTCCCAGCTTTCCTAGCAAGGCTGTGCACAACCTCGAAGTCCGCGTTGCTGTGTTTGCAGAGTCCGTAGGAGCCGAGGGCCACGATTGTCCACAGTGACGCTGGGCTGTGCATGGCATTGTTCTGGGCTGGGGCGGGAGGGGGCCTGAGCTACTCAGTGGACATGAGGGTTGAGGGGGTAGCATGGACCTCGCCAGTGACTGGCTCCAGGGCTTCGCCTGGAAGGTTCGGGGAGGAGTCACCCCTCCCCTGGCAGTGTTGTCACTGGGCACCTGGCCTTTGGGCTGGAGGGCGTAGTCCTGGCACCAGAGCTCCCAGTGGGCGCGGCCGGCCTGGGCAGGTGGGATGGGCTGCCCTCAGGCACCCGTGTGCTGGAGGCTTCCCAGGCCTGGAAGAAGAGAAGTAAGAATGTGAGCCTCCCGCTGAGGGCCTCAGGGATGCCCGGGGTCACATCCCCAGAAACTGGGAACGGGTGGCAGGGAGGGAGGGAAGGCCGCGTCCGAGATACCCCCTCGGCAGACACCACCTTCTGAGCTGCTGCCTTCCTTTGGGTTTGGGTTTGTCCCATGAAAACACCGTGTTCTCAGGAGCCATGGGTCCTGTCATGTGACCCCCTTGCCCTTCAAGGAGGCACGTGTGTCTCTTGCCGGCCGGAGGGTCAGTTTCGGGGGAGCGAGGCTGCGAGGGGCCTGGGAGGCTGGGGGGTGGCCGGTGGAGCTGAGGGGCAGGCGGTCTTCACTGGGGGCCTTGCTGCTGGCGGGAGGTCTGGCCCCCTAGGAGAGGATCGTGCTCTGGGGTTCTGCCTCCTTTAACTCAATGAAGCAGACAGATGCTGGAGACCCCGATGCGCCCGGGACCTAGATCCTGACTGTCACGGAATCAGAGTTCTCCATAACCACTCCCAGGCCGTGGCGTTCGGGTGCCAGGCAGCCACCGTGAGCCCCTGAGCCCAGGGCCCTGGCTTTGCAGCCACACCGCAGACCCCCCTGCCCCCCCGCCGGCATAGGTGTCACCTCCTGTGTCGTGCCTGCCAGGCCTGCTCAGTGTCCTGGACGCTGAGCCCAGCGGTGAATAGTAACGTCCCATCCTGTGGGTCTTCCGTCCATGTGGCGGGGCCAGTGAGACAGATAGATGTGAACAAAGATCACAGACTCACACGCGCCCACTCGCACGCACACATCTGCCCGGCCGTGCTTCATGTCTGCCCAGGAGGGTTTGGGCCGTGCCCGGGCTGGGGCAGGCCAGCGGTCCCCCAGGCTCGGGCAGTGCTCCGTCTGTTCATCTCGGCTCATCACTGCGCTTGGCCCTCAGCTCCGTGTGTGTGTGCTCAGTCGTGTCCGGCTCTTTGTGACCCCCGTGGACTGTAGCCCGCCAGGTTCCTCTGTCTGTCGCATTTTCCAGGCAGGAACACTGAGCGGGGCGTGCCATGTCCTTCTCTAGGGGATCTTCCCGACCCAGGGATCGAGCCTGCATCTTCTGCATCGGCAGGCGGATTCTCTTCCACTGCCCCACCGGGGAGGCCCCCTCAGCTGCCCGCTGACCATTAAAAGACCAAGCCTGTCATCATCACTCGTGGACTTTGCTGAGGATGTGAAAGGGGACAGTTTCAGGCTCTGCCAGCAACTCCCAAGGGGGTCCCAGCCCTGTTGCCGAGGGCAGCCCTGGGGGCCGTTCCACCCCCGGGTGACCTGTGAGCAAGGAGGAGGTGCAGGGCCGGGTGATGGGGCCCCATCACCGCGGACAGAGCGCCCTTTCCTCCTCGTGACCCTCGGAGCCTCGGGAGAGCTGCTGGCCCAGGGCACCGGGCTGAGCTGCGAGTCCAAGGAGACAGGGTCAAGCGGAGTGGCCCCCAGGCCTGGCGCCCCCCCCCAGGCCCGTCCCCTGACCTGGCCCCCAGCCCGGCCCCCTGGCCCGTCCAAAGGAGGAACCGGGCAAGGTCAGCCCCACGCCTGACACTCCTTTCAGGGACGCATCCGAGAGCAGTCTGCCCATCACAGAGGAGCGTCCACAGAACAAGTTTCCTTTGTTGCCTGAGCCCCCCAGGACATGACAGGGGCCAAATGCACATACGACCTGGGAACCAGACCGTCCTACCTGAGAACGCTTGCATGCTTTTTCTGCCAGGATTTACCCACCCTTTAGACATCATTATTTCGGTGGTTTTGCAGAGTTTCCTTTTTGAACTCCAAAAATGTGCATTCAGAATATAAAGTCCTTAAATGAGGGACGCAGGGGGAGCGCATTTGCCCCGAGCGGTCACAACACTGGGGCAGAGTCCGTGTCCCTGGGGTGGCAGAGCCAGTACCCTGGGTGGTGGGATAGACCTTAGGCCTTCCCTGGCACATGTGCAGTTTTATCGGCGTGTTTTGGAAGACTCCCTAGGGACCCTGTATGTCCATGTGCTGGGCATCTGCTCCTCAAGCTGCGTTTCCCACCCCCCCATTAAAGTGTAGCTTTTTCTCCTGTTCAGGTCTGCTGAGGCCAGCCCATCGCAACGTGGCTGCCCATGAAAGATGGTTGTTACTCACAGACCTTAGAGGAGGGACACAGCCCGCCAGGCACCACCACGCAGGGAGGGCAGGGGGGCCTGTGGGCAGAGCCTTTACTGTGGTTTTCAAGGGAAGGATCGGGTGAGGTCAGACAAGCAGGCTGAGGGACCCCAGTGGCCCTGAGGCGCAGGGTCTGCCCTGGCTGTCTGGGACCCTCCCTGGGTGGTTAGGGCAGGGTTTGGGGCCCTGAGTGTGGGAGCCCCATGGAGGAGGGCCGGTGAGGACTCTGCACGGCGGCTTTGTATTTGTGCTCCTGGCTGCATCCTGTCCGTTTCCGGGAATCAGCTCTCCCTGGCAGGGCAGCCCCTCCAGTGCCCGTAAGACCCCCGATGCCAGAGCATCAGACACACGGAACCCCAGACAGCAGAGCGCACTCAGCTCCTATCGGCTACCCCTTGCTCAGCAGGCTGGCTCCGCCTCCCACCTTCCTCTCCCCTCCCGCCTCATCCGGGCAGGTGATCCACCCCATCCCTAGCCTGGACAGCCTCACCCTGAGCCCAACGCCTTCGTCAGACGCAGGGGACGGTTATGGCAAGCTCGCGTGTCTCCTGGGAGGGCTGTCCCCACTGGAGGCAGGGTGATCGTGTCTGTTGGTGTGGCGGTTCACTTCTGTGGTGCTGCCTCCCACACTTGTGGCCCCTGAGAGCCCCTGCGTGGATTCTGAGCATCTGGCACCAGAGGCCACCCAGCCTCGGGGGTTTGCAGCCCTGCCCCCAGCAGTGCATTTGGAAGGCGGAGGCATTAACCCCAGCCGTCCCATCCTGCTCCCCTGTCATCCGTCAGGGTCCCTACACCGTCCTCCGGTGGTGGCTTTCTATTCCATGCGAGTCCTGTGGAGGCGCCTGCTTTATTGGAGCTGCTGGCCATCCGCGGAGCCGTGGCCTTCAGCAGGGTTCGCGCAGGAGGCTTAAGCAAGGAGTTCAGCACAGTGTGGCCCTCCGTCCCCGATTATCATCCTCAGTCAGGGCCCCATTCACCCAGCAAACGCTGTCCTCCCCATCTTTTCACACCCCTCCTGCAGCCCTGGCAGAAACCTGCTGGGCTCCGAGTTAGCCGGGCCCAGACAGGGTGGGTGACCTGCCCAAGGTTCGCGGCGTGCCCCGCATTGGAAGCCTGGTGCTGTGTCCGGCCTCCAGGGCTCCCAGACGAAGCCACCCCTCCAGCAACAGTGCCCTGGTGGCAGAAGGAGGTCGAGAGCAGGCGGGTTTGCATCGCCCAGACTCTTGGAGAAGCACCACGGGTTTCTGGGGTCTACAGTCCCCTGTGCGTGGCTCCCGACAGCTCCTTTCCGCCTGCTCCCAGGTATTACCGGCGGCTCGGTTGCCGTCGGCTGACGGTTTACCTGCAAAGTGAGACCTTCAGATCCAGCCCGCGGGCCTCGCGACTGGGAACACACGCCCTCTGCAGGCTGACTTTGGAAGAGCACACGTTTTTGACGTGTCTGCAAACCTTTAAACTTGGGTTCACGTTAGTCTGATTTCCATTACTGAAGAAGTACGTGCTCAACATAGAATTCTGTGAAAATGTGAAGAATCATAAAGAAGTAAAAACCACCCAAAGGCATTCCCACAGCTCGGCTATTGGGTCGGATTAGGGGGCTTCAGTGCAGTTTTGTGTTAGTCGTTCAGTCGTGTCCGACTCTTTGCGACTCCATGTACTGTAGCCCACCAGGCTCCTCTGTCCATGGAATTCTCCAGGCAAGAATACTGGAGTGGGTGGCCATTCCCTCTCCAAGGGATCTTCCCTACCCAGGGATCAAACCTGGGTCTCCTGCATTGCAGGTGGATTCCTTACCATCTGAGCCACCAGGGAAGCCCACATTTCAGCGCAGTTTTAGTTGCTAAGTATTAGTACTTTCACGTCCACTAGTGCAGCGCCAGGCATCTTTCTCTGGCCTGAGTGATGGTGGGTTGGCCATCTCAGGACTCCAGGATGTGTTACTGGTGAGGCTGAGGGCCCAGTGAGAGGACAGCTGCTTCATGTTAACACGCACCTTCATGAGCAGCTTTGCCCACAGGACTGGCCCACGTGGGGCATCTCACTCTCTTCCTCCTTCCCTGATTCTGTCTGATTCTATTTGGGAGATGTGAAATTTCTTCCTTGAGCTGTCAGTACAGTTTATTCTGGGCTGGGATTGCAGACCCCCCTCAGCATGGCCTGGGCCACCTGAGCAAGTGGTTTACCCTCTCTGAAATTCTTTGCTAAATCTCTGAAGTTGGCTCAGTAACAGTTCATAGGTAAAATGACACGCTTCCCATAGTGCCTGGCATCTAGTAAGTGCTGGTAAGTGCTGGCCACGCCCCTGTCCTCATCATCATCACCTGTCCACGCCCCACCATCCCCATCATCATCTGGCCACACCCCCATCACTCATCCTCACCGTATCCTCTGGCCCTGTCTGGATTTGTCTCTAAGGAATGATACTTGACAGAGAGCACCTAACCCGTTTGCTCACAGGCCTTGACACAGATCTCATCTGATTTCCTGCAACAATTTTCTTAAGGATGTTTACCTTTTGGTCTTAATTTGTTATTGGTTGCTGTTTATTATTTATCATTTTCAAATGAGAAGCCTTAGTGTTAAGGAAGTTACAGTTCTGGGCCACCACTCCCTCCTGTCCCACTTCTTCACTGGGCTGACGCCTGCTCACCCTCAGACCTGGGCTCCGAGTCCTTGGTGCTTCCCCTGACCCCACAGTAATGGTGCAGGCCCCCCGGACGTTCCCCGATGGCACTCACAGCAGGGTGTGGTTCTGGGCTGTCTGTGTGGGCACTGCATTCTGACTGTTCTGCTGTCATATCTCCAGCTTGTCTTACAAAGCACATGCTGCAGGAGAAATGCCTAAGTGTGGTGTGGACTGAGGTAATTTTTCCTGTGGCACAGACCCAAGCAGAAGCGTTTGCAATGCAATCAACTCTGCACTGCTCTAGTTGCACTGCACAACCCCAAGCACTGTTCCACTTGCTGTAAATTTAGGCTTGTAGATGTATCACAGCAGGTGTCCAGCAGGTGGCAGTGCAGTGCCTGGAGGAAGGAGCAGTCTTTTCCCTCATTTACAGGTATCCTGTTGGCTGGTCGGGGGAGGGGGACGCTCAGCATAGGTGAGGGAATGCCAGATCTCAGATTCTGTGGGGAGTCGCCTCCAAATGCACCTGCCCCAGAGATTAGCAGGACGTGGTAGTGGGATGGAGCCCCAGACACTTGCATTTTCCAAAAAGCGTCTCAGAAGAAAATGGTTAAGCTACATGAGTGTAGGGGGTGCTGTTTTTCATTCTAGTTACTTTCTGACCTCTGTCAGTCCTTTTAATCTGTCTCCCAAGGGCCAGAAAGCACAACACCCTTTTCAAATAAAGGACAAAGGGTTAGCACGACTTATCTTGGGGGAAGACACATTTTTAATAAGCTTTGAGGTCTTTTTGTCAAACAAGTACTAATTTCTCTTTTTTAAAAAGCTGAGTGAATATTTTAGTTTCACACTTAAAGAGGGCTTGCAGGAGCAAATACAGACAAACCTATGTACTCAGAGACCACATCTGAGTTTTTCCCTTGTCCCAGTAGTGACCGGATAGTAAAAGGACACGGGGCTTCCCAGATGGTGCTGGAGATAAAGAACATGCTTGCCGATGCAGGAGACATAAGAGATGTGGGTTGGTCCCTGAGTCGGGAAGATCCCCTGGAGGAGGGCATGGCAACCCACTCCAGTATTCTTGCCTGGAGAATCCCATGGACAGAGGAGCCTGGAGGGCTACAGTCCACAGGGTCATGAAGAGTCAGACATGACGGAAGTGACTTGGCATGCACGGTAAAAGATCCAGTCTGGGACCCTGCAGGAACCCTTCTATCTGGCAGAGTTCATCCGTCTTCCCTTGGTTCTCTCAGGGGCCTCTTCCGAAGGTTACAGGGTGGTCGTGTGGAGACTGTCGCCTGGTGTGGACTTGCTCAGTGTTTCCTGGCGATGAGCTGCATGAGGGGCGTTTTTGCAGGAACATCATGGAGGGGACGTGTGTTTCTGGCGGTCCAGTCGGGAGGCAGTGGTGGCCATTTGCCGTCGCTGGTGACGTTCACTCTGACCCCCGGTTCTGGAATCTGCGCGGTTCTCCACCGCAGTTTTCTCTCCCCTTTGCAGTCAGGGAGTCTTTGAGGAAGCCTGTTTCCCCATATCCCTCTCGCCTGCTAGTTCCAGCGTGCATGGTATTTCTTGCCTGAATTAAGTAATCAGCTGCTAGATGGAGATTTTCCTACTCCCATCCTTGCTTCTCACACTAACTATCCAGCTTTCTGTTCTCAGAGGGAGCTTTCTCTTCCTGTTTATTTGTTCACTTATTTGTAGTAATGTGGTTTCGTGGATTTCTGTTTTTTCGAGAGGTCTGTTAATGTTATCCCCCGTCAGGTCCAGGGAGCCCCTTCAGGACGGCCCGTGTGTCCTGTGGACACATCCTCATCCTTTTTCCTTCTGGCTCAGCAAGGTATTCCAAGCTCACCTTGTTTTCTCGTGCCTCACCCCTCGAATCAGCCGTCTCTGTCAGGAGTCCCGATTCCTTTGAGTCCTGAGTGGTACTTAGAACCCACGGTCTGGGTATTAAGTGCTCTCTCTGCTCCTGGGCTGTTACTGACTCCAGGCCCTCTCAGAGGGGGTTCTTGTTTAGTCTCCCAGTCGTGTCTGACTCTTTGCGACCCCATGGACTGTAGCCCACCGGGCTCCTCTGTCCATGGGATTCCCCAGACAAGAACATGGCAGTGGGTCGTCGTTTCCTTCTCCAGAGGGTCTTCCCAACCCAGGGACTGAACCTGCACCTCCTGCGTCGGCAGGCGGGTTCTTTACAGCTGAGCCGCCAGGGAAGCTTCTGCCCTTCTGTCCCGCCTCTAAGTGGCGGGTGCCCAAGGCTCTGCCCCTTGTTCTCTCCCCTGTAAATGCCCTCCCTAAGCGACTGCATTCAGACCGCGGCTTTAAATATCATCTCTTGGACTGAACCAGCGGAACCACCATCATGCAGCCATTTTTGACTAAAAGTGACAATTTCACACGATTTCAGTCCACATCTGCCAACAGATTCCATAACTTGATTCAACTCTGACTCTCCTTGAAACTCCAAACTGGCACATGCGAATACCTAGGTGGCATCGCCACAGAGGAGTCTCATAACCGTGGGATGGCCTGTTTTTGTCAGAACAGAAAGTTTGATTTATCGTTTCTCCAGATCTTCCGTTCTCATTTTCCATGTGTAGGTTACCACCACCCTCGTCCAGTCTTCTGCCGAAGCCAGAAACTCAGGTGCGTGTGTGCTCGGTCATTTAGGGGCGCGTGTCCACTTACGTCCAGGTGTACCTACACAGTTACTCTTTTGGTTTTCTATTGAAAACCGAGAGCTCATGCTGAAGTACCTCCTGTGCCGGTCCAGCGCCACAGAGTTTCCTCTCGTTTCTCCTGCACTGCATCACTGACTCCCTTCTTTGACACTGGGAAACCCGCTCCCGTTTTCCTTCGTTTATCTACCTGTTTCTCGGCCCACCCCCCACACTGACTGCAGCCGGTCTGCTCACCCCTCTGGCCACCGCCTCGCCCAGATTCCCTCCTCCCTTTCCCGCGCGCCAGGCCGCTTCTTCAGCAAACATGGCTTCTGTTGCGTAACAGTTCAGTTGCTGAGTCGTGTCCGACTCTTTGCGACCCTGTGGACCGCAGCACGCCAGGCCTCCCTGTCCATCACCAACCCCCGGAGTTCACTCAAACCCGTGTCCATTGAGTCGGTGATGCCATCCAGCCATCTCATCCTCTGTCGTCCCCTTCTCCTCCTGCCCTCAGTCTTTCCCAGCATCAGGGTCTTTTCCAGTGAGTCAGTTCTTCCCATCAAGTGGCCAAAGTTACATAACAGCCAGTGGCTGAGGAGAAGAGATGAGGAAAGATGATCCTTTAGAAAAGTGATTATGGGAGTTTGTTGTTGTTCCAGCATGTGTCTGAATTTTCTGGTTTTGCTTGTTTTCAGACACTGGGCTCTGAGAAAGACAGGGGTGGGAAGGAAGCCCTTAAGGGGGTTCTTTCCCAGACAGTCTGCCCAGAGTCAGCGGCGCTGTTTGATCTCTTTCTGTTGATCGTGTCGTGACCCTTGGTGAGGAGAGCGAGACACAATCCCATGATGTCACATAAAACCTACCATTTCCGATTAACTGCGGGAAGGGGGGGTGGGTGTGGAGTGATTGTTAAGTGTGCTTTTTTTATGCCAATGCAGGTCTCTGCTTCTGACTATAGAATAGTTAAGCCGAATCCAGTCTTGCTTCCTGGAAGGCCTTTGGAGAGAGTGGTTTGGCAAGGGCTTCTTTAATTTGAGGATCAAAAATCTCAAACTGATAAAAGGAGAAAATTAAAATTATGCCTAGGTTTACGTCCTGAAGAACCCAGCAGCGTTTTAGCTGAGAGGGGTTCACAGGGTGTTACCTTGGCAATGTCTGTGTGTGCCTTTTTTTCTGTGTGTGTCTGTGTCTCTGTGTGTGTGTGTGTCTGTGTGTGTGTGTCTCTGTGTGTGTGTGTGTCTCTGTTGTGTGTGTGTGTGTCTCTGTTGTGTGTGTGTCTGTGTCTCTGTTGTGTGTCTCTGTTGTGTATGTGTCTGTGTGTCTCTGTGTCTGTGTGTGTCTGTGCGTCTCTGTGTGTGTGTCTCTGTTGGGTATGTGTCTGTGTGTCTCTGTTGTGTATGTGTGTGTGTGTCTCTGTGTCTGTGTGTCTCTGTGTGTCTCTGTTGTGTGTGTGTGTGTGTGTCTCTGTGTGTGTGTGTGTGTCTGTGTGTGTCTTATTTTCTCTCTCCTGCCTTCAGCTCCCACTTCTCCCTTCCTCTGCATTGGTGGCCCCGGCAGCTCTGAGCTTCTGTGGCTTTTTTTGCCGACCCTCCTGGAGGAAAGCGAGAACTTCATTACTCCGTCGTTCTGACAAATGTTTCAGCCTCCGTCTCCGCGGCTCCCGAGAGTCACTTGGGCATCCCCAGCCCACGCCCGTGGCCAGCAGCTCGAGAGTTCTGGGTGCGCTGTGGGCGTGGGGAGGAGCGGGCCCCCAGCCTCTGGGAGCAGGGTCGGGGCCCCAGAGGAAGAGGCAGGCGCTGTTGCCATGGAAAGGGAAGGTGGGCAGGCAGGTGGAAGCAACCTTATTCTGCTGACGATCTGCTCTATAAGCGGCGGCGCCGGGGTTGAACATGGGTGTTTCTCGGGGTTTTCCTTTTAAGCTCATCCGGTTACTAGTCCCCGAGCCCTCCCGTCCTCTCTCCTGAGTTAACTGGTGGGATGTGGCGCTCTTCTCTCGCACAGCACAGAGGTGGAGGCTCCACTCAGTGGGTCTCAGTTTTCAGAAAGGCAGGGCTAACAAGCTGAGAGCGCCAGCCCGACCCCGAGCCCCCGCGGCTGCCCATCCTGGCCGGGCCAGCCACCTGCTCTGTGCCCGGCGCTCCCTGGCCTCCGTGTGCGCAGTCCTGGGGCAGGACCCCGCTCTGTGGCCTCTCGTGTCTCCCCATCTGCATTGTCGCTCCGACGCAGGGACAGTGGGTCTCAGCACCTCGGCGCTGTGCACCGCTGGGTTTGCAGGAGGCGCTGGTGGATGGGGTGGGGTTAGTCGGATAGGACCTGCTGCCCAGGGTCAGGAGACCCCCGCAGCCTCTGAACGGCCCCCGCTCCCCCCCAATCTCAATGCCAGGCCTGCCTGCTTGCTGTGGGGAGTGGGGGGCTGGCCTGTCCCTGAGCATCACTGGGGGTCTTTTCAGGCCCCGTGTTCACGCAATTCATGAGAACCCCTTGAGGAGTAGGGTTTCTGTTGGCTCATGAAGACATAGGCTCGGAGTGAAAGTTCTGGAAAACCAAGCCAGATCTGGTTGACCACAGAACCCTGTTGGCTCATAAATCCCACGTCACCCCCTAGAAGGGCTCAGAAAAGGGTGATTCATGCTGTGGGGCCACCTCCCCTGCCGCCTGCACCCCTTCAGGGTGGGTTCATGTTAAAGTCTTAGCCGGGCTGCCCCTGCCCGGAGGAGGACAGGTCAGGTGGGCGGGGTCTCTCCCCAGGACACAGCAGGTCCTTGCCCACCCACAGATGTTCTCATGCGTCATCCTGGGGTCCAGGGGGCTTGGATTAGCAAGGCCAGGCACGGAGCATCCTGATCCGCGTTTCCTGGGGCCGGTCGCTGTGTCTAGGGGGCAAAGACATGCCATGGTGTCTTTGGGGTTCCCCTCCTGTGGGTCCAAATGAAAGGAATGGGTGGCCCCTATGCAGACCCACCACTCTGTTAAACAGCTGAGCGCAATCCTCAGTCCCATCATGAGCCCCTCTCCTGCTCCCCACCCCAGGGTCTGTCCTGTGTGGCCCAGTCCATTTGCAGGAGCAGGCTGTGCACTGTGCCAGCTGCACCATCGGTTCTGGGGACCCGGGCCAGATGCAGGAGCGGGCTGTGGGCAGGAATGGGCTGTGCGCTGTGCTGGGGCTGTGGGCTGGAGTGGGCTGTGTGCTGTGCCGGCTGCTTCATGGTTCTGAGGGGCCAGGTCCAGCTGCAGGAGTGGGCTGTGGGCAGGAGCGGGCTATGAGCAGGAGTGGGCTGTGGGCAGGAGCGGGCTATGAGCAGGAGTGGGCTGTGGGCAGGAATGGGCTGTGCGCTGTGCTGGGGCTGTGTGCTGTGCCAGCTGCTTCATTGGTTCTGAGGGGCCGGGTCCAGCTGCAGGAGTGGGCTATGGGCAGGAGCGGGCTGTGGGCTGGAGGGGGCTGTGCGCTGTGCCAGCTGCACTGTCAGTTCTGGGGGGCCGGATCCAGCTGCAGGAGTGGGCTGTGGGCTGGAGCGGGCTGTGGGCAGGAGCGGGCTGTAGGCTGGAGGGGGCTGTGCGCTGTGCCAGCTGCACTGTCGGTTCTGGGGGGCCGGATCCAGCTGCAGGATGGGGCTGTGGGCTGGAGCGGGCTGTGGGCAGGAGCAGGCTGTGGGCTGTGCCGGCTCCTTGTCGGTCCTGGGGGCCGGGCGCCCGGGCGGCTCCACTCAGTGTGGGCTCTCCTTCCAGGCCTGCAGGTACGGCCACGTGCAGCATCTGGAGCACCTGCTCTTCTACGGGGCCGACATGGGTGCCCAGAACGCCTCGGGGAACACCGCCCTGCACATCTGCGCCCTCTACAACCAGGTCAGTGCGCTGTGCTCGCGCCCCACACCCTCCGTAACTGCATGCCAGGCCGGGGCTGTGCTGAGCGCTTTGCAGTTGGGTGTCCAGCTCTAGCTGCTGTAATGAAGTCCCACACACAGGGCAGCTTAAACGGCAGATATTTATTTCTCACAGTCCTGGATGCACATTCCAGATGAAGGGGCCACCCTGCTTGGGTCCAGGGCAAGGCTCTCTTCCCGCTTTGGGTTTGCCTGGCCCCTTCCAGCTGTGTCCTCCCATGTGCAGACAGAAACAGCCCTCAGCTGTCCCTTCTGCCAAGGACGCTAATCCTATCAGATCAGGGCCCCACCCTCACAACCTCTTTTAACCTAATCACCTCTTAAAGACCCATCTCCAGACAGAGTCACACTGGGGGTTAGGGCTTCAAGGTAGCTCAGATACTCAGTGCTTAGCTGGGAGAGGTCCTCACCAGCTTCTTTGAGGATGGTTATCCCTATTGTACGAGCTTTCCAGGTGGTGCTACTGGTAAAGAACCTACCTGCCAAATGCAGGAGACATAAGAAAATCAGGTTCCATCCCTGGGTTGGAAAGATCCCCTGGAGAAGGAAATGGCAACCCACTGCGGTATTCGTGCCTGGAGAGTCCCATGGACAGAGGAGCCTGGTGGGCTGCAGTCCATAGTGTCACAAAGAGCTGCGCCCGGCTGAAGCAACTTTGCACGCACGACACGCATCCCCCTCCTAGAGGGAGAGCCTGAGCCGCAGGAAGTCAGAGGAGGGTCCTGGTGAGGTCCGTGCTGGGCTCAGCCCCCCGGGCAGAATCTGCAGGCACCGCGCCACATGGACCCCAGAGCGGGTCTCCCCTGGGCCGGGAGGGGGGCGGCTGGCAGAGCCCCCAAGATGATTTTGGCACCCACTGAAGGCTCACTGGAAAAGACTCTGATGCTGGGAAAGGTTGGGGACGGGAGGAGAAGGGGACGACGGAGAATGAGATGGCTGGATGGCATCACAGACTCTGTGGACATGAGTTTGAGTGAACTCCGGGAGTTGGTGATGGACAGGGAGGCCTGACGTGCTGTGATTCATGGGGTCGCGGAGAGTTGGACACGACTGAGCGACTGAACTGAACTGAACTGAACTGAAGGCCAACGGGACCGCCGTGTAACAACAGCAAGCCTACAATCACATGTACGCACACGTCCCCAGTGGGCCTTTTCTATTTCATTCCTTCTTGCTGCTAAGTCGCTTCATCATGTCCAGCTCTCTTGTGACCCCATGGACTCCAGCCCTCCAGGCTCCTCCTGTCCATGAAATTTTCCAGGCACGAATACTGAAGTGGGCTGCCATGCCTTCCTCCAAGAGATCTTTCCTACTCAGGGATGGAACCCACATCTCTTATGTGTCCGGAACTGGCAAGGCGGGTTCTTTACCCCGAGCACCACCTTGGAAACCTAATTCCTTCTTCACTGTGGTTAAGTAAGTGAAACAGAGCGAGTGTTTGACCGTCTTCACTGTGCGGTTACGGTACGCCTCTCAGCGTTAGGGGCTCTCACATGGCTGTACAGGCGTCGCCCGCGTCTGTCTGCAGAATATTCCACCTCCCCAGACTGATGCTCTGACTCCATTAACCTGCTCACTGTCCCCGCCCCCAGCCCCCACCGTCTGCGTTCTGTCTGTGAGCCTGACGGCTCCAGGGCCGTCCTCCGAGTGGAACCGCATGGCGTCTGCCCTTCTGTTCTCTGCTTCACTCCGTGTGCTGTGCTCAGGCTCATCCAGGTTTTAGCTGTGTCACAGTTTTCTTCCTTTTTAAGGCTGAGTAAGGCAAACCATTCAGTATTACAGTAATCCAAGCCTACACCCCAACCAGTAACGCTGAAGAAGCCGAAGTTGAATGGTTCTATGAAGACCTACAAGACCTTTTAGAACTAACACCCAAAACAGATGTCCTTTTCATTATAGGGGACTGAAATGCAAAAGTAGGAAGTCAAGAAACACCTGGAGTAATGGGCAAATTTGGCCTTGGAGCATGGAATGAAGCAGGGCAAAGGCTAATAGAGTTTTGCCAAGAGAACGCACTGGTCATAGCAAACACCCTCTTTCAACAACACAAGAGAAGACTCTACACATAGACATCACCAGATGGTCAACACCGAAATCAGATTGATTATATTCTTTGCAGCCAAGGATGGAGAAGCTCTATACAGTTAGCAAAAACAAGACCAGGAGCTGACTGTGGCTCAGATCATGAACTCCTTATTGCCAAATTCAGACTTAAATTGAAGAAAGTAGGGAAAACCACTAGACCATTCAGATACGACCTAAATCAAATCCCTTATGATTATACAGTGGAAGTGAGAAATAGATTTAAGGGACTAGATCTGATAGATAGAGTGCCTGATGAACTCTGGACGGAGGTTCGTGACATTGTACAGGAGACAGGGACCAAGACCATCCCCATGGAAAAGAAATGCAAAAAAAGCAAAATGGCTGTCTGAGGAGGGCTTACAAATAGCTGTGAAAAGAAGAGAAGCGAAAAGCAAAGGAGGAAAGGAAAGATATAAGCATCTGAATGCAGAGTTCCAAAGAATAGCAAGGAGAGATAAGAAAGCCTTCCTCAGCAATCAATGCAAAGAAATAGAGGAAAACAACAGAATAGGAAAAACAAGAGATCTTTTCAAGAAAATTAGAGATATCAAGGGAACATTTCGTGCAAAGATGGGCTCGATAAAGGACAGAAATGGTATGGACCTAACAGAAGCAGAAGATATTAAGAAGAGGTGGCAAGAATACACAGAAGAACACTGTACAAAGGAGATCTTCACGACGAAGATAATCAGGATGGCGTGATCACTCACCTGGAGCCAGACATCTTGGAATGTGAAATCAAGTGGGCCTTAGAGAGCATCACTACGAACAAAGCTAGTGGAGGGGATGGAATTCCAATTGAGCTATTTCAAAACCTGAAAGATGATGCTGTGAAAGTGCTGTACTCAATATGCCAGCAAATTTGGAAAACTCAGCAGTGGCCACAGGACTGGAAAAGGTCAGTTTTCATTCCAATCCCAAAGAAAGGCAATGCCAAAGAATGCTCAAACTACTGCACAATTGCACTCATCTCCCACGCTAGTAAAGTCATGCTCAAAATTCTCCAAGCCAGGCTTCAGCAGTATGTGAACTGTGAACTTCCAGATGTTCAAGCTGGTTTTAGAAAAGGCAGAGGCACCAGAGATCAAATTGCCAACATCCGCTGGATCATGGAGAAAGCAAGAGAGTTCCAGAAAAACATCTATTTCTCCTTCATTGACTATGCCAAAGCCTTTGACTGTGTGGATCACAATAAACTGTGGAACATTCTGAAAGAGATGGGAATCCCAGACCACCTGACCTGCCTCTTGAGAAACCTGTATGCAGGTCAGGAAGCAACAGTCAGAACTGTACATGGAACAACAGACTGGTTCCAAATAGGAAAAGGTGTACGTCAAGGTTGTATATTGTCGCCTTGCTTATTTAACTTATATGCAGAGTACATCATGAGGAACGCTGGGCTGGAAGAAGCACAAGCTGGAATCAAGATTGCTGGGAGAAATATCAATAACCTCAGATATGCAGATGACACCACCCTTATGGCAGAAAGTGAAGAGGAACTGAAAAGCCTCTTGATGAAAATGAAAGAGGAGAGTGGAAAGTATGGCTTGAAGCTCAACATTCAGAAAATGAAGATCATGGCATCTGGTCCCATCACTTCATGGGAAATAGATGGGGAAACAGTGGAAACAGTGTCAGACTTTATTTTGGGGGGCTCCAAAATCACTGCAGATGCTGATTGTAGCCAGGAAATTAAAAGACGCTTACTCCTTGGAAGGAAAGTTATGATCAACCTAGATAGCATATTAAAAAGCAGAGACATTACTTTGTCAACCAAGGTCCGTCTAGTCAAGGCTATGGTTTTTCCCATGCTCATGTATGGATGTGAGAGTTGGACTGTGAAGAAAGCTGATCGCCGAAGAATTGATGCTTTTGAACTGTGGTGCTGGAGAAGACTCTTGAGAGCCCCTTGGACTGCAAAGAGATCCAACCAGTCCATTCTAAAGGAGATCAATCCTGAGTGTTCATTGGACGGACTGATGCTAAAGCTGAAACTCCAATACTTTGGCCACCTCATGCGACGAGTTGACTCACTGGAAAAGACTCTGATGCTGGGAGGGATTGGGGGCAGGAGGAGAAGGGGGCGACAGAGAATGAGATGGTTGGATGGCATCACCGACTCAATGGGGGTGAGTTTGAGTGAACTCCGGGAGTTGGTGATGGACAGGGAGGCCTGGCGTGCTGTGATTCATGGGGTTGCAAAGAGTTGGGCACGACTGAGCGACTGAACTGAACTGAACGAATGTTCCCTCATCATAGCTTTCAAAAGCTGTGATAAACCTAGACACCATATTAAAAATCAGAGACATCACTTTGCAGACAAAGGTCCATCTAGTCAAAGCTATGGTTTTTCCAGTAGTCATGTATGGATGTGAGAGCTGGACTATAAAGAAGCCTGAGCGCTGAAGAATTGATGCTTTTGAATTGTGGTGCCGAAGAAGACTCTTGAGAGTCCCTTGAACTTTGAGGAGATCAAACCAGTCAATTCTAAAGGAAATCAACCCTGAATATTCACTGGAGGGGCTGATGCTGAGGCTGAAGCTCCAATACTTTGGCCATCTGATGGGAAGAGCTGACTCACTGGAAAAGACGCTGATGCTGGGAAAGACTGAAGGAAGAAGGAGAAAGGGATGACAGAGGATCAGATGGTTGGACGGCATCGCTGACTTGATGGTCGTGAGTTTGAGCGGGCTCCGGGAGATGGTGAAGGACAGGGAAGTCTGGCGTGCTGCAGCCCATGGGGTCACAGAGACTCGGACACGACTGAGCGACAGCAGCAGTCTTCCCTTGTGTGGATGGGCCACGTTTTATCCTCTCACCCATGAGGGGACACGGGCTGCTTCCATCTCTCACCTGCTGCCAACAGTGATGCTGTGAACACAGGAGTGCAGATCTCTCTTCAGGACCCTGCTCACTTCTTTTGGCTTCACGAGTGGAGCCTTGATGTGAGCAAGTTTATATGAAGCCCTTGCTCTCCCTGTGAGAAGGACTGAAAACTCAGGCGAGCTGGGTGCGAGCATGGTCAGAAAGCAGCAGGGGTGGGATGCCACCCCCGGCCGCCAGGCAGGACTCCTAAGTGACGGGAGTCACTTTGCCCTGGAAAACGCCTGTGCATTCTCCAAGACCCAGTTGAGATAGCTGCCCTCAGTCAAGCCTTTCCTTGATGAGCCCCTGGTAGAGTGAGTTGTGCTTTTCACTCCACAGCCCTTTGCAGTACAGCCCAGTGGGACTGCCCAGGGCCAGGCCGTTATTAGGCCTCACCTGTCTTCCCTGAAGGCATCCCCTTGCCCCTTGGGCCCACCTTCTCAGGGACACAAACCACCATCTCTCAGAGTGTCCCCTGCTCCTGGCACAGGAGAGCGGCTCGGCCAGATGAGGTTGGGGAAGCATTTCAGTCTGACTTCAAGGGATTTCCTGAAAGCTGCTGGCCAGCTCCTTAATGAAAGCATATTGATGGGATTTGCACACAGCTGGGGCCCTAGGTGTTCCAAGGCACGTGGATGCTGGAATGGATTTATGAGCGCGGGGATATCCTGCTCGACTGGGCTAGAAAAACGCACGTCATGAGACTTGGCTTTGGCTGGTAAAACATCTGTGCCAGCATGTGCTTCTTAATTATTGCCTTAGACGGGGAAAGCATTCCTTAATTTTCCCTGGTAGATTTTAAGCATATTTTATCGTGGGGAAAAAAAAAAAAAACCTAAACAGAAAACCATGTTTTCTGTCTCTTGAAATAATGGAGGACAGGATGATCTTTGAAAGTGTAACCTTCTTTATTAGAATGTTGGGAATCCGTATTCTGAGTTATTTGTGGGGCTGGGTTCCCTCTGTGTTCTCTGGACCTGTCCCCACCCTTGGCCGATGGCTTTGGGATGACCCAGAGCCGCCCAGGGCTCGTAGGAAGATCCTGACTCTCTTGCCTTGGATTAGAGAGGCCGGCAGACTTTTTCTGTAAAGAGTCAGTGAGTGAATATTCTGGCTTTTCAGATCACATGGACTTCTTCACAGCTACTACACTCTGCCTCTGCAGTGTGAACTTAGCCACAGATGATATGCAGATTAATGTGTGGCTATGCGCCAATAAAACTTTATTTATAAACCAGGCAGCAGGCCAATTTAGCCTGTGGGCCCCAGTTTGCCAGGCCCAGGCGTAGAAGGCTGCATCTAGTCTCTTACCAGACGTAAGTTAAGGACAGACTCCCTGCTTCCGGCTGAGTACCTTCCTCTCAGCCTGCTGGGGAGCCTGGCCAGGGCGTGAGAGCTGTCCCCTGTCCAGGGTCCTGGGACCGTCACAGCCCGCCTGCTGCTGTCCAGCCCTACCCATCTGACCCTCCACAGCAGCACGGGTAGAAATGCCTTTGGGGCCCCTCCTGTTTTGGATACCCAGCCTTGCGTTCTGTCCCAGAGGCCATCATGGAGGGTCACAGACTCGCTTGGTGGCCCGTGGGTTCTGGACAGCACGTCCAGTTGGGGGCCGGCGAGTGTTCTGGGATCCAGCCTCCTGAATCCCTCATGCCCCTCCCTGGGATACTAGTGTGACCTTTAATCTTTTCCATCAGCGTGCCCTCTCCCCTTCCCAACCAGTGAGAAAAGCTGGTTCAGATGGCATCTCAGTATAATTCAGAGACACTCGGCTACATATACACTAGCGTCCTTCTGATGAGCCGTCCTCGGGGGGACAGAGGGGTGGACAGAGGGATCGAGGGTCCCCCGGCCTCTGTCACACACACCTGGCAATTGTATTGATACCTAACCCGAGGCCCTGTCCTCCCCAAGTCACCGATGTGCTGGCCTCCTCGCTGAGTCCACTTCTTCTTCTGCACACATGGAATGTGTGAGGCCGGACTCTGGGCCAACGAGAGTAACTGGTTCAAGCAGAAGGAGGTGCTGTATAGGGCTCTCTGGAGAGTGATGCTGAGAGACAGACTCTCCTGGGGTGGGAACCTGGTGCCTTTGGGTCAGGACAGGAGCCAGGGAAAGGGATTAAGAAGCCGCCTCAAGATAGAGCTGCAATGCAGGGAGACATGGCAGTCTGGGTTCCAGAAAATCCCTCCTCTGTAATGTGGAGATAATTATACCTAGCTGGCAGGGCTGCTAAGAGGCTTAAAATAGAAAGCAAACATATGGTATGCCTGGCATGGGTTGATTTTTCAGTAACAGTGACTATGATGGTGATGATGGTGGTGGCTATGGTGATGCTAGTCAAAGCTATGGTCTTCCCAGTGGTCACGTGTGGGTGTGAGAGTTGGACCATAAACAAAACTGAACATTGAAGAATTGATGCTTTTGAATGGTGATGCTGCCGAAGACTCTTGAGAGTCTCTTGAACAACAAGGCAATCAAACCACTCAATCTTAAAGGAAATCAGTCCTGAATATTCATTGGAAGGACAGATGCTGAAGCTCCAATTCTTTGGCCACTAGATGCAAAGAACCGACTCACTGGAGAAGACCTGATGCTGGGAAAGACTGAAGGCAAAGAGTTAGAAAAGGGCGACAGAGGGTGAGGTGGTTGGGTGGCATCACCAGTGCGATGGGCATGAGTCTGAACGAAGTCCAGGAGACCGTGAAGAGCGGGGAAGCCTGGTGTGCTGCAGCCCATGGGGTCGCAAAGAGCGGACACGACCGAGCGACGGAACGAGAACACGTGGTGGTGCTGATGGTGGTGAAGGTGGCGATGATGGTGATACCACGCGCACTACTGTTAACTTGACTTAACAAACTTCTCACTAAATGTGAAAACATCAGCTGTATGGGCTGATTGCGTGTTTTATCAGTTTTAGGCAGACCTCATCGTACACTTCCAGTAAAACACACTGTGATCAGAATATTCTCTCGTCTTCTTTTATGAAGTCAACTAATTAGGGCTTTGATTGTCAGCAGCAAACTGCATCCCATCTTCCGGCTCCCTCAGTCTGTTGGCTGGCTTTTCAGGAGCCCCAGAGGGAGGCGGGGAGTCAGCCCACTGTTTGTTTTCTACCCTGGATAATGAAGGGAGGGAGGGAGGGAGTTTGAAATATCAAGTTACTAAGCCAGGCAAATTTGTCTGGAAGGTTAAAAAGTAAACAGGCCCTGCCTCTCTGGAGCAGGCCTCTTGAGACAGGCTGAGTTCTGTCTGGCCCGTGTGCCCATTCCACACCCCACCCCGTGGCTGTCAGCATCTGGTGGGAGTCTCTGCGGGGCCCTCACAGGGGCGGTCGTCCCCTGGGCGTTGAGGGTGTGCAGAAAGGTGTCCTGTAGTCCTTCCCCTTAGATTCCTCCCAGCCTTTGGGGGCTGCTCTTGCTTGTCATTCTCTTGTGCCAGGAGTCGCAGGCTTCGTCCAAGCGGCTCAGCTATAAACGCCAGAGCCGGGCTCAAAACCCAGCCTGTCTCTCTCCTCCCCCAGGTCTTGGGGATGGGTTCCTCTAACCCCTTGACTGGAGGTAGGAAGATGCTCCACTGGGCACAAGTCAGGTGAAGCCATGTGTCAGGGCACGTGTGTGATGTGGTCCTTGGGGCACTGCTCTTCAGAGCGGCTCGGTCTTTGGAGCCAGGTTCCCACCCTCGCCCTGGTGACAGCAGCGTCCCAGCTCTGCACTTTGCCATTTGATTGATTGCACACATCCGGGCCCTTCCTAGATTTATGTCTGTTGGGACAGACTCGTTTCAAAGGGATCATTTAAACTGGAAACAAATTCCTGACTCATAATTTGGAGTGCTGAGTAGTTCGTGTCTGTGACATTTAAGCGACTATAGTCACGTCTCCAAAAGTCATCCCTGGATAATAATTGGATATTCTTTGGCCCTCAAAACATGCAAGGTGCGTCTGTGTCTGCACTCGATGGACTCCTTTCAAATGAGGAAGACACACCTCAGTGTGTCCCACGAGATCCCCTTGCAAGGGGACTCACAGGGCAGCCAGCAGCCACGCTCTGGCACAGCGAGGCTCCCTCTTGCAGCTTCTCTGGGTCAGGACTTCTCCTTTTGCTCGCTTCCTGAAGCTGCAGGTTTTCATTCAAGCCTTCCTGGCCTCTGCTGCCTTACCTGTGAAATGGGCCTCCTACTACCTCTAGCAAGGATGCTCTGAGGGTGGAATCAAGGAATGGAGAGGTGTGTTTCTGAACTGCAGAGCATCCGTGTGTGCACACACATACCTGTGCTCACATGTGCGCACAAACACAGCCATCGGTACGTACACACACACACACACACACACACCAAGTGTCGTCGTTTGTCACGTGAACCACTTGCCCTTTGGTTTTGAAATCTCTCCCCCTTCCAAGTCTGGCAGCTATTAGAATGACAGGGTGTGTGCCTTGAGCTTGGTTAATATTGACTCAGAGCCGTCCCTCTGTGGGTGAGCGGAGGAGTTCTCTGGGATCCTGGCTGGCTTCCTCCTGGGAGGGTGTGACTGGCAGTGCCTGGCAAGGGTTATTCTTAGCTTTCTAGGAGATAAACCTCCCTGATGGGAGTTTTCAATGGAAGTCCTTGCGGAGCAGTGGGGAGCGGTTACACGGAATTGCCGGGTCAGACTCTCGCCGTGGGTTCTGATGGGCCCCGGTGGCTCCGGACATCTGGGACGGTCGCCTGGCAGGTCCTCCCCGGCCACCCTGGAGCCGGGCCAGGGCACACTTAGGCCAGTGTGAACTCAATTCCGAATGAGCCCCCAGGCAGCCTTCAGGCCCCCGGAGTTCATTCTCTTACCTGTTCCCCTCACATGCCGGGTGGTAACCTACTGAAATCCCACTCATCCGTGAGCCCCGTGTCCCCTCAGGGCCAGGACTTTCTCATATACCCTTTCCCCTTTTCTCTCTTTGCAGAATACTGCTCAATGAGGCAAGATAACACTGTTGTTTTAAGTAACTAACTTACTTCGGGTCATCATGAGTGAGCCCCAGTTGGTGGGGTGGGTTCTGGCGGCCCGACCAGGGGCCAGGAGCCTGGGGTGGGACCCAAACGCTCAGGAGCCCGAGTTCCAGTAGCAGCCGATTCACCGAATCAGCAGGGCAGGAGGTGAGACCCCGGAATCAAATGACAGGACCAGCTTCAGTCCGGGGCGTGTGACCTTGATCTGGGATCCAGGGCTCATCTGCCCTGGAAGTAACGTCCGGGGCTCTTCTTTTACAGCCTGGGATTAACTGTACCCCAAATGTGAAAGGTGTGTTTGCCAAGCATAGGTCCATCTTTAAAATTTTTCTTTCAAGTGTTTTTAGTTACTCAGAGCACCGCCTGAGCGCAGGCTCATGGAAGAGGTGCAGACAGTGTAGATGGAGACGGGTTTCCCTGCAGTTTCCACCCGTCAGCGTGGGGCGGGCCTGCCCACCGTCTGAACCGAGGGCACCGCATGCTCACGGCTGTGTCAGCGGCGGGCTCCCGGCCGAGTGTCCTTCCTTCCTCTTCTTCCCTCCTAACCGCTGTCTGCGCGTGTCCTTCTTGCCACCATGGAGCCTGCCCTCCCTCCCAAGGGCCCCCGTCTCTCTGCCTGCCTTGGGGACCCAGCCTGAAGTGGTCCCCAGGCCCTCTCTCCAGCCACAGCGGTCCCCGAGGGCAGCCTCCATCCAGGCCCTGCGGCGTGCACCCCGGGTCTGCAGTGACCCTCACGGCCACCCAGCTGTGCCACTGAGGCCCGGGGCCCCGGCCGCCCGACAGCAGTCTCTTTCCCGCAGAGCTCGGGGCCGTCCCGCCTGTGCCCGGTGGGTTTGTGAGCAGACCCCTCCCTGCCCCGTGTGTCTGCCGGACCGCGGCTCAGAGAACGAGGGTCCTGCTGCCTCGGCTCCTGTTTGCTCCGTGCACGGGTGTCCCCCCATTAATATTGTCGTCCTGCGGTAGAGGCCCTGGGGCCCTCTCCCAGGTCTCGGGGGTCGGGGCGGCCCCAGCGTGCTCCGGGCTGGGCCTGGCGGGCACAGAGCCAGCTTCCTGCCAGCGTCCTCCGTCTGTGTCTCCTCGTCTTTCTGACCCCGCGGCTCCCCTGATCTCTGTCTGTCGTGGTCTCTGACTGTGTTCATGTGACTCTGATTCTTTCCTACTTCTCTATTGATAATATTTAACACCGTTACTGAGATTTATCTCACACACCGTACAGTTGGCCTAGCTAAAATATACAATTCAGTGTTTTTCAGTCTGCTTACACATTGGCTAACCACCCCCGAGTTATTAGAATGTTTTCATTGCCCCAAACCACTGCCCCGCCCCGGCCCCGCTCCGGCCCCGCCCCGGGCAGTGCCCTCCCCTCCTGTCTCCGGATCTCCAGCCTCATCTCCAGACTGCTGTTCGCCCAGGTCCTCTGCCTGTGCGAGTGTCCTGGTCTCGGCCCCTGCCCCTCCTAGGGCAGCGGGTCCCCCGGGGCTGGGGTAGGACTGCTGGCCCGGCCCCGTAAGCAGGTCCCTGGGAGGAAACTCCCGTCGGTTGCCATGGACTCTTCATTCAGCAGTTACTTACCAAGCGTCCAGCCTGGGTGGCCATGCCTGTTGCCTCTGCTCTGGACTCTGTAGATGGCAGTGGACCAGGGCAATGGGCCTGGGGCGGGGGCTTGCCGTGAAGCGCCGGCGCCTGTGGGCACTTGAGCGTCTAAATACTCGTCCCCAAATGTAATCTGCTCGTTCGTAACGGCCCAGCCGCGTCCGTCAGGCAGAGGACTCCTGTCATCCCCGCTTCTACGTCAGTCTGCTTCCGCTTGTCTTTCTTTCATTTCACTTGGCCCTCCTTGCGGCTCTCAGGATCTCAGTTCCCCGACCAGGGATTGAACTTGGGCCCCAGCAGAGAACTCACGGAGTTCTCACCACTAGGCGACCCGGGAGCTCCCCTCACGTGTCTTTTTCTCTGTGAGTATTTGTCCCCACCCTCCCCATCAGGACTTCCAAGAGGGTTAGCCTCTCCAGGTGAGGTAGAGGCTCACTACATGGGCAGGACTAGATCCCTTTTCACTGTACAGATAACACAAGAAAAGAACATTGGCTGTCTCCTAAAGACATTAGAAAGTGTAAGCACAGAAAATAACAACAAAAGATTCCTTCTGTTTACTCCCTCAGCCTTTCTCCTTCCTGAGAAAGTAATTCCTGTCAACGGGTAACTTCTTTTCAGAATTATTCATTGCTTTCTAAAATATAGACTTTAAAATGGAAGTGAAATTAAGCTATATTGTAGTTCTGAGACTCATATTTCCTAGTTAGACATTTTGGATTTTTTTATAGTCAGTTTATTATTGGCGTATGTTGTTTTTCTTGTTTTGATTTTGCTATCACTGCCTCAGCAAAGAATTTTCTGTGGAGAATATTATGGAGGTTCCTTAAAAAACTAAAAATAGAGCTACCAAAGGATCCAGCAATCCCGCTACTGGGCATGTTTCTGGACAAAATGCTAATTGAAAGAGATCCCTGCACCCAGTGTCCACAGCAGCACCATTCACAACAGCCAGGAGATGGAAGCAACCTAAATGCCCATTGACAGAGGAGGGGATAAAGAAGTCGTGGTACATATATACCCTGGAACATTACTCAGCCATAAAAACAGTGAAATAATGCCATTTTCAGCAACATGGATGGATCTAGAAATTATCATACTAAGTAAGCCAGATAAAGATATGTATCACTTTTATCTGGAATCTGAAATGTGGTACAAATCAACTTATTTACAAAACAGATTCATAGATATAGAAAAAAACATGGTTACCAAAGGGGAAAGTGGGAGAGGGATAAATCAGGAATTTAGGATTAACAGATACAGGTCCTACTAAACATAAAACAGATAAGCAACACGGACCTGCTGTATGGCTCAGAGAAGTGTATTCAATATCCTGTAATAACCAGTGATGGAAAAATGTCCGGAAAAGAACGTGCGTCTGTGTGTGTAACTGACTCACGTTGCTGAGTACCAGAAACACCGTAAACCAACTGTCCTTCAATAGAAAGTTGCTTTGAAAACAAAGAATATTCCAGAATGATTCCCGCTTTTCCTGTTTTAGAGTATTTCTGCCATCTCCACATTTTCTCCTCTTTCCTTTTGTACTTTACTTGCGGTCCTACAGTTATTACATATTTTATGTGCATGTGCAAAGCTCTCTCTAAATGTGCTCACTTGCTCTGTCACGTCTGATTCTTTGCCACCCAATGAACTGTAGCCCACCAGCCTCCTCTGTCTGGGATTTTCCAGGCAAGAATACTGGAGTGGGCTGCCATTTCCTTCTGCTTGTATCAGTTCAGTTCAGTTGCTCAGTCGTGTCCGACTCTTTGCAACCCCCTGGACTGCAAAATGCCAGACTTCCCTGTCCATCACCAACTCCCAAAGCTTGCTCAAACTCATGTCCATTGAGTCGGTGATACCATCCAACCATCTCATTCTCTGTCGTCCCCTTCTCCTCCCGCCCCCAATCCCTCCCAGCATCAGAGTCTTTTCCAGTGAGTCAACTCTTTGCATGAGGTGGCCAAAGTATTGGACTTTCAGCTCCAGCATCAGTGAATATTCAGTGTTGATTTCCTTTAGGATTTACTGGTTGGATCTCCTTGCAGTCCAAGGGACTCTCAAGAGTCTTCAGCACCACAGTTCAAAAGCATTAATTCTTCCGCACTCAGCTTTCTCCATGGGTGAAAGTGAAAGTGAAGTCACTCAGTCATGTCCGACTCTTTGCGACCTCATGGACTGCAGCCCACTAGGCTCCTCCATCCATGGGATTCTCCAGGCAAGAGTACTGGAGTGGGTTGCCATGGGGTGTGTGTATGTGAAATTTTTACAGATTCTGCTGAATCGCTGTCCCAAGTCTTTGCAGCAGTGAAGGTTCAGCTGACAGCGTCCGGGCCATCTGCCCTCCTCCTGGTTGCTCCAGTGAGCAGAAACGCCCTCCTGTTCACTTTGCATTTTCACATCTCTGAATTCCTGCAAGCTCACCCTGTGAACAAGCTCCTTTGGAAGATGTATGTGCCATGATTTGCAAACATCTCTTCTTCCCTCTGCAGGACAGCTGTGCTCGCGTGCTTCTCTTTCGAGGTGGAGATAAGGAACTGAAGAACTACAACAGCCAGACCCCGTTCCAGGTAAGCAGGCTCCTCCAGCCCCTGCGATGCCCCCATGCCGTGGGCCCGCACGTCCCCTCCACATTTCGGCGAGCGCCCGGCCCTGGTGTCGGGGGCAGGGTCTGTGTTTGGAGCGTGACCCTATTTCAGTTGCCTGTCCACAGCGGCTTCCTTCCAATCAGAACGGACAGCTAAGGCAGACATGCCTCCGGGGGCGATTCATGAAGGCAGTTTGGGAAAAGCAGAAAGGCGGACGTTGTCGTTGCAGCGGTGGGCAGTGCTGGCTTCGCTGCCCATTGTGTGAATGGGGACTGTCTCTGGGGGCGGAGGGTGGCTCGCCATCCGTCCAGTGCTCCCACCTGGCCTGCTGTCATGGGTAGAGGGTCAACAACCCAGCTTGGAGTGGCCATGGGGTTGCGAAGTGGAGAATAAAGCCGGGTCCTGATTTTTAAATTGTGGTTAAAATATGTGTTACAGCAAATGAGCCATTGTAGTTGTGCAGTTCGGTGGCCGTGGCATGTGGCGCGGTGTGGCAGCATCACTTCTGTGTGGTTTGTCATCAGCCCACGGAAACCTCTGGACCCAGGAGAGTCACTCGCTGTTCCTCCCTCCCGCGGCCCCTGGACAACCGCTCACTGTGCTCTGTCCCTGGGGATGTGCTGCCTCTGGGCGTTTCAGAAGCGGAGGAGCCTGCACCATATGTGGTCTTTTGTACTGAGCTGCTTTCACTCGGCACGGCCTTTTCAAGGTCCATCTGTGTTGTCGGGCGTATCGCTGCTCCATCCCTTTTTATGGCTGAGTAACACCCCACTTTATAAACGTGGGGCTCATCGAATTTTGTTGCAGCTGACCGGATGGTTTAGGATGAAAGAACTTTTTATTTTTTGGCTAAACTCCTGAAGTTACAGAAATGCTTTTTCTTCCCAAACACAGTCAGCTCTCTCTCCTCAAACTGAACATCGAGGTGACTGATTTCTTTTCTCTGGAAAGAGTTTTTAGGCTTCCTGAGCAGAGAGGTCTCCCATTTCGACCTGGCTTCCACGGGCGACTTGGCTCATCCTCTCAGTCACTGGGCCAGTGCTCAGTCGTGTCCGACTCTTTGCGATGCCGTGGACTGTGGCCCAACAGGCTTCTCTGTCCGCGGGATTTTCCAGACAAGAATACTGGAGTGGGTTAACCATTTCCTCCTCCAGGGGGTCTTTCCAACCCAGGGATGAACCCGCATCGCCCGTGTCTCCTGCATTGCAGACTGATTCTTTACCCGCTGAGCCATCAGGGATTCCTCCACTCAGATAGTCATGTAAATGGGTTTGAGATCCTTTTAAAAATTATTTTTGGCTGTGCTGGGTCTTCATTGCTGTGTGTTTTTGTTTTTTGTCTGTGGCAGCCACTTGGTAACTGTGCTGTGTGGGCTCCTCATAGCAGCAGCCTCTCGCTGAGCGCGGGCTGTAGGCGCCCGGGCTTCAGTCGTCACAGCACGCAGGCTCTCAGGCAGACTCAGGAGTCACGGTGCCCGGACTTCGTTTCTCCAAGGCGTGTGGGATCGTCACAGCCCAGGGATCAAACCCGTGTCTCCCGCATTGGCAGGCAGATTCTTTACCACTGAGCCACTGGGAAAGCCCTTGATGGCTTGAAAATGAGTCAGCTCAATCCCCAAATGGAGCTGGGTGTTTAACAGTCGTCATTAGTAGGTTTGCTCAGCTCATGAGCAGCGGCGGGCTTGGGTTTTACTCTGCGTCTGTGGCTTAAAGGTATTTAATGTGAAACGGACCGTGGAGGCAAGTTCCTGGTGTGCTCTTGGGTCTACAGAGACTGTGCATTCTCCCCAAAGCATGTCCTCTTTGCAGTGGTGATATGAGGGAGCTGTCGGCTCTCGCCACTTCGTGGTGGGACTCATCCGTGGGTCGGTGGTCTGGTTTAAATATCTTGTTGCTATTAAGTGATATATTTCCGTGGCCCTTTTTTTTGACGTCAAACAGTACTTAAATTGCTTAGAAAACAGCAGCTCATGCCCTTGGCTGGGAAAGATTGAAGGCAAAAGGAGAAGAGGGCAGCAGAGGATGAGATGGTTGGATGGCATCACCAACTCAGTGGACATGCATGAGCTTGGGCAAACTCTGGGAGCTGGTGAGGGACAGGGGGGCCTGGCGTGTTGCACTGCATGGGGTCACAAAGAGTGGGACATGACTGAGCAACTGAAGATCAACAACAGCAGTGCCCTTTGCTTCGGGTTGGCACATGGACGCCACCACAGAGCCATTGCTACCCTTCTGGGCAGAGGTTTGTAACCACCACCTGACCCCCCTGGGGAGTGAGTCGTGCGTGGCATCCAGGACAGAAGGTGACTGTTGGCAACCCCCACCTTGAGTCCCCACTCCTGTCCTGTCCTCTCCCCACAGGCAGTGTCCACCTCACGGGAATGCCCCCTTCTTCCAGGAGTCCTGGAAGGAACCCTTGTACATCCGACCCCTCCCCCGCAACAGATCCACCCCAGCTCACACCCGAGGCCATCTGTGTCGATTTTGCTAACAATAATCAAACAAGAGCCCCAAATGGTTCGGGAAGACAATTACCCCTGAATAATAGGGCTTTGTGCCCTGCAGACATTGTTCATGGTCGGAGCAGAATCAAAGCCTGGGATGCACACTCTGCACACCCAGTATGGCTCTGACTGTGCGTGTGTGAGCTGGTCTCCCTGCCTTGCGTGTCACCAACTCCATGGTACATGTTTCCGTGGCACAAAAAGACTTACTTCAGCCTCTGGAGCCTCGCCTGTAAAACGTCCCCAGCATTCATGTTGCATTCATGATCCTTCCCCTCCGGGGGATGAAAAATGAACCCCTCACTGTTGATTTCGGGGGGACTATTACCTTGCCACTGCATTTAACGGGGCTCAAGTGTGTCCACCTGGGAAGCCTTAATGGTATTCAGCTGCTGTTGTGAGCAGGGGCTTTTCTAACAAACCGTGGGATATTTGACGGACTTCATCTGGCTGAACTTTGCTTGAGGATTTAATCCAAAGGCTGGAGCAACAGCAGCAGGACTCAGGAGCTTGAGAGAAATGCAAGTTCTAAGGCTTCCCTTTCGGTTCAGCTTCCCTGAATCCAAAGCTTGGGGGCAGGGCTTTGGGTCCTAAGTCCTCATAAGTCCCCTAGAGACCTCAGCATCTGCTCAGGTTTGAGAAGCGAGAGACAGGTGATGTTTTGAAGGAAGAGAAGGAAGAGCAGGAGAAGGAGCATCTACAACATTACTTGGATGTTTCTTAAATAGCAGCTGTCGTGATTGTGATGGTGGTGATTGTCTGAGTCACCCCGGGCCACCTTAACAAAGTACATGGACTGGGGGCTTGAACAGCAGACGTTTACTCCTCTCAGTCTGGAGACTAGAAGTCCAAGGTCAAGGTGCTGGCAGCTGCAGTTTCTGGGAGGGCTCTCTTCCTGGCTTACAGATGGGCACCCTCCCTGGCGTTTCTTCAGTGTACTGTGAAGATGGGGCGGGGGGGCTCCTGTTGTTTCTTCCTCTCCTCCTAGGAACAGCAATCTTATCCGATTAGCTGCCCACGCTTAAGACCTCATTTAACCTTACCTCCCTGGAGGCCCTGTCTACAAACATCATCACAATGGGAGCTGCAGTTCAGTCACAGCATTAATGCTGGTGAAGATGCTGGTGAAGATGCTGGTGAAGATGCTGGTGAAGATGCTGGTGCTGATGCTGGTGCTGATGCTGGTGAAGATGCTGGTGAGGATGCTGGTGAAGATGCTGGTGAAGATGCTGGTGGTGACGGTCTCCAGCATATTGATGATCATAGTGATGATGACTCTTCCCAATTGCACAGAATCTCAAAGCTCACAAATGCTCTTCTGCACATTTTCATTTAATGTTCGACAACCCAACGAGGTGGGATGTTTATGCCCAGTTTATGGGACACATGGACTTAGGGATGGATGCCTAGGCTTCCTGAATCAGTTAAGTGACCATGTCCATGACCTCCAGGCCATCTGAGGGCCATCCCGGGCTCTGTCTGGGGAGAAGGCAGGCACGTCCTCTGGCACGTGACTGCTCTTCCATCCTGGCATGGAGTGAACAGCAGCAGGGAATCCTTTGCTTTCTGGATCACTCAGTCCAAGGAAGTAAGCATGTCCTGCTTCCAAAGTGAAAGGGAAATGGGATGGAAAGAATTCTAAGGAGGTGGAAGGTCTAAGTGAAGACAGCGTGCAGCCACTGGGGAAGTGGGGAGAGGAGTGGGCTTGGCTGGTGGGATGGCTGTGGTGTCCGCTGGGTTAGGCTCCAGTGCTGTGAAGCTACTGTAGGTTCAGGTCGGCTGACTCAGTTGAGGAGGTGAACCCTCCATGATGTGGGTGGGCCTCTCCCATCAGTTGGAGGCCTTGGGAACAAAAGCTGGGGTTTCCCAGAGAAGAAGGGATTCTACTCCAGACTGTAATACAGAGACCCCCCCTGGGTCCCCACCACTGCCTGCGCACAGACCTCACACTTGCCAGGCCTCACCATCTCGCGAGCCAGTTCCTCAAAATAAATCAGTGTGTGTGTCTACACATCCTGTATGTCCTTCCCTGGAGAGCCCTGGCTGGTGCCCAGGAGGATGGAGTTGGGCCCTTCCTGCCCGCCGGTGGCTCCATGCCGCAGGGGCTCCGTGGTTCTGGAGGGCAGGCCTCCAGCCCGTGTGTGTTTGGAGAAGCAGCGTCCCCCCAACCCACGCGTCACTGATGTGTTCGTCCCCAGGCTGCCCTCTGCAGCTGCTCTCCGATGTCAAGAAGCAGAGAGGAGGAACAGGAGGGTAGGCCAGGCCGTGAGCGTCATTTCGGACATCGGACTCCGGTTCTCCTCCAGGGAGGGACTTGTGAGAAAGGCTCAGAAGCAGGGGTGGGTGGGGAATAGGGAAGGCCCTGCGGGGGTCTTTTCAGTGAAGGTCATGCGCAGGGAGCAGAGCTCTCGGCCCCACCAGACGCTTGGCCTTTAACACACGACACTCGTGATGCAGGTCTCCATCGGCCCCTCCGGATGAAGAGGCGGGCGGACGCCGGGGTCCACAGCTCGAAGGGGATGGTGAGGGTCGCTCATGGCCTCGGACCCCGAGTCTTTTCTCCACTGTCACTCGGGATGTGACAGGATGAGAAAGGCCAGCACCAGGAAGGAGGGGGTTCCCTCCTTGGTTCTCGGGCGGTAAATCACCGAGTCAAGCCCGGTGCTGGAAGACGGACCGTGAAGTCCATCTCCTCGAGCCCTTCCTCCTGTGACGTGCTGTCTGATGCCCAGGCTGTGGCCGTGGCACTGTGGGTTCTCGGGGGACACGTGGTTCATGGGAATGACCCTGGGTCCCCCCTGAAGTGTCAGATCCTGGCTCTTGTCCTTCAGACTTACGAGCATCTCCTTCAGCTCCAGCTTGGCTCGCTCATCCCGGGACACAGCCAAAGACGGACAGTCTCCCAGGTCACATTCGATGTTGGGCGGGGTGGTGACCCCTTGCGAGTGAGCGAGTCTCCTGTCCTTCTCCGTGAGCTCTGAGCCACTGGGTTGGGGGATGGCCCAGCACCAAAGGCAGCTTGACGTTCGGGGGGTGGCATCCGGGTTCCAGGTGCTGTATTTTTTCTGGGAAGTTGATGAAATCCACTCAGCAGGCACTTGGGTGCTGTTTCCTCCGGGCGCCTGTTCGGACGTCTTTCCTTGTTAGTGACTTGACAGTAGGACTGTTCAGCGGTGTGAAGTCATGTAGAAATCCACATGGACTGGAGTGCAAGGTCACGGTGGTGTTCTCCCCACAACCTGGCATTTCCCTGGTGCGGGTCGTGGGCAGGGTCCCAGCCCCTTTCCTGCGGGACTGCCTTCTCTGCCACAAATGGAATGAGGTGCCCTGGGGGAGTCCAGAGTTAATGTAAAACTATATCAAAGGCATAGAGACACGCAGACACACACGGACATGCACACACACACACACACGGACATGCACACACAGATACAGAGACTACACACACACGTGTATACGCACAGACACACATCAGCACACAGACACATGGACACACATGAGCACAGACATGGACATGCACACATAGATACAGACACACACTGCACACATAGATACAGAGACTGCACACACACGTGTATACGCACAGACACACATCAGCACACAGACACATGGGCACAGACATGGACATGCACACACACTGCACACACAGAGACACACATACAAACACAGACACACAGAGACACGTGCATGCACACAGACACACATGCACACACACCAACACATAGACACACACTTGCACACACACGGACATGCACACATAGATACACATATAAACACAAACACACACACAGACACACAGAAACACGTGTGCACACAGACACGCACACATAGATAAGGACACACTGAACACATGTTCACACACAGACGCACGTGTGCACACAGACACGTGCACACACACGGGCACACTCATAGACATGTACACATGGATACAGACACACACTGCACACACAGAGACACACATACAAACACACAGACACACACATGCACACACACAAGCCCTCTGGAGGAGCTTATCTAGTTGAGGGTTCAGAGTCCGTGGCCATGCCTGTAAATTCAACTCCGATGGCGTCCGTACAGCCTTATCCCCCGGGCACACGGTGGCTCCTTCCCTCATCCTTGGAGGTGGTCACGGGTCCTCCTCCTCCCCGTCCCCAGCTCAGAAGGACCACGACCCACGTGACCCCTGCCCACCACCCAGGATCGACCCAAAGAGCGATCCCAGCTTGACCTTCAGCTCACTGGGACCGGTGCCCCTGAGCCTCGGGGATGCCCTGGGTCTGGTGGGCAGAGGGCCAGGGGAGGGGCAGGGAGTGTGGTGAGAGGGGAGGGACCAGCCCCACGTGGGCACGGCCGCCCCTGGGTGAGGGGGGCACGTCACGGCAGGTGACAAGATGGGAAAGCAGGGCCGAGTGTGGGGCCCGAGGACCCCTGTGTGAGGGGACCCCACGTCAGACCCGAGCCGAGACGTGGCTGCCGCTGGGGAGCTGGCCCTGCTCTCCCGAGGACGGGGCAGGAGCCAGGGCCCAGGGCATGAGGTGACCTTGATGATTCTGGGCACGGGGTGCCCCCGAGAGAGGCACGTGACGGGCACTGCAGGGGGCCCACCCCACAGGGCAGGGGGCCTGTGCTGGGCTAAATAAGGGCCCCAGGAGAGGTGGGTCCTTACCTCTGGAACCTGCAGCTGTGACCTCATACAGCAGGGACTTACCAAGCGGCTAAGGATCTCGAGGTGGCAGTTAGTCTGGATTATCTGGGAGGGCTCAGCGTCATCTCTAGGGTCCTTCTACGGGGGTGAGCACAGGGGAAGGGGCCCCGTGAAGACAAGGAAGAGACTGGGGGATGCAGCCACCAGCCCAGAGCTCCTGCAGCCCCCAGAGGCTGGAAGAGGCAGGGAGGACCCTCGGAGGGAGCCAGCCCTGCCCACAGCCCAGGTCGGGCCCCGCGAGCCTAACTTTGGATTGTGGCTTCCAGAACGGGGTGAGGCTCTGCTGCTCGAAGCCCGCGGTGTGTGGCCCTCCACTCCAGCTGCTGCGGGGGTCTGCCACGAGAGCCCATTGGTGGTGGGCCAGCGGCCAGCTCACGGGATCCCGCTGCCCACGCCCTGAACTGCTCAGCCCGGTGCCCTGAGCCAGGCTCCCGCCTCGGTTCCCACGGTGTCCCCTCTGCCCTCTGTGGCGACGGTCACCAGCTCGGGTGCGTCTCTGCACTTTGCCACCAAGGAGAGCCACTGGGGACGCCATGGTGTGGGAGCTGGACCCCACAGCTGCATGATCACGGCCTTTGTGCTGCCCGTGGTGTGTCAGACTGCAGGGCCGCTCGGACAGGTCCCACAGACTGGGCGACTCAGACAGCAGGTGTTTGTTTCTTGCGGTGCCAGAGGCAGGCCAAGGTCAAGGTGCCAACCCTCCGGTTCCTGGTGAAGGCCCCTTTTCCGGGCTCGCAGATGGCCGCCTTCTCAGCCTCTCCACTTTGAAACCCCCTCCACCTGGGTTCTGTGAGAAGCAGCATTTAAACCCTCGCAGGATGAGTGATGAAATGCCAGGCTTCATCTGAGCCCTTTCCACGAGTGACAACAGAAAACTACGTTTTTCGGTCCTACTGGATTCTCTTCTTTCCGCTGTGCGTGTGTTTCTGGGGTGTTTGGAAGCAGCTCGGTGGGGCAGGGGCCGGCATCGTGGGTGCCCGCCGCATGGCTCGTGAATGCTGACCTTCCACAGGACTGGGTGCCCAGCTCTTGGTGGAATAAGCCACAGCCTGCAACCCAGGGGGTGGACCTCAACCCAGAGACTTAGACTGTGGCCAGGTCACATGGCATGTGGGATCTTAGTTCTCTGACCAAGGATTGAACCCATGCCTCCTACATTGGAAGTACAAAGTCTTAACCACTGGACTGCCTGCCCAGACTTTTTAAAAGCTAGATTCTTTGCCAATATTTAAATATCCTCCAATTTCTTATAAGATTCCAATTTCCAGCTACCCTCGAATAATTGGGAAAAGCGGGCACGCCAGGCAGCTGTCGTGTGTATTGGTGTTTGGCTGGTGTCGGGAGCTCTGCCTCTTTGGGAAGCTCTGCAGTCGCCACCACCCCCCCCCCCCGTCCCAGCCCCCACCGCTCCTGACTGCCCGCCCCCGCCCGCCTCTTCCGCTTCGCTGCCTGGCCCTCTGAGCACTTCCCCTGACTCCCGCTTAGGGCATGTGGTCAGGGAAGCCATTCATTTTTAAGTTGTTTCTTTTAAAAGTTCTTATTTGGGATTCAGACTCTTGAGTTTCCATAGAAACAGGGAAGAGGAAGTCGTGTTTCTGGATCAGGACACAGAAACCCGGGAGATTCAAGTTTGGGGCTGATGGACTGTGCTTACCTGTGATGGAAAAGGGTCAGGTTTCAAGTTCATTGCTCCAGAGAGCACACGCTGAGTTCCCGGGAAGAGCCACGCTCTCATCTAGGTGCCCGGAGACGCATCAGTGAGCAAGGACGCCCCTGCTCTCATGGAGTGTGCATTCGTCAGACTGATGATTAACAGTCAAACAGATAGATGTGTCCTGCGTCAGGGTTGCTAAACTTCTTGAAGAGAGAGAAGGCAGGGTGAGTGAGTGGGGACGGAGGGGCTGGAGCTCCTGGAGCCAGTGTCTTCAGTGATGGGGGCCTTGCGGGACCTCTGACGTTTCAGCGGAGGCCAGGATCGAAGGACGGAGGAGGCAGTGGGCCACGCAGACGCCTGCGGGCAAGAACTGGTGCACCCAAAGGCCCTGGCTTCAGCACGCACCTGGCCAGTGTGAGGAGCAGAGCGGATCAGCCAGCTGGCGGGTGGGTGAGTGAAGACCACGGAGGGCCCCCACGACTGGGGGAGGACTCTGGGCTTTACTCTGAGCGAGACGTACAGGTCCCACAGGACAGAAGGAAATGGAAACGGACATCCAGTGGCTCAGCTGGTAAAGAATCTGCCTGCAGTGCAGGAGACCCAGGTTCCATCCCTGGGTCAGGGAGATCCCCTCTGGAGGAGGAAATGGCAACCCGCTCCAGTATTCTTGCCTGGAGAATCCCAGGGACAGAGGAGCCTGGCGGGCTATCATCCATGGGATGGCAAAGAGTTGGAAACGGCCAAGCAGCTACCATGTACCACACACGTGATCCTGCATGAAAAGCAGGGCTGACATTTGCCCCTTTCGTGGCATGAGTGAGGGGCGCCTCATGAACTGATCCAGCCTGGGGTCAGGACAGGGAGATTCTCCTAATTAACTGATTGATTTGCAGCAGTGAGGGAGGGGTGATGAAGCGGAGCCCAAGGCTGGGAAGGAGCTGGCTTGAGGTCAGAGTCATCAAACGTGGGGACTGAGGGCTCCAGGGAGCCCCGGGTGGACGCCTGGTCTGGGTAGGGGAGGTCGAGTCCTCGGACCTCTTCCCTGGAACCCTCGCACCGCAGCTGAGGCGGTGAACCCGGGTCCACAGGTTTAAAGTTCCGGCACAGGCTGTCCCCCTAAACAGAGCACTGTGCAGCCGGCCTTGAGACCCCCAACCCGGGCACTTGGGCAGGGCTGGGCTGGACCGGGGGCTCGGTTTGCAGATGCTGCTCTTCACAAGCTGAGAAAAGTACCCTCAGTCGCCAGGGATCGTGTGAAGGTCAGGATGCATGTGGGCGTCTGACCCTGTTATGTAAGAACAAAGGAGAGGCGGTCGCCGGTCCTCAGCTCCAGGAAGGGGAGTGAAAAGAGGTGAAGAGCGTTGGGGAAGCCACACCGCTTGCCACCAGCGGGCATAGCTGGGAGCCAGCCAGACCTCAGGTCAGCACCCTGGAGACGCCGAGTGTGGGGATACAGGTGAGACTGGAAATGGTGTTTCGGTTGAACCTGCTATGCCTGAAGGCCCAGGCTCGTGGGGTCCTTGCTGACCTGGTGTGTGCTCAGTTGCTTCAGTCGTGTCTGACTCTGTGTGACCCTAGGGACTGTAGCCCACCAGGCTCCTCTGTCTGAAATTCTCCAGGCAAGAATACTGGAGCGGGTTGCCATGCCCTCCTCCAGGGGATCTTCTCGACCCAGGGATCAAACCCACGTCTCCTCCATCTACCTACATTGGCAGGCAGGTTCTTCACTGCTTGCGCCACCAGGGAAGCACACTGCTTACTGCTGTCACAGCTCCCAGCTCACTCCCTCTGCCCCAGACACCCAGCCTCCTGCTGCTCCTCAGGCAGCCAGACACACGCTTGCCCCAGGGCCTTTGCACCTGCTGTCACCTCTGTGAGTAGAACCCCTCCCCCAAGCACCCTGTGTTTCATTCCCCCCATGAGGGCCCCCCCGGGGCATGTCCTCCCACCGTAGGACCAACTCACCACATCCAAAGTTTCCATCCTGTATGCAGACACTTCAAACTGAAAATGGGAACAGATCGCTGAGCATCACCAGCCATTAAGGGAAAACTGCCATCGGGAAAGGCAGACACCAAACAGGCACGAGTAAAGACGCGAGATAGAAAGTGTGGAATTCAGAGAACAGGAGGGGACTTCAGAACGTGTACCCCGTATCCACAGTGTGATGGGAGGCTAGGGCATCGTGAAGTGGGGGTTCGGGGGGCCCATGAAGAGTCGTGATGCAGGAAAGCCGTGAGCCCAGAATCGCTGAGATGGACGGAGTCTCTGAGAGAGCAGAAGTCAGCAAAGAGTGTTCAAGACAGTGCTGCCAAACAGGGAAACGGGATCCCCCCTGGAAGGATCCCTCCATTTGCAGGTCAGATGGGGACAGTTGTCAGCAGCAAGGACAGGGCTCAGGAGAGCTCAGAACTTTGGGAAGAAAAATAAAACTACGGTTCTTAAGTTTCAAGAAGGAAAAAAGCAATTTCTGTGTAGAGGTCCAGGGGTCAGGCATTTCCGCAACGTCTTGGAAGCTCACGTACCGTGAATTTCATTCTCCAGGGTGCATGTCACCTGGAAATGAAGGCGGCAGAGAGGTGGCTGAAGTGTTTGCACCCGGAGAGGAGGCTGTTGTCAGAACCTGGTGACCCACTGACTATAGGTCATTAGAAAAGCAGATTTTTAAATGTTGCTCTTACTCACTCGAGGGAGAGAGACTCATAGTTGGCTGGCGCTTCCAACTGTGGGGAAGATAGACTTAGCCATCCTGGTGTAAACACAGGGTGATGATTAGGCAAAGCTGGGATCCGCCTGTGCTGGGTTGTGTGACAGGGGAGCTGAGCCTCATCTTTCCTGACAGGACATCGATAACTAATATTTAAATGGAAAGAAATCACGGCAGAGCACCAGGAGTGTGCTGGTTAGAAGCAGGGGGTCCAGGGGTTAAGACTCCAAATGTCCATTTCTGGGGGCACAGGTTCGATCCATAGTTGAGGAACTAAGATCCCACATGCCATGAGGTGCTGCCAAATAAAAAAAGAGAGAACTCTGAGGCTGAGGAGTGAGGACGCAAGCAGGTGTGGGTGTGGAGGGGGCGTGGGTGTGCAGGTGGCAGGTACGGATGCAGTGTAGGCGGTGGGGGTGTGGACAACCATGCAGAAGAGTCTGACTTTTCAGACCACCCTTCTAGCTGTGTGGCATTGATAAAAGCAAAAGGTTGATTTCATTTTTTAAAGACAGTCTTTCCTCCTCCCCGTTCCTCCTTCCCATGAGCTCCCCTCTGCCCGGTGAACTCCTATTCACCCTTCAGAACCAGAGCTCCTCATCTGCAAGCCGTCTCCCTGCAGCCTTGGGCAGCCCCCAGGGGTGCCTTCCTTTTGATTCTGGTTACTTGATACACGCCTGTCACACATTCTCAGCCTGCATGCTTTTGGCATCAGTCCCCCAGCTACACTGTAAAGTCCGTCTCTTCGATCTTTCAAGTCCGAGTGCCCAGCACCACCCCAGAAACAACCCAGCTGGAGAAGAAACGAGCTGTGATTGGTCTTTGTTTTTGTTAGTCAATGACCAAGTCGTATCAGACTCCTCGTGGCCCCATGGGCTGCAGCACGCCAGGCTCCTCTGTACTATCTCCTGAATTTGCCCAAGTTCATGTCCATTGCGTCCGTGATGTCATCCAACCATCTCATCCTCTGTCACCCTCTTCTGCTGCCCTCAATCTTTCCCAGCATCAGGGTCTTTTCCAATGAGTCTGCTCTTCCCATCAGGCGGCCAAAGTATCGGAGCTTCAGCCTCAGCATCAGTCCTTCCAGTGAATATTCAGGGTTGATTTCCTTTAAGATCAACTGGTTCAATCTCCTTGCAGTCCAAGGGACTTTCAAGAGTCTTCTCCGGTACCATAATTCAAAAGCATCAATTCTTCAGCACTCAGCCTTCTTTTTGGTCCAGCTCTTACATTCAGACCTGACTACTGGAAAGAAAATAGCCGCGACTGTGTGAACCTTTGTTGGCAAAGTGACGTCCTTGCTTTTTGACACGCTGTGCAGGTTTGTCAGCTTTCCTGCCAAGAAGCAATTGTCTGCTCATGTCATGACGGCAGTCCCTGTCTGCAGTGATTTTAAAGCCAAGAAGAGGAGATCTGTCCCTGCTTTCACCTTTCCCCCTTCTGTAGCCTTGAAGCGATGGGACCAGATGCCATGATCTGACTTTTTTTAATATTTAATTTTAAGCCACCTTTTTCATTCCCCTTCACCCTTATCAGGAAGCGCCTGTGGTGTAGTCCTTGTAATTCCCCACACTGGCCACTAAGTGGCAGTGTTGTCTTGGGACAGCTCGGTCCAGGAGTGCAGGTTGGGGAGCCGGGGTGCTCATGATTGATGTATTATTTCTGTCCTAAAGAAATATCGGGCTTCCCTGTGGCTCAGCTGGTAAACAATACTGCCCGCAATGCAGGGGACCTGGGCTCGATTCCTGGAGAAGGGAAAGGCTACCCACTCCAGTATCCTAGCCTGGAGAATTCCACGACTGTATAGTCCCTGGGGTCACGAAGAGTCGGACATGACTGAGTGACTTTCACTTAAAGAAATATCTGTCCTGAAAGTCAGTCCTCTGATTGTTCATCAGTTCGAGGTGGGAACGACCCCGTATCAGTCAGTTCAGCTGCTGTAACAGCGGATCACAGACGGGGTGGCTTAAAGAACAACATTTGTCTCTGTTGGCTCTGGAGGCTGCAGGTTCCAGACCAAGATGCCCGCCCCCCCAGCGCCTGCTGAGGGCACTCTTCCCGGCCTTCGGATGGCCGCCTTCTCACTGTGTCCAGCAGAGGGTGCTGGGGCCCCCTCTTATAGGGGCACTGACCCCATCAGGGGCCCCCTCCAGCCCTCGGTCCCTCCCGAAGCCCCACCCCAAGCACGCCCTGCTGGGACTTAGAGCCTCGGCACAGGAATTTGTGTGGGGAGGTCACAGTCCTTAAACCCGAACAGCAAGATGGGGAGATATTTTGGGCCAAGGCTGTACTAAGGCGTTTTCTCAGTTGGCTGTGATACTTCTGCTCCCTGTTGTCTCCCGGTGTCTGGACAGCACCTCGCTGTCTCTCTGCAGACATGATTCTGGGCGCAGACGTGCACACTCGTGTGTGTCAGGCTAGGAGACCCCCAGCCCGTCAGGAAGCGCCCAGCAGCTTTCAGGAGAGAGGGAGGAGGATGGAGAGGCTGGTGTTTACCGAGCGTCCTCTGCGGGCCACGTGGGAGCTCTTAGTGGGGGAGTGTCGTCCTCGGATACCCTGCGGGTTTAAATACCGTGAACGCCTTTTCCAGATCGGCTAGTAAAGCCAGAAGTGACATTTGGGCTCAGTCTCCCCATTTACATCTCACTTCAATCACCCCGTCTGCCTACTGGGAGTCAAGCTGATGTTCTGTTCCGTTCAGTTCAGTTGCTCAGTTGTGTCCGACTCTGAGACCCCATGGACTGCAGCACGCCAGGCCACCCTGTCCGTCACCAACTCCCGGAGTCCACCCAAATTCATGTCCATTGAGTCGGTGATGCCATCCAACCATCTCATCCTCTGTCGGCCCCTTCTCCCACCCTCAATCTTTCCCAATATCAGGGTCTTTTCAAATGAGTTAGCTCTTCGAGTCAGGTGGCCAAAGTATTGGAGTTTCAGCTTTAGCATCAGTCCTTCCAATGAATATTCAGGATTGATCTCCTTCAGGATGGACTGGTTTGATCTCCTTGCAGTCCAAGGGACTCTCAAGGGTCTTCTCCAGCGCCATAGTTCAAAAGCTGATGACCCCCTGATGACTCCCTGTTAACCTTGGCCTTGAATTTCCCTGGCGGTCCAGTGGTTAAGGCTCTGCACTTCCTCTGCAGGGGAGTGGGTTCCATCCCTGGTGGGGGGGCTGAGATCCCACACTCCATCATTGCATAGACAAGGAAATAAATAAAAATCTGAAAAACAAAAACAAGAAAGATGGGAATTCCATGTCAGTCCAGTGGTTAGGGTTCTGTGCGTTCACTTCCAGAGACCCAGATTCAACCCACTGTTCGGGAACTGAGATCTTACAAGCTGTACGGCACGGTCAGTAAATAAATAATTTAGAAGCATCTTGGCCTCCCCCAGAGTGAACGCAGCCTCACTGTGGCCATTGCTCCCAGGAGTGCCCTTGCAGGCGGGCTGATGAGCGAGGGGCCCCCACTTGCGCTTGTTCGTCTAAGCCGATGTTTCTCCCCTTTCTTTCCCGATCGCTACTCCCCTCTCCCCAGGACCTGTCTACGCCGTGGATGTTCTGTGAATTTTCTCAGGTGCTGTCCCTGTGGCTGCACTTCATGCGTGAAAAGAGGAAGGTATCTTTGCGCCCCTAAGAACCAGTCTTCACCTCCTCTGAGAATGGCTTAGGGCATCTGAGCTTTCTGTTTGGGGGAGAAAGTGTTTGTACTCAACCAAGTCAGTTCTTTTGGGGATTGTCACCAAAGAAGGAGGAAAGCAGGTGAGGGACAGAGACACGGGAGCTCCTGGGCTGATTCTCATTGCCGCCCGCTGGGCAGTTAGGAACAGCACAGGGCATCTTCTCACAGTCTGGAGGCCAGAACTTTGAAATCAAGGTGTTAGCATGGCCACACTCCCTCCCAAAGCTCTGGGGGAGGGCCCTTCCTGCCTCTTCCAGCTCCCAAGGTCTCCAGGTGTTCCCGGGCTTGTGGCCATGTCCCTCTGGCCTCTGCCTTCGCCTCATCTGTACTCAAATCCCCCTCTGCCTCTGTCTTAGAATGACACCTACGATGACCTCAGGGGCCCACTCGGGTCATCCTGTGTCCGCATCTCCGCATCCTCAACTTCATCGCACCCTCAGACCCCCTTTTTGCTGTGTGAGGTCACACAGGTTCCAGGAATTCTGACCTGGTATCTCTGGGGGGCACGTTATTCTGTCCACATGGGAGGGACGGGGTACCAAGTGGAGTACAGGCTTTCTGGGTGGACGAGGGCAGAGGGCCTCCGCCTTGGAAGTGTCTTCCCGGACCTGGAGGGGAGGGAACAGAGACACGAGAGGTTCTGTAGGTCCAGGTGCAGCAGGGAGGCCAGAGTGACCAACATCCAGAGGCCTCGAGGCGTGGATGGAGTCCCAGGTACTGGGGAGGGCCCCGAGGTGAGCAGGCTGCGCAGCGGCCCCTGGGGCTTTTCCGGGGAAGCCTGCAGCCAGGGATGGGAAGCGCCGAGGAGCCACCTGGGGCTTGGTCGTGTTTAGGACATAGAAAAATGCCCCTGGACCCTCAGAGTGCCTGCCACCCCTGGAGTCCCCTCCTAACGCCTCCCTCCTGCTGTCCGGGCTCTTGGACCCGCAGCCCTGAGCCTGAGTGTGACGCGCGGATTCCACCAGCCTCTGCCCTGCTTGTACCTCCGCCTCCTCCACCGCGCCCCCTCCCCGCCCCGTGCCCGGCCTCTCCGGAGGCACGCGGACCGGGCCCTTTGCCTCCCCTTCCTCCCTGGTGACGCTGACCTCTGGGACTTCGCAGCTGCTGTCCCCGCTGTCTGAGCTCCCCTCCGTCCCCCACTGCTCCCCCCAGGTTCATGTGCCCACGTTTCCCCCCGGGAGACTCCAGTCCTTCCCTGAAGCGGGGTGTGGTGCCCCCGGGGCCCTCCTCACCGGCATCGCCGCTGCCTCCGGGGTCTCTGTCTGCCTCCCCCGTGGGCAGAACCCTGTCGCATCCCTGTGGGTCCTCGGCTGACCCTCCCCGGGTGGCCGGGAAGTGTCTGCTGGTTGGTTGAGTGTCAGTGAACCCTGCTGACTAACCTGGGCTTTCACAGGTGCTCCAGTGGCCTCTGCCCTTTAAGCCGAGTGATACGCTGACCCACCCAGAGTGAACGTGAGTGTCCATTTTGAGGGACTTGCATTCCTTGTGGGGGAGGACGTCCTCTGTTTCAATAGGATCCCAGAGCGTTAGCTCGATTGATGACCTTCACGAGGGCTGCCTGCCTTCCCTGTTCCTGGTTTAGTCGCTCAGTCGTGTCCAACTCTTTACAACCCCCTGGACTGGAGCCCACCAGGCTCCTCTGTCCATGGGATTCTCCAGGCTAGAATACTGGAGTGGATAGCTGTTCCCTTCTCCAGGGGATCTTCCTGACACAGGAATTGAACCCGGGTCTTCTGCATTTCAGGAAGATTCTTTACCGTCTGAGCCGCCTTCCCTGCTCAGTGTCACGCAGTCTGACCGTCTCTTCCAGGCACGGGGGTTGCAGACGTGCCTGGGACTATCACCCGCTGTGATGCTGGTCTCCTGGGATTCTTCTGGGGCCCTGTTCTCACTCTTCCCCACCCCCCTCACACACACACAGCTGTTGCCTCGCGCAGCCCACAGACGACTGGCTGACTCGGGGCCAATTGGGTTTTGTCCCCTAGGAAACTGGGATGAGGGGGGCCCGGGCAGGGTCCTAAAGACCCCTTGGCAACCCTGACCCTCGGGGAGCAGCGGGAGGGGGCGGTGGGACACACCGAGTGGGGGAAAGCAGCCCAGAGATGGTGTGGATCGGGAGAGTAAGACGGACACACACACTCGCGCGTGTGCACGCGCTCCCGCACGCTCATGCAGATGAAGAGGTCAGGCGTCCTGCCCAGGTTTTCCTGGGATTCCCCCAAAAGCTCCCTCTCTGGCTGAGCCAACCCGTGGGCTTGTGTTCATCAAGGGCAGGCAGCTCCGGCTTGAACAGGGTGGCGCCTGTGGACCCAGGGTTCTTCCTCCGAGCCCCGTCTCCGAGTCCCGTCTTGGCTCCCCGTGCCCGCCTGTCCCTCGGCTCCCACGTCTTTCCCACGGCCGTCCAGCAAGCCACACCCAGGGCCCGGCTCGGAGGGTGCTCGGGGTGCGCGCGTTCGCCTGGGATGAGAGGTGAGCGCCAGGTGCATGGAGGCGGGAACAGGTGAGGCCGAAGGTCGGCCCCAGGCCCGTGCGGCCACAGGGAGCTCTTCCCCAGGGCGTGTCTGGCTCCTCCAGAGGCTCGGGGCCAGGGAGACACCCAGGGGCTGATGATGACCCAGCCGCCTGCGTCCATCCGGGGCTCCTCTGCGGAGGGTCGCGTTCAGGCCCAGGGGTACCACGCTGGGTCCTTGGCGCAGCCAAGCGACAGGTCTCGGAGGAGCTCTCTGCGTTTGGGTTTTAGACGCTTGGCCATGTGGCATCAGGACTTTTGTAAAATATCTGGGTGCTCCATCGCCAGTTCCTCTCGAGGGACGCTTTCTTCCGCCCCCTCTCGGGTTTGAAAGCATCTGGTGTGTGTTGTTTTAACGCCCCTTCCAGACGTAAGCAATCATGATCCTATTGCTTTATTAAAAGCCTGGAGTCCCTTTGCATAGCGTCTTAGCTCGTCCAGGGCCGGCACGTCCTGTGCCAGTGCCAGGCGGAGGAACGGGGTTTGGGCTGGACAGAAGTGCCGATCTAATGCTGAGATGCCAGCAGTTTAAAAGCTGCAGCTTGCAGCGACATTTCAGGAAAAGTCATACTGATCAAGAAATCCCGGGGGAAGAAAGGGACATTAAAGAGAGTTCCTACACGGATGGAGGTTTCTCCCAAGAAATACAATGTGGACTAAATCATCTCAGGGACCGACAGTGGGCACCGGTGTAACTTGCCTGCTGTTTGGGTTTTTCAGGGATTTTCACTTGCTCTTCATCTCTGGACCCTCTTATTTAGGGAGGGCTGTCAGGGGTGGGGGTAAGTAGCTGGGCCCAGGGAGGTGGAGGAGGACAAGACACAGGCCCCCCAGGGCTCACCCGGCCAGCACCAACGCCCCCGCGGTGGAGAACGGTTTTGGTCATGCCATCTGAGGACTGACATGGTCATCAGAAACCAAAAGTATTGCCGACAAAACAGATAAATAGCCAGGACAGACAGAGGCGGGGCTCTCTCCTTTTGCCTGTTGTTTTAAAGGTATTTTTAAAATCTCAGGTTGGTTTTCACACTAGGATTCTTCCCCTGACGGTTTTTAACGTTTTGGGAGTCAGCTCTAGAGAGTTGGCATTTATGGAAGGATGTTTATTCGAAAGAGAGGAAACTCAGCCAGCTGTGACACTGATAAGGCCTAATTGCTTTCGATTCGTGTGAGACTTCAGCCTGGGGACCCAGGAGTGAGTCCCAAGATGAGGTTTTGCCCAGTGACGCTGGCGGGGGGCCCTATTGCACGTCAGCCCCCAGCTGCCTGTGGTGGTGAACTCCAAACCTGTGTTTTATCAGGGACAGTTCACAATAGATGGGCCAGACTAAAATGACTGTTAGCATCACAAAGAAGAAACTCGGTATAAAGATTCATTCTGCTTTTCAGAACTAGCAGTTTTAAAGTTGTCTTGGAATTTTTGGGAAAATGCAAATGCCCAAGTATTAAAAAAAGAAAAATGTTAGAGAAAAATACAGTCTCACGTATATATAGGTTTTGTCAGCAAATGGTTTCTTTCGTAAGCATACGGTATTACTTCTGTTAATTGATAAATGATGTCTATTAAAAATGGTTCTCAACAGCACCTGTCACCATGCACTGAAGCTCAGTCGTGTCCAGCTTTTTGTGGCCCCATGGACCGTAGCCCACCAGGCTGCTCTTTCCATGGGATTTCCCAGCAAGAATACTGGAGTGGGTTGCCATGCCCTCCTCCAGGGGATCCTCCCGATCCAGAGATCAAACCTGCATCTCTTGTGTCTCCTGCATTGGCAAGTGCCACCTGGGAAGTCCACGTTCCCCCACAAATAAAGTTAAATTAAAAAAGGAAACAAAATAAGCTTTGCAAACAAGGATATCTTATACATCAAAGGGAGTATAGCCAACGTTTTATGATGATTATACATGAAATATAGCCTTTTGAAATTGTGAATCACTATGTAGTATATCTTAAACTTTTGTAATATTGCCCATCAACTATACTTCAATAAAAACAAATTAATTTTAAAAGGGAAAATAAATAAAAAGTATCATCAAGCTGCCTTCTCGTGGCTGGTTTTCTCATCTTAGAAAGTCACCTTCTGAGGCAGAGTCCGTGTTTTATTCGTCTCTTAATTAAAGCCAAGGACTCGGCTCAGGGCCCAGCACAGAGTAGGGTTCTTGTTGACTGAACCAATGAATAAGAAATAAGTTAGCTTCCCGGGTTTGGAGACGAGCTCAGGCCCAGACAAAGTAGAATTAGTTGTTGCTTTAGATTTTAGGGTTTTGGGAACATAGGTGTGACCCAGAGTGACCTGCTAAGATGGATTCTGAACAGCTCAGCAGTATCTTTGAGCCCATAGGCCTGGCTGGGATTCTTACTGTTGCCCCCAGCTAGCCATGTCATCAGAGCTAGTTACTAATGTGGGACTCAGTTTCTTTACCTGTGAAATGGGACTGGTAAACACTGGGGTAAGTGGAATAGGGCAGCTGACATGGGTTCACACTGCAGCTTCCTCCCTTTGGTTTATAGACCTGGTCCCAGCAAGATGCAGGCAGCTCGAGACAGGAAGGGTCTAGGTGGTCAGTCCAGTTGTCACTGTGACTGGCCTTTGCTGAGTCGGAGCAGCTTGTCTCCTTGGTAACGTGCGTGCGTGCGTGCTACCTTCTGAGTCATGTGCTGGGTCTCCTCTGTGCTAAGGGGTCCCTTCTCCCATTAAATCATTGCCATCGGTGCTTTTCGATTTAGCCTCTTTCCTGTCATTGAGCAGAAACTGATGAGCATCGTGCGGTCGGAGGGGTCTTGTCTTTGAGGAAACGTGGCCGTCACAGTGGCCGTAGATGCTGCTGGGGGCGGGGATGTTCGCGAGGCACTTGGTCTGGGGTCTCAGCAGGCTTCCCTGGGGAGAAGCATGTTCTCCAGCATCTGAAGCCTGAGTCGCAGCTCAGAAGCAAGAAGGCCGATGGGGGCTGTGTGTTTGGCGGTCCCCATCAGGAAGATGCCGGCTGTGCATGGCGGGGGTGGGGGTGAGCCTCCAGAGGAGGGGGCGCTGGTCCAATGCGGGGCGTGTCCCCTGCGGTACTGAACGCCGTGGGTGGGTTCGGGATTTGCAGTAAGGGGTGAACGCCTGGTTTTCATGTGCTGCCTTTTTGTTGTTTTGTTATGCCTGCTTTTTGAAAATTATGGTAAAACGCATCCAGTGTTGCTAGATCGTCCCGCTTTTTAAGGGAATTTAGAAATTCAGATTCTTTTCAGTTGTGGTAAAATGTACACAATGTAGAAATTACTGCCTTCACCGTCTCTGAGCACACAGTTCAGAGGCGTTCAGTACATTTACGTTGTTGGGCAGCCACCCCGATCGTCCAGCTCCACAGCCTCTTCATCTGTAGAAACAAACACTGTCCCCATGTCACAGTCACTCCCCAGCCCCAGGCACCCACCTTCCTACCATCTCTCTCTGAATTTAATGCCCCCTGGAGACCTCACATGAGTGGAATCCTATAGGATCTGTCCTTTCGTGTCTGTCTTATTTAACTTAGCATCATGTCCCCGAGGTTCATCCACGTCATGCCATGTGTCAGAATGTCCTTCCTTTGTAAGGCTAAAGTACTGTTTCTTGGGCTCCAAAATCACTGTTGATGGTGACGGGAGCCACGAAATTAGAAGACGCTTGCTCCTTGGAAGAAAAGCTATGACAAACCTAGGCAGCATATTAAAAAGCAGACACATTAGTTTGCCAACAAAGGTCCGTCTAGTCAAAGCTATGGTTTTCCCAGTGGTCGTGTATGGATGTGAGAGTTGGATTATAAAGAAAGCTGAGCGCCGAAGAATTGATGCTTTTAAACTGTGGTGTTGGAGAAGACTCTTGAGGGTCCCTTGGATTGCAAGGAGGTCAAACCAACCAATCCTAAAGGAAATGAACCCTGAATACTCATTGGAAGGACTGATGCTGAAGCTCGAATACTTTGGCCACCTGATGCAAAGAGCCAACTCATTGGAAAAGACCCCTATGCTGGGAAAGATTGAAGGCAGGAGAAGAAGGGGACGACAGAGAACGAGATGGTTGGATGGCATCACCGACTCAACGGACATGAGTTTGAGAAAATCCAGGAGATGGTGAAGGACAGGGAAGCCTGGCATGCTGCAGTCCATGGGGTCGCAGAGTCGATGTGACTGACCAGCAGCAGCAGTGACCCATGTACAAATGGACCTCATTTTGTTTCTCTGCCACCCATCATGGACACTTGGCTTGCTTCTACCCCTGGGCTACAGAGAGTAATGCTGCTGTGAACACAGGTGTGTAAGTGTTCTCGAAGTCCCTGCTTTCACGTCTTTGGGGTAAATATCCAGCAGTGGGGCTGCAGGGTCACGTGGTGATTGTATGTTTAGCTTTTTGAGAGCCCCCCATACTGTTTCCGCAGCCGCTCTGTTTTGTCTCCCCACCAACATTGCACAAGGGTTGTTTCTCCACACCCCTGCCGACACTTGTGCTGTTCTGTTTTGTTTATGTATCAGCCATCCTGATTGGGCTGAGGTGGAGTGCGACGTGGAGTAGTGATTTTGTTTCTGTGCCAACTGCCAGGATAGTGTCGTAAGGAGGCAAGAGCCGCAGCAGGGGGCCGGTTAGGAGACACCCCCAACCCCGGGTGGTGGACGCCAGGTGGGGCATTTGAGGGCCTGGTTACCTTTGTACTAACAGAAGACCATACACCTGTGAGCGGACACCTGCTCAGACCCTGGGGCTTGGTGGCCCAGCAGCCCGGCTGGGAGAAGTGGAAAATGGAGCTGCCTTCCTGGAAACTGGCAGGAAGTTGGTGATGCGGGAGAGCCATGCTCTCTGGCCAGCTTCTCCGCACCTGGGGTCCCCTGGCTGGCACAGCAGAGTCATGAGACGCATCAGAGCCTCGTTTCTGTGGCTAATTGGGTTTGCGATCCCTTCTTCATCCTGCTCCTGGGTGTCTAAGGTGATACCCCGCTTTGTGTAGGGGTTCTGGGGTTCAAGTTAAAAACTGGTGCACCTGGAAACTAATGTTTCCCATAGCTTCTGTCAGAGACAATGATTTGGTTTCCTGAAAGGGACTTTGCTTTTGTGGCTGAAGTCTGTCTCCAAAGCAGAGCCAACACTTCTGTTCTAGAACCAGATGTCTCCAAAATGTTCTCTTTTCTTCCAAAACATCACGATTTCAGCTGGAAAAAGCCATTTCTAATGGAAACTACAGTGTCACAGAGATTATGATAATTCTAGGATGTTTTGAGGGGCCTTATGGAAGCAGGTAATAAATATTGCATATAGAGACTCTTCCAGAGTTTTCTAAAAGAATAATATTTGTTATGGTAATTTTGAATCACCAGGGTTTCTGCTGGCTTGAAAACGGATGATGTTTTTCATTCTTTTGAAACTGTTAGGATGATTTTCACTTTGGAAAGATAATCAGCATAGTTGAGAGTGTGTATCTGTGCAAAGAGCCCTGCCCACCAGACAGGCAGCAGCTTCAGCCTGCCAGGGACTTGGGAGGTGGTTCGACGTTCGTGCCAGCTCCCAGGCCGGCAATAACCTTTTTAAAGATTCATTTGTTTGTTTATGTAACTGCCCCGGGTCTTAGTTATGGCATGCCAGATCTGTTTTTCAGTTTGCAGCACATGAGACCTTGAGTTGCGGCTTGCTAACTCTTAGCCGGGCCATGTGGGATCTGGTTCCCTGACCAGGTATCGAACCTGGGCCCCCTACATTGGGAGCGCAGTCTCAGCCACTGGACCACCAGGGAGGTCCCCAGTAGTGACCCTTAACTTAGCGGCTTCTCAGGATACTTTCTCTTCTAACTTTGAAAGATGTCGGTCTTAAAGATGACCCAGAAAACACTGACCCCTGGTAAAAGGCACCTGAAGCCAGAGCACCATCCTGACTTCTCCTGCCCTTGTCTCCACCTGCTGAGGCCGAGTCAGCCGTTTCATTGAGATGCAATTCATGTGTCGTACAACTCACCCGTTTACTGTGTATAATTCAGCAGTTTTCAGTATGTTCACAGAGGCCTGCGGCCCCCATTGTGGCCAAGGATGGATCACGTTCCACACTTGAAAAAGAAGCTCTTGCCTTGTCATTCTTAACCCCACCCCACCCCGAGTCCCTGGCCACCGGGAGCCCGCTTCCTGTCTGGGTGGCTCTCCCGCTTCTGGACTTTGCGTGTGAACCGTTCTCCAGGTTCCGTCCTTCTGTGTCTGTCTGCTTCATGGAGGGAGCAGCAGGTCCTCAGGGTTCATCTGGCTGTAGCCTGTGTCAGGGCTGCAGTCCTTTCCGTGGGAACAGTGTGTTATTGTGTTGAGGACCATAGTTTGTGTATCCATTCACGAGCTGATGGCTTCTATGCTTTCTTGCTGTTACAAAAACGCTTTTAGTTTGGCTGGATCAGCCTCCATGGACAGTGACCTCTTCCCAGACCTGCCAGTTACTTGGGAATGGTTAAGCCTCTGCATCCAGTGCTGGCCAAGTGGGATGACGGAAAGAGCCAGAATAATAAAAACAATAAGCAGAATAATCCTGACTAGCACGTGTTACTTGCATCGGTCAGCTTAGACTAGACACCCCCACATTTTCATTGGCTTCCAGCCATGGGGTGATGATGCTTAAAGGCTTCACCCCAGTTTAGCCTTGTCCCAGGATCCAGACTGAAGGAGATACAGTCATCCTCTGGGCAGAGGGATGGAGCACAGAAGGCATCAGAAGGGCCTGGAAGGATGTGCCTCCATTCCCGGGGGGTACCTGCTAGTCACCTGCGGTGGGCACAGATGTCCAAGCCTCCTCCAGGCAGAAGTGGAATGACTGGAAACAAGAAAACTCTACCCCAGGCATCGGGCCAACTGCAGCCACATCTGGCCCATTGCCTCCTCTTTGCCAATGAAGTTTTATTGACAGCTGCGCCCATTTGTGTGCGTGGGAGCTATGGCTGCTTTTGCCGTATGGCAGCCGAGTGGAGTAGTCGCGATGCAGACCCTCTGGCCTGCAGAGCTGGAGACGTCCACTCCTGTGCTCACCAGCCCCGTCAGCATGGCGTCCCCGTCGTTACTGGGGCAGGGGCAGCTCACACTTCTGCGGCCAGCCTGACTGTTTGGTGGTCGTGTTGTTTAGTCCCCTTGGACTCTAGCCCACCAGTCTCCTCTGTCCATGGGTTTCTCCAGACAAGAATACTGGAGTGGGTTGGCGTTTCCTCCTCCAGGGGATCTTCCCAATTGAGGGATCAAACCCAAGTCTCCTGTATTGACAGGTGGATTCTTTACTGCTGAGCTACCAGGGATATAAATATATATGGATCTGACTGCTGTATATGCTGTGGTCAGCCGAATAATGATCCCCCAATGATGCCTGCATCCTGATCCCCAGGCCCTGTGATGTGACCTTAACATGGCAGCAGCAGCTCGCCGAGGTGCTGAGGTTCAGGATCTTGAGATGGGATGAACTGGGCCGACTCAGCATCAACAGAAGGGGCCTCAGAAGAGGGAGGCAGGAGGGTCAGAGTGAGAGGTGGGGATGTGATGGTGGGAACACAGATCAGAGGGGAAAAGGGATCTGAAGGCACTGAGCTGCCGGCCGTGTAGCTGGAGGAAGGGGACCACAAACCAAGGATGCAGGTGCCTCTGGAGGCTGGAAAAGCAAGGAAACTGATTCTCCCCTGGAGCTTTCACCCGGATTCAGCCCTGATGATGCCTTGATTCCAGGACTTCTGAGCTTCAGAACTGGAAGATAATCAGAGTTGTTGCTTTGAGTTGCTCATCTGGGGTCCTTTGTCTCAGCTGCCACAGGAAACTCTTGGCCCGGTCACTGAGTCCTCACAGGCCCTTTGGGCGGGTCCTGTCCTTGTTCCCCTGTGACAGGGGAAGAACCAGCACAGGCACGTCAAGTATCCCCGTGGGGGCAGAGCTGTGTTCACACCCAGGTGTCTGCTGGCTCCAGGGCACCCCTCAGATTTCTCTGTAAAAAGTTACTTCCTCGTTATGATCCAAGCTGACGAACAGTGGCTGTGGATAAAGTCACACTGGAGAAGATTAAAGACATGATGAGCCCTTGGACACAGGGCTCCTCCCGTGGATGCCATTTCTTTTGAAAATGACTTTTAGCTCCTTTTACAAAAGTGCTTACTTTTATGTATGTATTTGGCCACGCCGGGTCTCAGTTGAGGCCTGCGGGATCTAGCTCCCCAAACAGGGATTGAACCTGCGGCCCCTGCTTTGGGAGCCTGGAGTCTTAGCCTCTGGACCCCCAGGGAAGTCCTGATGCCGTTTCTTTTCGCACCGGAAGCTCCCCAACCCTCTCCTTCTACTTTTCATCAGTGAGCTTCCCCAGGGCTGTGTTCCCCTTAGCGCCCCCGTTAGAATCCGTCTGCTCGCCCTTCCACCAGCCCCACCCACCCAGGAGGTACTGGGAGTCACTTTGGGGTCACCCCGCACCCTCTGTCCTGTGTGGGGTGTTCTGACCCCCATTTCTGGCACAGGCTGGGTGTGGGGGTGACGAGGGACCCCCTGGCCATCCAAGTTCGGGGTCACAGGCAGAGTCCCACCTGCCGGCATGTGAAACTTTGTGACGCGCCTATGAAGTTTCCCTTCCTTGCTCCCAATTCTGCCCTGTGGGTGACTTTGGAGGAAGCTGGTTCTTGCCCCAGGAAAGGGCACCACTGGTGCCCCCACCCTGTCTCAGCTCCTCCCAGGGATTGGCTTTGAAACAAACCACCTTCACCTTCTGCCGTGCGATTTCTCTCCATCTCGAGGCTCTGAGGTCCCATCCCATGTTCCAGATCAAAGCAGGCAGAGACCCCTGCAGCAGTGCTCCCCAGGAGGTCCCTTTCTGAAGGTGAGTTTGCCATGGCAACCACATGGCTTCCCATCTCGCGAGCACACCTCAGGCCTGCCCCAGCACGAGCCCTTCATCCGTGGCTGGTCCACCTGGGAGCTGGCTTTTCGCTGAATTAGATGTCCTGGCTCTTTGGCCAGCTGTCTCTGGCCTCAGTTACTCTCCCTGCAGATAGACAAAACTTTTCTTCTAGACACATTGGGAGCACAAGGGTTGGAGAGGACAATGCCAGGCTTCTCGGAGTCTCTCCCAAGTGACCAAGGAATTGTGGAATCTGAGCCATCCCAACTGTGGGGACGGCGTTAGTAGGAAGATCCTCATTCACCTGAGTCTCAGGACTTGTGATTCATTGTGGGTAGATGTCTTTAGGACCACCTGGACCTCCCTGGGTCTTGATGGCAATTACCATATCCTTAAGAGCCTTTCTCCCTCACTTGAACTCCTGCAGAGATGGGGCGCTCATGTCTTCCCCCTGGGGCCTGCAGCCAGGCTCTCATCCCTGCACAGACTTGCACTCTGCCTCCCCCGTTTCCCCCATCACTCCCACCTTGGCCCAGACTTGTCAGCCCCACGGGACAAGCCCACCTCCTCTCACACCAGGCAGCGCCATGACCCAGAACGCACAGGGAGAGAGAAGGCATAGCAGGAATATTTAATTGTGAAATCTTTTCTTGAGATGGAGTTCAGAATTCTCATGAATATTTAACTGGGATTCAGAGTCAGTGTTCAGGGATTCTTACTCATTTTAACACCGTGGGAAGTTTTAGTGTTTATAAAATAGATTCAAAGAATCTTTTGTCTCCATGTGTTTCTTCTGAGTCTATTTCTCCTTGTGAGCCCTTATTTTTTTAAAACAAAGAAGCTAACATATTGAGATGCCTTAACAAACATATGATGTGTACTTACCTGGGGCTCTCCTTCCCAACCACACAATGGAGCAGAGGCTTCCCGTCGTGGGTTTTTACCTCTAAGTGTTGTAGGCGGGTGGGGAGGAAACAACCAGGAGACAGAACAGAGACTAGTGATTGATAAGAAATAAGGATGAGATGCCTCCTTTCATCAGGATGGGCCAGACCAGGCGATCTTGAAAACCTCTGTGCCGTCTGTCTTGTTATTCATCAATTCCGTATTTGCAAATTCCCCTGCTTGCTAAAATTTACGTTTAACCCCCACATAAAAACTTGAAGCGCTTTTCTCATTTCTGTGCTTTTTGTTGGTGATGTGAAATGAAAGTCGCTCAGTTGTGTCTGACTCTCTGCGACCCCATGGACTATATAGTCCATGAAATTCTCCAGGTCAGAATACTGGAGTGGGTAGCCTATCCCTTCTCCAGCGGATCTTCCCGACCTAGGAATTGAACCGGGGTCTCCTGCATTGCAGGCGGATTCATTACCAACTGAGCTCCCAGGGAGGCCCTTTGTGGGTGATGGTGCTGCGTAAGATTGCCCCCCAGCTGTGGCGCTGAAGAGCTGTCTAGTGTCCAAAGTGCATGAAGCCTGCCTTGTGCCTTTTGGAGAAAATATTAACACGTGCATTAAATAGGCTTCGTCCAGGCTTGAGTGCTGGTGCTGCTAGCTGTGAGTTCAGTGTTAATGAAGCAACAGTGTGTATTAAATATGGAGTCTTTTAACAGAAACACACTTAAAGCTAGGCTATGTCATTATCAGCTGCTGAAGATGTGACCGTGAGCCTTTATCTCTGTGAGGAGCCCTGCTTCCAGGGTGTCTACACTCGTGTTCACAGGGACTTCACGGGACATAGCTGCCGTGAGTGTGTGACAAGGGACCATGTGTGACAAGGGACCATGTGTGCCCACAGCCCGGTGAGAATCTGGGTCTGGTCCACGTGGCCGGACAAGCAGGGGAAACCCAGCTCCCCCAGGTTCACGGTGACATCATCCCTGGTCCGCTCACCTGTTGAGAATCCAGCCTCTCTTCCCACCAGGTTCGATCCGCAGGGCACGTGATGTAGGTTTGCTTTTATTTTTGAACCCTCACACAGGCGCGTGGGCAGCAGGGGTCTGCCTCCGATGTTTCCTCTACCAGGTCTTACGTATCTGGCTTTCACACAGGGATGTGTCGGGATTTCTGCCGTGTTGACTGTAGGTGCAGCGGGTGGGCCCAGATGAAGCACACGATGGAAGGACACGTTCTGTGCACAGGCTCGCTCCTCGTTACGTGGCCTGGAGAGTTCTGCGGTGACCGGCACCTCATGTGCAAGTGTTCAGAGGGCCGGTGGGCAGCCTTCAATGACATGCATGCTTCTTAGGTTGGACTCAGAACAGCAGGATACCCTAGAAATGTTTATTCCAGAACGTCCCCGATGAAATGGGGCATCTGTTTAATCATTGCTTTCTTGAACCTACAGAGACAGCTTGAGGATGTTGATTCACGCAGGTATAAATAGTGGCCCCACTGTGAAGCCCCGCACGCCTTCCCTCTGGGCTGTGGACCATCATCTCATAGCTGGCTTTGTTGGCTTCCTTACCCACTAGTGGAGGGAAGCCTAGGAGAACAGCCTGGAATGGGCAAGGGTGTAAAATTCCAGTTGCAAAGATTTTGCCCTTCTCGGGGGCTGAGTGGCGGTGGGAGGGAGGGTTCAGTTGACCTTGTAGGATTGGGGGTGGGCAATGGCTAGATATCAACAACTCTAGAGAACACCGTGTCCCCAGAGTGTTGAGTTTGGGGGTAGACAGAAGCCAATCCCATAGTTGGTTGGGAGAAGTGCCATTTTTCCAAGAAGACTGCAGCCTGCCTGTGTGCATGGGATGGGGAGTGCTGAAGGAGGGAAAGAAAGAACGTGAAAGAGAGGCTGGTGCAACATTCTCACGCCGGAATCTTAAGGTGGTCTTTGAGAATCATGAGTCATCTCTGGTGACGTCTGCTTGGATGAAACTTCCTGGCGCGTCTGCCCACAGAAGCCACGTGATGGATGGAAAATGCTTTAGCCAAGAACCTGAGCTCCTCCGCCAGGCCCTTTTCCCAGAGCAGAAGCGGGAGGGACCCTGACCCTTGCACATCTAAAATCCAGTGTTTCTCAGCAGCACCCGAGACCTGCTGGGTGATTGGCCAGCTTCACGTCCCCTGACCCACCCACCGGGTGCAGGCAGAGCTCCCTGCACCTGTCACTGGGCGGTGATGGACGAGTCTGGCTTCTCAAGCCTGGGTATCAAAGGCTGGAAGAGAGGGGCTGCTGACTGAGCTCGTCAGAGTTCAAGCAAAAGGATGCTGGTGCTTGGGAATGTGAGTGAAAGCTGAGGGTCCAGGCAGGCAGCAGTGTGGGGATCGTGTTCCCGGCTGTCACGTCCTGTTCCGCCAAACACAGCCCACCTTCCATTGCATCAGCCCCTCCCACCACACTGTGCAGGCTTTTCTTCCCCCTTGGATGGTTCCTACCACCCATTTGGCACCCACTGACTCTTTGGTGTGGAGATTCCCCACTGAGCTTTGCCTGTTTTGGGGTTTGGGTTTAAGCCTCTTTGTTAGGTTTATAATCATGTAATAGGTATTATGCCTCTTACCAATCAAAGGTTATAGATTTTTTTTTCAAGTTAATGTTTTCCTTTGCCTTTCCTTGTCTTTTTCTTTAAGCTCAGAAAATGTTGTTATGTTTTGTTTATTTTTTAAATGTTTTTAAAAACAGTTGAGGAGAGCCGCTCCGTGTGGCATGTGGGATCTTAGTTCCCAGACTCGTGATGGAACCTGTGCCCCTGCTTTGGAGGTGTGGAGTCTTAACCAGTGGACCACCGGAGAAGTCCCTTAAAATTTTTTTAAGTTTGTTATTTTTTTCTGTCACCACTTTCTCCTTGTCTCCCAGCCCTGGTGACACATTCGGGAGTTTCCCACCCTCGCATTTGAGGGCTCTTTATCCCTTGCTCATTTGTTTCCCGTTTGCTACATTTTCATTCTTCCCTGATCCCCTGGGTTTCTTGTGGCAGCATTTTCCTTTTGCTAAAAGGAGTCCCTTTTTTATTTCATGCTACTTAATTTATTTTTATTTCAGTCCCTGTTTAATTTCAAGCAGAGATATAGACTCTCTGCTCTGAGTTTTCTGAACACAATCTGATTCTGTGTCGTTCCTAGAGGAAATCTTTGTTAGGTGTGGGTTCTACCCTGGCCATTGTTTTCCTTAAGTGTTAACTTTGAAAACTATTCTGCCAGCGTCATTGTAGATAATGGTCATTTGCTATGGCTACTTTAGAAACTTTTTCTTTGTCCCTAGTTTTGAGCATTTGTGGGTCAAGATGTAGTTTTTCCTGTGTTTATTTTGGTTTGAGATTCATACAACGTTTTGGGTCTTTGGGTTTGTGTGTTCCATCAGTTTCAGTTCAGTTCAGTTCAGTCGCTCAGTCGTGTCCGACTCCGCGACGGCTTCATGTTAAATAACGCTTCTGCCCCTTTTCTTCTTTTCTCCTAGGTCACACAAATGTCAGAGCTTTTCATGAAGTACGGATTTCCTTCCCTTCTATTCCATTCTTTCTTCTCTGTGCTGTAGTTTTTGCCTTTTTTTTTTTTGACCTGTTTATCCAGTCTCTTCATCCATCTTCTATGTGTAATCTGATTCTAAGTCCACCTTGTAGGCTCTTAATTAGAGATACTGAATTTTCAGGTCTGGAGTCTACAGTTGACTTTTTTTTTTGGTGCATTTCAATTATCTGGCAAAATTCAACCATCTTTTCAGCTGTTTTTTCTAGTTCTTCCTTTATTTTCTGGAGGATATTATTGTTTCCAAGTTCTCGCCAGGCCGTGCTAATGCCTGGACTGTCCACGGGTCTGTTTCTCTTGACTTTTTTTTACCTTTGTTTTCCAGTGTTGGTGCTGTCTCTGGGAATAACTAGTGCGTGTTTGTAGAGCATAGTACTTGCATATATTTACAGAACTATAGGGACTGCGGGGGACATATTTTCTTTCAGAGAGGATTATCCTCTCTTGTGCAGGGTGGGTGCTTTGTGGGCTTCTCACCTTCATCTGTTTGGAGACTGGTCTGAGTCAGGGCTGGGTTGCAGTTCTCCAAGGATTCATCCCTCAGCTGAGCCCTGAGATGTTCCAGCCGAGAGCCTGGGGTGCCTCCGTGTCACACCCCGGTGGGTCCTGGCCTCCAGCTCTCATAAGTGGAGTTTTAGCCTCTGCGCCTCTCAGGCTCAGAGTTTGCTGAGCATCTTGAACAGACAGCCGCTGAATGTCTCTTTCAGTTTCCCACTCGTCCCTTCCCACCCTGGCTTTGGCGCTTCAGGTCTGCAGTTTTGACTACTGGGCAGCCTTACTTGATGGCTGAAACCTTCACTGATTTCTCCGCACCCAGCAGGGACTGGCCCTCAGATCCTTGGCGGCGTTACTGAGTAGAATGTGCAGGTGCTTCACGTCACTGCCGTCCCCTCTCAGAGCTCTGCATTCTGTCCTCTGTCCTGTCTGCAGCTCTCTGATGCTTTCCAGAGATGTCCGTTGTGTTGTGTTTGCTTATTTTCTTCTGTTCTTGGCAGGCTCGTGCATCTGATGCTAATAGCTTCACCATAACCTGTCTGTGCTCAGTGGAGGCTTATTCAGATTATTTTCTGATTCCTTTTGACCTGACCTCATAGTTCTTGAGGGCATTCTTATTTTCTGGTGTGACCAGATGCTTCATGCTCCTCTAGTAAATTTCTTGTCTCAGACATTACATCAGCCATTTTTCTGCGAATGCCCCATTCCTTTTATTGCAAATGGGTGTTAGGAGCCATGTTCCAAGTGCCAGGAGAGCATTTTTAAATTTTATTATTATAATTTTTTTGATGTGGACCATTTTTAAAGCTTTATTGAATTTGTTAAAACATTGCTTCTGTTTTATGTTTTGTTTTTTTTGGCTGCGAGGCGTGTGGTATCTTAGCTCCACAACCAGGGATTGAACCCAGACCCTTTTCACTGGAAGGCAGATTCTTAACCACTAGACCACCAGGGAAGTCCTGGGGGGAAAGGGGGGTCTTATTTTAAAGATGATGAGTATTACTATATTGTAGTATTATATTACAGTATTATTATCATGGGCTTATGATAAAGGTCATGTATTTAAAGATACATCATGCGTCTTCCTACTGTTCCTGATCCTAATTCAGGATAAGTTTATACTTAATCTCCTTGAACCTCCATCTGTGTCTCCTTAAGCCACACCAAAAACTGCAAGTTTCATCAGTCACGTCCCTCTTATCCTGGTTTCTTCCGCCAGGTACACACAGAACTCTCCTGGTCATCATGCCAGCATTTCCACCAACGATATCATGCTCACGTGGTTTAAGATTTCCATTTGCAGTCAGGTTTTTTTTTATCTGAGTAGCTCTCGTTAGGGATGTGCAGTAAGATTACTGTGTTTAATCTCTATTTGTGTATGCTTTGCATATAGGTTCCTTTGTTTTTATTCTTTAATGATTGTTTTTTAAAGTTTTAATGTTTTACTAACTATATAAAATTTTCATATCAAGTCTATAAAACAAGGTAAATGCAAAGAAGTTCATCATTTCTCCCTCCCTTTTCTATTCTATTCTTTTTCTTCCCCTTAGGTAATGATTTTTTAAAACTTATCCTTCATTGTTTACAGACAGTGATTTTTAAACTAATAATTATTAAGTGCCTACCATTTATGGAGTACATATACGTTAGATGGCGTAGCCAATAGTCTGCAGGCACTGTTTCATTTTAATTGACAAGATACCTGTGAGGTGGGCTCTAATATTCCTCCTGTTTACAGATGAGGAAACAGGATCCGAGAGGTTAACGGACATAGACCGAGTCACCCGGCATACTGACCTCACGTGGAGCTAGAAGCAGGGTCTTCTCCGCGCGTGACCGCGGAGCTGAGTTTCCGTAGCTTCGGGCACGGTCAGTCCCCAGGCTGTAGCTGGTTGCTGGTGATAAATGCTGTAAAATACCCACATGGTCTTCGGACACGGTCAGTCCCCAGTCTGTAGCTGGTTGCTGGTGATAAATGCTGTAAAATACCCACATGGTCTTCGGACACGGTCAGTCCCCAGGCTGTAGCTGGTTGCTGGTGATAAATGCTTTAAAATACCCACATGGTCTTCGGACACGGTCAGTCCCCAGGCTGTAGCTGGTTGCTGGTGATAAATGCTGTAAAATACCCACATGGTCTTCGGACACGGTCAGTCCCCAGGCTGTAGCTGGTTGCTGGTGATAAATGCTGTAAAATACCCACATGGTCTTCGGACACGGTCAGTCCCCAGGCTGTAGCTGGTTGCTGGTGATAAATGCTGTAAAATACCCGCATGGTCTTCGGACACGGTCAGTCCCCAGGCTGTAGCTGGTTGCTGGTGATAAATGCTGTAAAATACCCTCATGGTCTTCGGACACGGTCAGTCCCCAGGCTGTAGCTGGTTGCTGGTGATAAATGCTGTAAAATACCGACATGGTCAGTCCCCAGGCTGTAGCTGGTTGCTGGCGATAAATGCTGTAAAATACCCGCATGGTCTTCGGACACGGTCAGTCCCCAACTGTAGCTGGTTGCTGGTGATAAATGCTGTAAAATACCCGCATGGTCTTCGGACACGGTCAGTCCCCAGGCTGTAGCTGGTTGCTGGTGATAAATGCTGTAAAATACCCGCATGGTCTTCGGACACGGTCAGTCCCCAGGCTGTAGCTGGTTGCTGGTGATAAATGCTGTAAAATACCCGCATGGTCTTCGGACACGGTCAGTCCCCAGGCTGTAGCTGGTTGCTGGTGATAAATGCTGTAAAATACCCGCATGGTCTTCGGACACGGTCAGTCCCCAGGCTGTAGCTGGTTGCTGGTGATAAATGCTGTAAAATACCCGCATGGTCTTCGGACACGGTCAGTCCCCAGGCTGTAGCTGGTTGCTGGTGATAAATGCTGTAAAATACCCGCATGGTCTTCGGACACGGTCAGTCCCCAGGCTGTAGCTGGTTGCTGGTGATAAATGCTGTAAAATACCCGCATGGTCTTCGGACACGGTCAGTCCCCAGGCTGTAGCTGGTTGCTGGTGATAAATGCTGTAAAATACCCGCATGGTCTTCGGACACGGTCAGTCCCAGGCTGTAGCTGGTTGCTGGTGATAAACGCTGTAAAATACCCGCATGGTCTTCGGACACGGTCAGTCCCCAGGCTGTAGCTGGTTGCTGGTGATAAACGCTGTAAAATACCCGCATGGTCTTCGGACACGGTCAGTCCCCAGGCTGTAGCTGGTTGCTGGTGATAAACGCTGTAAAATACCCGCATGGTCTTCGGACACGGTCAGTCCCCAGGCTGTAGCTGGTTGCTGGTGATAAACGCTGTAAAATACCCGCATGGTCTTCGGACACGGTCAGTCCCCAGGCTGTAGCTGGTTGCTGGTGATAAACGCTGTAAAATACCCGCATGGTCTTCGGACACGGTCAGTCCCCAGGCTGTAGCTGGTTGCTGGTGATAAACGCTGTAAAATACCCTCATGGTCTTCGGACACGGTCAGTCCCCAGGCTGTAGCTGGTTGCTGGTGATAAACGCTGTAAAATACCCGCATGGTCTTCGGACACGGTCAGTCCCCAGGCTGTAGCTGGTTGCTGGTGATAAACGCTGTAAAATACCCGCATGGTCTTCGGACACGGTCAGTCCCCAGGCTGTAGCTGGTTGCTGGTGATAAATGCTGTAAAATACCCGCATGGTCTTCGGACACGGTCAGTCCCCAGGCTGTAGCTGGTTGCTGGTGATAAATGCTGTAAAATACCCACATGGTCTTTGGACACGGTCAGTCCCCAGGCTGTAGCTGGTTGCTGGTGATAAATGCTGTAAAATACCCACATGGTCTTCGGACACGGTCAGTCCCCAGGCTGTAGCTGGTTGCTGGTGATAAATGCTGTAAAATACCCGCATGGTCTTCGGACACGGTCAGTCCCCAGGCTGTAGCTGGTTGCTGGTGATAAATGCTGTAAAATACCCTCATGGTCTTCGGACACGGTCAGTCCCCAGGCTGTAGCTGGTTGCTGGTGATAAATGCTGTAAAATACCGACATGGTCAGTCCCCAGGCTGTAGCTGGTTGCTGGCGATAAATGCTGTAAAATACCCGCATGGTCTTCGGACACGGTCAGTCCCCAACTGTAGCTGGTTGCTGGTGATAAATGCTGTAAAATACCCGCATGGTCTTCGGACACGGTCAGTCCCCAGGCTGTAGCTGGTTGCTGGTGATAAATGCTGTAAAATACCCGCATGGTCTTCGGACACGGTCAGTCCCCAGGCTGTAGCTGGTTGCTGGTGATAAATGCTGTAAAATACCCGCATGGTCTTCGGACACGGTCAGTCCCCAGGCTGTAGCTGGTTGCTGGTGATAAATGCTGTAAAATACCCGCATGGTCTTCGGACACGGTCAGTCCCCAGGCTGTAGCTGGTTGCTGGTGATAAATGCTGTAAAATACCCGCATGGTCTTCGGACACGGTCAGTCCCCAGGCTGTAGCTGGTTGCTGGTGATAAATGCTGTAAAATACCCGCATGGTCTTCGGACACGGTCAGTCCCCAGGCTGTAGCTGGTTGCTGGTGATAAACGCTGTAAAATACCCGCATGGTCTTCGGACACGGTCAGTCCCAGGCTGTAGCTGGTTGCTGGTGATAAACGCTGTAAAATACCCGCATGGTCTTCGGACACGGTCAGTCCCCAGGCTGTAGCTGGTTGCTGGTGATAAACGCTGTAAAATACCCGCATGGTCTTCGGACACGGTCAGTCCCCAGGCTGTAGCTGGTTGCTGGTGATAAACGCTGTAAAATACCCGCATGGTCTTCGGACACGGTCAGTCCCCAGGCTGTAGCTGGTTGCTGGTGATAAACGCTGTAAAATACCCTCATGGTCTTCGGACACGGTCAGTCCCCAGGCTGTAGCTGGTTGCTGGTGATAAACGCTGTAAAATACCCGCATGGTCTTCGGACACGGTCAGTCCCCAGGCTGTAGCTGGTTGCTGGTGATAAACGCTGTAAAATACCCGCATGGTCTTCGGACACGGTCAGTCCCCAGGCTGTAGCTGGTTGCTGGTGATAAACGCTGTAAAATACCCGCATGGTCTTCGGACACGGTCAGTCCCCAGGCTGTAGCTGGTTGCTGGTGATAAACGCTGTAAAATACCCGCATAGTCTTCGGACACGGTCAGTCCCCAGGCTGTAGCTGGTTGCTGGTGATAAATGCTGTAAAATACCCGCATGGTCTTCGGACACGGTCAGTCCCAGGCTGTAGCTGGTTGCTGGTGATAAACGCTGTAAAATACCCGCATGGTCTTCGGACACGGTCAGTCCCCAGGCTGTAGCTGGTTGCTGGTGATAAACGCTGTAAAATACCCGCATGGTCTTCGGACACGGTCAGTCCCCAGGCTGTAGCTGGTTGCTGGTGATAAACGCTGTAAAATACCCGCATGGTCTTCGGACACGGTCAGTCCCCAGGCTGTAGCTGGTTGCTGGTGATAAACGCTGTAAAATACCCGCATGGTCTTCGGACACGGTCAGTCCCCAGGCTGTAGCTGGTTGCTGGTGATAAACGCTGTAAAATACCCGCATGGTCTTCGGACACGGTCAGTCCCCAGGCTGTAGCTGGTTGCTGGTGATAAACGCTGTAAAATACCCTCATGGTCTTCGGACACGGTCAGTCCCCAGGCTGTAGCTGGTTGCTGGTGATAAACGCTGTAAAATACCCGCATGGTCTTCGGACACGGTCAGTCCCCAGGCTGTAGCTGGTTGCTGGTGATAAACGCTGTAAAATACCCGCATGGTCTTCGGACACGGTCAGTCCCCAGGCTGTAGCTGGTTGCTGGTGATAAATGCTGTAAAATACCCGCATGGTCTTCGGACACGGTCAGTCCCCAGGCTGTAGCTGGTTGCTGGTGATAAATGCTGTAAAATACCCACATGGTCTTTGGACACGGTCAGTCCCCAGGCTGTAGCTGGTTGCTGGTGATAAATGCTGTAAAATACCCACATGGTCTTCGGACACGGTCAGTCCCCAGGCTGTAGCTGGTTGCTGGTGATAAATGCTGTAAAATACCCGCATGGTCTTCGGACACGGTCAGTCCCCAGGCTGTAGCTGGTTGCTGGTGATAAATGCTGTAAAATACCCTCATGGTCTTCGGACACGGTCAGTCCCCAGGCTGTAGCTGGTTGCTGGTGATAAATGCTGTAAAATACCGACATGGTCAGTCCCCAGGCTGTAGCTGGTTGCTGGCGATAAATGCTGTAAAATACCCGCATGGTCTTCGGACACGGTCAGTCCCCAACTGTAGCTGGTTGCTGGTGATAAATGCTGTAAAATACCCGCATGGTCTTCGGACACGGTCAGTCCCCAGGCTGTAGCTGGTTGCTGGTGATAAATGCTGTAAAATACCCGCATGGTCTTCGGACACGGTCAGTCCCCAGGCTGTAGCTGGTTGCTGGTGATAAATGCTGTAAAATACCCGCATGGTCTTCGGACACGGTCAGTCCCCAGGCTGTAGCTGGTTGCTGGTGATAAATGCTGTAAAATACCCGCATGGTCTTCGGACACGGTCAGTCCCCAGGCTGTAGCTGGTTGCTGGTGATAAATGCTGTAAAATACCCGCATGGTCTTCGGACACGGTCAGTCCCCAGGCTGTAGCTGGTTGCTGGTGATAAATGCTGTAAAATACCCGCATGGTCTTCGGACACGGTCAGTCCCCAGGCTGTAGCTGGTTGCTGGTGATAAACGCTGTAAAATACCCGCATGGTCTTCGGACACGGTCAGTCCCAGGCTGTAGCTGGTTGCTGGTGATAAACGCTGTAAAATACCCGCATGGTCTTCGGACACGGTCAGTCCCCAGGCTGTAGCTGGTTGCTGGTGATAAACGCTGTAAAATACCCGCATGGTCTTCGGACACGGTCAGTCCCCAGGCTGTAGCTGGTTGCTGGTGATAAACGCTGTAAAATACCCGCATGGTCTTCGGACACGGTCAGTCCCCAGGCTGTAGCTGGTTGCTGGTGATAAACGCTGTAAAATACCCTCATGGTCTTCGGACACGGTCAGTCCCCAGGCTGTAGCTGGTTGCTGGTGATAAACGCTGTAAAATACCCGCATGGTCTTCGGACACGGTCAGTCCCCAGGCTGTAGCTGGTTGCTGGTGATAAACGCTGTAAAATACCCGCATGGTCTTCGGACACGGTCAGTCCCCAGGCTGTAGCTGGTTGCTGGTGATAAACGCTGTAAAATACCCGCATGGTCTTCGGACACGGTCAGTCCCCAGGCTGTAGCTGGTTGCTGGTGATAAACGCTGTAAAATACCCGCATAGTCTTCGGACACGGTCAGTCCCCAGGCTGTAGCTGGTTGCTGGTGATAAATGCTGTAAAATACCCGCATGGTCTTCGGACACGGTCAGTCCCAGGCTGTAGCTGGTTGCTGGTGATAAACGCTGTAAAATACCCGCATGGTCTTCGGACACGGTCAGTCCCCAGGCTGTAGCTGGTTGCTGGTGATAAACGCTGTAAAATACCCGCATGGTCTTCGGACACGGTCAGTCCCCAGGCTGTAGCTGGTTGCTGGTGATAAACGCTGTAAAATACCCGCATGGTCTTCGGACACGGTCAGTCCCCAGGCTGTAGCTGGTTGCTGGTGATAAACGCTGTAAAATACCCGCATGGTCTTCGGACACGGTCAGTCCCCAGGCTGTAGCTGGTTGCTGGTGATAAATGCTGTAAAATACCCGCATGGTCTTCGGACACGGTCAGTCCCCAGGCTGTAGCTGGTTGCTGGTGATAAATGCTGTAAAATACCCGCATGGTCTTCGGACTCGGTCAGTCCCCAGGCTGTAGCTGGTTGCTGGTGATAAATGCTGTAAAATACCCGCATGGTCTTCGGACACGGTCAGTCCCCAGGCTGTAGCTGGTTGCTGGTGATAAATGCTGTAAAATACCCGCATGGTCTTCGGACACGGTCAGTCCCCAGGCTGTAGCTGGTTGCTGGTGATAAATGCTGTAAAATACCCGCATGGTCTTCGGACACGTTCAGTCCCCAGGCTGTAGCTGGTTGCTGGTGATAAATGCTGTAAAATACCCGCATGGTCTTTGGCACTTTCCCCCTGATTGCTATTCCGCTTCCGAGCCTCCCAGGCTGGGTCTGGCGTGGACGATGAGCTAGGAGTGGTTGGCAGCCTGCTGGTTCTAGGACAGAGCTGTGTCAGTGAACTTGGTACTGCCGGCTTCTCCCCATGGAGAGAGGAAAGCTGTGACAATTTATCAAGAGTGCGTCTGAATTGTGTCCTCAGAGCTGGTGCAGGAGCCCCTTCGGGTGCCCCATGACCTTCCCGCCCGAAGCTCCTCCCCCGCCAGCAGCACTCCTCCGTCGTGTGGCTGGAGGCAGAGCCTCCTGCCAGCTTGGCTCTCGGTGGCGGAAGTGGGCGGGCGCCTGCCTGCGTCCCAGCACCTGCGTTTCTTTCCTGGTTCTCATGGCGCAGCAGTTTACAGTGTGGGCTGGCCCGACAGCTTCCAGGGCTCGCCAGGGGCGACCTCTGCAGCTGGCAGGACTGCTGAGCTGCCTGAGGCCCGCGCGGGACCAGCTCCCTCCCCCTGCCCTGCCCATGATGCGCTGCCTGCTCACCTTCCCCTGTCACCCTGCTTTCCCACTCCCACAAAAATGAAGTAAAGCAGCCCAACATGCTGGCTGGGTGTCCTGAGCACCCCCACCTCCACAGGTATGTGCAGATACCTATACACACACACACAAATACACCCATACACATGTATACCCCCTCACATACACACAACCCCTACACACACACACAGATGCACACATACAGATGTATACCCCCTCATGTACACACAACCCCTACACACACACACACACATACAGATGCACACATACAGATCTATACCCCCTCACGTACACACAGTGCCTACACACACACACACACAAATACACACATACACATGTATGCCCCCTCACGTACGCACAGCCCCTACACACACACACACAGAGATACAGATGCACACATATACACAAGCAAGTAAAAGTCACTCAGTTGCGTCTGACTCTTTGTGACCCCATGGACTATACAGTCCATGGGATTCTCCAGGCCAGAATACTGGAGTGGGTAGCCATTCCTTTCTCCAGGGCATCTTCCCAACCCAGGGATGGTACCTGGGTCTCCTGCATTGCGGGCAGATTCTTTACCTGCTGAGCCACCAGGGAAACCCAGGAATACTGCAGTGGGTAGCCTATCCCTTCCCCAGCGGATCTTCCCGACACAGGAATTGAACAAGGGTCTCCTGCATTGCAGGCAGATTCTTTACCAGCTGAGCTAGCAGGGAAGCCCACACATAAACATATACACATATACCCATATACACCATGCACACACGCATCCTACACACGCATACCCAAATACACATACACAGATGTATACACACCACACACACACGTGTACACACACCACACACATATGCACACACATACACACATGCCCATACACCTCACACACACACACCCAAATATACATACATATACACACACACCACACACACATATACACACATACGTACACACACCATGCACATATGCACACACATATATGCACACATATACACATATACACACATGCCCATACACCTCACACAGACACACATACACCCTTACACGTCCCACACACGCACACCCAAATACACATACAAACACACATGTACACACTACCCCCACACATGCATACACACCACACACACACACACACACATACATATATACACACATGCCCATACACCTCACACACGTGCACCCCCACATATACAAACATATACACACACCACACACACACACATACACGCATTTGCATGCATATCCACATATGCACATATACCCCCACACACATGTACACAGACACCACACACACATACACACCCCTTGCCCCGGACCTCAGGAACCGTGGGGACTTAGAAGCGAAGCCCCGCTGTTGAGGCAGACGCTGGGCTTCCGTCTCTCCCTGGACCCGTCGGGTCCCGGCCCCCTCTCCCCAGGCTGCCGCCCCAGACATGCATGTGTGCAGGCAGGGAGGAGGTGCAGACGCTGCCTCAGTCCTCCGCGCGGATAGCAGGGAGATGCTGAATGGTGTGCAGGCCGCGGGGGGCAGGGAGACCCTGCCGCGTGAATGACGCACGTGGATAATTATACCCTGGTCCTGCCAGTGACTCAGGCTCCATTGGAATTCGGGAAACCACTTCTGCAGTTTGCTGTGCCGGGGGAGGGACGGGGCAGCGTGTGTGTGCGAGTGTGTGTGCGGCTGACGCAGGATTGAGCATCCCTGGTCTCTGCCAGCCCTGTGTTCAGAAGCCCTGAGGATGTATGTGCCTCCGTCCAGTCTGACCACGTGACAGGTCAGCAGAGGAGATGTGGGTGGGCTCTTCTATTCCAGCTCCCACCCTGGCCCTTCTTGGTTGTGCTTACGTCCTCCAGCCTTTCCCAGAACAGCACCCGTGAGGATGACAGCCGGCAGGAAAGGCCTCGGGGCCAGAGCATGCCTGGCCCTGTCTGCCCTCTGCCCGGGGAGCGGTGGGTGGTGGAGGGGGAGATCTGTCCTGCAAGATCCGCAGGGAGGCGCCCCGCTCACCTTACAGCGCCCTCGGGCAGACCGCTGATGCGGTCGCATTGCTTTAGTTCTTCCTTTTCTGCAGAAAGTATTTCTGCACCACGTAGACCTCCCTGGACGTGTCGACTGCAGAGAAGGGCTACAGTGCCCGGCAGAGAGTGTGCAAGGAGGCCCAGTGGACAGAGAGCATGACACAGGTGTCTGTGGCCCAGCTGTGTGTTCTGAAATAACAGGGTACAGGCAAGAGGATGGAGTTTATTTGTTAGAAAGTGATTTGCTCCAGGGTGATCAGTCAGGTAGTCCACAAGGCTTTGCAGCATGACCTTGAGTTTACAACCTCCCTTTCACCCCATGCTGTGCTTCTTCACTGTGGGCCCCCTTCACCCCAGCAGGTGGGCAGGCAAGGTGGGAGCCACTAGAGGGGGAAGCCTCCATGGGTCTCCCTCCTTCCCAGCCTCCCGAGGCCCCACGCGGGCGCTCTCAGGGTTGGAGGACAGCTCACAGAGACAGGCTCAGAACCCGGACCTGCTGTTCTGTCCCGCCGGGTGCAGCGCCCCCATGGACCCGGACCCCGCCATAGGTGGGCTGCAGCTCTGCTGAGCAAATGCCTCGGAGCTATTCTTGGATCCCTGTCTCATTATCTGTCCGCAGACCGCACCGTGAATCATAACGAAGAATTCAAATGTGCAGCACCGGCCCGTTGTTGCTAAGGGATTTTATTTCTTGGGGTGGGGGGTAAGGTCTGCTAACACGTGCCGGCAGATATGGGAGCAGCAGCCGTGTGCATCTGAGACAGGAGTCCCAGGGGCAGCAAATGTGTCTCCAAGGACCGAGGTCTAGGTTTAAAAGAAGGCGTCCGGGTTTTGATCCGTAGCACTGAGACCAAGGATGGGCTTGTAATGCAGGAAGCAGTACCTGGACCCCACCCAGAGGTAGTGGTGAGCTTGAGCCGCTGGTGCGGAGAAGCCAGCTGACCCTGCAGCACGTCGCAGAGACGAAGGAGGCAGCAGCCAGTGCTCAGATTGCGATAGATGAAGGATGTTTCGAGAGTGGGCGGTGCTCTGGTCTCAGGGCTTCCCGAGCCTTGCTGTTGTTTAGTTGCTCAGTCGTGTCTGACTCTGCGACCCCTGGGACCATAGCCACCAGGCTCCTCTGTCTGGGGAATTCTCCATGCGAGAATACTGGAATGGGCTGCCATTTCCTTCTCCAGGGGATTTTCCCGACCCAGGGGTCGCTCCTGTATCTCCCACATCTCCCGCATTGCAGGCGGACTCTTTGTCGCTGAGCCACCAGGGAAACCCCATCTGAATGCTTTCAGTGGCCAAGTTTTCTTCCTTTTCGTAGACTCATCCTTTCACATTTGCTTGCAAGGTAGTTACATGCAGAGGCCATTTGGTGCCAGCTCGGAGTTTTCGATCTCACTCTGGGTTTTCTTGGGCCTCAGATGGGCAGGTGGGGAGATTTTCCTCCAGCCCTGCCCTGGGGAGCTGCCAACTCCCTTGGTGGCCGGTGACCACCAAAAGAGAGACCCAGAAAGTCAGGGAGAATCACTGTTGGAGCCGAGGATGTCTTTGTTCAGGTGGCCCTGTGTGAGCCGAGCTTCTGAGGCCGACAGGTGCCTGAGCGTCTCCAGGTCCCCAAATGGTCTCGGATCTCACACGGGCAGGTGAGTGGGGCTCCCGACGTAAACGCTTCACGGCCAGGGCTCCCTCCGTGGGCTGCGTGCGTGTGTGTGTGTGTCTGTGTGTGTGTGTCTGTGTCTGTGTGTGTCTCTGTGTGTGTGTGTGTGTGTTAGCCGCTCAGTCGTGTTTGACTGTTTGCAACCCTGTGCACTGTGGCTCACCAGGCTCCTCTGTCCATGGGATTCTCCAGGCAAGAATACTGGAGGGGGTTGCCATTTCCTTCTCCAGGGCAGCTGCACCCATGTAAATATGATAAATCAGATAATTGAAAAGCAATTAATTGAAAAGCAATAAACCCTCTGCTTTAGAAGTGTGGTGCTGGAGAAGACTCTTGAGAGTCCCTTGGACAGCAAGGAGATCAGACCAGTCAGTCCTAAAGGAAATCAACCCTGAATACTCATTGGAAGGACTGATGCTGAAACTGAAGCTCCAATACTTTGGCCACCTGATGGGAAGAGACAACTCATTGGAAAAGACCTGATGCTGGAAAAGCTGAGGGCAGGAGGAGAAGGGGCGACAGAGGATGAGATGGTTGAATGGCATCACTGACTCAGTGGACGTGAATCTGAGCAAGCTCCAGGAGATGGTGAAGGACAGGGAGGCCTGGCGTGCTGCAGGCCGTGGGGTCGTGAAGAGTCAGACATGACTGAGTGACTGGACAACGGCAACAAAACCCTCACGTGGCTGCTCTAACAATAGCGTCCTGATGTCCGCTGCTTTCCCTGAAGAAGCAGAGTGAGCATCATCTGAACACTTATCAGCGGTCCCCAGCCTTTCTGGCACCAGGGACCAGTTGCATGGAAGACAGTTTCTCCCTGGCCTGGGGGCATGGGGGTGGTTTGGGGTGATGCACGCACATTATATTCATTGTACACCACCTCAGATCATCAGGCATCGGATCCCTGAAGTTGGGAACCTGTGACTTGGATGCTGGTACAGTTAAACCAAGCGGTGTGTTCAGAGGGGAAAGGGCTGCTCTGACTGGGCCAGCCAGCAGTTACGGCAGGGCCCTAAGTGTGTCCAGTTCTTTCTTCCCAGCAGAAGACCCTTAGGGGTTATGTTTCAGCGTGAGTTCTGGGGCAAGTCTTAAAATGCGCCAACATCCAAACACAGAGTCATCTCTTTTAGACCCCAGACCCCAGTGTGGGAACATCTGAGTCCTTAGCTTCTCTGTTTAGGGGTTTGAAACAAGGCTTCTTCAGGGAAACCACCCCTTTCTTTGCCATCTTTCCCCCTTTCCTCCCTTCTGGCTGAGTCCTCTGTGTTTTTTTTTCCTTCCAGACTTTACCTGCTGTTTACAAAGAACCGAAACCACCACCCCCAGATTTTTCCTAATATCTTGTGTTTCATTGCTGTCTTGTTTTATTCCTAAAGGTATTTAAATACAATTTTCTGTTACTTAATCGTGTTGAATTTAATTCCCGTCCATCCCATACATTTAGCAGGTAGAGTCCTCTGGGTATTCAGTGTATCCTCCCCTGAGTGGTCCACGTTTTAATAATAGGAGTTGTCGTGTGGGATGCCTTCAAGAAAAGGGGGAGAAAGCACTCTTTATGTAATGTTTCTTCTGAGGCAGTGGGATTCTTTGTCAGTTGATGGCTTTTTTGTCTAAAGGACGTGACTTAGGCTGAATGTATCTGTAAACACGCTGGGAGGAGTTGAGGGAAGGGGAGAGGACAGATGTGAGAGTTTTGCTTCCTTTTTCGTTTCTCTGCTGGAGAGGTGGGGCAGCCCGTGGTCTGAACCTGGGACTTGCCTTTGAAGGTGTGTGATGAGACCACAGCCACTGGGGAGCTGAAGACAGAGGGCAGATTCCACCGAAGATCCTCAGACTTCGACAGGAGCACTTCAGTTCAGAGCTCAGCCCGTCCCCCGTGTGACACGTGACAGCAGTTTTAGTGGACATGTTTGTCTGGTTGTTTCTTGTAGAAGGTGAGCCAGTGAAATTTCTCCTGAAGACCAGAGCAGCGCAGTTTCCTTACAGCCTTCTGTTACCACACAAGCATGATTTTCAGCTTTTATAATTTAATTTGTTAACCTTTCTTCACATCCTTGAATAAAGTGAAACATGCCGTGTGTGTGTACGAGGTCACCTTGGACGTTTTATCGCCACCTTCATAAGCTGATCCTGCTACCGCTGCCCTCTCTTGTTACTGGAGCGGGGGGGAAGAAGTGATGTTTCTGGGGAAATAGTGGTGGCTTTTCTTTTATCGCACACCCCCTGGCCCTGTGGAAGCTGCAGGGACAGTTTTACTAGCAGCAGCTTAAGTGCCGTTGAGTTTTTCAGTTCTTGGTCTGAGTCTTGGAATCATCATCTTTTCAAACTTCTGGGGAAGTGGAAAGTTCTTGTTATTTTTACTGATGTATAGTTGATTTACAGTGTCGTGCTGGCCTCTGCTGTGCAGGACAGTTAGACATAGACAGATGGTCTCTTGTAAGTGTATTTTCTTTTCCATCATGGCTCATCACAGGATGTTGGCCGTGGCCTCCGTGCTGTGCAGGAGGACCTTGGTGTTTGTCCATCCTACACAGAGTGGTTTGCACCTGTGCCCAGACCCCCAGGCGTCCCTCCTCCACCCCTCCCCCTTGGCAGCCACAAGTCTGTCGTCTGTTTCATACACACATTCTTTTGTGCCGTGTTTACTGCTCAGCCGTAAACAAGGATGAAACGATGCCCTTGGCAGCAGCAGGGATGCAACTAGAGAGCATCTTATCAGTTCACTTCAGCTCAGGCGCTCAGTCATGTCTGACTCTCTGTGACCCCAAGAACCGCAGCACGCCAGGCCTCCCTGTCCATCACCCACTCCCGGAGTCCACCCGAACTCATGTCCATCGAGTCAGTGACGCCATCCAGCCATCTCATCCTCTGTCGTCTCCTTCTCCTCCTGCCCCCAATCCCTCCCAGCATCAGGGTCTTTTCAAATGAGTTAGCTCTTCACATCAGGTGGCCAAAGTATTGGAGTTTCAACTTCAGCATCAGTCCTTCCAATGAACACCCAGGACTGATCTCCTTTAGGATGAACTGGTTGGATCTCCTTGCAGTCCAAGGGACTCTCACGAGTCTTCTCCAACACCACAGTTCAAAAGCATCAATTCTACGGCGCTCAGCTTTCTTTATGGTCCAACTCTCACATCCATACATGACCACGGGAAAAACCATAGCCTTCATTAGACGGACCTTTATTGGCAAAGTAATGTCTCTGCTTTTTAATATGCTGTCTATGTTGGTCATAACTTTCCTTCCAAGGAGTAAGCGTCTTTTAATTTCATGGCTGCAATCACCATCTGCAGTGATTTTGGAGCCCAGAAAATAAAGTCAACCACTGTTTCCACTGTTTCCCCATCTATTTGCCATGAAGTGGTGGGACCGGATGCCATGATCTTCATTTTCTGAGTGTTGAGATTTAAGCCAACCTTTTCACTCTCCTCTTTCACTTTCATCAAGAGGCTTTTTAGTTCCTCTTCACTTTCTGCCATAAGGGTGGTGTCATCTGCTTATCTGAGGTTATTGATATTTCTCCCGGCAATCTTGATTCCAGCTTGTGCTTGCTCCAGCCCAGCGTTCCTCATGATGTCCTCTGCATAGAAGTTAAATGAGCAGGGTGACAGTATACAGCCTTGTTCCACGTCCAGTTCTAACTGTTGCTTCCTGACCTGCATGCAGGTTTCTCAAGAGGCAGGTCAGGTGTTGGTGGAAACGTGGAGTAACCAGAGCTCTCGTGTGATGCTGATGGGGCACTGAACGGCACCCTGACTTTGGAAGGAAGGCAGCTTGTGAAGCCAGAGCTGTGCTGCCCCCGTCTGCAGCCATCGCCCTCCTGGGAGGCTGTGAGCCAGGAGAGCCACAGCTGCGGCGCCCAGCAGGCTGAGTGGCGCTCGCGAATGGCACGCTTGGAACAGAAAGCAAAGCACAGAGCGGCCAGTAGGCAACGTGTGAGCTCACGCGTGTGGCGTCCGCCACAGACACGGGCAACATGCGGCCACCTGCTCCCTCGGTCGGTGAGGGAGAGGGAGGAGATTCACTAGAGAGGGGTGAAGGAAATGCCCTATTTCTTTTTTTAATCTGATTGTTATTTTATATTGGAATCTAGTTGACTTACAATGCTGTGTTAGTTTCAGGTGAGCAGCAAAGTGATTCGTATGTAAATGCTTATGTCCATTCGTTTTCAGATTCTTTTCCTACGGAGCATTGAGTAGGGTTCCCTGTGCTGCACAGTAGCTCCTTATTGTTTATCTGTTTTACACACGGTCATGTATGTGCTGATCCCAAACTCCTAATTTATCCCTCCCCCCTTTTCCTCTTCAGTAGCCGTAAGCTTGTTCTCTTTGCCTGTGAGACTCTTTTCTGTTTTATGAATAAATTCATTTGTATCATTTTTCAGATCGCATGTATAGGCGATGCCGTATGATACTTGGTTTTCTCTGACTTAGCTCACTTACCGTGCTGGTCTCCAGGTCCATCTGGAATGCTTGATTTCTTGACGGGAGTGCTTATGGGGTGTGTGTGTGTGCTCAGTCATGTGTGACTCTTTGCGACCCCATGGACTGTCGCCTGCTGGGCTCCTCTGTCCATGGGCTTTCCCAGGCGAGAGTACTGGAGTGGGTTGTCGTTTCCTCCTCCAGGGGATCTTCCCGACCCGAGACTGAACCCCTATCTCTTGTCTCCTGCAGTGGCAGGCAGATTCTTTACCACTAGCGCCACCTAGGAACCCCCGTGCAGTCATCAAATTGCATACGTACCTTCTGAGCATTTTGCTGTATGCACTTCGACCTAAATGAAAGCAATTTGAAAATTGTGGGGAAAGAGGCCCTTGGAGAACTCTGGGTATGGAGTGGTCTCTAGAGGATGATCTAAAATGAACGCCGATTTTCTGATCATGACCGTACGTGTAGGAGGAGGTCCTTTGTCTGTGAAGATGATGGGATTGTTTGGAAGGAGAAGCGTCGCGGTGAGTTAGCCAGAAAAACACTGCACATAGGTGCGGGTCCACTCGCCACGCCAAGCAACGCGGAGACCGTCATGTAACCGAGCTGCGTTACACAGTGGACGGATTCTTTGTGCAGGATTCCTTCAGCTTCTTAGATGTGTTTGAGGATTCTCTTAAGGTAATTTTGGGGGTGGGGGAGACAAAGGCTCTGTGTCAGAGAATGCAGTTTCTGCTCCTGCATTTCATCCCTGGCAGTCGTCCCCAGCCCCACCATCTGCATCCTAAACACAGACCACGTGCAGGGGATTCTCCAGCCGTGTGTGCCCCTCACACACCCGATCTGGGCATTTGCTGGGGGACCGTACATGTCCAGGTGGAAGGAAGAGACTCCCTGTGTGTGCTAATTAATCTAGGTCTTATGAGCTGAGCTGTGTCCCCTTCCCCAAATACCTGTGTGGGTGTCCTAGCCCCCAGGACCTTAGAATGTGGCAGTGTTTGGAGCTGGGTGTTTAAAGGGGTGATTCAGGTAAAATGAGATGACTAGTGTGGACACTAATCCTATGAGTGTTTGCTGTTTTAAGTTGCTTCAGTCGTGTCCAGCTCTTTACGACCCCATGGACTATATAGCCTGCCAGGCTCCTCTGTCCATGGGATTTTCCAGGCAAGAATACCAGAGTGGGTTCTTCTCGACCCGGGGATTGAACCCATGTCTTTCATACCTCCTGCATTGGCAGGTGGGTTCTTTACCACTGGGACTCCTGAGACTTATGTCCTTATAAGAAGAGATCAGGACTCAGACACACCTAGAGGGACCCTGTGAAGATGCGGGCAGAAGATGGCCGTCTACACGCCCAGCAGAGAGGCCTCAGGAGGGACTGGCCCTGCCCCACCCTGGGTCTAGGATTCTAGCCTCCAGGCCTGGAGACATGAACGCCTGTTGCTTTCGCCGCCCTGTCTGTGGGGCTTGGCTCTGATGGCCCAGCTGATTCATTCATGGGTGTCTGGTGGCCTCATCTGTCAATCCTTTCTTTGGTTGCTGACCTGTGGAAAATGGTGCTGAATTTCTGCTTCTGAATCAAATCTCATTATTCATCTCTCCTGGACCTCTTTTCAAGTGAGAGGGTGTTTCAAGTGAGTTGGCTAAGCTCCGGTGCAGAATTTTCTGGGATGAAATCCATGCGAGGCTGTGTACGGGCACTGGGCTACGCCCCAGGTCTTTGGGGTCAGACGATGAGGTCCGCCTTCCTGACAGGAACATGTCCGACTTCCTGGAGCTCTTAGAACCTGTCCCTTCAGCTGGGAAATAGAAGACACAGCAGCCCTCCTTCCCAGACATGAGGATTAAATAAGATTCTGCATTCAGATGCTCAGGCGAGTGTGTGTGTTGAATCAACGTGAGCCGACTTCATTGCTGTTATATTAGCTTGATCACTGTGGACATCTTTATTACAGCGTGGTAGAGGCCGATCTAGGAACATCTGTAATCCCCCAGATCTCAGATTCCCACCACACAGTGGTCCCATTCATTCTGCCCCATGAGTCGGGGACTGAGGAGACAAATAGGAAAAAATACACATACCCAGTGTGTTCGTACCTTTCCTTCCTGTGGTCCCAACGGGAGCTGCTCTCTTGAAGGTTTTTTGTTTTTCTTTTTCTTCTTTCAAACATTGAAGAACTGTTTGCTTTTTATCAAGATTCCTGGGAGCAGACGGTGTCCTTCACAGCCATTGCTACTTCAAAGAAGAAATTTGCATTTTATTGGCAGATCCATCTGGGAGAAGGACGATGCTCTGGGTCCATAGGAAGAAATCTTTGTGTGCACGGTAGACTTTTACACCTCGCTTCAGATGCCTTTCAAGTCTGTTTTTCCCTTGACGATCATGAATATTTAAACAGCTGAAGACTGGATAATCCTGCATCGAGGGTCTCTTGTGCATCAGAGGTGTTGGGGTCGCAGTCGCAGGCCCTACCCAGGTGGAGCCTGGCAGCTTTCTCCCTACTTTGGCATTGCCACAGCTGGCAACTGAGAAGCTAAAATCAAGGTAGATCAGTTGGATCATTGTTCCACCTCCCGTGTTGACTGTTAAGCTATAGACTTCTGAATGTTGAAGATGGGTTTTTTCCCACAAATGTGAATTCTCAGCACCAACCTTGGGGCTCAGAACCTCCCTTGTGAGGGGCAGTTCTGATGCTGGTCCTCAGCCTCCCTGGGTGACAGCTCACAGATGCCAGCGCCCTGATTCCAAACAGCTGTAACCTGCCAGCACTGTGCACAACACCGCGGAGTGTAGAATCTGGAGCCCTGAAGCTGATCCTGAATGGCTGTGTGACCTTGGGGACTTCCACCTGGTCTCTGGTGCAAAAGGACAAACCAGACCACCCCCTGCCAGGGAATGTGCCCATGCTGTGGTCACTGGCAGGAGTTGTTGTGGTTCAGTCACAAAGTCATGTCTGACTCTTTGTGACCACATGGACTGCTGCACACTGGGCTCCTCTGTCCTCCATTATCTCCCGGACTTTGCTCAAACTCATGTCCATTGAGTCAGTGATGCCATCAAACCATCTCATCCTCTGTCGTCTCCTTCTCCCACCCTCTGTCTTTCCCAGCATCAGGGTCTTTTCCAATGAGCTGGCTCTTTGCATCGGGTGGCCAAAGTATTGGAGCTTCAGTTTCAACATCAGTCCTTCCAGTGAATATTCAGGGTTGATTTCCTCTAGGATTGACTGGTTTGATCTCCTTACTGTCCAAGGGACTCTCAAGATGACAGTGCAGAGTGGAATTTTAGGAGACTGAGGAGCACGTCTACAGCGCCATGCAGCCCATCCCACAGAGAGGAGTGTATTTCCCCTCATGCCTAGACTCTGGTTTTGTGCTTTGACCAGTAGAACATTCCGGAAGCCATGCTACAGACTGACGTTCCAGAGCCTGCCCTCTGGAGGCTTCACGGCTTTAGATTTTGCCCACACAGAACACTGTCCTGAGGCCCCCGTGGAAGGGAGCCGGTTGGCTCTATTGAGGCTGGATGAGCTAGTGGGAGCAAACATGTGAGCCGAGGTCAAGGCTGAGGCACATGGTGAAGACATCACACCTGCTGGCTCATCTGGACCCCCACTTAAGGCACAGGGAGCCCACACTGGGGGTCCTTGGAGCCCCGCACCACTTTGCTTCCCAGAGGCTTCTTGGCCAGGGAGATCCTTTGTTGATGCGATGGCAGGTTGAATTCCCTTTTATTCCTAGTCTGTTAAGTTTTTTCATGAATTAAGTTTCATCAAATGCTTTTTGATAAAGTATCACAATTGATAGTCGCTGCAGCCATCAAGATGATCCTGTAGAAGGACTTCCCTGGTAATACAGTGGCTAAGATTCCGTGCTCCCAGTGCAGGGGGCCTGGGTTCAATCCTGGGTCAGGGAACTAGATCCCGCATGCTGTGCAACCAAGATCCAGCGCAGCGGCATTAATTAATTAATTTTTTAATTAAATAAAATTTTAAAAAAAGAAATAAACGCTTTTTAAAAAGATGACCCTGCCCCAGTTTCTTTGAGTGTGGTGGATTCCACTGATGGTTCCTTTATTCCTGTAAGAAGCCTGCACAATGGTGTGGTCCTCTTCTTTGAACAGATCCCTGCATTGATTTATGGGCTTCCCCGGTGGCTCAGTTGGCAAAGAATCCACCTGCAATGCAGGAGACCCCAGTTTAATTCCTGTGTCAAGAAGATCCACTGGAAAAGGGATAGGCTACCAACTCCAGTATTCTTGGGCTTCCTTTGTGGCTCAGCTGGTAGAGAATCCGCCTGCAATGTGGAGACCTGGGTTCAATCCTTGAGTTGGAAGATCCCCTGGAGAAGGGAAAGGCTACCCACTGCAGTATCCTGGCTTGGAGAATTCCATGGACTGTATAGTCCATGGCGTTGCAAAGAGTCAGACACGACTGAGTGACTTTCACTCATTCACTGCATTGATTGCTGTAGTTTGGTCAGGATGCCAACCTCTGCGGGGAGAGGACTCCTGCCCCTGTGGACCCCTGGGACTGGGGTCTTGTTGGCCTCGTCCATGGGGTTGGGGAATTCTCCCTCTTCATTCCTGGAGGAATTTTGGTGAGACGGGTGTTCCTGCTTATGTGCTTGGAGACTTCATCTGAGAAGTCTCCCCAGGCCTGGGTTTTCTTTGTGGAATGTCAGGCTCTGTTGTGCGCCATTTATCAGGATGAACGATTTTAATCCTCCAGGCGTCACAGAAGAGCTAGGCTTGCAGTGATCCCCAGTTACAGAGGAGTGGTGTGCCTTGTCTGTGGTCTCCATTCTGGAGGGATCACCCCCGGGGAGGCTGTAGTCATGACCATGACACCACACTGCCCGCATGAAGTCTGACCACTGCCTAGGGCATACCCTTCATTCCTGGGCTAGGGGACGAGGAGGCCATTTCATCCCCAGCCTTGGGGGTACAGCAAAGGCAAGGCCTCACCTGGGCAGGTCTCCCAGGAGTGCTCAGCATCCCCCTTTAGCCTGGAGAGACTATTGGGTCACCAGCATGGCACTGCCCATGTGGTAGCCTTGGCGGTGCCCCGGCTGCTTCCTCTGGCTTGGGGCCCAGCCCGAAGCCCCTGGAGACGGGCCTTCTGATGATACGGATGCTGCTCGCCTCCGCTGCCCAGCAGGCACTCCCTCCAAGCAGCCCACTAAGGTTGGTGTGGGGTCCCCAAGCTCCCGGGTAACACATCAGTTTGCAAAGGCTCCTGGCTCCCTGGGATTTGCCCAGGCCTCAGAGCTGTGGTCTGGAATCTGCACAGTTGCCCACTGCCTGTCAGGCTCCGGGTTTCAGTCTAGAGATGATGGACACCATCCTGGAGTTAGTCTGGTGGAGTTTGTGACCTCTGACCCCCTAAGCCTGGGACCCACTTCCCTCCCCACATGCTTGCAGGATGCTCAGAATTCCGACACCTTCCTAGGCTCCTGGGTCTCTGGGTGTCGGCTACTTCCCTATTTGTCATCAGAGCCCAGAGCAGGGGACGTGGTCATCTGGAAGGAAGACCAGAGAAGGGGCGGCCTGAGAGCGCAGTTTCCATCACTGCCGCGCAGAGCTGTTTTCCAGTTTTGGTGAGGACGTGCCAGGCTCTCAGAGCGCCTATAAATAGCTCTCTGTGTCGGGAGGCACATTTGGTTTTGGCGAGAGGAGGAGGCTTCATTCAGGGTGGGGGCGTGGGTTTCCGCCACATACTGGCTGCAGAGCCCAGGAGATGACGGTTTCACCAGTGATGAGAACAAAGCAGCTTCTCCTTCAGCCTGGTTCCAACTTCAGTGGGGTTACAGCAGCACCACACTCAGAATACACAAATCACACACACACACACACACAGATTTATTATGGGGCCAAGGAGTCCAAGATCTGAGGTTTTAGTGAACTGAAGGTCCAGCATTGCCAATGGTGTAATTTCCAATCCAAAAGCCAGCAGGCTCAGAACCCAAGAAAAGCTGATGTTGCTCCAAGACTGAAGGCTGGAAAAGACAGATGTACCAACTCACAGGTGGGCAGAAGTCTCCTGTTACTTGACTTTTCTGTTCTAGGCGTGTCATCAACTGATTGGATGAGGCCCACCCACGCTGGGAGGGCAATCTGCTTTACTCAGCTACTAATTCAGATGCTAATCTCATCCAGAAACGCCCAGGGTAGCTTTTGGCCAAATGTCTAGGCCGTCTGTGGCCCAATCAAGTTGACATGAAGAATTAACCATTAATCCTGCTTTCAGATCCCCCGGGTACAAATCCCCAGAAGCAGAGCTGCTGGATCATGTCTATGTAGGATTTTTTTGAGGAACTTCAACACTGTTTTCTACAGCAGCTGTACCATTTTACATCCCCACCCGCAATACACAAACCTTCCAATTTCTCCATATCCTTGCCAACACTTGTTATTTTCTGTCTTTTGATAGTAGCCATCCTGATGGGTGGGAGTGAGTTTTACCTTTGAGAGTTTGGCTGGAAGACAAGGAATGATGCTTTTTTTTTTTTTCTTTAACTGCGCTGTGCAGCTTGCGGGATCCTAGTTTCCTGACCAGGAATTGAACCCAGGCCTTTGCAAGGAAAGCGTGGAGTCCTACCCACTGGACCACCAGGGAATTCCAACAAGGAGTGACTCTGGCCAGTTGTCCCCTAAATGACACTGGGCGACATGTCATGGGTCACCCTGTAGACCCTTCCTTTTACGCTCACGTCATAAAGGGTGACAGACTAGGCCGCTGGCTGCTCAGGGCCTCTGTGGGCCTCCTGCTTAGGTTCCTAACCTCTGTCCTGTGGTGTTTATTTCTTTCTGATGTGGACCATTTTCACAGTCTTTATCGAATTTGTTACAGTTTTGTTTCTGTTTTACCTTCTGGATTTTTTTGGCTGAGAGGCATGTGGGATCTTAGCTGCCCAACCAGGGGTCAAGCCCACATCCCCTACGTTAGAAGGTGAAGTCTTAACCGCTGGACCACCAGGGAAGTCCCCCTGCTCTGTTTCAAGGATCCACCGTCTGAAGCCTGCATCCAGATGGTTGGTCACCCTCAGGAGCCTGGTGAATTTCCATTCACCAGGTGCTTCTAAACCTGCTTCTGCGTCTTCAGACTGTGTGTGTGTGTTGCTCAGTTGTGTCCAACTCTTTGCGACTCCACGGACTGTAGCCCACCAGACTCCTTTGTCCATGGGATTCTCCAGGCAAGAATACTGGAGTGGGTTGCCATTCCCTTCTCCAGGGGATCTTCCTGACCCAGGGGTTGGACTCTGGTCTCCCACATTGCAGGCAGATTCTTTACCATCTGAGCCCCCAGGGAGGCCCCACAGGGCCTGTTGCTGAAATGGCCTTTGCTGTCCAGCCCCAGGACCCCCGCCTGCTGCAGACAGGGCTGCCGTGGCTCCCCTGCGTTAGCAGACCGGAGAGGAGGCCGACTCTGTCTCCAGGCTGTTCTGGTCAGCGGCATCCTTGCTGGACACCAAGCATCAGGTGATGCCCAAGAGCTGCAGTCAGTGTCGCCTCCACGGACAGAGGCCTGGGGTCTGCGGCACCACGGCCCCCGGCCCCCACATGGAGCCATGTCAAGCAGGTTTCTCCAGGGAAGCAGAGCTGGCAGGATGGAGACACGTATGTTTAAGAAATTTCTTGCAGGAATTTGGCTCCCAAGACTGTGGGGACTGGCAAGTCTGCAGTCGGAAGGGCAGGCTGGGAACTCAGGCAGGAGCTAGTGGTGCAGCCTCGAGGCGGAATTTCTCCTCCGGCAAATCTCAGCTTTTGCTCTGAAGGCCTCCGAAGGATCGGGGAAGGCCCACCCACATTATCGCTGCCAGTAGACTGATGGTTGACATGTGTGTCTGCAGGCTTGCATCTGAACGCCCGGCTCATTTGAGGGCGGAGACGGCCACCCCCCTGGGCCCAGGACTACCCGTTATGGCACAGAGAGCCCTGCCCACGTGAGCTCTGCATCAGGTCTCCCCGGGGGCCCCGGGGCCACCCCCAGGGCCTTTGTCTTTGCCTGCCTGGCTGCCTCAGTGCATCACGGACCACTTGGCTTCTTCGCTTTAGTCACTGTGTCTGTGTGGCTTGAGCTGGACCCTTGCCTGTAGGTGCTGGTTTATGCTGTGCATAGGTGGAGTTTTTTCTGCTTCACTGAAACCCAGTGAAGAGCTGTGAGTGGTTTTTGAGATTCCCTGTCCCTCTAGCTATGGGGACCAATCAGAGGAATGGATGCCCTCCCCCCACCTCCAGGGAGCGTGTTGGGACCGGACAGGACTGGTGGGAATGCAGCACGCTGTCCGGGGGTTTCCAGACTCAGTCCCGTGATCTGCCCCCGCCGTGGCCTCCTGGGCAGAGGACTGTCTCACGTAGATTCTCGCAGAATGATGGTGTCGTGGTGGCAGAATGGCCAGGCCCCTGGGAAGGGGGCCGAGAGGGAGGAGGTGCCCCTGGTCGGGCTGCTGGGTGTGCTGGTCCACACCGTGCCTGGTGCACTGTACAGGCCTTGGGGGCCGAGGCTGCCCGAAATCAGACAAACTCTGTACCATCTCACTGTGTGGTGGCATCTAAACAAACTCCTAGAAACAGAGATCAGGTTTTTTGTGGTTCCTGGGGCGGGGGCTGGGGAAATGGGTGACGACGGTCCAGATTTGGACTTCCGGTTACAAGACAAACTGGCCCCGAGGACGTCATGTTCAGCACGGTGGTTGTCCAAAGCACTGCCACGTGGTTCACTTGAAAGCTGGAAGAGTAGATCCTTCAAGTTCTCAGCACGAGGGAAAAAGTTTTTTTTTTTAATTTTCTGGGTCAGTTGTTCACATTTGAAGAAAGTTTACTTATCTGGCTGCGCTGGGTCTCAGCTCAGCACGCGGGTTCTTTGATCTTCCTTGCAACACGCAGGATCCTTTTTGGCTGCAGCACGTGGGCTCTAGTTCCCCGACCAGGGATCAAACCCCATCCCCCTGTGTTGGGAGCGCAGAGTCTCAGCCACTGGGCCGCCAGGAAAGTCCTAGGGAAGAAACTGTGTGTGTAGCCGTATGAGGTGATGGACGTTAACGAAACGCACCGTGGTCATCGTTTCACAAAATAAAGTCCAAGTCAAGTCATCAGGCCGCACACCTTCAACTTAGTGCTGGCTGGATCTCAGGAAATCCGGAAAGGGGGGCTGTCTCCTATTTTGTCAAAAGGAGCTCTGATTGGACTTTCGCTCTCGGCCGTCAGCATGTGCAGTGTGTCCCGCACTTGGCGCTCTAACGTGATTTCCTTTTCTGGCAGGTGGCGATCATCGCCGGCAACTTCGAGCTGGCCGAGTACATCAAGAACCACAAGGAGACCGACATTGGTGAGTCGGCTGGCTGTCTGCCAGTGAACCACGCAGGGGCTCCGGTCGGTCACCTCGCCGGATTGGTTCGGAGTCTGCTTTTAGCCAAACTTAATGGGAACAGAGTCTGAGCATCTGCTCCACCTCTGTTGCTGCATCTTCTTGGTGCGTGGCGGGCTTGGGGTACAGAACTTAGATGTCAGGCGAGGGCGCTGGCGATGGCTGCAGGGCCTTGCCGTCCGACCGGAGAACCAGATCACCTTGCGACTGATTGAGATGGGTTTGCGGGGGGATTCTGTGACAACACGCGATCCCATTTAGAGTCGGAGGTGGCGCTGACCCGAGGCAGGAAGAGCCGGGGGCGGCCCCTGCCCCTTCCCGCCTCTGCTTCCCTGGCTCTGTCTGCTGATGACCACCCCCCTTTTCAGTACCCCTCGTGCCAACCAGGAGGACTGTCCCTGCGGCTCCTCCGCTGTCCCGTCGCCCTGCCGGTGGCTGGGCCCAGTCTTGCATCTTGGAAGAGCCCTCTGGCCTGTTCCCTCCGGCCCCGGGCTTACACCGGACATGCAGCGGGGAGCAGGCCCACTGGACCAGCAGCGGTGAGATTTCCAGATGGCGCCATCCCATCCAGGGGTGGGCCGCGGGACTCCAGGGCGCCTGGAGAAGTCGCCAGGTGACCTGTGTCTTGTTGCCTGGATCATTCCCCCCGTATTGGGCGCTGAGGGGGTGAGCGATCCCGTGTGTCTGGCTGTCTGGTCTTTTCCGTGTCGAATGTCTGGCGGGCACCCAGCTGCCTCGAGAATCACACAAGGATGTGGAGCTGGATGTCTCGCTTACCTCGTCCGGTCCCCTGTGCCGAGCATCGGGGCCTCCTGCACCCGATGTTGATGCGAGTCCTCCTGCGAACCAGGGCCAAACCTCCTAATTGCTCTGAGATCCAGGCGTCCTGCAGGGCTGCGTCAGCATCTCCCTAAGGACACTATGCAGATGGATGAGTTCATGTCTGCAAAGTACTTTAGAGGATGAGCTGAGCCCTCCCAACTCTTCTCCTCCCACCACCCCCTAATACGAGAGAGCGGTACACAAATACCAGTTGCCATGAAGGGAATTAGAACTCTTGTCGAGCGGGGCAGACTGCCAGGAGGCGGTATCAGGCCCCGCCCATGACCCCAGGGTGGTTAGTGATCCCAGGGATCCAGGATCTCTGAGTTCCTGCAATGGTGACAAACTTGGGGCTACCATCCTGATTTCCCCTGAGTCGTGAAGGGGCTTCCTTACCCCGGCTGGCTTCGGGAGGGAGACAGGAGAAACTAGAGACTCTGCCTCCCGTCCCCCCAGCCCGGCCCTACAGATTCACTCCCCTCCTCGCCCCAGTCACGAACTCAAAAAGTGCCGATTTTAAAACCCAGATCGAGGAGGTTTCTGTCTTGTCTCTCCTGTTCCTTATCTGGGATGTAAACGCCTCTCAACAAACATATCTTCTTATTATAAGAAGAATACCTGTTTGTTGGGAGAACACATCTTAATTACCACTCACCCACTCCAATCAATGATTTCTTTAAACTGTGAGGGCTTGCCCTGTCGAGAGATGGGATGGTCACGGCAGGCACGTGTGACATCCATGGTTCCAGCTGTGGGGAGTGAGGTTGGAGGCCTTCCTGCTGCACCTGTGTAGACGCCCGGGGCTCTGGGAGAAAGGGGGGTGGCGTTTACTACCAGCCCATGCTCTGTTACCTGCGCCGGGGCCTTTCCCCGGTGTGTCCTAAAGGGAAATGTTAGTACAGGAAATCTGTGCTCCCGCGCCGGGTCCTTTCAGCATCTCCAAGGGAGGGGGCCACGGAAAAAGGCTTCTTCTTTTCTCTGACTTGTCTGACTCAGCGTCTCTGACTGTGAACTAGCAAACTGTGCCATTTAAGTGGGTTCTGTCGAAGACCTCGCAGAGAGGTTGCAGGTCCTTCACGGGGGCAGACGTCACTCGGTGCGTTCATTCTCAGACTCACAGTAAATCCGTCCTGAGGTCTCACCTCTAGGTTTGAACTCGTTGTTTGCTCTGTGCCCTGTGGCCACCCCAGCTTTCCATCTGCCCTTGTTACCGGTGGGGCCGGATGCTGGGTGTGTGGCGGGAAGGGTCTGGCCCTGTCCTGTGCCCCGAGTGGGTCTTGCTAAGTCCTCTGCGGGGGTCTGTAGCCCCTGCCTCCGAGAGCCCCCCTGCCTCTGGGTGGATGAATAACCCCAGGCAGACATCCGACCCTTGCTGAGCCTGCATGCCCAGCATCTCATGGTCCGTCGCTCCTCCAAGGATGTGTTGCTGTCTCTGTGTGACCGAGGACAGATTTGATGTAGGACACATGGCATTTGGGTCGGGTTTGCCCAGAAGCAGACCTTGGAACAAGGATGTGAGGGGTGGTTTGCCATGGAGGGGGTGCCAGACAGCGGCGGGAGCACCGAATAACTCCAGGCAGACAGGAGGCCAACCTGGTGCTTTGGTGAGCAGGTGCTGCAGGCAGCTGAGGCCAGGTGTTGTCAGGACCCCAGGGGGTCATCTCGTCTCACCCTAGGGCACTGGTGTGTTTACCCACCGCCTCAAGTTCCTGTTGGTTCAGGCTTGCTCTGTGCTGGGGAGGACCCTCTTCTGGGCGGTGCAGTGCCTGTGGGGTCACGCAGAGCGCCAGGGGGCGTGGGCAGGGTCCAGGGGCATCTCACAGGCAGGAGTCCCCCAGAACCGTGTCCCAAGTGAGGGGCCGAGCCAGGCTTTGAAGCCAGGCCCATCTGACTCTGGGGGGCTCTGGGCTCTTCACCGCCAGGCTCCCCATCTCCCTGTGTACCCACAGAAACAGGGTCACACTTGAGAGCTTCAGGCAGCAGTGCAGGCTGGGGCCGGGGAGCTCGGGGGGTCTTCGCAGAGGCTGGTGTTGGAACCAGGGCTGGACAAGCGGATGGAGGGAAGGAGAGGCAGGGAAGAGGGTTCTTGGGTCCAGACCACTGACAGGAAGTCCCGCCCTGCAGGAAGCTCTCTGCTCCCCTGGTCCTGGCTCAGGACTCTGTGGTCACCAGAGCTGCGTATCTGTCTGCTGAACTCTGCTCCCCAGATGGGCTGAGAGGGCAGGGTGGGCGTTGGAGGAGGACACTTGGGAGACGGCTTGAGGCTGGGCCTGGGGCTGCAGAGGGGTCGTCAGAATCAGTAGGATTAGGACTAGGGTACAGGCACTGCAGGGGCTCCCAGGTGGCTCAGTGGTGAGGAACCCACCTGCCAATGCAGGAGACTTGGGCTCAATCCCTGGGTCGGGATCCCCTGGAGAAGGACCTGGCAACCCACTCCAGTATTCTTGCCTAGGAAGTTTCATGAACGGAGGAGCCTGGCAGGCTGCCGTTCATGAGGTTGCAAAAAAGTTGGACACAACTGAGTGACTAAGCGCGCACACACAGGATCCAGGGCTGCCGCCAGCCTGCTGGAGGCCACTCGTGGTGCTGTCTGACTGTCCCTCGGGACTGGAGGCCACTCACGGTGCTGTCTGACTGTCCCTCGGGACTGGAGGCCACTCGCGGTCTGACTGTCCCTCGGGTCTGTCTGACTGTCCCTCGGGACTAGAGGCCACTCGCGGTCTGACTGTCCCTCGGGTCTGTCTGACTGTCCCTCGGGACTGGAGGCCACTCGCGGTCTGACTGTCCCTCGGGTCTGTCTGACTGTCCCTCGGGACTGTTCCCTGTCTGCTGCATGGGGTTGTTCAGTCGGTCAGTCATGCCCGACTCTTTGTGACCCCACCCCCTGGACTGTAGCCTGCCAGGCTCCTCTGTCCTCGGGACTTCCCAGGCAAGAATATTAATGTGGCTTGCCATTTCCTCCTCCTGGGGATCTTCCCAATCCAGCCATGGGACCTGTGTGTCCTGCAGGTCTCCTGCATTGCAGGCCGATTCTTTAGCGCTGAGCCGCCGGGGAAGCCTGGTGCACAGTGGGGCCTTGGTACCTGTCAGCTGAGTGGGCGACCCCTCCCTCTGCCAGTGTGCCCACTCCACCTTCAGCCCCGCTCTCTCTCCTCAACATAAAATCCTGGCCTCGTGGCACCTGGAGCTGCAGTCGAGGACCCGAGTCTCGTGGGCACGTTGGTGCTGGGTTGGGTGCCTTTGCTGGAGTGTAAGGCCCTGATCTCCCTGAGCATGGTCTGAGTGGGGAGCACGGGACAAGCGGGGCGTGTGGGGCGTGGGGGCTGTGTTTCTGCCCACAGCGGGTCACTCTGGGGCTGTGTGAGATTGGGGGTCTCTGGTGGGTCGTGTGTGAAGGTCTGTGGCTATGTGGCTTTCCCATTCCAGCTTCTGTGAGTGTCTTAGCTCCGGACCCCACCTCCTCCGTGACCTGTGGGCGTGCTGTCCGTCTGTCTGGGTCAGGGTGACCTTTTGTCTGCCCCAGACTCTTGCGTGGTAGGCGTCTGGTATGATTGCGGGGGGAGCTCCAGGGGCCATTTGCCACAGCCTTGGAAATCATGGTGGGGTGCTGGGGAAGGGTGGGCGGGGGCTTCTTTCTACTTTATGATCTTCAGCAGATTTTGACTTCTGAGCTACACCGTGGTGTAGAAGGCACACAGCAGAGTGGGGTCTCCGGTCCTGCATCTGAGGCTTTGGGCTCTTTACTCTGCCAGGACCAGCCCGTGGTGCTTGCTGCCAGGGTTGTCAGACATGTGGTGGGGCTCAGTGGGGGCTGGGGCAGTGTTTTGGGGGACCCAGCTTTGCGTGTCACGATCCTGCACTCAGAAGAGATAAAGGTAAGACTCAGCATTGCCTCCGTGGTGTTGGGTTGAATTTTTGGAGATAAAGCATGGTGGAAGGATCCCTGGATTCCAAGTTGGGCGTGGGGTTGATTTTGACTCTTCAAAATGAGTCCATTAAAATGTTGCTGACTTTCTGCCTATAGCCCAATGAGGTGCCTTCCTGGAAAAGTCCCTTGAACTGCTCAAGTATTCCCCCTACCTCAAGCCGTGGAGCCTGTTTTCTAGACACAGAAGTGTCCCGCCGAGAAATCAGGGTACTTTAGAGGTTCTGGTGTGGCGTTGGGGGGAGGACACTAAACGTGTCGGGTCACAGTGAGCTGATGAATGGGCCCTCCGAGGTCTGCGGAATCCGGAAGTGGCTCAGGCTCGCCGAGTGGATGCCACCCTATCCCTTTAAAAGAGAGATTGCATCTTGTCGTGAAGCATTCTGTTCACAACCCGGCCAGCGTGCAGGTTGCTGCTCACCGGTGCTGTGCTGCAATTTTTTTCTTTTTTTTTTTTAAAAAAAAACAACTCCCTCCCTCTTTTAAAAAATTAATTGTGACCTCCATTGGGTGGTTTTATTTGCCCACTCGGAGAAAGTGATGGTTTAAAAGCGACCGTGAATACCAAAGTTAATCCTGCTTGTTGTGATCCACAGCTGAGCTGCGGCTGAGTCCATGAGCCCAGCAGGTCTTAAAAGCTTTTGCCATCGAGCGTTTGCGATGGCTTCTGTGGGATGGAGGTCCCCCAAAGCAAGGCTGTCGGGGAGCTGGGGAGCTCGAGTCCGAAATAGTCATGCAAAGATTAAGCGTGTTGCAAGCTGATAAGCTTTGGACTGAGATAACCTATTTTTTTTTTATCACCTTTGTTATTTTTGTTTCTGCCTGGCTCTATGGGGACATGCACTGTCAGATGGATTAAATGACATGGGTTGTTCTTCTTCAGCGGAACAAGGTTTGTTTTCCTATATCTTGTCCTTCCACAGCTACGGGGGAGAGAAGCGAGAGGTTCTGGTTTTTTTTAAATGAAGCCCATTGAGCTGATGTGTGAGTTTGGGTGTCTGATGAGCCGCCCGAGGATCGCTTGGATACTGTTGCTAGGTTTCGAGACCGAGTGTCTATGTAATTACGCTTTAGATATGTATAGATGATGAAGAGAGGGTGGTGTTTTCAAACAGATTTGTTAATGCATTATTTTGGGTGTGTGTGTGTGTGGCTGTGTGTTTATGTATGAGAATGTAAAATCCATGCTGATACGGAGCCATGATGCTTTGAAGGAAAAAAAAATACCTGTTTGGTAGCTGTCACCTGCTGTGAAATAAAATAGATCCGATTTGAAAGAAGTAATCAGGTTTCCTGGCTTTCGGGCTGTAAAATGTGCCACTTACCATGAGACGTAGACAGTGGTATTAAGTAAACACGGCATCCTTTGTTTGCCTGGAGAGCCAGCAGGTCCTGGGAAAACCCAGCGTTCTAACCTGCTTCATCTCATCAGATCGGCTCGTTTGGGGTCAGCACTGCTGTGTGTCTCCTCTCCAGGGAGTGAGGAGCAAGGCTTCCCCGGGCTGGTCTGTTCCCCGGGACGGTGTGGCCATCACAGCTGCAGCCCACATTCCCAGAGAATATTTTCAAAGCACGTTGCTGAGGGGAGGAGGTGTGATGGAGCCCCAGCAGACGCGGCTGCTGAGCGGATGTGAGCAGCCCGCCGTCAGCCGTCACGGCTCATCCTGCTCCGTGTCGCCTCCCTCTCGGGGCCAGGGGAGCTGTGGCGCGCGTGCCGGCCGCCCGTGCTGGCTGCCTGGCCACCCGTGGGCGCGTGGCTCCCTGTGTGCCGAGTCCCGTCCACCGCCGGGGTCTCCGCCGTCCTCCTCCTCCGGGCTGCGGTCATGTGTCTGCTGCTGTGGCTCCCCTCCCCCGCGCTTACCATCAGGTGCAGGAATTATCCCCAAATCCTGGGAGGTAGCTGCTGCCCGCTTGTGACCCTGTGCACCAGTCGCTCTTGAGTTCCGTTGGGATGAGGTTTTCACCGGTGGCTGATGGCCGGTGAGCGTCCAACTCGGGATGCACGGTGGCCTCGGTCTGTCCCAGACGCTGTGTTTGCCGGCCTTCCGGGGACGCTTGTCTCAGTCCCGAGAGGGCATAGCCGCGGCCATACGGCCTTGACCTCCTGTGCCCAGCGTGCGTATAGAAGTCACACACTGCTGGTGTCCTGCCTCTGAGGCTCCCCTAGGCCTCCCAAGCCACCCCTTCCCGTGCAAACGGCCTGGGAATGCTTCTGGAGGCAGGCCAGCCTGGGGACGCATCCCCCAGCACAGCGTCCCCCGTGCAGGGGACAAGAGCAGAGCGCCTATCCCACCAGAGGTGCCTGGAGGAGCCGCCCAGCGGCCCACACGCAGCTACTGCTTCTCGTTGTCTGGGTTGAACAGGTCCCCAAACCAGAGTCTTTCCGGGCTCTCTGCTTCCCAGTCCTCAGCTGTGTGGGCCCCTGGGGAAGACCCCTCCCCTGCTCTGTCCCACGAGGAAAAACGGCAGTCCCCCGTCTTCCGCAGCCTCAACCACACAGTCTCTGCAAGACTCCGTTCAAGGTGAGCCCGGCCCTGAGCCCCCGAGGCCCTGGCGCCTTTGACAGCCTGCACGGTGCAGCCCCACCTTCAGGGTCCTCCAGTGAGATTCACAGATGAGATAACCTAACGCGCGCGGAATTTGTAAAGATCAGCACAGCATCCTGACTGCCCAGGAACAGGAAGCGGAGAGGGACGGGTGGGCAGTGACCTGTGTGTCCCTGAGAGCGTCCCACGCAGGGGGGCCCAGTGTGGGGGCGGGGACCGGCCCCCTCCGAGCGCACTTGCCCTCAAATCCCAGAGTCCCCCCACCCCACCCCGGGCAGCTGGGACATCCCCAGGGCCCTGCCAGCCCCTGTGGTTTACCTGGCATCGTGTGTTCCGCTTAGCAAAATTCTGAACCAAACACCACATACGTGCTTTCACTTACGTGGCGTTTGCGTTTTGGGAGAAATTCTGCAAATACCTATGTGAAAGGATCTGTCTGTGAGTTGGAGTTGGGGGATTCGGTTTATGCTTTGCATCTACACGAATGTCTGGTGATCATTCATAATTCATCCAGTTGTCCTGTGACAGCTGGACATTTAAGGAGTCTGGCCCTTGCCCACCCCGTGACAAGTAAATCTTCCCACCCCCCAACTAAGGACACAGTCCCCAAGGCCCCCCACCCAGGTGGACACCAGCCTGTGTGGGAACCACAGCTGCGGGGTTGAGGGGGTGGTCCCGGCACAGGTCGGGGCAGCAGCTGACCGCAGGCTGCCTTGCCCCTGCCTTCCCACTGAAAGGCTGCCCTCCATCCCCAAGTGCCCGTGAGCGCTGCACCCCCCACAGGTCTGGTCCTCTGCCCGCAGCACGGCTAGGATGGCTGTTCTCCAGCCAGGGGGTCTCTAACCCAAGGGCCCGCCTCTGACCCCGTGACCTGGGGTCCCCATCCAGGGCCCTCTGCCTGTCACAGGGACGCCGGGATGCAGGGAGTGGACAGGGCGAGCACAGACACCTTTCCCGAGGGTGAGGTGCATGGTGGCTGGACACGGGTGGTGGCGAGTCCGTGCTCGCCCGCCTCCTGCCGCCTGGGACCCTTCATCATTTTCCCATCTGCCCCAGGGCCCAGCGCAGCCCCGGCAGGCCGGTCCTCTCCTTCTGCGACTCTGCCCTGGTTGCAGGTCCCAGAGGGGAGGAGGCTCGCCTGGGGCCCAGGCTGAGTCTCTCAGCTGCTTTCTGCTCCCTGCCCGCTCCCTGCCCCCTCCCTGCCCGCTCCCTGCCCGCTCCCTGCCCGCTCCCTGCCCCCTCCCTGCCCCCTCCCTGCCCGCTCCCTGCCCGCTCCCTGCCCCCTCCCTGCCCCCTCCCTGCCCCCTCCCTGCCCGCTCCCTGCCCCCTCCCTGCCCGCTCCCTGCCCGCTCCCTGCCCGCTCCCTGCCCCCTCCCTGCCCGCTCCCTGCCCGCTCCCTGCCCCCTCCCTGCCCCCTCTCTGCCCCCAGCCCTCTGGGCCTTTCTCCCCCACGTCATTCTTCTCCCGCCGCGACCGCCCTCCCGGTAGATGCCCTGGCCGGGTTCTGGACACAGTCAGGGCCAGGACTTTGTGTCCCAGCTGGAGGACTGGACTTTGGGTGGCCAGTTCCCTTAAAGATGGAGAATGTCTGGGCCTGTGGGAGGGAGTAGGGAGGGGCTGGAGTCAGCATTAAGGGGGCCATGGAATCCTAATTGGCTGTAGAGTTGGGACAGCTTCCTGGAGGAGGAGGCCACAGGCCACCTGTCTTGATCTCGATGGCAGAAACATGCTGTTTCGCTGCCTTTTCGTGCCTGGCTTGGACTCAGTGCTTTCGTGTGGTCCCTGCCAGGGAGGTGGCGCTATCCCCATTTTACAGGTGAGGAGAGTGAGGCTTCAGGCGCAGACGTGCGTTCCATGTCCAGGTCACGTGGAGCTGGGGTTTGGACCGGACCCCGCCTCACCTGGGCCCTACCCACCATGACGCTGGCCCCCAGCCTTTGTGCATCTCTCTCCTCACCACTTCATTTCCTGGACCTGTCCCCCACATTGCTGTTCCCCTGCAGTCCTGCCTCCTGGGGGGTCAGCAGGTGGCTCCCCAAAGCTTGGCACAGAGGCACTCTTCCCCGAGGCCAGGCTGCCCCTTCCAGGGGGGCCCCGAGGGCACCGTCCTCCCCGGCCCCCGGCCCGTGCTCTTGGTCGACTTTACCGGTGTGTCTGGGTTCTGCCGGCCGAGCCCACGCCCCTCAGCATACAGCAGCCCCGTTGCCTGACCCCTGTTGTCCTGTCTCCTGATGACTCCAGGTTACCAGGTCCCATCCCAGAGCCTACTTGGTGGCCATGAAACCTTCCAAGGAGAGCAGCCTCCCACCCCCAGCCACTTCCGGCCTGGTGTCTTTATCTGAGCCATTTTATCCAGGAAAACCGGTTTCCTGGCTGCTCCGAGATACACGGAGTGAGTGGCCTTAGGATGAACAGCAGTGCCGTTTACCCTGGGCTCACCGGCCCCCACCTGCCCATCCCTGGGGCTCCCCACTTCTTTCCAGGGAGCAACCCCTTCTCCTCCCCCTCCCCCATCTCCTCCATCTCCTCCAGGTCGGCTGACCTGTCCCCCAAGCCTGGTCTCAGGGTGTCCCTCTGGGGGTGGTTTCCAGACCCCCCATTAATGTGAGTTAAGCGCGTCTGTGTCATGGACGAAGGGACCAGTACATCGGAGGGAGACCAGGTTCTGGAAGTCCCTGCCCACCCTCGATCCCCACGTCCGGAGAGAAAGTCTGGCAGGGCCTCCTGGGAGGAGACGAGGCCAGTCTCCTGGGAGATGCGCCCCATCTTAAGATTTGTTCACCCCTTCCCCATCTTCACAGTGAGAGCTTAGAAGGCCAAGGTGTTTGGGGAAGTAATTGTCCCCTGAGGGGTGACAGTTGGTGACCCCAGGGAAACCCGGACTTCCATATGAAGGAGTCTGTGTAAACGCCTCCAGAACCCAGGCCGCCCGGGAAGGTTGTGGGCCCAGCCTGAGTGGGGGGACGGGAAGACCCCCCCGACAGGAAGCAGTGGGACCCCACCAGGTGGCCTCACCTTCTGGGGATGGGAACCTGCAATTCTGGGGAACAGGGCTCTCAGGAGGCTGCTCAATCCACGGCCCTGGGCACTGAGTCATTTCAACCTGCCCGGGGCACCCCTGTGGGTGGACGGACCAGCCAGACCAGGGCCCTCGAGCTGCCCTGGCCCACACCCCCAGGCCTCCCTAAGAAGACCCGTTCTCCTCCTGGTGAAAATTCCTCCGTGGCCCCCGCATGTGTGCCTTCTCTTCCAGGCCCTTCCACGCAGATCAGACGGCGGCTGCCCATCCGCCCGCCACCCTCTGTCCAAGCCGCGAGCTTCCCTGCAGCACCCAGCCCCCTCCATGGGTCACCTCCGCCTTCCCTGTGGGTCTCCCAGCAGGCGCCCCCCACCGTCTCCTTCAGTGTTCAGTGAGTGTGTTAGTCGCTCAGTCATGTCCGACTCTTTGCCACCCCACAGACTGTAGCTACCCAGCCTTCTCTGTCCATGGAATTCTCTAGTCAAGAATACTGGGGTGGGTTGCCATTCCCTACTCCAGGACATCTTCCCGACCCAGGGCTCGAACCTGGGTCTCTTGCATTGCAGGTGGATTCTTAAATGTCTCCAGTCACCTGGAAAGCCCATTCAGAGTAGAAGCTTGTTTCCCAGAAGTCAGGGTGCATGGTGCCCTGGACTGAATGGGGAGCCCCAAGAGCAGGCTCTGGACCCTCCCCATCCACAGCTCCTGGGACCGGACTTGTCCCTGCAGAGCTGCCTGGCACATCGTTGCTGAATGACGATAGAGCAGGTGGCGAGCAGGCAGGCGCACAGTGGGCGGCCGCTTCCCAAACATCTGGCGAGCCTCAAGCCCTGGAACCTTCCTCTGCCGCCACGGCGAGAGTGCAGGGTCCCATCCGGGCTCCGCTCCACCCTGACCCCTCACCTACGTCCTTTCATCGCGGGGTCCCTGACTCACCAGGTCTGGGAGTGGTGACAGGACCCCAGACAAGGCCCAGGATGGGCCGTCATCCTGATGCCCGCAGAGGGGGTCCCCGCCCCCGTGTCCTGATTTTAAGGACCCATCTGTCCCAAGCGAGCCTGGCAAAGCCCCATGTGGCCTTTAGGGAAGTACGCGCAGCCTGGAATTTTTGGACTTTGTTGCGTAGAACTACCTGGAGCATGTCCATCTCAGCTATGTCAGGAAATAGGTGCAGGAAGCTTCCTTGTCATGAAGGCGTGAAGGCGGCTGTGTAGGGAGACCAGGAAAAAGCATTAGGCCAAGTGCCAGAAGGATGTGGGTTCTATCTATCTGGACTCGTCCCCGAGATGCTGGGGGAGCCCTGAGCGTCTCTCCCATCTCAGCAGCCCCTGCAGACATGAGTGCTCTCTGCACTCTGCACCATGGCTGTGCCCAATGCTCGTGACTAGGCCTGGATTCAAATAGACAGAACCAAGCGTCTTTTCTTGAAGTTCCTTGGGGCTTCACAAGCATTTGAGCCTCATACGCGGGCCGAGGGTTTGGAAGACTATGTGGGGTGGAATTCAACTGAATGCAGAGAAGGTTTCTATTCTGGGTTTAATGAGCCTGAGCGGAAAGGCGCTGAGGTGGTTTTTGAGAAGGAAGAAGCCGTCCACGTGGGCACAGAAGTGTCGATTTTAGCCAAGCTGGAAGGGGCACGTTGAGGAGCTCAGGGAGCAGCAGGTGCGCAAAAATGAGGCCGAAGAAGATAAAAGTCATCCCGTCTTGGCTTGTGGGTGACGAGTGTCCGGTCCTTAGTCATCCAGGTCCAGGCACAAAACAGACACCAGTTTGCACTCATCTCCGGGGCCATCAGGCTACACTGACCAAGGAGGCCACCCAGGTGGGGGTGTCTCCAGGAAAAGGACCATAAGTAGCCCCAGAAAGTGTCTTCTAGGGAGGGCTATAGGGGTCTGGAAAGGGAAGACAGGACAGATACTGTGGCCTGGGAAGTGGCTGGGGCAGGATGCGGCTGGACCCGGGCTGGGGGCAGGACCAGCCCTTGTCTTAAACTGTGGTATCTTCATTCATCACTGGCCAGCGGCCAGTCCTATGTTCTGTGGTTATCCTGCGGCCAGCGGGGTCAGGAAAGGATGCTACGCCAGAGAAAGGCAGGTGACACGGTGCTGGGCACAGTAGGTGGTTCCTGGGGAAATTTGGTCCAGATAGCTCAATCGCTTGTCAGCTGGGGTGAGGTCGGGGTCCAGCCCAGGTCTCCCCACTCTACCTCTCGTCCATCATGGGCCCAGCTTTCTTGTAGATTTTTCCACCAAGTGGAAGACAGATTCGACATAGATGTGCTTCAGGGGGAAAAGTGCTCAGAACACTGTACTTTGCTCCTTTTTTTTGCAAATTTAGGGCTTCCCAGGTGACTCAGTGGTAAAGAATTCACCTGCCATTGCAGGAAATGCAAGAGACTTGGGTTCGATCCCCAAGTCGGGAAGACCCCCTGGAGGAGGAAATGGCATGGAGAACCCATGAATCCCTGGTCACACTGTTTCTCCCACCAGAGGAGCCTGGTGGGCTACAGTCCATGGGGTCACAAGGAGTTGGACGTGACTTAGGGACTGAGCACGCACGCACGTTACAACTTCATCAGTATCCTTTTCGGTGCCCAGAGCAGATGATGAAACAGCAGTGAGGAAGGGTTATGACGGAATTGTATGGCCAAGGGCTCGGGGTGGGGGTGGGGCGTAGGCGATAGTCTGCTCGTTTCTCATGGAGCCGTGCTGAGACTCCACTTGTGAGCATCTGTGCCCCTCTGCCAGGTGAACAGATCCTGGACAGCACCAAAACCGGTGTGAAGGACTGCTGAGTCCTTCTGGAACTCTCTAACGCTTGGGGGTAAGGGTCTTTGTCGGTGTTTGGATGGACCAGGCTAAGCGGCGGTCAGAGCTTTGGGGTGGCCAGGCCCGTGGCCCCGAGAGTGGAAGTCTTGCCTCTAAACACTTGCTTAGCTGAGCTGCTTCAGTAGAATAGCACCACTGTTGCTCAGAGCTGGGGACGCCTGTGGTTGGCAGCAAGGTCATGAGTGTCCTTTGCCTGCAGGGCTGGGGACAGAGTGGGCACCCGATAAATGTCGGGGGAGATGTCTAGACGTGTATTTTCTTCATTCCATCGCAAGCAGGCCTTGTGCTGAAGCCCCGCCTCCCAACCCCCTCCCCAGACCCTGCCGTCTTTCCGGGCACACGTGTCTCTGTCACGGACCATCCAGTGCTGGGGAGGACGGTTTGCCCGTCAGGCTGGCCACAGGTTGCAGATGCTGGGAACAAACCCGATTTTGTCTTCTTGTTGTCACCAGTTAGTGTCCTGATCCTGTGAGGTGCTCATGGAGAGCAGCAAAGTTTTATGTGAACTGGCAAAAAAGCTGGGGAGAACAGCGAGAGCAAGGCGTGATGGTGGCTCCATGGGCACTGCCCTCCATCGGGGTCCTGGCAGTGAGCTCCCGGGTGGTCCCGCTCAGTGTCTCTCATGAAATAGCCTTGGATATGTGCAGCATTTCCCACCTGCCCCAAGCCATTGGCTGAAGGGTCAGGGATCCTGGCCACTTCCGGCCTGAAATCTGCCATTTCCGTTTTCTTATTTTGCTCATTCCATGTCTGGTGCAGCTGCATCCGTTTGTCTCGTGAGCACAAACCGCTCCTGGGGGGCTTTGTGAGTGTAGAAAGACTGGAAGACTTCCCTCTTCTGGCTGCTCAGGGGTCTTGCTGCAGAGCTTTCACACTGCCGGAGCCAATCCGATCAGATGCGTGTAAAGGTAGAGCTCACGGCTCAGTGTCTCAGAATAGCCCCTGAGCTCTGGGATGCTACGGTTGTCATGGCAACGGCTCTTTGTTTGGGGAACCGCAAGCTATTAGCCTGTGAACAGCATGGATCCAAACTGCAGGTTTTGCCTTCCTTGGGGGCTGAGGTACCGAACGGACTTGGGGGGCTGTCTGCCACCTCCCCTTTCTGGAGGCGTCCGAGGGTATCTTCAGTCTGTCTGATGTTTGGGGCTGAATGGAGGATGGTGAGTGCAGAGGGGATGAACAGCAGAGGTGTGCTCGGCCTGCCCCAAGGGTTCTCTGGGATATCGTGGGTTCCCTTCCTGAACCAAGAGATTCCCACACTTTGCCAGCTCGAGTGTGGCCCCAGATTTCAAGACCAGGAGGAGGAGCCCACGCGCGACGCTTACGACAGTGGCAGTGAAAATGGCCACAGTTCAGTTTGAATTGGCCCTGCAGGGAGTGAGGACGAGTCAGGTGGTGTCTGGGGCTTGGAGGACACACACCAGAGGGCTGGTACGCGCGCGGACCAGGGACAGGTCACCCCTTCCCCGTGGCCTCTGCATGGAGACTGCGGTCCGTGCAGGGCGTCTGTGTGGCCCTCACCGTTCCTGCCGGGCCCTTCCTGGAGACGTCCTTGCCCTCCCACCCCGAGCCCTCAGCTCACTGCCTCTCCCGCTTGTGTTTCCTCTCCAGCCACATGTTTTCCTTCCCTTCTTGCTGTTAACGCTCCTCTGCGAGCTTCAGGGACCTCTAGGGTAGGGTGTCTCCGCTCCCACACCCTACTGTCCACTCCACAACCCAAGCTCCCTGCTGGCCAGTAAGGGACAGCCGTCAGAAGATACAGGGTCCACACCCTTCGTCCAAAAAAGGATCTCAGAAGTGAGAGCTTTGTTCCTGCCTCATCGGCAGTCAAACTTGAACTGATTTGAGGCTATTTATAGCCTTTATTTACCCTACTTAGGGTGACGATCCATCCGTCCACGCCCTGCAGGAGCCCGCCTGTGACTGATGAGGGGACCCGGCCCAGACCCACCAGGGGTGCTGCGTAACAGACAGCATATGGGCTGCACGTCATGACAAAGCAGCAACGGGAAGATACCCACACACGCCCGCCCCGCGCGGCTCAGCCACAGCGCCCTGGATCCGTGTCTGCTGAACGAACAAGTGTTCTTAACCTCAAAATCACCCTGGGTCTACCTTTGAAGGGTTTCAAAGGATCCTTTCAAGGTGGTGTTGCCTCCGAGGATGGGGTCGTCTTTGCTTTAAATATTAAAGGGAGTCTTACATGGAAATCGCAGAGGCCTTCAGACTCTCTCCGTCAAGGTCGGACAAGGACCTTGACTCTTCCCCTGAACACCCTCAGCCCCCTCTGGCCCCACGTGTCTGCAGTTTCCCATTAAACCCCGAAGGGCCCCGGGAGGGCTGGGTGTGGCTCCCTCTGCTGGGTTTAGGGTTTCTTCTCTTCCCATCGGAGACACTGTCATTATTTTTATTTCTTCACACGCCCTGCAGCCTGAACGCACTTCCAGCACTCAAATCCTGTCGTTCTGCTTGACCTGAAATCCCCTCCGTGGTGCCCTGGGCGTCCTCTTCCCGTTAGGACACCAGTCACGGTGTCAAACCGCATCTCAACTAATTACAGCGGCCAAGACCCAGTTTCCAGATAACGTCCTGTTACAGGTTCTGGGGGGACACAAATTTGGGGAGGGGGACGACACTGTCAGACCCAGTGCAGGAGTCAGCGTGCATCACGTGTGGGGGTTTCCTGGAGGAGGGGGCCCAGGGGCTTTCAGCAGAGGGATGGGATACAAACCACTGGAAGTGACAGGCGACCCCCCTGCAGCAGTGGCAGAGCAGCAGGGCCGTGGTGGAGCTCCAAGGGGAGCTCCTATCACTCAGCAGCCCGATGCCCTGCTCACCCACGTCCAAGGCGACGACTTGGGCATGATGTACCCAAGTCACTCGGCAGTCACTGAGCCCCGGCCACTAAACCCCAGATTCAGGGAGGGCAGGAGCTCTGTGCCCTGGAACCTGCGTGGGAGCGGATACCATGGGCATCCAGGTGGGAGAGGCAGGCTGGGTGGCACACAGGTCTGCACGGAGCTTGGCCCCTCACAGAGCAAGCCTGGTCAAGAAGCTTCAGTCCCACCCCCAGGGTGAGACGCGTGAAGCTGGGGGTCCTGACAGGTCTTGTAACTGCAGGGTGGCACTTCCCCTCTGTCTGTGCCTGGGGGCACAGTCCCCATCCTTCCTGCGGGTCCAGGACTAGCCCAGGCCTGGGGTTCTGTGGTATACCAGTCAGCTCCAGAGGCCACCCCGCGGCTCAGACTGGGATCTATCCCTCCCAGTCCTGGAGGCTGGAATCCGGCATCCAGGTGTGGGCGGGGCCGGTCCCTCCTGAGGCCTCCCTCCTGGGCGTGTCCTCCAGGTCATCCCTCTGAGTGTGTCTTGTCCTGACCTCTTCCTGTAAGGACCCCGGTCCTGTGGGTTTAAGGCCCACCAGAATGACCTCATAATTTACCCTAACCACCCCATCAAGGATGTGACATCCCCGAGTAGTCACAGTTGTAGGTACAAGGGTTAGAGCTTCAACAGGTGAATTTCAGGGGGTTCAGCCAGAAACACACTGTGCCCACCTGGATGCGGCCTCTGCCTCTGGGAGCCCCACCCCCCGGTCCCAGGACACTGGCACTTTGGGTGGGAGGAAGAGACTTGCCAAGGGTGAGAAGGAGCCCCCCCACGTCCAGGCCTGTCTGCCTCGGGGCCCCTGGCCTGCAGTGACGCCCCAGGCCTGGCACAGGCAGTTCCCAAGAGGTGGTCCTCCTCCTGGATGGGGGTGGACGCTCCCCGCAACCAGGCGTGGACACAGCACAGCTGGACTCTCGAGCTATGAGCACAGACTCTGGAGCCCGTCTTGTCCTTCTGCATCTCACCTCTGCCCCTTGGGGGTGTGTGACTTTGGACAAGCTACTCACCCCACCGGTGCCGCGGTTATCTCCTCTGTGTCTCGGGGATAAACAGCTACCAGCCCCCTTGGGTGTTGGAGTTGTCGGAGCCCTGCCTGGCGTGCAGCGGTAGTGTTGGAGGGACTCACCGTCGTAGTATAAGCCCCGCTTCACAGATGGAGAGACTGAGCCCTGAGAATTGACACGACTTGACTCCCCGTGGAGGGCGTGGGGGGAACCCAGGCTTGTCTGAGAGCAGGTCACACAGCTCTGGGATCAGGGCCCATGTCTGTGAGTCACCCTGACCCTGGGCAGGTTCTTGGCCACACAGTTGACAGTCAGAGAGGAACAGTCTTCGTGTCACGCTGGCTGTTTGTGTTTTCATCGTGCCATCCGATGCCCGCGGGCTGCCGGATCTGCATAATTAGCGTGGGGGGTGGAGGTCCAGCTGACAGTCCCACCCAAGTGCTCACCCAGAGTTGACATGGATGGAGCCAAGTGGTGACAGACACGCCGTCGATGTGGCAACCAGGTGGCGGGGAGGTGGAAAGGAGGGCCAGCCATCGCTGGCACCACCAAAACCCACCAGCCGCATCCCTGCATGTCCCCCAGGACGTGGTGACTTTCGGTGGCCGTCGGCAAGAATGGACGGTTAGGAGCCTCGTACCCGCCTGGTGCTCCCCTGGCCAGAACTGCCCATAGCGCACTGGAAAGGACTCGGGAGCTTCATGCTGCGCACTTCCTTTCTGCAGAAGCTGTCGGGTGGCAGTGGTGACCGGGCAGACCCAGGAAAACCCGCACCCAGAGGGACCTGCAGTGGGTCAGTTGGGTGGTTGGCTCCTGCCTCCTTTCATGAACTGATAAGACGTTCTTGCTCAGTGACTGTTGATGGCTTTTTGGCTGCGCTCGGTCTTCATGGCAGGGCGTGGACTTTCTCCAGCGGCAGCGAGCAGGGCTTCTCTTGCTGCAGAGCAGAGGCTCCAGGGTGCTTGGGCAGTAGTTGTGGCATGTCAGTAGTTGTGGCATGCGGGCTTAGTTGCCCCAAGGCACCTGGACCAGGGATCGAACCCGAGTCCCCTGCGTTGACAGGCGGATTCTTAACCCCGGGACCACCAGGGGTTTCATTGTCCCTCCTTGGAGGTCACTGCCCTCGAGCCCTCAAACCAGCCGAGGTCGGCAGCAAACTGTGATTGTGACTTTCTGAAAGTCCAACGTGAGGGAACACTTGGAACTCTTCGTAGCCAATTGTCAGCCCTGGATGTTCCCGGGCCTCATCTGCCTGCTGGTTTGCGTTTCTATCGCGTTGGCCCCGGAATGCTAATCGCCCACTTCTCGCCGAGGTGTGTCTCGGCTCCTCTGTCCCTTCTCCTGGTCTCAGGTCTCCTGAACCATCTCCCCACTCTGGTGCCAGAGGGAAGCATGGGGCTGTGGCCCCGAGTTCTCTCCTGTTCCTGCTTTCCCGTTGGCAGGGATCACGCAGCCCGGCTGTGCCGTCTGCGGTTGGTGCCCGTGTTTGGCTGAGAGGCTGTGGACCTGGACGGCTCCCTTGTGATGTGTGCCTCAGAGTCCACTCCAGGACACGGGCCGCCACAGGGACGTCACGCAAGGCAGGGACACATCATCAGTGTGGCCCCCTCCCATGGTAACTGCCGGGCGAGGGAGAGGGAGATGCCGGAGCCCAGGGGCGGAGCGGCTGCTGGGGGAGCCCCTCGAGGGCTGGGACCACCAAGGAGAGGCCCCCTGACCAGTGCTCCCAGGTGTTTTATCTGGTGAATAAAGTCTCAGGGCGAGAACCTTGGGCATCATCCTTGCAGACCCAGAGGGTCTTCGGGGCCAGGCAGCCCCTGGCCTGGTCCCTTCTGCCCCCAGACCCCGTCATCTGCCTTGGGAGCTGCCCTGCGCTTTGCATGGCGGCTGCCTGCCCGCCCTGCAGTCTCCTCCGGGTTGGAGCACTTATTTGTTTTTGAGCTTGTTCATGGTCTGATTCTCAGGACGGGGCCGCGTCCAGCTTGCTCCCCGCCCTGACCCCCTGGCATGAGTCAGCCTCCAGCGGGTCTCTCCGTGATGAACGGACATGCAGCTGCCCTTCCGGCCTGGGGTCTGTGTCCCACAGCCTGTCGTGGGGTGTGGCCCCTGCGGCGGTGCCTGTGCAGTGCTGGGTCTGCTCCCGACTGCAAATTCAAAGATGGGGACCCCTGGTTCTGAGCAGGGGAGAGTTAACTGTTGTCAAAGAGGCTAGTTCAGGGCAATTACTCCCAGGAGTGGCATTTTAACACCAATTCTAAAACCTATTTTCCACCAAATAAGACTTCTGATGAGCATTTTGATGGAATCATACATTCTAAGGTGCATTCAGGTGTGGGTCAGGCTGGCAATTTTTTCACAGTCAGAGGGCCCAATTATTCTGCGTATTTCAGAGCCCGTTTTGATGCTGTTGATGTAGGAAAACGTATGAATTTCTATCTCAATATACTTTTGAGGCGTCGGAGCCTTCCCAGACCTTATTTTGTGGTATTTTTAAAGCATTAGTCCTCACAACCCATTTTAAAAGGACGTTTGGAGGAGTAAAACCGTTAGTAGATTTGGGACCTATTTACTTCCAAGTGGAAGCAGAGGCTTCATAGCAGGGCTCGCTGCGAAACACGGTGCTCCAAGGGCAGGCTTGAAACTCGCAGGCGAGAGGCAGGAAGTATTCCCCCAGGGTCTGACCGAGATGCCTGGCGGGGTTGCCACCTCAGACTTGCAGGGCTTGTGGACTCCGCACATCGGCCTCTCCCCTGAGCATGTGGAGCCCAGAGGGCCCGCACTGTCCTCGGGGAGGCCCGCAGGGTAGGCGGCGCCGGCTGTGTCATCTCCCGGGTCCTGGGGCAGAGCCTCGTCTGAGCTGCACTCGGCCTCCCAGAGAAGTGAGCTGTCTGAATGCAGGGCATGGTTCGTGGGCCTGTTTTCCCTATTGGCTTTCACTGCCCCTCACTAGGGAGAAGGCAATGGCGAGCCACTCCAGTACTCTTGCCTGGAAAATCCCGTGGATGGAGGAGCCTGGTAGGCTGCAGTCCATGGTGTCGCTAAGGGTCAGACACGACTGAGTGACTTCACTTTCACTTTTCACTTTCACACATTGGAGAAGGAAATGGCAACCCACTCCAGTGTTCTTGCCTGGAGAATCCCAGGGACGGGGGAGCCTGGTGGGCTTCCGTCTGTGGGGTCACACAGAGTCAGACACGACTGAAGTGATGCAGCAGCAGCAGCCCCTCACTAGATGATATCCTCCTTGGAGGAGGTACCATTCATGACTTCATCCTGAGTGCTTAACACAGTGCGTGGCGCACAGTAGGTGTTGCTGGATGAGTGACGGACGGGTAATTAGGTGGACAGACATGGAGCTGGGGAGATGGATGAGTGGGTAAGTGGACGGGAAGGCGGATGCGAACTTGTATGGAGGGAAGGAAGGCAGGAAACAGACACTGCTGCTGGTTTAACCTGGTCCAGCTGGGCTGGAACACGGCTCCTTCCCGAAGTTACGGTGAGAGAAAGGGCTGGAGTGAAAGATTTAGCAGCTGAAGAACCTGGCCAGGCATCCCACACTGCCCCACACAGCAGGTCATAGGAGAGACTCGGCAGCCACAGTCTTGTCTCAATGTCAGCACCTTTCTGAAACTAGTGATCCACGGTTCCACGTCCTCAGCTTGACTCCGCGTAAGGGGTGGTGACGGCTCATCTGCGTATGCTTGTGTCCATCCACCTGTCCACTCTCCTGTCTCTCCACCCCCTCACGCATCCAGCCTCCTAACCACCCATCCGTCTCTTCATCCTCTGACACAGAGCAGTAGGTACTAAGTTCTGTTAACTGTGCCTGGCACCAGTGCTGCGCTGGGGGTGAGCACAGCTGGAAGTCACAGGCAGAGAAGACTGCTCCCCATTCAAACAGAATCCTCACGGAAGCCTTTATGGAGGGGCGCTGTGTGGGCTGGACGCTGTCTGGAGGGAGGAGTCAGCCGTGCAGAGCTGTGCAGTCCCACGTTGCCAACACCGTGGTGGGAAACAGCTGCCTGGGGCTGGCCTCAGCGCCTCGGGGAGCCAGGCGTGTGTGTTTGAGCGGGGAAGGGGTCCACAGTCCTGGGGGAGAGCTGGGTCCTCAGGGCCGCCTCTTCCAAAAGCAGTGGTCTGGGTTTCGTTCTGTACCTGCCGAGAAACCCTGGAGGGGTTTTGGTGAAGGGGTCACCCCGATTTGTATTTTCACAAGGAGCCCATGGGCTGCCCTGTGGACAGTTGGCCTTTTGGGAGGCGAGGGAAGCAGGGTCTGTGTCCGGAGGCTGCTGCGTCCCGGGAGATGAAGCGGTGGCAGGTTTGGAGGTGGGGAGTGGGGCAGGTTGGGAGTCTGCCTTGCTGCCTAGGATGGGGTGCGCAGGGTGACGTCTGGGCGGACTGCAGAGCCAGGGGAAGCGACGGGCTTGGCAATGTTTACAGGCACGCGTGTCGATTTAGACCCAAGTCCCCGCTGCCTCTGCCCACCCGACGTGGCAGGCTACAGATTCAACGCAGCAGCAGCCTGACCGCACAGCGCTATGCAAATTCCATGGCCCGGGCTACCGATCTTTTTTCCTGCGAACGTGATGCTGAATTCTGATGGCTGCATTTAAAGCACGTCCCGAGCAGGGGACAGGGAGTAGACGCTCCGGGTGTCTCCTGAGCTGTGCCTGCGTTCCCTCTCTCTCTGTCTCTCGACAGAGCACAGGCCGGGTACAAGCCACACCCTAATTTTAGCTCCTGGCACAGTTGGGCTGGGATGAAAGCTGAGAAGCACAGGTCATGGGTGTGCTCTGATTTGAATAACGCCCCCTCCCCCTGGCGTCTTGCCATCTGCCGTGACAGTTGAAATGCGGAGGTGGGTCGGTGGGGCTGCAGACATCCCCTGAGCAGACACGCTCTGGTCCAGGGACCCCTGTGATCGCTGGTTGCGGTCACGCAGTGCCGGCCCGTGTACGTGCCCCCTGGTTGTTACCTGCAGTGCTGCCTCCGTCTGACCTTCAGGTGAACTCGTGGAGCTCGGAGCCCGCCGTGAATGGGGTTCCAGAGTCTCTCCAGGGACGCACGTCGCCGCGGCTCACCTCTCCTGCCACGCCTCACGACTCCTCCTGGGGAGTCCCGACCACCTGGGCTCAGGTTTCCCCGCCATGCTCCATGCCGCCCTGGGCAGCGCATGCTGGGCCCCGGCCTGGACTGCAGTGCTGGGAGCCTAGGGTGGGGGGTGTTCAGGACCCCCGATTGCCCGCCAGTGAAGGTGGTGGGTGACCAGAGACCCCCAGGGAGACCGAGGACAGCAGGCAAAGTAGTGCTAGAGGTTCCGGGCACAGACAGACAGACGCGGGTGTGTCTGAACCCCAGCTCTGCCGGTGGCTTACTGCGTGGATTTTCTGAGCTCCTGGGAACAGTGATTCGAGAGAGCAGGAATCGGGTGCCTCATCGTAGGGCTGAAGGCACACTGTGCAAACAGCGGGGACGGGGGAAGCCGGCCAGGCAGAGGGCAGTGTTCCTCTGCACACACAGCTGCTCTGGGTTTGATTTTCCCTCCTTTGAGAGAGACGTGCAGGTAGAGTCTTTCCCTCTCCCTGATGCTCCAGATTGCGGAGGCGTAGTGAGAACCTTTCGGGGGTGGTCCCTGGTGCGCGGCTCTGGCTGGAGGGTGCCGTGCAGGAGCGTGGGCGGGGTGCCACCAGGTCGTCTAGTTGTACACGTGTGTCCAGAAGCATAGGCTTTGCGTATGGAATATCTCAATGTGCATGTATTAGTGACCTATTAAAATGAGACCCTTGGACTTGGCCTCGGGTTTCCTATCTGCAGCCCCTCTGAAAGATGTTAGCGTAGAGCCTGACAGAAACAACACTGTAATTTTTAAAGCACTCATCCTCCCACCTGCTCATCCATTCATCCACCTGCCCACCTGTCCCTCCATGTATCCATGCGTCCGTTTACCCACCCACGTACTCATTCAGTCTTCCAACCGTCCATTCAGCCCACACACCCGTGTGCCATTCACCCCTCCATCTCTGCTCCCACCCACCCACCCACCATCCATCTCTCCACCTGCGCTCACCCATCCACCTGCCTGTCCATCCCTCATCCCTCCATCCATCCACCCAGCCGTTCTCCCGCCCCTTCATCCATCTGTCTGTCCATCCACCCACGTATTCTTCCTGCTTTCCTTTCTCCCTTTTTCCCATCATCCACTCTCCCACCCATCCATCCGTCCCACCTCCGCTCTGAGCTTGTGGCCACATCTGCCAGGCCCTCTGCTCAAGGTTGAGGCCGTGGCCTGTATGCAGAAGGCAGCTCTCCTGCCTTCAAGGGCGGCCAGTTTATCTTCACCCACTGTCTGCTATGAGCTTGGGGGCCAAGAATTGAACCCAGGAGTTCCCGCACTCCTATTTTCTCACCGCTGTTCATGCCCAAGGAGCCTCCTCACAAGTCCTGTGCCCTGGACCAGCGGGAGGCTGGGCTGGGCAGTGGCACCCAGCATGTTTTCTGCACGCGGCTCTGCCCTCACTTTCCCAGCCAAGCTTTGACCTGTTCCACAAACATGATTCCCAAGATCTCTGCCTGTCAGTCTGTGTGGCATGCGTGTGGCCCTGCTCAGGCCCTTCAGGGGGGCAGAAAGAGAAGCCGGCAGGAGAAGGGCGCTGGGTCCCACTGGGCTGCGTGTTCTGAGGGTCATCCAAGGGCCAGCCACGGTGTCCCCTGCCAGGTCCTGTCCTGGTAGTCGTAGGGGGCCAGGGTCAGGGTCCGCTGAGCTTCTGTACGTAGAGGAGGGCACTGGGGACCCAGGTGGTGGGGACTTCTGCTTCAGTAGGTGCCGAGTACCTGGGACCCCCTCGTGGGATGGTGGAGTGTGGGGGTTGGGATTCACACCCGCCCCCCATGTTCCTACGAGGGTCAGTGCACGCGTACATGCTAGAGACGTGCCTGACCCACCGCAGGGCTCAGCATCTGTTACTGTCCCCGCAGTGTTCTGGGGTGTCCCCAGCTGGAAGGCAGGGCTCACTCACACAGGGTGGTTGTGGTGGGCGATGCTGTCCCCTCGTCCAGGGACCCATGGAGGATGGATGGCACCGTGTGTGAATCGGGGGAGGAGTAACAGGCAGGTGGGTGGGTGGGGCCAGGCTGCGGGAGCCCTGGGCGATTTCCGAAGCGGTGCCCTGGTTGGAGCTGCATTTGAGGGACTGTGGACTCAGTTGGACCAGGAAGGAATGTGGCCTGACTGAAGGGCCACCATCCACAGGCTGTTGGGATTGTTGGGAGGACGGGACCTGAGCCGGGGCCGTGGAGGGCAGAGGGGTCCTGCCATCATCTGTGACTGGGGGGGTCCGAGCCATCGGGTTTCCAAACTCCTGCCCCCGGAGCTTCCAGCGGCCAGGCTGACTTCTCAGCCAAGAAGAAGCCGCCAGTCTCCTGGGCTCAGAGCTCCTTGTTTGTTTCCATGGCACTTTCGTCACTTGACCAGGGTGGATGCAGGAGGAGGCGGGAGCAGGGCAGGCATTTTTAATTATCACTTGTAATGAAGTCGGTGGCAAGCAGGCGAGCCCTCCGTGCACACGGCCAGGGCCACAGGGCTGTCCTTTCCCCGAGACCGGCCACCAGAAGCGTACAGTGTCCCCAGACCTCAGCGCTGCTTGGATGGTAATTAGAACCTCCAGGGTTGGGTTTCCGGCGATGGGGGCTGACACGTGCTTCTGACCTCCTGCAGAAATGTGATTGAGTGTGGCCTGTGCCCCATCCCCCTCCTGAAGGGGGCCATGGGTGCAGCAGGTGACCCAAGTCCTGTCCCCTCTCTGGGCGGGTTGGCCGGGGATGGGGCTTGGCTGCCATGGCGCCTGCTCCCAGCCGGGCACGGAGATGGCTTCTGCAGCTGGACTATCCCGTAGTTGCCACTAGGGGGCTGGGCCTTGCCACCCACACTTCCTGCATCTCTCTAGAGAAAGGGCCCTTGCTAGCTCTGCCCTGAACGGGGGACGAAGGTTTGCCGTTGGGGTCAGAGCCTCCTCTGCCCTTGGGGCTTATTTGGGTAGTGGTGGCGGCCATGGCTCTAAGGCAGCATGCTCATCTGGTCACCTTCTCCTGGGTGGACTCATCAGGATTTATGCCGGCATTCCTGTGGGGGTGGGAGGGGGTGACTTTCCTTCAAGTCATGGTTTACAAAGGGCCTTGGGGACTTGAAACAATTTGGCTTTTGATAAAAAATGTATGTGTTTATTTAAAGAATTCATATGTGATCTTCACAGAAATTGCACAAAGATAGATTCACCTGAAATCGCCCAAATCCCCGCTCCTCTGAGATAATCATTGTCAATACTGAGATGTCTCATCTCTGGGAGGTCTCACGGGGTCGAATAGCGTGTGCGCGTTCAGTCATGTCTGACTGTTTGCAACCCCATGGATTGTAGTCAGGCAGGCTCCTCTGTTCATGGGATTTCCCAGCCAAGAATACTGGAGTGGACTGCCACTTCCTCCTCCAGGGGATCTTCCCGACCCTTGGGTCCAACCCTCATCTCCTGCAGTAGTGGAGGATTCCTTCCGACTGTGCTACCTGGGAAGCAGGTTGAATAGTGTGTCCCCCACCCACCCAAAAGAAAAATTTCTGTCTACCCAGAACCTCCGAATGTAACCTTATTTGAAAATAAGGTCTTTGCAGATTTAATTAGTTCAGTTAAAATTAGGTTGCACTGAATTAAGATGGGCCTGAAATCCATTCGCTGGCGTCTTCATAAGAGAAAAGAGAGGATGACTTCCCTGGTGGTCCAGTGGCTAAGATTCGATGCTCTCACTGCGGGGGGGCCTAGGTTCCATCCCTGGTCAGGGAACTGGATCCCACGCTGCCGCAGCAAAGACCTGGTGCAGCCAAATAAATGAGGAAATGTTATTTTAGAGAGGAAAGAGAGGGACTTCCAACTCAGAGACCTACAGGTATGCACACAGAGAAGACGGGACAGCGGCTGGAGGGACGCGGCCACAAGCCAAGGGACTCTGGAGCCCCCAGAAGCTGGAAGAGGCAGGAGGGCTCCTCCCCTGCACTCCCCCGCAGGGAGCTGGCCCTGCTGACACCTTCATTTCGGACTTCTGGCCTCCAGAGCCCGAGAGAGTGCATCGCCGCTCTTCTGCCCAGCTCTTTTGCCCGGCTCTCCATGGCAGCCCCAGCACGTCGATTCAGAGACCACGCCCAGATGTTAATGTTACCTCCTGCCTTGACTGGGAGTTGACGAGGACGCCCAGACTTCACCCCACGTGAGGCCAGCTCCAAGCTCACGGAAGCTGTTTGTGCGCCACACCTGCCTGCGTCCTGTGGGCCAAGGAAGAGCCGTGCGGGACCCGCCAGCCATAGAGAACGCGGGAGAGACGCCGCAGGCCTCCCCAGGCCCCGCTTTCATTCCCAGTCATCCTCCTGGGCAGGGAACATTCCCTGCGGTGCTGGAAGTTTCTGGAGCTCCCAATGCCCCGAGCAGCAGGGCTGTGGGAAGCGCTGGGACCCCTGGCCCAGCCCCACCCACCTGGGGTTCTGGAGTCCAGACCCTGAACAGTCTGGCTCTGTCATCCCCTGTCAGACCTGCCGAGGTTCCGTCCATCGGTGCAAATCCAGCCCCAGGCATCCGAGATTGCTCCTCCCCGCGACCTCCCTCATCGCTGGGCCAGGGGCCGTCACCGTCATCTTGGGGACAAGGATGCGGAGACTGGCCGGCTCTTGGCCTATCCACAGTGACCGCCTCCCTGGACCCCACGCTGGGTTCTTCCTGTAGACACACGTGTGCTGGCCGCGGGTCTCAGGGAAAGCACTGCCCGCCCAGAGCCCTGGGCTTCACAGATCGCAGCCTGCCCCGCTGCCGGCCTCGGGAGGGGACGCGGTCAGTCCTCTCTGCCCTCCGCGGCCCTCCTGCCGGCCCTGCATCATGCAGAGCCACGCCCTTAGCCCTCAGTGCCCCAGGTCCCAGGGGAAGTGAAAAGTCAAAGTGTCAGTCGCTTAGCCGTGTCCAGCTCTGTGACCCCGTGGACTGCAGCCCGCCAGCTCCTCTGTCCATGGGGTTCTCCCGGCAGGGATGCTGGAGTGGGTAGCCGTTCCCTTCTCCAGGGGATCTTGCCCACCCAGGGACTGAACCCACATGTCCTGCATTGCAGGCAGATTCTTTACCAGCTGAGCCCCCAGGGAAGCCCTAAAGCACCTTCTAAACCAGCAGTCCCCAACCTTTTTGGCCCCAGGGGCCAGTTTCACGGAAGACAGTGTTTCCATGGACCAGGGTGAGGGGATGGTTTCGGACTGATTCTCACAAAGGAGCGCACACCTTGGGTCCCTGGAATCCATAGCTCACAGTCGGGTTCACACTCCTGTGAGAATCTAGTGCCCCTGCTGACCTGAGAGGAGGCGGAGCTCAGGCAGTAACGCGAGTGACCGGGAGCGGGTGTGAGTACAGGGGACGCTCGCCCCCCGCTCACCCATGCTGTGCGGCCTGCTTCCTAACAGGCTGGGGGCCTGCCCTGGGGGGTTGGGGACCCCTGTTCTGCATCCTCTGCGAGCAGCAGGGTGCTGTGTCTGGGTGACAGTGCTTGTCTCCCCTGCAGACCCCCAGGTTTCCCTCACGGTCAGCAGACACTGCAGATTCCACCTCTCTGTGTGCAGAGTGGCCTGTAAGGTCTTGCTTTTGAAAGAAACTGTGTTTTATTACTTTCAAGAGTGTGTAGGAACTGGCGCAGAATGCCCGTTAGACCTCCCTCGGTCAGTGGTTCGTATTAATTGATCATATTGTGTTGTAATTATCTGTTTAGGACTCCATCTTTTCCACCAGACTATGAGGACAGTGGCGGACCTGACCCTTGAACCCACTGAGGGGAGCTGAGCCCCACCCTTGGGTCCAACTGGCCCCAAAGCACCTAATGACTCTACCCTTCCTCTCTTGGGTATTAGAAAATCAGTGTTTCCAGCCTCTAATAGTTGTGATGAGATCTGGCTATGAGTAACCATTTAATTCCAAAAGTTTCAAAAGTTTGTGTCTTTCCAGTACAAGTTCAGCTGTGTGTTCCAGCCATGGGGCAGTGTTCCATGGTGTCTGAGGTCCAGTTCCTTCTATCTTATTGCCCTGCTATATGTGGACTTCATTCCCAATTTCCCTCGTAGTCCAAAGTGGCTGCTTCAACTCCACCCATCACATCATTGTTCTAATCAGCCAGAAAGAAAAGGGAGTAGGAAACAGGCATGTCCCTACCATGTAATGACACTTCTCGTAAATAGGAACATTGCTTTTATTTGCATCTCAGTGACTAGAACCTTACCATACAGCTCCCTCCTAGAAGGGAAATACCATCTTTCTGGGAGACCAGGTGACCAACTGAAGGGCCAGGTTCTATTAGAGAGGAAGAGAGAAGGACAGAAACGGGAGAGACGGGCAGGAGCCTGAACCACGCCAGCCCTTTATTCTGCCTTTACTGAGGAGCTCCTTTCCAGAGGAAGGTCTGTCCTTTCCCAGTGAGGTTTTGTGGTTTGGATCTAAGGGTTGGAGAGGAAGGGCTCGGTAGGATGGAAAGTCTGGAGACCTGGGCGTGATCAGCAGGAGTTCTGTGCGGAGACTGGCAGTAGGAGCAGCCAGGACGTGTCTTCGGCAGCTCTGGGCTCTGGCTGGGGTGTGGGAGGCAGCCCTGTAAACCAGCCGCGCCTGCTCCAGCAAACGCCAGCGTCTCATTCACGGAAAATTCAGTGAGAACCGCTCCTCCTCCCGGTCCTCGAGGCGCTGAGGCTGGCCAGTGCCGGGTGCGGCTTGCAGCAGACGTTCCCAGGGTCCAATCCCAGATGGAGCTGGGTGACCTTGGGCATATTGCTTGACCTCTCTGAGCGACTCTGGCCCTCTGAGTATCAACCTCCTAACCCTGGTGTGAAGGCTCAAGGGGATCAGGGAGGAAATTCTGACGCCTGCTGCCACAAGACCTAGAGGACAGGCTGAGGGAAGCAGGCCAGTCACAGAGGGACAAGCCCTGCTCGAGTCCACCCGTCAGAGGACCTGCAGTCATCAGCTCAGAGAGACAGAAAGTAGATGGCGGGACCCCGACCTCCGAGGGATTTGTGTGGTTAGTGGCGAAAGGGGACAGAGGGTCAGTCTGGGGAGACGTCCTCCAGATGAATGGTTGCACGGCAGCGTGAATGTAATTAATGCCACCAAGCTGTACACTTAGAAATTGTAAAAATAATAATAATAAATTTTTGGACGTGTATACAGCTTTCGGGATCTGAGTTCCCCAAACAGGCATTGAACCTGGGCCCCAGCAACAAAAACCCGGAATTCTAACCACTAGGCCACCACAGGACTCCCAGAAATGGTGCATTTTATGTTGTGTACATTTGACCACTATTAAAAATAATTGCTTTAAAAGAAAATAAAGTAGAGAAGCTCTGGTAAAGAATCTGCCTGCAATGGCAGGAGATGCAGGTTCAACCCCTGGGTCAGGACGATCCCCTAGAGGAGGAAATGGCAACCCACTCTGGTATTCTTGCCTGGAGAAGCCCATGGACAGAGGACCCTGGCGGGCTGCGGTCCAGAGGGTCTCAGAGCCGACACAACTGAGCACCTGAGCCACACACACAGGTAGTGGAGCATTTACCCCATCATCGGCCGGAAGACTGGATAAATGGCAGCTGTCAGTAGCTTTGACGTGACGCTCCTGTTTGCATATTTTCTCTTTGGTTTCCTTCTGGCTGCATAAATGCCACAAGAAGAATGTTCAAAGGGAGGACGGAGCCAGTAATAGCTGACGTGTGTGTCCACATGTTTCATCCTGACTCGAGTGCTTCAGTTTCCCATTTGATGGAGGAGCAAACCGAGGCCAGGAGGTTGGTGCGCTCCAGTGGAGTCAAGGCCCTCTGTCCCCACAGTGGGCGTGCCGGCCTGCTCATCATCCTGAGGGCTCAGCTCAGGCTGTTTGCACCACCAGTCGTGACTCGGGGCCCCAGTCGTCCATGCTCCCAGGGCATGCACCCCTGAATGGGGGCCCCAGGTCAGCAGGCCCGTGTGTCTGCATGGCACCGGTCCCCAGAATCAAGTACCAGTTTGATTGCCTGGGGGTCTCCGACGGGGGCCGGGGTCAGGCTCATCCCATGGGGCAGGGCAGGGCTCTGATTCTGAAGTGAGATGTCTGCATCCCGGGGGGAGCCATGGGAGGGCCTGTGTCTGGGGGGCCCCCAGCCTGTGCCCTTGGTCACACGGGCAGAGTCCTGGCTTCTACGGAGCTCCCACCGGCTCTGCAAGACACAGGTCCACAGCAAAAGACTGCTGGAAACACTGCCTACTTTGTCCTCTTCCTGGACCCTCAGGACGTGTTTAGAACATCAAAGGCCCAGTTGGAGCCTGCAGTAAAGAAGACCCCAGCTTTGTTTGACCTGGTTTTTCCCGAAACTTGACTGCAGAACCTGTTTTGCACCATCTGCCTCCAGGGCCCTCAGGGTCCCCTGGAACTCACTTTGGGAAAGCCACGCGGAGTCAACACCAGAGTCACCGTGTGACTGCTGGGCCTGGGGGGCTGCCCGGAGGTGGGCTAGGGGACCCCCTTCCCTCTCCAGGGGTTCTCAGAGAGCGGGCAGCTGTCATTCAAAGCCCCAAGTCCCCAGATTCCCAGCGGCTCACGGCAGATCATTTCACCCGTACTGTAAGACACGTTTCGATAAAATAGTCACTCGTCGCGGCATTTGAAATGAGATTTTCTGTAGAAATCCAGGGTGCCGGCTTCTTTTTTAGGAAGTCGTAATAATACTGCCGTAGCTAAGAGACTCAGGGAAAGCGCTGTCCTGGGAGAGGCCTCCTTCTGCTCCGTGGGCTGGAGAGTGAAGCGCCTCGGACCTCACGCTCTTTTCAGCAGCTGAGGATGCACGTGGCGGCGCCCCCAGCCCAGCCTGCCCGCCTCCTGGAGCCCCAGGGACGCGCAGCCCACCCTGGCCGGTCCCCTCCGGCCCAGCACCCCACCCCGGGGCCCCCTGGGCATGTTTCCAGGTCCTGTCCTCAGCTTTGGTCCACACCTTCCCAGGTGACCTGCTTGGGGGCCAGACTATGAAGGCCTGGGGGGTTCAAGGGGTGGGGGTGCCCCCCAGGCAGAGCCAAGTTAATTCATTTATCTGAAGACCCCAGGGCGTGTTCAGATGGCTTAGACACGGCATCTGTGACCCGGGGCCCTGAGTTAATGGGGGGCTGGGCGCGGGACCTGGCGCTTGGCAGACAGAGATCAGGTGCCATATAGGGGGGGCTGCCAGGGCAGAGACGAGCCCCCATGGGGTGTGGGCGCCGGGCCCCTGTCTAGAGTAATTTCAGGTGGATTTGTGGCGCCTCTGTTGGAAGGGGTGGGGGCAGTCCTGCCCCGATGGGTGATCTGGAAGCCAGGCATGCCCCCCACACAGGTAACGCCAGCAGCAGACTCCGGAGCCCACCGTGCTCCCTAGGCTTGTGTTCTTGCTTAATAGCACAGAGAAGTCAAGGGCCTGAGAGACAAGGCCGCATGGCGGGACCCCCTCGTCAGAGTGGTGCTGGGGGAGGCAGGATGCCCCGCCCCAGCTGCCGGAGGAGCCCTGCACCCCTGGACAGCTCGGCTGAGGGTCAAAGCAGAGGCCAGTGCCTCGGTCTCCCTGAGGCCATCGCAGGACCCTGCAGGGGGTGGTGGGGTACCCCTCCTGCACCCCTCCCCCATGAAACCACGACTTCAGCCAAATGCTCCAGGACCCCGACGGTGCAGCCAAGGTAGAGCCCCTGATCAGAGCAGAGGAGGAGGCCTGGCCCTCTGGCTCGGAGCTGTTCAGCAAACTGGGATCATTTCCCAAATCCCATCCTGCTCCCTGGGCACGCGTGTCCTCCTTGCCGGGGACTCACCAAAGGCTCCAGGCTTGGATCATCCCCTTCGGTGCCCACGGCTCCCGCTGGGGTGGGTCCTCCAGGCACCGGAGCGCATGCTGGTTTAAGAGAGCAGACTCCGGGCCCCTCCTCGGCCTGCATCCCGGCTGTGTGACCTTGGGTGGGTTACTGACCCTCGCTGAGCAGGAGTCACCTTCCTGGTACCATGGGGCCGTGTTGCTCCTTGTCGCGCTGGTGCTGAGATGAGGCCTGCGTGGTGCTAAAGCCGGGCTGGGACTTGGTCAGCAGAGGGTCGGCGTCAACCAGCGTCAGCATCACCGTTGTTACTGTGACTGATTCACAGAGGAGCAGCCTGAGGCCCTGAGGGCTCAGTTGTCGCCCCAGGAGGCCCACGAAAGGGGGGTACAGTCCTTTTCTGCCCAGATAGGCGGGTCTCTCCCCTACTCTCTCTATCTGACTTTGTACGTGGCTACTGTCCTCCTGAAGGCCCGTCCCAGACCCCCCATCCCCCCTTCCTGCATCTCCACTTTGCAAAAGACATGAAACCCAATGTTGGAGGGTACCTGGCTGCTGCCCTGAGCCGCCTTTATCCTGGGGGAGACGGGGACCGTCTGCCCTTTGCTGCCCCGCTGTGAGCTGCTGGCAAGCTGGAAATGTACACCGTCTTTTCCTCCTTTGGTCTAGCCCCTTATTTTCCATCTCTCGATGGGATGTGTGGGAAATGTGCATTCATTCACTCAGGGCCACCTCTTTGATTCTTTTTTAAATATTTATTTATCTGGCTGCGCCGGGTCTGAGTTACGGCGTGTGGGAACACTGTTGTGGCGTGCAGGCTCAGTGATTGTGGGGCAAGGGCTTGGTTACCCCACGGCTTGTGGGATCTCGGTTCCCCGATCAGGGGTCCGACCCTCGTCCCTTGCATTGGCAGGCAGATTATCAGCCACCAGAGCGTCAAGGATGTCCCCATCTGTTTGATTCTTAATCTCACTGGGCATCTCTCTCTCTCTCCGTTGCCCGAGTCCTGTCTCCTATGGGATCTCAGGTTTATGGTGTTGCCCTGAATCCTGCCTCAGAGGCCTGGGAACGGTCTGTGTGGATGACTCGGTGGCGTAAGAACCCGCCCTTCCTGTCTATCCGTCTGTGCCCTTGGGTCCACAGCAGCCTCCTGCCCCTTCCAGTTCCAAGGTCAGAGTCATCAGCTCAGCCTGTGCTGACTCTGCAGAAGTCCATGAAGCCAAACAGGAAAAGCTCTGTGGACTTAGCTGATGACCTGGATGGGCTGGTGTTATCATAGCCCACGTCTCAGCTGGAAGGAGAGGCCTCTGGTTGTGATGGAGGAGCCCCTCCGCGTAGAATCACGTCTCATCCAAAAACCCACTCCGAGCGTGAGGGCTTTTATTAGCTGCTGGTGTTCTTGTGCTTCTTAATTTACTGTTGTCAGGTTGAGACACATTTTCTTTATTTCTCTCTCCAGAAATGAATTTTTTTTTTTCTTTTAAGAGAAAATTCGTTTCCAATGGCCCGGTTGTATCACTAATGTAACTCTTTGGGGAAAGTGGTTTAGCAAAAGTGTATCCATAACTGTAGAAACCTTCAGACCTTCCACCTGGCAATTCCACTCCTACGAATAGAATCGCAAAATGTTCTCAGCAGTGTTGTTTATAAAAGTGAAAAACCACCTCAGCCTGATGCAAGGGAGTTTGTCACATAAAATCAGGGCGTGTGGACTCGCTGGCATTCTGTGACACACCACGGCACAGCTCAGAATGCCGGGGCTGTGGGTAGTTGCTTTGAAGGGCAGAATGCAGGACCAAGCTCACCTCCCCACCTTTTCTACTAGGAGTGGACAAGTCTATGCCGCAATGGAAACACGTGCAGCATCTTAAACAACTCTCTTGAAGATGTAGCTACGGTGGGCTCGACTCAGAGTTTAAGGAGCAAAGTTATCATGGAAAAAATGTGTGACCATTTGAGGCAGAAACAGAGCTGTCTGGTGGTGACTCTGAACAGCTTGTGTTTGGTACACGGGAGCGGTTGCTGACCCCATTAGGAAAATGGGGCGTTTGCTGGGTTCTTTTAAAGCAGAGTAATAATGAACTGAACCAAGGCCGTGGAGGACGCGTTAGCTGGGATGACGGCGCTGGAGGTTCTGTCCATCCAGAGACATGGATGGAGGCCAGCAGGGCTGGGCGTGCATGGACCCTGAGCAGCTCGGGCTTCCTCCCCCAGCAGAGACTCGGGGGGTAACTGGGGGGCGCAGAGGCTTTGTGGCCCCTCCCAAGGAAGGCTGAGGGTCCCTGGGGAAGAGTTCCCAAGGCCCAGCCTCCCAGCCTCGGGCAGGATGAGGGTGGCACGACCACTCACCCACGGAATTGGAATCTAGGGACGAAAACTTGAAGCCCAGCAACATGGGGAGGGTCCCCCTTCCCAGGACAGGCCCGCAGGACGGAGCTCAGGGGGTGTGGCTTGGAAGGGCCTTACCATCTCGTGGGCCTCTGCAGTGAAGCTTCCTTCAGCTTTCAGGCAGGGCTCGGCCTCCTCCCTGAGCACAACGTGAGCCACTGGCTCCCGGGAGGAGCTGGGCTCGGTGAGAGAGACGCCCTGCACTCTGCTCGGCAAGGAGGACTGCTGAGGTGGCCACGGGGCCTCGGCAGGCAGGCTGCAGACCCCTCCCCTCCTCCCACTTCTTCCAGGGGAAGGGGCCCCTGAGAGGTCCTGTGTGCAAAGGGCATCATGGCTTGGCCTGTCCGTGGCTGCAGAGCCAAACCTCGGCACAGGTGAAGCCGGCACTTGGCAGATGGCAGGCCCCTTCCAGGAACTGTTGTGGCCTTGAGCCTTCATGGCTCACAGCTCGACCACCTCGGGATGGCCCATGGTGTCTCTTAGAGGCTTGGGAGCTGACCCAGGCTGCTCCCCTGGAATCCTGCTACTCAGCCCCGAGAACCCTCTGCACCTCTCAAACAAGGATGCTCCACAGGGCCCTCGGATTTGCCAGCCAGGACTTTCAGGGGACATTCTACTTGGCCCCTTGTGGACATAAGGGGAAACTGAGGCCCAGCAGAGGCAGGACCCACAGCCCAAGCAGAGGTGGGGTCAGGAGACACACAGATGATTCAGCTGGCTTCCTCCCTCATCACCCGCCTCCCAGGTGAGCCCCCTGCCCTCCCCCCGTAGGGTCCCACCCAGCTCTCACCCGTCTGGCGGTCAGGACGCCACCGCCTGGCATTGGCCCAGGCTCTTCTCTGGTTGTAGGGAGTGGGGACTGCTCTCTAGCTGTGGGGCGGGGGCATCTCTCGTCATGGATCACGGGCTCTGGGGCTCGTGGCCTTCAGTCGTTGTGGCTCGTGGGCTCAGTAGTCGTGGCTCCCAGGCGCTAGAGCACAGGCTCAGTACTCGTGGCGCACGAGCTTAGTTGCTCTGCGACACGGGGGATCTTCCCAGACCAGGGATCGAGCCTGTGTCTCCTACATTGGCAGGCAGATTCTTTACCACTGTGCCAGGGAAGCCCACCGTCCGGCTCTGGTGTTGAGATGGAGGTAAAAGTGAGGTCAGTGCTGCCCCGGAGTGACAGGCAAGGAAGAATTCAGGCAGTTCCTGAGCCTCGGTCTTCACATCTGTAAAGTGGGTGTGAAAGGGCCCACCTCACTGGGCTGCAGAGAGAACAGAAAGTGTAGCAGGTCCCGCCCTGGGCTGCACCGTATGGGCATTCAGAGTGGGGGCCACGGTGGTGACACGGGTTAGTGTTAAAGAACCGACCACCGCTTTGACCCTCAGAGCCCTCACCCTGCTCCTCCCCGGCTGCTCACAGGAGACAGCCGCCGTCCCCATCTCGTCACCCTGCTTTCCGAGGCCGCTGCCCACTGACCAGCTCACCATCCTGCTGCACACTGACTGCTGCCCACTGACCTCCTCTCCCCTCCTGCTGCCTCTGGACATGGAGGTCAGGGACTCACTGCTACACACTGTGTGTGCATGCAGGTGTGTGGTTGGGAAAACCCCCATGAAAGAGGGGGTCCCCTGACAGAAAGTGAGTTCCTCTGGGTTGAAGATTCAGCAGTTGGAGGTCACGATCAGGGCTGCATGAGGAGCTGGAAATAAGGGGAGAGTTCCCAGATCTGCACGTAAATCCCCCTAAATCCTTGAATGACTTCTGAACTACTTGTCCGAAATGAGAGTCCAGGGATCCCAGTGGAACACAGTAACTTAAAACTCAAAGAGCCAAGGAGAGACAACAGGAAGCTGAGCTCTGTCTTATTAAAGGAGTTTGGCAAACACTTGAGATTTTCTGCCAGAACCCCAGAAGGGCCCCAGAAGTCAGGACTTCCCACAAGGACCCAGCCAACAGAGATTCCCTACAAAAGCATCAAAGCCATGCCTTCACAGAACAGAGTGATAATTTTACTCCCTGCTAGAGAAACTCCACATTCTTCAGAGGAAGATAACAGAACCCAGAGTCTCCACAACATATCAAACACAATGGCTGATACAGAATCAAAAATAACTAGACAAGCAAAGAAGCAGGAAAACAAGACGTGTAACTAAAGGAAACAGCAATTAACGGACGACCCAAATACGAACGGACCCACATGTGAACGGACCCAAATACGAACGGACCCACATGTGAACGGACCCAAATGTGAACGGACCCAAATACGAACGGACAGGCAAGGACCGGAAGTATTAAGAAGTGGGACGTGTATTTCTAAGCTCCCAGTTTGTGCCAGGTCTTGTGTCTTTTGTAAGCCTCTGCCCTGCCCCATGCCTTCCAGCAGGTTCCAGCTGTGGGGAGGAAGTGTTCGTGGTGGGAAGAGTTCTAGAAACACACGCAGCGAAGGCCGCAGTGATGAAGTCCAGGAGGTAAGGGGGAAAGTGCATCCTTTTGTTCGTTCATTGACTGAATGCAGGTATGAAGCACAAATGCCCTGTGAGAGGCTGAGCTGTGTTCTGGTGATGGTGTAATGAATCGGACAGACTCGGGACCTCCTTGGTGGTCCAGTAGTTGAGAATCCACCTTCCAAGGCAGGGTACCTGGTTCGATCCCTGGTCGGGGAACTGAGATCCCACATGCCGTGAGGCAACTAAGCTCACACCTATGTCGCAACTGGAGAGACTGTGCGTGCCAGGATAAGACCCAGTGCCGCCAGAAATTAAAAGGTAAAAGAAAGACTTTAAAAACAAAAAAAATAAGGCAGACTCAGTCCCTGTGGATAAAATACACCAGTATAAGCAAACTCACAAGTGCTGTGATTTCAGATTTTGATAACTGCAGTGGAGGAGGAGTACCACAGGGCTAACAGAGGACTAAGAGGGTTGTCCTTCTAGAAAGGACAGTCAAGACACACTTCTGTGATGAGACGGCCTGGAGAGTGATGCTGAAGAGCTGGAGTTGGAAGAACCAGGGCAGGAGGGGAGGGTAAAGGAGTCCAGGTAGAGGCCACAGCAGAGGCGATGCCCAGAGCTGTGTACGGTGCGCCAGCAGGGCTGGGAGCACCCTGTGGCAGAGGGGTGTGGAGGAGCTGGGGCAGTGGACATGACAGCGTGGAGACCCCCGGGGCCTGCAGGGGAAAGGAACACGGTCGGTCCCGTGTGGTATCTTTGAAGGTCAGGCTGTCTCACAAACCACCACAGGCGGTGCCTCGAACAACATCTGTTTGTCCCTCACTGAAGCCCTGGAGGCTGGATGTCCAAGATGAAGGTGCTGGCCAATTCAGTTCCTGGCAAGGGACCTCTTCCTGGCTTGTGGATGGTGCCTTCTTGCTGTGTCCTCATGTGGCCGAGAGAGAGATGTCTCCCACATCTCTGGTTATAATTATGGGCACTAATCCCATCACCAGTGTGGCTCAGACGGTACAGAATCTGCCTGCAACGAGGAGCCACGGGTTCTATCGCTGGCTTGGGAAGATTCCCCGGACAAGGAAATGGCAACCCACTCCAGGATTCTTGCCTGGAGAATTCCCTGGGCAGAGGAACCTGGAGAGCTGCAGTCCACGTGTCACAAAGAGTCGGACACGACTGAGCGGCTAACGCACAGCTCGATCCCGTCACGGGGCCCCACCCTCATGGCCTCATCGTGTCATCTCCCAAAGGCTGCGCCTCCCAGTGCCGTCACCCTGGGGACCGGGTATCAGCACGTGAATTTGGGGAACGCAGCATTCCGTGTCTAGCCCATGGCCACCCTGGCTACCCCCCAGCCAGCTCTGGGGCTGCCTTTCAGCAAATCACCCTGTGTGTGGTTAGCTCTCCAGCGTGTCCAGAGACGTGGGTGCTCCGTGGCCTCGGAGGTTCTCTCTTTGTGGTCCCAGCACCTGTAGTCCAGACCTGACTGTCCAGGTGCCCGGAAGACTTCCGGAAGAGGTGTCCATGCCTGGCCTTGGTTGGTTGGTTCGGCGCCCTGAGCCCAGGTCCCTCTGTGGGACGTCCAGGCTTCCTCACCACTGGGCTCTCAGAGGGGCCACCAGGGTTGCCCTGGCATTCTGTATGAAGCCGCTGCCCTGCCCACTGCCCCACACAGCCGGGTAAGAGCGTTGGCCCAGCACATAGTATCTCTCCAGGACTTGAAGCTGCTCAGAAGGAGGAGATGGGGGGCAGAGTTTGGAGTCTGAGGTCCTTCCGGAATGCACCTGGGGGACCCTTATCCTCCCTGTGGTCAGCCCCAGTTCAGCCCTCCAAAGCCCCTCTCCCTGTGCCCGCTCTGACCTTGGTCTTGGCACTAGAGCCCTGTGTCAGGGCTGGTGCGTAGCCCCTGCCAGAGTCCCTGAGCTCTGCCACCATCAGCCCCGAGCCTGGCGGCCCTGGAGGGAGACCCCCACCCTGGGGGGCAGTTCTGCAGTCCCTTCATCGGTGCCCCTGCCCCCTACCCAGGGGCCTCGGCGGATCCTCCAGGAGCAGTACCTCCCTCCCTCTGCAGTCCCAGCTGCTGGAACGTTCTACCTCTCGCAGACACCTCCATGCTGGCTCAGGGATAACCCCCGCACTATTGCCGAGACGCCTTTTTATATCTTCTGTTATTTATAAACGTATGATTCATTGAACAATGATTGTGAGATGGAGAAATGTTGCCTACTAATATTTAAATCGCAGTTATCTAAAGCGACGCGGGAAGGAAGCGAGGTCTGCTGTCTTGGCTCAGGTGGGGAGTGGGCAGGAAGAATCCAGGTCTGGCCCCACAGACCCCCCCTGGGGACCCACTGCCTCCCTGCTCCCTTGAGCCGGGCGAGGAGCTTGCACACGTCGGCTGTCTCCTGCTCGGCAGTTGGTTGTCACTTCTGTAAGACAAGGCAGAGGGTGGGGCTGGTGGGCCACTGAGACCCTCTGGAGTTTCTTCTCTTTTCAGTTCCCCACGGGCCTCCTGTCTGACAAGAGGCTACAGCCGCCTCCGCAAGTTTGCATTGAGGCAGAAATAGACTCAGGGCCTCTCCTGCTTACCCAGCCTGTCTCTACCCCAGCCGGCTCTCCCTTCTGCACCCCGCTACCAGGAAGAGGAGGTGGGCCCTGAGTGAGTCCCCAGGCCACTCGGAAAGAGAAGGGGAATGGCCCCCATCTCGGGGACTTCAGGATCCTTGGCGACATTCACGCCCCAGCCCCACTGGCTTGTCCGAGGGGGTCTCATTGAAAACGTCGCTCTGGCTGTAGATGTGGGGAGGGATGGTCCTGAAGGACTTCTGTGGCTCCCGGGGGGCCGGGGCTGGGAGCTCCATGGCCAGCCTGGTGACCGGCCACACGCGGCAGCTCTGCGGAGCCAATGCTGCCCTGAGCTGGATCGGAGCCCTGCGGCCCGGCCAATGCACCCCTGGGTCAGGGCCCCGGCCGTGCGTCTGGTCACCTGGAGCCCTGGCAGCCCTCGAAGCCCTGGGATGACTCCAGCTGCCTGCACCCCCAGGTGGGCAGGACACAACAGGGATGCTGAGGACCGGGCCTGCCCGATGTCCGGCGTGCCTGCCCATCGGGTGAGGCGGGCCTCCTGCGGTGCCCGGCTGGGCGGCTTCCTTGTGCCAGGCAGGACCTGGGCAGATGTGGCGGTGGGTGGAAGCAGGATGGGGCACAGACAGGAGGAGGTCACAGCCCAGGAGACCGCCTGGGGGGCCTGGAACAGGGCCTGGGAACACTCCAAACAAGGCGGAAACCGGATGGGCCGCCTCCTTCTTCTCTGGTTCTTTCACTCACGTCCAGAGCTATGGAAGCACCACTCCCTTCCCTCATTTGCAGAGTGATGGGGAGCTGGACACTGGACCCGCCTGATGTCCCATGGAACCGAGAAATGCCCCCAGGGAGGACTGCTGGCCTGACGACCCTGGGTGGCGGGGCAGTGGGAGGAGTGTCTTTCCAGGGACTGGATCCCTCAGGGAGACTTCCTGGAGGAGGTGGCACCCAAAGAGACCGTGTAAATGCATTCTAAGGGACTTGCGAGGTCTTATCACAGACACGGAGCCGGAGTGGGGGCCAGGGAGACTGACTCGCTGTTCACGCACAGAATTTTTTGTTTTTAATTAAATGTGTTTATTTAGCCGTTGTTGGCAGCCTTCAAGCCCAGGCACTTACAGATGTTACCATTACTGATTTGCTCCTCGCCTCCTGTGTGGCAGCAGCATGCACTTCCCCATCAATGGAAGAGGAAATGGGGCAGAGAGAGGTGTGGTGCATCCCCCGGGGTCACAGAGCTGGGAGGTGGAGGCGCTGGGACTCAACCCAGAAGGCTGATCACCCTGCTCCGTGCTCCAGACACGACTCGTGCGATCCCACAGCTGACACTGGGAATGTGCTGGGCTGTTCCCACCTTGCAGGTGGGGAATCCGCGGGCTGGGGTGTCTGGCCAGCCCAGGGCTGCCGGGCAGTAAGACACAGAGCCGGCCCCTGGGTTGGATGCTGGCCGTGGCCCCATGTCTGGCGCTCGCCTGCTGGCCGGCATGGGGAAGGAGGTGGGCTGACTGTCCCCGCAGAGCGGCCTTGCAGACTTGCACCAGGCGTGTTTATAACACCTGGTGCGTCTTCCCTGCCAGGACTTCATAGCGTCTTGAGATGTTCTGATGTGCGAAGAGCCTTTTTTATATGAGAAATGAAATTATTTTCAGCCTGTTGTCAGGCAGTCGTCAAAAGACGTGGCAAATGACGGGCTCAGACAGTGAGGGCTTGGGAGGCGGGTCTGAGCGAGGGGTGGTGGTGGGAGGGATGCAGAGGCTGAAACTGTGCAGGTCCTTTGGGGAAGCGGGAGTGGACGGAGGTGCTCATGCAGAGTTTATTGTTGGTTTATCACCTCCTACCGAGGGCTTGGCACCGGACTTGGGCTGGCTGGGGCCAAGCTGATGGCTAAAGGGCTGGGCCAGGCGGCTGACAGTTTGGGGTTCATTCCAGAGTGACCTTCTTCCTTCCTGGAAGCTGTCTGGTTTGGGGAGGCTCCATCTAATTCTTCCTCCTGCTTTTTGTCCTTTGAACAGCCCCCCAACTCAAAAGATGCTCAGTCATCCTTTGGGGTGGGTGGGCGGGTGAGTAGATGGACAGACTCACCCCATGCCATCCCTGACCCCACCCACTGCCACTGCCCACCCACCCACCTTACCCCAGCCCAGCTCAGAACCAGAATCTTTGCTCTCCCTTTTCCCCCTCATTTGGAATGAAGTCCAGTTGAAACCGAACCTCAGCAGTGTGGCCAGCACAGCCTCTAGTGGTCACGTGGTTGCTCCATGAAGGACCCCGGCCACAGAACAAAGGGTCTAAGAGTTGTTGGGAGGAAAGCTCAGCCATCTGTTTGTGTCTGAGCTCTGACACCCCCAAACCTACTTTACTTCTTGGGATGAAGTCTGTGCTCTGAACGCCTCAGCCTTCCCTTCCAATCAGTATGTGGCGGGTGTGGAAATGGTGTTGGTGTGACGGGAAAGGAGACTGGTGTGTGTGGACCCAGAGCCAGTACATGGGTAGTGAGCTCCCCTTTGCTGGAAGTATTCAAGGAGAGCATGCCTGCCAGTGGGGAGGAGCTTTACTTGGACAAGGTGGGTGGAGTCAGGAATGGACCGCCTCCCTCCTGGCAGGATTTCTGGTCCAGGGCCGGGCACACAGTAGGTCTGCATGTGAACCTAAGCTCTTGCTGCTAATCTCGGTGAATTGTTTGCTTGGATTCCTGGAAGCAGTGATTGGGAAGGCTGTCTGCTTGTTAGAGGAGTGGTCATGGGAATCTTCGGGCTGAGTGCTTCCCAGGGCCCCTCACATCCTGTTATGTCCAAAGGCTGCTCTTACGCTCCCACCCTGCCCCTCTTGCAGCCTGGGAGGGAGCCGGGGTCTCCATCTTGCTCACTGCCTCGTCCCCTGGGCCTGCACAGCCCGGGTCCACGCGTGCCCCGGAACGTGGAACCTGGAGGCGGGGTGCTCGGGAGCCGGGGAACCCCCTCTTCCCCCGGCCGGCCGGCCTCTTTCCGGGTTCTGGGATTTGCCTCAGACTTGTCTCACCTCTTGGGCGAGCAGCAGGGGGCCCTGTCGTTTCCAGACAGCTCCTGCTGTTGCAGCCGCTCAGTCGAGCCCAACTCTTTGCGACCCCGTGGATTATAGCCCACCAGGCTCCTCTGTCCATGGGGTTCTCCTGGCAAGAATCCTGGAGTGGGTAGCCATGCCTTCCTTCAGGGCATCTTTCTGACCCAGGGATTGGACCTGTGGCTCCTGCTTGGCATGTAGATTCTGTGCCAGTGAGCCACCAGGGAAGCCAGGATTTGTCTCAAAACGGCCCGCCCTTGGGCCGGGCAGCCGGGGGCCTGTCATTTCCAGGCTCTGCCCCTACTGTGGGCAAAGGAACCGGGAGGAGCCGTCACTCTGTACAGAGGGCCGGGGAGGCGGGCTGGGAGTGTCCCCCCTGGGCCCCGGGTGGATGCTCTTTGGGCGTCTCCAGCTCTGCTCCCAGCTCGGGGGCTAGGGGTCCTCCTCCCTTGGAAGAGACGCGGGATGTTCGCGGGGCTCCTCCCCACCCGCTCCTCCGCAGGCCCACACAGGGAGCCAGCGAGGGTGGGGGCACTTCCGGCCTTGGGCTCAATTGCTGCCCGTCGGCCCTGGACCACATGCGCTCCCTGCAGACAGCAGAGGCCAAGAGTGTTGCAGGGGTTTGGTGCGGGAGGAGGCCCGCGCTCTGGGGTGGCATCGGCTCAAGCCTTGCAGAGCCTCCTGCCCGCTCCCCAGAGGGTTTCCTGGGGCCCACATGGCAGGGCCTCCACCTCCGGGGGGGATCTCCCCCAGGTCACTGTCACTGGGGCATCCTGTCAGATGCCTGGGGCAGACAGCCAGCACACCCCGATAAACTGGACATCCCCACCTTTAAGATCCCTGACAGTTCCTACACCGGGGGGGCACAGAGGCAGGCTCCCCAAGCAGGAGTGATTGTACCCTTGTTGGTTTCTGCATCTGAGAGAGATGCTTCTGGAAGCTTTGCAGCCTGGCACCCACTTCCAAGGACAGCCTGCCCCCTGCTGTCACCTCCTCTGTCCCCCAGGGATGCGAGCGGCACGGGGCAGGTCGTGAGGTTTTCGTGGGTGAAACGCACCAGCGGCTGAGTGTCTTAGACGTGGTCTGGGCTCTGGCGTGGCGGGCGAGGGTCACCCGGGGCGGAGTTCGAAGGCAGCTCTAAGCCCTGCAATGGGGCATCATGGGTGTGAAACAACGCCCAAGTGCTCGGCTGGTAACGGGCACCTGGTCAGTGCTCTCGCCACCCTGGATGCGTCCCGCCAGCCCCGGGCGTCCCATGGAGAGAGGCTCCCAGAGCTTCTGCCGCTGCCGCTCTTGTTGACACAAAGCGAGCCGACCAAATGGAATTCCACTTACAGGCTCCCGGTGCTTTGCCTCGTCTCGTCCCATCTTCCTCTCTCTCTCTTTTTTTCCCTTCAAATTTCAGAAGCAGCTCTCTTAGCAACCGAAAAAATGCACACTTAATTACAGCCCCAGCAGCAAAGGCGGCAGAGCCTGCTTCCTGGGATGCTCCGTTAAGCTTTCGGAAAGACCTTTCTCCTCGAGTAGAAATAACCCCGTGCCACCTGCTGTGGGGCTCCCCGCCACGGCCCCTCCCTCTGTGTTTGTCGCTCGGGCAGAACTTTTTCCCTGCCGCCTCTCCGTGTGTCTCCTGGACTCCTGTAGGAAATGTGCAGCCTGGCTCAGGATGGGCTTTTTATCAGTGGCCTGGAATTAGGGCGAGCTTTGGCTCGGCTGCAGTTTTAATTGTTTCATCTGTCTTTTGTTTCCAAAAAAAAAAAAAAAATTAGGAAGGGGGATGGAAATACTGTTTTCTCCAGGGTCATTACCTCCATGGGGGGGAGCCAGAGAAGTAATGGGTCCTTGTGTCTGATTCTTGCCAACGGAAATCTGGGTCACGTTCAGAGATTCCAGAAGACTGGCACTGGCTGCCCAGTTAACGCGGGTCTGGCTCGTGGCTTATCTGGAACCGGGACGTTTTATCTCCGGGACCGACTCCCCACATCTGCTGGCGGACAAACAGTGGCGGCGGCGGCAGCAGCGGAGAGCGAGGAAAAACTTGGCTTTTTCTTTTGAATGAAAATCAGCAAAGCACAGGTGCCGTGCTCTGTCGCCCCGGGCAGGTCTGAGCTGGAGCAACCCGAGCCCCAGCCCCAGCGCCTGCCCTTGGATGGTCAGGGCTCCGGGCTCACCGATGCCTCCCGCCTGCGAGCCTCCTCCCCGATGTACTGATCACAAAAGCAGGGGAGCGCGGCTCACATGACGGGCGCGGGGAGCGGCAGTGGGCTCTGAGAGCAGCCTCAGTCTACGCACGCTTGGTTCCCAGCTGACAGACAGAGTATGGGGTGGGCTCCGTCACCAGCGCGCTGGGTCTGGCCTGCCCAGCTATGCTCGGAGGCAGGCAGTGGCCAGACGCCCGCCGCCGCTCCCCGGGACCAAACTGCTCCGGCACCCAGGGGCCGGGCAGCCCTTCCCTTCCTCCCAGTTGAGAAGGTTATATAATGAGCGGACCGCTGCCAAAGTCGGAGGGAAAATGAAGTCTTTGTTAAATGCCTTCACCAAGAAGGAAGGTAAGCGGACAGCCAGCCGTAGGGCGCGGAGCCACCCAGGTGGTGGGGGTGGGGGAGCCGGGGACTCCGGGTCCTCCTGAAATTGCCGGTTCATTCATTCCTTCCTGCTGTGTTAAGGGAGTAGTTACTTCTGCTGGGCGATCAGGCTTTGTTGTAGTTGGTCTGGACTGTTAACCCACTGGAAGGTGCCGATTTCATTCTTTTTTCCCCCAAGTCTCCAGCCCCTTGCAGAAATGTCGCTTGCACATCGTTAGGGTATCCAGAGCCTAACTGTTAAAGAACTAAGTCCTGTGGAAAATAGCAAGTTTGGCTCTAATCAGTCCGCTGCCTGGAGGCTGCTGAGCACTCGTGCAGGAGCAAGGAGCCCCAGGACGCTGCTGGCTGCCCTGGCCAAGTGGGCGCTTTCAGAACCGCCGCTCGGAGTCCCTTGGCCATCCCTAGGTTGCGGTTTCGGGGAGCGGGTGGGAAATGCACTGTGGCAGACTTTGAAAGTGCATCTGCTTTTCTGCATGCCTTGTGTAATTTGTATTGTGAAAAAGAAATGTATAAATACACACATGGAAGGCTAAGCTAAGAAAATATCCACCCACTTAGAGTTTGCAGATTGCCTGAAAGAAGGAAACAGTTGGGTGGAATATTAATCATTTTCAGACAGGAAAAGAGTTATTTCTAACCCTTTGCACATTAAAAAAAAAAAATAAAACAGCAACAACATTTCCACGGCTGGTTCCGGTTAGTTGGTTGAGACAGGGAGCTCTCATTGTATGAAACCGGGAGGTTTATGAAGATGTGAGGTTAGAGGAATTAAGGAGATACTTCCCAGCCCAAGCCAAAAAATAAACATGGAAGAAATTTCCAATTACACCACACAGGAAATGAACTTAATGTGAATCTTGGTAATTCAGTGAGATAACGTTCATTAGAATGATCACCGAAACGTCACCTATGGGAGTCCAGCTGAATAGCTCACTGGCTCCTTGGGGCAGAACGTATTTGCAGAAGTCCCAGCTCTTTTATCCCTTAATCTTCCGAGGGCAGCCCCCCGCCCCCGCCCCGTGAATTGCTGCCACTCTCTGAAAGACCTCTTCTGCCTGGCTCTCAGGAACGTACAGAAAAGACAGCGTTTGTCTGAGCACACGATGAGCCCAGATTCACCTTCTGGGGCTTTGATCTTGGCGAAATGTGCTCAGCATGGGTGTTTCAGTTGGGGGCATGGCGTTCTGTTCTCTGTTCCCTTCTCCCCTAGACTGTTCTTCCCCTTAGGAGTCTGTCTTGGCTAGTGGCAGGGCTCTCCCCAAATTCCATCACTTTCCATTAAGGGCATTTGTACTCGCTTATATCTGTCAGAAAAATAGAATTGGCTGTAAGGTCAGGGGAGCTGGGAGCCTCAGCATGAGTTCGCATCATGGACTGCGGGTGTCTCCTGGTCTGGGGGAGTCCCCTCCGAGCTGGGGTGACCCTCCGCTCCATCTGTGCGAGCTCCGGCTTGCCCTCGGGTGGGGGCAGGAAGTTGAGGGGGCTCTGTCGCGAGCATCTGCTCGAGAGGCTGGCTTCCTCTCAGTGCCGTGGTCCTGCAGCTGACGATCTCGGCAGGAAGAGCATCTCTCTCTGAGATCCTGGATCAGCCGTCCTAGTGAGGTCTCTTGTCCCCCCGCCCCTCTGCCGGGCGGGGCTCAGGTCACCCTCAGTCCTTCCAGAAGTCTTCTGGCTGCCGTCTGGTGCTGACAGTGGGAGTGACACGGGGGTAGTTTCCCCGGTGGCCGGCAAAGACAAACTCGGGACTTTTCCCCAAAACAGACTTTCCCCCCAAACACTGGACTGACTCCCCAGGGGCCGAGCCCTGAACAGGGCAGCCCATCGGGTCCACAGAGCATGCCTTTCCTGCTCCCTGCCTCCCTCCCGGCCGGGCTGGCACTGAAGAGCTTCTTCGCTTAGAAGAATTTGGAGTAGAAACGATGGTGTGCCTTGCCCCAGGAGACGGGCTTCAGAGGAAGCAGCTTGGCGTCACTGCTGGAAACAGCGTGACCTCCCCCGTGGGTCACTTCCAGGTTCTCACGACCACACCAGCCAAGATGTGAATTCCGAGCGTGCATCCTTGGGAAGCTCCGTGCCATTTCCCTGCGGCTCCCCCAGGCTGGCTGCGTGTGTCTGCTTTCCCAGGATGGTGCTGCCTCCGGGGAGGCAGCGAAGGGTGGTCTGGGTCGCAGCTGTCCCGGTGGAGCTCTGCCAGCACCACCTCTGTCCCCGTAAGCCCAGCCCTCCAGCGTGGCTGGCAGCAGGGGGTCGCCCAGGTTCCGGGTGGGGTGCAGCTGTCCTTGGTCCCCGTGACGAACTTCACCACCTCTGACCTCGGGCAGCCGGGGCGGTGGACCATGGGGGACTCGGTCCTGAACTCACCTTTCTCCTCTGCGATGCTGGTCTTCCCACGTCCCAGTCAGCCCTCCAGGAGGGCGTGTGTCTGTCTGTCGCTCCGCAGTCCGGTTTGTGGAGGGCCAGCTCGAGGAGACTCGTGTTCTTTGCTGCCTGTCGTGGCTGCTGTGTTGCTTCCCTGCAGCCCAGAGGCTTGCGTTCCTTTAGATGCCTCTTCTTGCAAAGGACGGGCTTCCCTGGTGGCTTGGCAGGTAAAGAATCTGCCTGAAGTGCAGGAGATGTAGGAGACATGGGTTCCATCCCTGGGTCAGGAAGATCCCCTGGAGGAGAGCATGCAGCCGACTCCAGTATTCTTGCCTGGAGAATCCCATGGACAGAGGAGCCTGGTGGGCTACAGTCCATGGGATCACAGAGTCAGACACGTCTGAAGCAACCGAGCATGCACACACTTGGACAGGACACTCTATTTCTGGCTCCAGCCCTTGGAGAAACCCAGGGTGCTGACCACATGGGTTCCAGCCCTCGCAGTCCCCGAGGACCGTGTCCTTGTTCTGAGCCCCTGGCTGGGCTATCACAGAGCGAGGGGCTGCCTCTGGTCTAGAACTTGATGAGGAGCGTGGTGAGGTGTGTCCACCGCCTCCTGTTTGATGCTTGCTGCCAGGTCCCGGTTTGATGGGTGGGGAAAGGAGCACACTGGGGTTTAGGCAGACGGATTCCCACCGGTAGAACCAGGGAGCCACGCGTGTTTGCCCTGCCTGCTGTAGCAGCCCCCAGACGGGGCGGCTCAAATAGTCACTGTCTCCAGGCCTGGAGGCTGGAATCCCAGACCCAGGTGTGAGTGAGGCTGGTCCTCCTGAGAGCCCCCTCCTGGGCGTGCAGACGGCCGTGTCCTCCCTGCGTCCTCACAGGGTCGTCCCTCTGAGTGTGTCTGTGTCCTGATCTCCTCTTCTTACAAGGACCCCAGTCCTGTGGGATTAGGGGCCCCCCAGTGACCCCATTTTACCTTAATCACCTCTTGACCCCATCTCCAAAGACAGCCACATTCTGAGATGCTCGGGGTCAGGCCTCCAGCATAGGGATTTGGGAGGACACGATCCAACCCCCAGTGCAGGTCGTGGCGAGGAGGAGGAGGAACTCCACGGCTGCCTCTGTGTCCACCCGTCCTTGCTGTGAGCCGGGGCAGCCAGTCTGTCCACGGTCTCTGGGCTGCTGGAGGCGTGGGCGCCGCACGGATGGAAGTGGGACCCAAGCCCCTTCCATCTCGAGTGTTGGCTTGAGCCTCCATGCAAGGGGGTTGCTCCCCACCTCCACCCGTGTCTGCTTCTGTGTCGGGGCGAGCTCTGCACACGCGGGGGCCCTCAGGGGCTCAGCACAGAGCTCGCAGCGTCCGTGTCCTGGGCAGCTGAGGGGGGAGGGGGCGGGCACCCTTCCTGGATGACGGTGCCACGCACGCTCACCCGTGCATCTCTCTCTCTGACCCAGTGCCCTTCCGAGAGGCCCCGGCGTACTCCAACCGCAGGCGGCGGCCCCCCAGCACGCTGGCCGCCCCGCGGCTCCTGCTGCGCTCCAACAGCGACAACAACCTCAACGCCGGCGCGCCAGACTGGGCCGTCTGCGCGGCCTCCTCCCACCTCAGCCTCTCGCCCCAGCTGCTGCAGCAGACGCCCAGCAAGGCCGACGGGGCCGCCAAGACCCTCGGGAGCTACACCCCTGGGCCCCGCAGCCGGTCGCCCTCGCTCAACAGGCTGGGTGGAGCCGGCGAGGATGCCAAGAGGCCCCGGCAGCCCTGGCACGTCGGGTAAGGAGCGACCTGGGTGGGCGGTGGAGAGCGCGGGAGGGCAGGGGCTCCAGAGGTACCGGGGAGGGGGCGCCTCTGTGCACGGGGCCCTGGATTCTGGACCTCGGGGCGCCACGAGAGGTTGAGCAGGACGCCTGCTTGATTCCAACCTGGATGCTGAGAACACTTGAAAGCCAGAGCCAGCGACTGCACCGGGCAGGGTGGGCGCCCCACTGGGCTCCTGGGCAGCTTGGGCTGCGGCGGGTGCCCGGGGCTGTTTCCTTAACTTGTGCGTCGGCTTCGGAGTCTTAAAAGTGAAGTGTGGTTGGAGAAGGAGCTAAGGGCGCCGGCCCGCTCTGGGCTGAGAGCTCCTCCAGGGGCCATGTGGCAGGTTTTGTTTGAAAGAGTGGGTTTACAGCGTTGTGTGAATTCCTGGCGTACCGCAGAGTGGGTCAGTTATATACGTTCTTTCTGTATGTTCTTTCCCACTAACGTTTATCCCAGGAGACTGGGTGTAGGTCCCTGCACTACGCTGTAGGGCCTCGTTGTTTATCCGTTCTGTTTGCAACAGTTTGCTCTGCGAGCCCCAGGTTCCCTCTCCATCCCTCCCCTGCCCCTGGCAACCACACGTAGTTCTCTGTGTCTGTGAGGCTGTTTTCCTTTCATAGGTAGGTTCACAGGCGCCACAGTTTAGGTTCCACACGTAAGTGATATCACACGACTCTTGAGTCTGACACACTCCACTTACTGTGATCATCTTTGGGTCCATCTGTGTTGCTACAATGCAGAATCCACCTGCACTGCAGGAGACCCTGGTTCGATTCCTGGGTGGGACGATCCGCTGGAGAAGGGATAGGCTACCCACTCCAGTAATCTTGGGCTTCCCTTTGTGGCTCAGCTGGTAAAGAATCCACCTACAGTGTGGGAGACTGGGTTCGATTCCTGGGTCGGGAAGATCCACTGGAGAAGAGAAAGGCTGCCCACTCCATTCTGGCCTGGAGAATCCCATGGACTGTACAGCAACCAAGAGTCGGAACGACTGAGCGACTTAAAATAACAAATGTCCCTGCAGATGGCGCCCTTTCGTCCCTTTTATGACCGAGTAGCGTGTCACTGTGTGTGTACCGCATCCTCTTTACCTGTCCCTCTGTCGCTGGACACTTGGGTTTCTCCACGGACCAGGCTTCATCGTGCGTGGGCCTGAGCCTGAGTAAGCGCTCACATTCGTGGCCATGAGGAGCCCTGGCAGAGCTGAGGGTGTGACGAGCCCCAGCCGGGGCAGTGACAGCCCTGCCCAGTCCTGTTCTGTCTGCCCGCGAGCCAGGGGTAGGGACGGGGCGTGCGTCTCAGCAGACTCTGAAGCAGCCGGGGCTGGCAACCCCATTCTTGTCCCCTTTCTAGACAGGGAGATAAGGCCAGCAAAGGCCAGACCCAGCATGAACCCCCAGGCATCTCTCTGGGGCTCTGGGTTCTCCCTGTTCCATCTCCCGCGCCTGCAGGAGGCTGCAGTCCCACCCGGAGCTCCAGCTCCCAGGCACGTCCGTCCCCTCTTCACATGGCCTCCGGCGTTTGTCTGTCCAGGCTGAGACTTCCTGGGCGTGGACTCCTGGCCGGGGCCTCAGTGCTAGTCGGAGCAAGCAAGCAGCGCTGTCTCTGACCTGTCATCCCCACCCCCCGCTGTGTCACGTGGACCCACATGCTGCTCCACGTGCCTCGGCTCACCCCGTCGTCCTCCATGGAAGACCCTGCGTCCCCATTTCCCAGATGAGAGCACTGAGGCCGGGTCCTGGAGCCGGCACAGGTCGTGAGAGTTTGTCCTTCTCGAGCTCTGCCCTCACCCTTGGTGGTCCCAGGAGAGCAGGCACGCTGTGTGTGTGGCCTGGCTCGGCGTGTCTGGTGAGGGGCGAGTGCCCTCTCTGGTCCAGCCGTCTGCCCGGTGACGCAGTTCCCCATCCCGCTGCACACCATTGAGTTGGGCTCGCCTAGCCTGCCTGCGGCACCTCCAGCCAGCCGGGGTCCTTTCTGATGCCACCCCCCCAGCTCCGATCAGGGATGCTGGGGAGGGGGACCAGGAATCTGGGTGGAGGGGTCAGTGTTCCAGGCGGCCCTGGGGGAAGGCTGATTGCTGTGACCGGGAGCAGCAGGCCAGCTGTCCAGGCTGCGGCTGTGCGGGTGCAGGGAGAGCCTGCCCGTGGGGACCCCAGTTTCCTGGCCCCTTGGTGCCAGCACCCCCCAGGCACGGCTTGGCGCTGGGACCCATGCACGCCTCCCCCTGCAGCCTCATTCTCAGACCCAGGAGCCCTCCTGGCTCTGGTCTAGATTCCCGCTCCGAGTCACCCCAGGGAGAAGCGCCAGGTGCCGGGAACCGCTTAAAGCTGAATTAAAGGGTTCCCCAGAGGCCTCAAATTCCACTTCACACAGTTAGCTGGAATTATGGCTGTAATTTTAAAGAGAGTGGGTCCCCTTCCTCCAGGACGAAATCTGATAAGATCCTGAAGGCAGCGTGGCCGGGGACTTGCAGAAGCTGCCCAGGGAACACAGCTGGGGAGAGAGCCTGGCACCGCGTGCTGCCGCGCCCCGTCTGGTCGTCCCCGATGTCCCGTGCGGGGTGTGCCTGCGTGTGTGTCTGTGCGTTTGCACCGTGTGCGTCAGTGTGTGCATGCCCTGGCACGTCTGTGTGTGTGTGTGTGTGTCGCTGTGCGTGTGTGTTTGGGGGCCTGCATTTTTGTGTTTGTATTTAGATGCTTGTGTGTTTGTGTGTGTGTGCATTTTCCCTTTTTATGTCCAAGTATGTGCGTGTGTGTGTGTGTGATGGTGTGCGTGGATGCTCGCACTTAAGTCTCTGGGTGTGCCTTGTGCATGCCTGTGTGTGTTGGGTGTGATGCTGCACTGTTTGCATGGACGTGTGTGTCTGTGTGTGTGCGTGTGTGACGGTCACAGCCCCAGCCTGTCCTGAGTGCCCGCTGCGGGGCTTGCTGAGCACGCGCCCTGGACTCCTTCTGTACCCCTGGCGCCTCCTCTTCGGCGACTGAAATGAGAACCATAGCGCAGCGGCTCCCTGGCTGCTCCCAAGACCGAGCACATGACTGCACAGCGGTCCTCGCGTGTAACAAGCCCGCGGTCCGAGCCGCAGCTCAGCCATGTGTCCACCCGGGGACGGGGCGCCTGGCCCGGCAGTTCCTGTCGCCCCCTGCTATGGTTGCCCCGGGAGAGAGAGGCTGCCGGGGTGCGGGGCTCTCAGCGCTGACGCCGCTGGATGTCCATCCCCGTCGGGGAGAGCTGTGGTCCCTGCCCAGCCAGCCCCGCCCTCCCCGCTGATTCCCACCCTTCCCTCCCCAGCCGTCAGGGCCTGCCTGGCCCCTGTCCATCTGCTCAGGACTGTTCACTCATCCATGACAGCCGCTGCGTCCTGACAGGAGCCTGCCCCAAGACCCCCCTGTGCCCGTGGGAACCTGCCAGGCGCCCTGGCTCCTGGGGCCGCCAGGATGATGGTGGCATTTGAGCCGCGTGCAAGCTGTCTGCTTCCACGCCCGTGCTCAGATGTGAAAGTGGCCACACACGCCACCCCAGTGATGGAGAGCCTGTGCGCGGGCACCGCGGCGCAGAGCCCAGCGCTTTCCCGGGACAAATGGAGCCTCTGGAGGGAGGACTCGGCTCCCAGCGTCGGGGCGGCCCAGGCAGCCCCAGAGCTCTTTCTGGCTCTTGCGGAACCTGGAGGGGGCTGGGGGCACTCCCCGGCCGTGGTGGGGGAGCCCCGGGCCCACACGGACCGCTCTGTCCCGAGGTCCTGCCTCAGTGGGCAGCCGCCTGACTGCTGGTCGTGTCCAGCTCTGTCTCCTTCCTGCTGGGTGACTTCAGGCTAGTCGCTTGACCGTCCTGCGCCTTTGTCTTCTCGTATGTCCAGAGGGGCTAATGGGTTTGTGACGAGGGTGAAGCTGAGTGTAGCAGCTGCCACACACCAGGATGTGGCTCTCACTAAGTTATCCAGGAGTGCTGGCCACTTCGTGTCATCGTCACCAAGGACATCTTGAAAGACTCTCAGCCGCTGCGGGGCGGGCACAGGAAGGTCGTCCTGGTGGTGGCCGTGGCTTGGGCTAAAGGGAAGCGGAGAGCGGCAGGTCAGTCGAGTCCTAGCGTCCCAAGCACCTGGGGGTCCCCTCTGGCCGCCTCCCACCACGCCCTCTCCTTGCTCTCTTGCTGCCCTCAGGAAGGCTAGCCACTGAGCACCCCGGCAGGTACAGCCCTTAGTGCCCACTTGAGGCCCCGGAAGCCTCAGCCAGGCGCGTGACGGGGACCTCTGTGTGGCCAGCACCAGCTTCAGGCCCAACCTCAGGTGCAGACGGCCTCCCCCACCGACCCAGCCCCCCTCACCCATCCCTGGGCCCCTGCAGCTCTGACTGAGCCTCCTGGGCTGGGTCGGCCTCCCCGGGGAACCACCCTCAAGAGCCACTGGACCCTAGTGCCAGGCAGAAGAGGGAGGAGCTGTCCAGAGTGGATGGGAGCTGTGTACCCACTGCCCTGGCCGGCATCCTGCCTCACCTGGAGGCTCTGCGTGCACCTGCCCGAGACGCCCTCTAGCGGCGCCCACTGGCATGGCCGGTCCACGTCCCTGGGAACCAGCCTGAGAGGGGGCTTTGCTGGGTGGCTCCATCATCGCCCACCCTCTGAGCGTGGAGAGGAGTAGGACCCCTCCCAGCTGCCTGGTTCTCAGAGCAGCTCTTGATGCATTTTTGCAAAGCCTGGGCTCTGGTCCTGAGGGCTGCCCTGGCCTCACTGGCCCCGGGGAGCATGCGGGCCACCCTCCCATCAAAGGAGCCATTCCTGGGTGGGTTCGGCTCAGCAGAGAGGAAGCCCGCTGCGTGCAGGCCGGGAGGCTCACTGGCCAGGTCTCTTGCCCATGGGGAGACAGCAGCACCCGCCGGCCGCACAGGTGGGCAGAGCTGGCAAGGCTTTCACCGCCAGACAGATCCTGGCAGGGGCTGGGCCAAGTCCACCTCGCGTCTTGCTCTGTTTCCTTCCCTGAATTGGGCTGTGTGGGCCGAGCTGGGGCTCCCGGAGGTTTTGGGGTGGCGGGACCCTGCCCTGCCTTGCACACTCCTTCTAGGGGCTGTTCCCCCGCTGGGCAGGTTGAGGGGTGAAGGGCGCCCTGAGGTTCCTCTGGAGCACATTCTGTTCACCTGCTGGCACCCTCTCCCGCCTCCTGGGGACACGGGGACAGGAGGGCAGAGCTGTGTGCCCCTAGGGCGCGGGGGCCTGGTTTCCTCTATGAGAACCATGGGGTGCTCCCTCCCGCGGCCACACGGACCCAGAAACAGGGTGGGGAGCAGGCCAGGTGGGGGTGAGCCGGGCTGTCCCCTGACCTCTCTCTCTGCCATCTGGCCCAGGCTGCTAGGGGCATATCATCCACACATCAGGAGTAGGGGGTCCATGAGGTGCTGGCACCCTGGCACGGAGGCGGGGCCTGGGGAAGGGTTACCCCGGGGGAGCGGGTGGCTCCCGCCTGCTGGGGAATTGGGTCCAGGCGCCACACGGGCTGCCCTTGCCTGTCACTCGGTCACCCCGGCACGGCTGACACTCAGGGTCTGCTCTCACTTGGGGGCATGAACGCACAGGAAGGCTGGCCTCCAGTGCAGCAGTGGATGCCCCAGACAAGTCAGCCCCAGAGCTGTTGTCAAGGACGGGGAGCCCCTAACAGACCCCCCGGGAATCAGAGCTCATGCAGGTCACCCCTCCTGGGGTGAGGGGGCCACCTCCCAGGGTGAAGAGAGGGTCCAGCCAGGCCTCGGGGAGAGGCAGGGCATCCTGGGTGACTGGAGCAGACCAGGGGAAGCTTTAAGGGAAGAGGTACCTTCCAGACTGTTCCCATCCCGTGGGGGCTCTAGTGCCCTTCCCCTGCTTCCTGGAGCCGCGGTGGCCTTGGGGATGCAATCCGGCAGCACCCCAGGGCCGGTGGCCGGGGGGGCCCTGAGGGTGTTGGGCAGCGGGCCCCGAGGCGGGCGCGCCTCTGAGTCACAGCGGCCCCCGCTTCTCTGGAGTCCGTGAAAGCCTCCGATGTGCACGCGCGCCCCGGTCGCGGCGCCCTGGCCAGCAGGGGTGGGGGGCATCCAGTCACTATCCGTCCCCGCAGCACTCCTCCGGACTGCGTGGGGAAGCCGTGGAGCCGGGGTATGGGCCCCAGGGCCACCCCAGAAGCCCAGGAGGGCCCACGGGGCCTGAGGCCACATGCGGACTGAGGGCTCCGGCGCTTCTTCCCGGCCTGAAGGCGGGGAGGGAGACGATGCCGACGGTACAAGGGGCGGCGTGGGGTCTGAGCTTTTACGCTTCGGACACACTGTCAGCGGGGCCAGGGCCTTGTGCAGGAAGCCACCCTCTGACAGAGCCGCCCACAGGCCACCTCCAGCACCCTCTAATCCACCCATCTGTTGTGAGCCTGGAACCTGGGAGACACGCCGATGTCTAGTTCATCCCAGCGCAGAGTGGGGAGCCTGCAGGCAGCCCTGGGCTGCGGTTAGCGAGCCAGGATGTGAGGTGAGGCCTGAATCTCTGTGCCTCAGAGCCTCTGTGTTTTCACCTGTGAAATGGGGCTTCGCAAGGCCCAGATTCACCTGGCGTGCGAAGGTGCTTCAGCATCTGTGTGGGACCACACATCACTGCTGGTACCTAGAACCACGGATGCACACTGATCTTCAAGGACCAATTTCTTCCTGTTCTTAAGCAAAGGTTTCCTGGGCTTGGACTGATGCTCCCAGGCCAGAGCTGTGTTTGCTTTGACTTCTCTGCCCAGTAACACATACTCTGGAGCCGGGTGAAACCAGCTGGCTGACACATGCATCTTGTCACCCACTTTTCAGCTGAAGCAGAGTGGTAATGGCCCGAGTGTTCATACGACACCTGTGCAGAGTGGTTCCTGCTGACTCACTCTCGGGTCTCACCAGATCATCCTGTCTTATCAGATGGGGAAACTGAGACTTCCAGAGGTTAACTGACTTGTTCAGAATCTGATGGTTAGTGATCAGCTGGGCCTTTGGCAGGGTTCTTGAGAAATTTGGATGGAAGGGTGGATAGGTGGTGTTTGTGCAAGTGGTAAGAAGGATGGAGGGTGGTGAGTGAGTGGATGGATGGATGGTTGGATTCATGGTTGGTGGACGGGTGAGTTGATGGATGATGAGATGGAAAGCTGGATGGATGGATGTGCATGGATGATTGGATGCCTGATGGATGGTTGGATGGATGGATGGTTGGATCCGTGATGGAAGGGGTGGGGGGATAGGTGAACTGATGGATGGATGGCTGGATCGATGGCTGGATGGATGGATGGATGGATGGGTGGATCTATGATGGAAGGGGTGGGGGGATAGGTGAACTGATGGATGATGGATGGATGGGTGGATGGATGGATGGATGGGTGGATCCGTGATGGAAGGGGTGGGGGGATAGGTGAACTGATGGATGATTGGATGCCTGATGGATGGATGGATGGTTGGATCCGTGATGGAAGGGGTGGGGGGATAGGTGAACTGATGGATGATGGATGGATGGGTGGATGGATGGATGGATGGATCCGTGATGGAAGGGGTGGGGGGATAGGTGAACTGATGGATGATGGATGGATGGGTGGATGGATGGATCCGTGATGGAAGGGGTGGGGGGATAGGTGAACTGATGGATGATGGATAGATGGGTGGATGGACAGTCAGATGGAAAGGTGATAACTGCTATCGAGGTTGCAGGGATACACCTGGTGGGCGCTGGGGAGGTGGGCTCCATCTGTGTTCCCTCACTGATCCTCCCAGGAGCCCCATAAGGCAGACCCCACTTGGCCATCTCTCAGCACCCGTGGCAGGTGCGTCAGGGGAGATCCCAGCACTGCTTTTGGAGGCTGGGGCAAGGAGGGCCTCTGAGCCTGGTATGGGTGTCCTCACAGAGCCTCCACCCTCTGCTGACCCCAAGCCTCTTCCAAACCCTTGGATCTAGGTGGAAAGGCTCCAGGAGACGCTTCCCGAGGAATTGAGTCCCCTTGGTTACCAGGACTTGGTTACCATCCTCCCAGCTGGGAGCTGGAGAGCAGAGCCTGGTGATGCCCAGCCCCTCATAGTGAAGGCGCTGTCTCCCGCCTCCGGTCCCAGCCATGAGTCAGGCTGAGTTGAGGCAGGTTGGATGAATGGATCCGCATCCTAACGGGCAGGCCGGCGGGCCGTCCTCTCCAGAGGGAACTCTGAGAGTTCTGGCTTTTCCTGGGTTCTTTCCCGCCGCAGGCAGGGGGCCTAGTTTGTGCTTCCTCTCCGTGAGTCAGCCATCCTGCCAGCTGTCACCTGGACCAGAGGCGGTCACATAACCTGGCCCTTGTAGGCGTAGCTGTTCTGGGCTCTGGGGTGTTTGGGGTCAGTGACATCCGTGAGGAGGGAGCCTCCGACCCTCAGGGCGGGTCTTCCCATCTACCTGTCGACCTGTACCTGGTGGAGGGGGAGGAGGAAGTGAGGAAGTGCAGGGTAGCCGCCTGGCGCTGCCTGGTGCAGAGTTCCCGGGCGTCTCTTTCCAGGATGCTGTGACCTCTGTCTGTGGTTTCAGCTAGGTCAGAGAAGCCTGGAGTAAGGGTCAGGCAGAGGAGGGGCATCCCTGGGGACAGAGGGCATGCGGACACGGGGCTGCGGCTTGTCACCACGCTGTGTCCTGAGCCCAGGTGAGCACTCAGGAAAGGTCACGTGCCTGCCCTCTGCTCCCGTTGTTTAGGGAGAGCTCTGGGCTTTGGGGTCAGGCTGGCAGAGCCGGCGATCAGTCCTCCTCCCCTGACGAGCATAAATTGTGGTGTCAAGCGAGCACGTCACGTGTGTAGACATGGGCTCCCCGCTTGCCTAGCTCTCACAGTCATGACCTTGAGCGAAAACATAAGAAGCGCAACTAAATACAGCACTGTCACGCTTCCGTGAATTCTTGCAAGCGAAAAGCAACCTATGTTATTTATCAGGAATGCTGATGTGGGTAAAGCAAAGCCCAAAAGGAATCAGGGGGTTCACATTAAATCCCCGAAGTGAGTGGTCATATTGTATTCTAGAAGCTTCCCTGCAAGCCTGTTTCACACCTTGCAGAAAGCTCACGGTTCCGTCTGGGGGCTCCCAGGCTCCCGTTGGGGACCCCACCCTTCATGGTGATGAATCTGTGACATGGATAAACCCCTCCGGAGCCTCAGATGTGGCTCCCCAACATGGGAATCTTCCCCCAGGGTTATTAATCCTCCTTCTCCCCATCGCGGGTGGGGTGCCCTCTTGGGAGGACGCCAGCAGGACGTGAACGCTTTTCCAGGAACCTTTGTAGCATCCTCCGTAAACCCCTGCCCAGATTCATCCATGTGTGTGTGGCTCTTCTAAAGACCGCCGTCCTCACGGAGGAGAGCTCAGTGTGACACCTCAAGGTCACCCCTGATGAGCGCGTGCTCTCCTCTCCTCCCAGAAGTCAGCCCTGGTCACCCGTCACAGACATGGATGTTGTTTCGGAAGCCACTGTGCACGTTCCTCTGGGAGCTTGTGCTTCTCTCTCTCTGTCGTCCGACCACTGCGCCCAGTTAGGCAACCACTCTCAGTGTCAGGCCTGGAAGTTACTGTGGAAACACACACTCTTTGTGAAATCCATAAAACGGGAACACATTCAAGTCCCACCTGTGAAATGTCCCTGGGGCAGCCGGGCTGGGCCGCCTGCCCCACGATGGTGAAACCTTGTGCCAGCGGGTTCTGGGCGGTGCCTCGCCTGGCGTGGCTGACACTTACCGTGGGATGGTCAGACGGCAGACACCCGGGGCCCGCCTCAGTTGCCGCTCCACTGGAGTCTCCGTATTGGAAAATGCACGGGAGATTTACCACCGGAAGCATTTTCAGGTGTGCGGTTCAGTGGTGTTAAGTACATTCACGTTGTCACGCACCTGGCCTCCCCACCTGTTCCAGAACTTCCTCCTAAACCGAAACCCCGTCCCCACTGAAGGCTCACTCCCCAGCCCCTCCCTGCCCCGCCCTGTTTGTGGATCTGACTGCACGGGGTGCCTGTCGGGGTGGAATCAGGCGTCAGCTGTCCTTCTGTAACAGGCTTCCCTTAAGCAGCGTGATGGCCTCAGGTTCCATTCATGTTGTCGCCTGTGACAGAATCTCCCTGTTTTAAGTCTGACCGATATCCCACTGTCCGGATGGCCCGCATTTTGGGCATTGGCTCATCCGTCAGTGGACACTTGGGTCATTGTTTGAGAGTCATGCTGCTGTGCAGATATCTGCCTGAGACCCTGCTGTTACTCCTCGGGTGCCTTCCCGGAGGTGGGATTGCTGGAACTACCTGCGTCTTTTAACCACAAATGTGTCTTCATGGCTCCAGCCCCGCCTAGAACCCGGAGCTCTGCTGTGACTGCTCGGGGCTGGACACTTGTCCTGAACGGACGGGCCGCGGGTCTGCAGCGTCCCTGCTGTGTCTCAGGCCGTGACCCCCTCTCTCTCTGTCCCCCCTTCCCTGCCGCAGCCCAGCTTTCCCGCCAGGAGCCAACAAGGACGCGCTGACTGCCTTTGAGTACCCGGGGCCCAGAAGGAAGCTGTACAGCGCGGTGCCTGGGAGGCTCTTCGTCGTCGTCAAGCCATACCAACCCCAGGTCGATGGCGAGATCCCCCTGCACCGTGGCGACAGGGTCAAAGGTCAGTGTCCACTCTGCTTCTGGGGCGGGGTTAGGCCGGGGTGCCTTGGCCTCAGTTGACCCCCAGGGCATTGCTTCCGTGGGGCCCCCTGTGGAGACACGGAGTCCTGGGAGGGCAGAAGGGGATTCGAGTGGTCCTTGCAGTGCAGCCTGAGCAACCCTGATGCCCATTGGGAGGGTCAGCTTGTGCCCATCTGGCAGGGGGGCCACTGCAGAGACGGCAGGGAGGGACAGGCGAGGTGTCGACGGGCAGCCCCTTTCCATGCCCAGGGCTTCGGGAGCGGGTGGTGCGGGGATCGGGCTGAGCACCGGGCGGGCTCAGGCACGTCTCGGGGCTTCGGGAGGGGCATCAGGAGACCGGTTCAGCCGGGGGCCTGTGACATTCCACTGGGTAAGATGTAAGGATGCCCAAAGCAGAATCCTGGGAAATGGAGGTGAGAAGCCTCATGCGCGCCAAGTTAGACTCTGTTCCCAGGGTACTGGGGAGCCAGCGATGGTTCTCCAGGGAGAGGAGGTGTGTGAGGCCCTTAGGGAGATGGGTGTTGTACAGGCGCGAGTGGGAGGCTGGCGGTGGCGGTAGCAGAGCTCTGCTGTCCTGGAGACCACAGGACAGAGGGAAGGAGGGTCAGGTGTCCATGTGGGGGTGGCTGAGCTCACCGCGGGAACAGGAAAGGGCTCACCCCACCCCACCCCGTTGCTGGAGGACAGGCTTCCGGAAGACACGTGGCGGGCAGCAGAGTGTGCCCCTTGCGGGCTCAGTTGGTCAAGTTCAACCCATCTGGCCTTGACCAGGCGGTGACCTGCTTCCTCCTCCACGTGGTGCAGTAATCTGGCCAACATCACCTGGGTTTATACGTTTCCGAGGACAGCTGGAGCCCCGTTCTCCCTCTCCGCTCCTTCTGTTGATCCAGATGCGTGCAAACGTGACCATCTGGTGGCATCAGCAAGTCCCAGCGGCTCTGTTCATTTCATTCCCATCGTTTTTTTTAACCTCAGGTCATTCCTATTGGTCTGTTTTCAAGTTCACGTGCTCTTTCCTTCGAAATGCCCTCTTCTCTGTTAAGTCCATCTTGTGAATTTTTCAGTTTCGAAAATAACGTGTTTAAACCCTACGGTTTCCACATGTATACTTTTTTATAGCTTCTTTCTATTTGCTAAGCCTTCCTGTTGCTCTGTTGAGATTTTCACTCTTTGGAAGCACGTGGTGTTTAACCCACCCAGCGTGGGTGGGTGACATCGTCCCTCTGAAATCCCCATCTGTCGTCTCTCCATGAGGGTCAGGTCAGGTCCACCAGCTTTTCTCTTCTCCGGAGCATGGGCGCCATACTCTCGGGTCTCTGTGTCCGGTAATCTTCCGTTGCGTTCTGGACATCAGGGTGTTAAGTTGTGGCGACGGTGGCTTCAGTTCCTTCTCTTTCTTTCATTTTGGAGGGTTGCCTGGGTGACAGCTCAGGCCCCCAACTTGAGCTGAACCGCTTTGCATCTGTTCAGAGATGTGGGGGTGCTGAGCGTGCCAGCCCCTCTCTGGCTCTTTCCCTTGTGGGGACCCCTCCATTCGTTTCCAGTTGGCTGCTTTCCTGGCGTCCTCATTCTGCTCCGGCAGCCGACTCAGAGCGCGGCTTTCTCCTCATGTGTCCCCCGACAGCCCTGCCCTGGGGACCACCCTGAGTCCCTACCAGCCGTGCAGAAGGGCCTTCTTTGCCAGCTCCCCTCCCCTTTCTCCTCAGCGAGCATGCTTCCCACCAGGCCCATGTACTTCTATCCACATTCTGTGGTAAAGAACCCCCCTGCCAGTGCAGGAGACTAAGAGACAGGGGGTCGATCCCTGGGTCGGGAAGATCCCCTGGAGGAGGAAATGGCAGCCTACTCCAGCACTCTTGCCTGGAGAACCCCCTGCACAGAGGAGCCTGGTGGCCTACAGTCCATGGGGTTGCAAAGAGCCATACAGAGCTGAGCGCACACGCACACACACAGGGTTTATGGCTGCCTCCAAGGGTGGGGTCCAGGGGGTCTTTGAGCATTGGAAGTCCCTGATTGTCTCTACATAGTTTAACACAATAATTTTGCTAACTTTTAAGGTATAAGCATTTAAATTACATGACCTGCAATGTGGAATTTTAATACCAGAGCCCATCGCGGGAACACTTTTTTTCCCCTGCATGTGGACTAATTTTCAGTTGACCTCGCAACAGCCCCCCATCTGGCCAGCTCACCACCTGCCCACAGGGGACAGCCTTTGCCAACTGGTTGGCTGGCACCCAAGGAGGTGCATGCCCGCAGCTTCGTGCCGAGCGCAGGCGGAAGGCGGCTAAAAGGCCCTTGCTGAGCATGTGGCCATCCCTAGACAAGAGCCTCCTGACAGCGGCGTTAGTTCAGAAAGCTGCTACTGCCTGGGGAAAGGGCGGGGTTGGGGGGGGGCGTCTCTCTTGCTGCCCCAGCTTGCAGTCCAAGGGAGGGGCAGGTGTGGAAAGTGCCCGAGAGCTACCTTCCCACAGAGCTGGCAGGCCACAGGGTGCCAGGAGCCAGAGATGCCCGGGTCCTGCGGGCCCTCCTGCAGCTCTCATGGGGGGTCCATCTGCTGCGGCCGTGACCCCCACTACCCCGCCCTTCCTCCCAGGCGGAAGGCAGGCAGCGTTCCCCGGCCAGGAGAGCCGCCTCTAGGGGCAACCACTGTTCCGAGGAAGCCGGGAAGGGCAGGCCTGCGGGCTCACTGTGCTGAGCAGCTGTTGCCTGCTGACCCTTGGGCGGTGGTGATGCTAAAAATAACTGCATCTCTTCCTGGAGGGGTGACCCCTGAATCTGCAGAGTCAGCCGCCCCATGGGGTAGGGGTCTGGTGGCTCGTGTGAAGGTGAAGCGGCCCGAATGGGCTGCTCTGTCTGCACGCACCCCCTCAGCCGGGGCCCCCAGATACGGAACACTGGGTCTCCTGGCCCCGCCCAGCTCTAAAACTAGCTAGCCCGCAGCCCTGGGCTTTTACCCCACCGTGGGTCCATCCGTCCACCTCGCTGTCCCCTCAGGCCCAGGGGGGTGACCTGCAGCAGGCTGGACTGGGAAGGGCTGGGGAGCCCTCCCAGTGACCCAGGGGCCGCTCACTTCATGTCTGGGGGCCGTGTGTCCTTGTCCCCGTGTCAGAGGTGATAACAGAGGAGGTGATGCAGGTGGAGACTCGTCGGCACCTGCTGTCGGTCACGCTCACTGCTGGGGACAGCTCACGTTTTCCGTGTAAACCTCCCAGCAGCCGCGGGCCGCAGGCATCGGGCCCATCATTTGAGCGGCACAGGCCACTCTGACAACAGTCCCCAGACCAGGCAGACTCAGCCTCGGGATCCACTCTCTCCAGTTCTGGGGTCCGGGTGGCAGGGGGGTGGGCCCTGGGGGCCTGCTGCCCACCCACAGCTCTCATTCACAGCTTTTCTGCTCAGCCCTACAAGGCTGGTCTTAATGTTCCCAGTGGACACTGAGCCCGTGCCCCTGGGAAAGTGTGTCCCAACATCTCCCTGAACTGAGGGGTGCCTGGGCACAGGGCACTGTCCTGCCCCTCCTGGTGAAGGTGGCTGGAAGTCCTATCCGGGACTGGGTGCAGAATGCGGGCAGGCCTGCGGCTCTGCTTTCTCAACCCAGAGGCCGGCCCCTCCCCTCAGTCGGGTCCTTCCTCGGTGACCAGGCAGGGTGGGCTGGGGTGGGGGCGGGGGGCCTGTTAACTTTGCCAGCCTAATCCAGCATGACTGGTTATTATTGTTTTTCTGTTTACGAGGGAGGGTGCGTGTCTTTGGGGGACAGGGCCGGGCCTGGGGGCAGCTTTTGGGGCGGAGGCTCCCCGGCACCTTCTCCAGCCAGTTCATTTTAGCCTCCGGGAGCTGGCTGACCTGTAAAGGACAGTGAAGACCTTTGCTTCTCAGGTGTGACGTGTTGACTTTTCAGTGACTTAAAACTAGAATTCGTGCGTCAGCCCAACTCAGCTCCCTCTTCGCTGTACCAGGGTCACCTGGCCTGGAGAGTGATTAAGCCCCTCCCCAGGGGTGTGGGTGGACAGACCACCCAGAGTGCAAGCCCACGGTGAGGCCGGATGAGCCAGCAGACCCGGCTGCTGGACTCACCGAGGGACAGAATTGAGTCCCTCCCTTAACACACACCCTAGTCCAGACAGGACCCCACGCTCATTCCCTTCCTGCCTCCTGCCCCAGGAAAGAGGACCCCCAGCTACCATCGCTGAACCAGAGAGCCAGGACCAATCTGGGCACTTTCTCCCTCCCTCGCCCACAGGCTGTGGCTCCTCTGTCCCCCGAGGTCACTGGGAAGGGGCCCCGAGTGGACCACGTCCTCCCACACGCCTCCTCGCTCTCGAGTCAGCTGTCCATGGCCGGTCATTCTCTCCGCGATCTTGTACTAACGGTCACACCCAGAAGCATGTTCTCGATATGGATTCTACGTGGGTCTGGGTGTGTCATCCGTGTCAACCCTGGAGGGGGCCAGAAGCAGGCGGAGACAGTGATGGCTGGGGGTCCCTGCTGTGAGGTTAGCATGTCCTTTTCACACCTGGGGCTGCTCTGAGCTGGGGAGCATTTTCCTGCTCTGACAGGTAGAGAAAGCGAGGCAGGCATTCCGGGAGCTGCCCGGGGGTCTCCTGGGATGGCCCCTCCTCCCCCAGGCCTGCTCACGACTACCACAGAGGAGGAGTGTGGGTGGGCACTGTCCAGACAATGCCCTGTGGCAGGTCCCTGTCCTCCGCTGTCATCCGGGGCAGCGCTCCGAGATGACCCTCTCACGTCTGAGCTGGGCCCCCATGATGTATGTCAGCAGGGCTGCACGGAGTGCGAGTCCAGCATCGATTTTTGGAGAAAGTGGTCCGAGGGATTACCATCATCCTGGTCGGCGGGGAGCTTGCCCGTCTCATTCGTTCAGGCCGTTTCTTCGAATTATCAGGCAAGGACTTTAAGACTGATGTTCTCTGTGCTGTTGACCTTCAAAACTCTTGGGTCCAGGCACCCTTTATCTGGTCTCAGAGATTAAGATGAGGTGTGTGATCATGGTCCCTCCTCCACCGCCCTGGGGCCTGGGGCTCCCGGGTAATTTACAGAAGCTTCAGACGTGCAGAGATTATACTGACCTCCTGAGGCACAGCCGAGCTCTGAGGGAGCTGGGTGTTGTGGTGGGGCGGGGAGAGCCCCCAGCCCAGCATCACAGGCCTTAGAGACAAAGGCCCTCCCCACCCTCACCACCGAGCTCTTATCCCTGCCAACCCAAACATCTGTCCAGGCGGTGCCTGGGCCCTCTTGTCTTTGGATTTGCATTGCTCAGCATCGGTCACGTTTAGAAACAAATACGCTTCATCCTCGTCTGAGGCCTTGTACACCCAGCGCTGAGCCCAGGGCGGGGGAGCCAGCGCGCTCAGCCCTGCAGGCAGAGCAGCTGTGTCTGTCCCGCTGCCCTTGACCTTTGTTTTCACTGTGCACAGTGGCTCCCTCCTGCTTGTCAGTCAGCTTGGCCGCTCAGTCGTGTCCGACTCTTTGCAACCCCATGGGCTGCAGGACGCCAGGCCTCCCTGTCCATCACCAACTCCCGGAGCTTGCTCAAACTCATGTCCGTCAAGTCGGTGATGCCGTCCAACCATCTCATCCTCTGACGTCCCTTCTCCTGCCCCCAATCTTTCCCAGCATCAGGGTCTTTTCCAAGAAGTCGACTCTTCACATCAGGTGGTCAAAGTGTTGGAGCTTCACCATCAGTCCTTACGTTGGATATTCAGGACTTGTATGTTGTCCCCTGCTGCTTGTAGCACCAACATAATCCATAGATTCTTCATTAATAAGCCAGCTGAAGGCCCGGGACTGCCCGTGTGGGACATCGGCCAGTCCGCTTCAAGTCCGGGTGGTGTCTTGTAGACGCCAGGAAGGCTGCTTCTCCATCTTCTGCTGTGAATTCTGTTTCATCAAACTAACTTGGGACATCCTGTGAGCCTGGACTCTTGCTCCGCCGCCCCCAGCTCGGGACCTTATGGTTCCTTCTCTTCATCGGGATGGCCTGTCCCCCGACTCTGACACCTGAAATAAGTGATGATGAGGACTTGGAGGCCCCCACCCTCCTGTCTCAACTGGGACCCAAGGGACAGGACACAGGGGCCACATGCCTTGTGCTGCAAGATACGAGGACGCCGGGATGCCCCGTGCTTGCATCCTCACACCCAGGCCTAACAGGCAGAGGGGGCTCAGAGGCTCCGCACTGCCCCTTCGAGGGATGCTTTGCTGGGCCCCTGGGCCCCCACTGAAGGGGGCGTGGTCAGCCGGCAAATGGACCAGCGCCGCCCGTCCTTCCCGGCCTCATCCCCCAGCCCCACCCACTAACCCCGGCCCTTTCCGTGTGCAGTGCTGAGCATCGGCGAAGGTGGCTTCTGGGAAGGCAGCGCCCGTGGCCACATCGGATGGTTCCCCGCTGAGTGTGTGGAGGAGGTCCACTGCAAGCCCCGGGACAGCCAGGCAGGTAAGCGGACCCCGCCCTCGTGGTCAGCGCCGTTGGCGATGTCCAGTGCGCGGCAGGTACTCGCAGGAGGACATCTCTGACCCTCGGAGCGGTGGACGGCATCCCGCCCGCTTTTGTTCGAACCAGAAACCGGTGCGGCAGGGAGGAGCAGCCTGGAAGCGTGTAGTTAAAACGCCGCTCAGTGCACTTGGACCATGCGTTCGAGCCATTGGAAAAAGGCTTCAGGGGTTGATTAAACGCTTGAAACTATTCTATCGATCTCTCACTCCAACTTTCATAACAGACAGCTTTGCATTTCCCACCAGCTTCTGCCAGGCCCTCCCTGAGGACTTGAGGTTTGATGTCTCAATGAAAACTGCTAGAAAGAGGTCAGTGCTTACCGAAGCAAGTCATTCCAGTCCCCCGCCCCCAAGCTCCCAGGTACAACTCCGATACCGCCCTGAATGTGGTTGCCAAAAGAATGAGTGGATTAAAATGTTATGACGGCTCCACTTATATAAAAGGGTGCTGAGATAAAATGGATGAGCTGGAGTCACGCAGAGCAGTGGTTTCTTGTAAGAGCCTGGTCAACACATGCCCTGCCCACTTCTGGTAGAATCCCAGTCTTGGGACGCACATGGCAGGAATAGCCACATTTGCTTTGCAGCCAGTAGCTTTGCTGTGTCCAGGGGCAGTCTGGTGGCTCTGACCCATTCAAGGTTCCCAGTCCAGGTCTAGCTGGGCCAACCCGACCGGGAAATTAGCTGTCCTGAACAGGCGAGCTCGGAAAAGCGGGATGTTTCTCTGGTCTGCGGACATGGAGGGCGCCCAGCTGGTTCCCTTTCTGAGAATGTGATTCTATGAGCGTGTCGGTCTGTGCTAAGCTTCCCACAGTCCTGCTCAGGTTAAACCCAGATGGGGATGGTCACCTTTGCCCTCTTGTAGGGGTGTTGAGGTAAGAGCTGTCACCCACTCGACCCTGAAAGGGAAGACTGGTTGTGCTGGGCTAGGTGGAACGGCGGTCAGCAGGCAGATGGGAACATGTTTTCTTGGGTTTGGCGATGATATTCTGAGCCCCTGGTACAGGCTGGACTTCCTGACCCTTGCAGTGCCCAGCACCCGCTGGCCCACAGCTGTGCCCTCCTGTGAGCAGCCGCCCGGCCTCTCTGGTCTGGAAAGGGCAAGGTCGCAGCCCGTGAGCTTGACCTGCCTTCCAGGTTGCTGGACACCTCGCCCCGCCCCTCCTGACCAGGAGGGAATCCAGCCCTCCCTCCCTCTCCCAGGTGACAGCTTCGGCGCCACTGGCTTCCTGCCCCCACGCTTCCTCCGGAGTCTCAGCCATGTTGGTGCCTGGTATTGCTGGCGATCTCACACCTGGACGGAAGAGCCCAGAGCGACCACGTGTGAGGGTCATTTGGGCCTCCCTGCGCCCTGCGTCCTCCAGGAAATACCAGCTTCCTAGAGGGAGGGAGGGCTGTTATTCAGCCGCTCAGTCGTGTCCAGCTGTTGGTGGCCCCGTGGACAGCGGCGTGCCAGGCTCCCCTGCCCTTCACTACGTGGACTTGGCTCAAATTCATGTCCATAGAGTCAGTGATGCCATCCAGCCATCTCATCCTCTGCCACCCCCTTCTCCTCCTGCCCTCAGTCTTTCCCAGCATCAAGGTTTTGTCCAGTGAGTCAGCTCTTTGCGTCAGGTGGCCAAAGTACTGGAGCTCCAGCTTCAGCATCAGTCCTTCCAATCCATGCTATATGTGGATAGCCACATTAGTGTGTTAAAGATCCACACTATGGTTAAAGATCTTGGGAGCTGGACATTTTTTCCACGAACATGGTGGCTTCAAAGACATGTGTGATATCCTGTGGTTCTGGAGGTCAGGAGTGCAGCAGAGGGGATGGTGGTCTCATGGTGGTGTCAGCTGGGCTGTGTTGCTTTGTGAGACCTCTAGGGGACGGTCCATGTATTTGCCTTTTCCAGGTTCTGGAGGCCACCACATCCCTTGACTGGTGGTCCCTCCTCTGTCCTCAAACCCCCTAGTTGTGGGCTAGGTCTCAGGCTGTTTGTCTGTGACCCTCGCTTTGCCTCCTTTCCTTCACTTTTCAGAACTCAGAGGAACCTGGTGGGCTACCGTCCACGGGGTTGCAGAGAGTCAGACATGACTGAGTAACTTTCACTTTTCACTTTACTTTGGGTGGGGGAGTCCAGAGTGCCTCCTATTGGGTTCTCTTTGCCTTAGGCTTTCTGAGATTGTGATTTAGCAGCATCTTTTATAAAGGTGATGACTTACATGCAGTAAAAGTGCCCACGTGGTAGGAAAGTTCAGTGCGTTTGGACAAATGTGTACACATGTGTCTCCAACTGCAATCAAGAAAACATATCCATCGCCCCAAAATGGTCTCTCTGGCTGCATTCCTGCCACTTACCTGCCAACCAGAGGCAACCCTGGTTGTAATTCTTTTACCAAACCAAACTTGGGTCCACTCACCCAACATGCATCACAGCCAACCTATTGACACCGGGTTGTGGTTAGGGAAAATGCAGCGTTTATTGCAAGGCGTCACAAAGCAAGGAGAACGGGCAACTCAAGTTCAAAAACCCCACGTGTGAGGGAGAGGGTCGTGGGGGGCGTGGTCAGCTCATTCGCAGTTCTCTGATTGGTTGGTGGTGAGGTAACCTCATGATGTTCCTGGAATCTCAACCATCGATGTTATGGCTTCATTCACTCCAGAGTCTGTGTGCTTGTAGGCAGCAAGCAGTTAATGTCTTCCGCCTGGTGGGGGTTTGAGTATCTGCAAAACAGCTCAAGAATGTGGCTCGGAATGTCACCTGTAGCCCTTGAGGAGGAGCTGAAGGGCCTTGACTTTGTTTTACAGCAAAACTATTATTATTCCATCTGGCTTGACTGTTTCCCTTTGGTTTTGTATTTCTCTGAATTAAATTTGTGCTTTGGAACTTGGGGAAGGCCTGGGAAGCTAAAGCTTTCCTACAGACAAGAGGCCAGGTACACCAGGGGGGAGGGGTCTGTCTCCAGGAAGTCCCCACAGGGTTCTCCTCAGCTTTAGCTTGCCACCAGAGATCAGTGCAGCCTGCGGTTGTTTCAGAGCTGGAAGTTACAGCACATACTCCTGAGCCCGGCGTGTTTCCTGCTGCTGAATGCCGTTGCAGGGGTGTAAGTCAGGGCTCTGTAAATGTTACTGTTGGTGAGTGTTCCATTGTATATTTATGCCACAGGATGTTTACGCGTGCTCCTGGTGATGGACGTTTGGGATGCTTCTCAATCTGGTCTCATGACTGAAGATGCGACGCACATTTTTGTACAAGTCTTTCTCCAGATGTCTTTTCCTTTCTCTTGGGGAAGCACCTAGGGCCACAGATAGGAGTGTGTTTAGCTTTATAAGAGACTGTCAAACAGTTGTCCAAACTACTGTGCCATCTTGTACTCCAGCCAGGCGTGTGTGAGCATTCCAGTGGCTCCACTTCTCAGCAACATTTGGTAATATCAGTCTAATTTCAGCCATTCAGATGGGTGAGGAGAATATCTTACTGTAGGTATGAGTTACATTGTTCTGATGACTAATGTTATTAAACACCACGCAGGCCCATATAGTCAAAGCTATGATTTTTCCAGTAGTTATGTATGGATGTGAGAGTTGGACCATAAAGAAGGCTGAGCAATGAAAAATTGATACTTTCAAATTGTGGTGTTGGAGAAGACTCTTGAGAGTCCCTTGGACTGCCAGGAAATCAAACCAGTCAATCCTGAAGGAAATTAGCCCTGAATATTCACTGGAAGGACTGATGCTAAAGCTCCAGTGCTTTGGTCATCTGTTGAAAAGAGCCAACTTGTTGGAAAAGACCCTGATGCTGGGAAAGATTGAAGCAAAAGGAGAAGGGGGCGGCAGAGGATGAGATGGTTCGATAGCGTCACCGAATCAATGGACATGAAATTGAGCAAACTCTCGGGGATAGTGGAGGACAGAGGAGGCCGCAGGAATGGTGTGCTGCAGTCCAGGGGTCACAGAGCCAGACACGACTTAGTAGCTGAGCAGCACGTGCTTACTTACCTTACTTGGAGCTTCTCTCGAAAGCATCCGGTCAAGTGTTCTGCCCATTTTTAAGCGGGCTCTTTATCGTGCCATCGCCAGCTGAAGGGGGTCCTCTGCAGGCTCCAGCATCAATCCTTGGTCAGGTGGCTGTTGCAGAGGCTTTCCCAGTCTGTGATAGCGTTTTTACTTTCCGTGTCTGTTAACAAGCGGAAAGTTCTTTACGATTTTAAACGAAGTCCAATTTCTCCATTCTTTGCTTTCACAATTAGCACTTTTTATAGCGCCTGTTTTTTAATGTTGAAAATTATGTTGAGTATACATAGAATCCAGAAGACGGGAGAAGATAATTTTTAAATGTTTCCATGCAGCAAGCTCCTTCTGCACAGAGTTGGCTGGCTTGAGCCCTGAGAAGCTTTCTCTTTGGTGTAGGACCACTTTTATATCGGTCTTCGCTGGTGGTTCAGTGGTAAAGAACCAGCCTGCCAATGCAGGAGATGCCGGTTGGGACGATCCCCTGGAGGAGGAAATAGCAAACTGCAGTATTCTTGCCTGGGAAATCCCCTGGACAGAGGAGCCTGGTGGGTTACAGTCCATGGGGTCACAAAGAGTCAGACATGACTAAGTGACTAAACAACACTTTTGTATATTGTAAGCGAACATGTTGCTACAAATCTCACCCACATGCACTCAACGACAGGTGAATGTTTCGGGGAAGGAACAGCGCGATGGAGAACCCTGCTCAAGGCACTTTTTGCCTGTGAGCTGGACCGACTGATTTCTCGTCACCTAATGACAAGGGTAGCCGAGGCCAGACTGAAACGGTGGCCTGGGGTCGTTGGGTGGTTTGTCGATATTTAATATAAGCTCCACTCGGTTCCGTGAAGAGTTTGGTGGTTTATTTCTCTCACAAGTGCCGCACTTGCTCATCTTGACCTTGCTTCTGATTTCTTAGGACCGTGTGTGTTTCCGGCAGGCTTTTCTCTGTGGTCTCTTGTCTGGGCGGGGGCTGATCCTTTCAGACTTGTAACGCTTTGTGCTCTGGCATAACCCTGCATTCGGGCAGCCCTCCACTGGGTGCCCAGCGCGGAATCCCGATTAATCCCCATGTGGGTCCGCCTGGAGCGATGGGGACTCGGGAGTCCTGGCTCCTTCTCAGTCCCCTGGCTCCCGGCTGGCTTCTCCCCCAGGGGACGCACGGTGGCTCTGCGCGGGTTTCTTCACCCAGGAAGGATGTGAAGGCTCCAGGTGATGCGTGTGCAACATTGGAGGGGGGAGCACGGTTGCAGGAGGTCTTGTTTCAATGCGGGAGAGACAGGGGTGTGTCCCGACTTATACAGACACACCTGTTTGCATGCATCAGCCCAGAGAGCTGACAACTAGGTGCCATGGGTAGTGACGTTACCGTGCAGTGTGTGTGTGGAGGACGGCGATCTGGGGGACATGGACAGTTAATTAGGTACATGCCCGCCCCCCACACCAATCTCACATTTATCATCAGCGTCTACAGAGTCCGTGCCCCAGTAGCCATGATGGAGTGCCAACCCCTTCGATGCTCTGAGGGCACGTGATACTCTGGACGGCGGGAGAGGATCCATATCGTGCTGGCTCCCCCCACCTTCCCCCAGCCCCTGTGGGTCTTGGTCTAACCGTCCCTCCCCCCTGCATTCCAGAGGTGGCCAAGGTGACCGCAGGAGGACTGGCCGGCTCTGGGTTCCGTGAGGTGCCCCCCTCCTCCAGAGCTGTGATGAGGCGCAAAAAGCCGGTGGGAAAGAATCAACTCTGTGTTGTTAGCCTTGGCGGTGAGGGGCTGCTCGCCATCCCAGCTCTGTTTCTCCTTAGCAGTTACCCCGGTCCCGCGGCCCTGCCCCACTGCTGCGGATGCCTGAGTCCCCTCACCCTTAGGGGGTCACTCGGGCCGTGGTGCAGACCCATGCCCCAGGTTCTTCTCCAGGGCGGCGGGAGGCCCAGCCCACCGGGGACTCCTCTGCTGACAGCGAGACCCCTGCTCTTTCACCCCCCACCCGGAAGCCAGACGATCCCTGAGGCAGACGGGGCATTTGAGCATTTGTTTCCTTGCTCCCAGTAAACAGCAGTCCAGCTCATCTCTGGTTTCAGCTGCTGTGACCTGGTGGGAACAATGCCAAGGCCACGGCTGGTCACTGTCAGCGCAATTGCCCCATATGCCCCAGACCCAAATGATCCTGCCTGCAGAAGGTGTAGATGGAGCCCCTGGAGCCCCCAAACCCCTGGGGCTGCTCTGGGCCCCCAGTGCCCTCTAGAGACCTCCCTGTACACCACTGCAGGCCTGAGTTTGAGGGTGGGATGGTGAGCGGATGTGGGGCCCAGCACTCCTGGCCCAGGTGCCCCCAGAGTCTGTCCTGGCACAGAAGCCCCTTCCTGCAGCAGCGTGCCCTGAGGTCCTCCCTGCTGCCCTGTCAGGCCCATAGCCTGGGGCCACGCTGCAATCTGGGCTGAGCCGGGCGGAAACCTTCTGCATGCCTGGCGGCTTTCTTCTCCAGGCAGCTCACTTCTCAGCCTGGGCCTTGGCGCCCTGGGCTCAGTCCACCTCGGTCCCCGTCCAGCAGAGAGCTTTCGATAGGAGACGGCGTCTTCCTCCCTCCTCCTCAGCAAACGGCCCAGGCCTGGCCCTGGTTAGGTTGACTTGGCTTATCCGTAGTCCCCCACCCGGAATCGGTCACTGCGGCTGGCGGGTGGGTGTGACTGCGTGCCAGGCCTGGGCAAGGCTGAGGGAGGGGGTTGTGCCCAGGCCAGTCGTGTGCTCCACCAGCCAAGGGGCTCCGCGTGCTCAGCCGTGACCACCCCTTCAGCTGAAAAGCCAGAGTCTCTCGGCTCTCTGACCGGGAGAGGAGGCCATGCCGTGACCCACTGTCCCCCTGGGAGACGAGGTGGGAGCTGTCACCGTGTCTCCCCGTGGCTCTGGGTGCGGCCACGGGGGCAGGGCCCAACGCAGTTGCGCTTAAACGGACGTGCAAACCGTCTGCAACACGCCACATTGGGCACGGTCGGCTCCAAAATAGCATGTTTGTGTTATCTTTAGAACATTTAAAAATACAGGCAAGTGACTCTATTAGCACAACTGTAATCCAAAATATTAATAAGCGACGGGAGAGCCGGCTTCCAGTTACTGGCTGTTCCCTAACGGAGCATAAAACAAACATGCGGACTCATTGTCCTGGCTGCTAATATGATCGTGTTTTTGTTAAACAACCGTGGCAGAAGCACACAGCCTCCCCCACCCCCCACCGCCCTCTTTCTTTTACGCCATTTTATTAAAATACACTTGGAGCCTCGCCGCCTGGGTGTGTGCGCCTTGACTCCAGGCAGCTGCTCTGTGTTTTAAATACCAGTTTCCATGCTCGGGCTCGCCCCCAAAATAGAGCTCTGCCAGGTCTGTCTGCTTCTTTCAGGAGGATTCAGTCCTTGGTGTCACCCTGGGACCCAGGCCCTCTCCCCTCCCTGCGGCGGTGGTGGCCGGCCCTTGGTTACCGTGGCAACCTGCTGATGCGGGTACCAGCCCTGCCCTCCTCCACGGCCCCTCCTGGCGCCACTGGATGTGGCGTCTCCAGCTCTGTCCACAGTCCCCTCAGCCTCCTGCACAGTGGCGGTCCCTACTGGCCAGGCTTCTGGGGTTGGGGTCCAGGGTCTCACCCGGGGTGGGCGACAACTCTTGCTCCCACCCTGGGCCTCCTGTGTGGATGGCAGTGGGCAGAGAAGGGCTGCTGTGACAAAATGCCACAGACCAAGGGGGCTTAAACCGCAGCTGTTTGTCTTCCTGAGTTCCGGAGGCGGGACTCCGAGGGCCAGGTGCAGGCAGGGCGGATTCCTCCTGAGACTCCTCTCCTTGGCGAGCTGGCGGCCGTCTTGTCCCCATGTCCTCACGAGGCCTTTGTGCCGGCACACCCCTGGTGTCTCCCCTCTTCTCACAAGCACACCGATTCTGTTGGCTGAGGGTCCACAGTTATGACCTCAGTTCAGTTCAGTCGCTCAGTCGTGTCCGACTCTTTGCGACCCCGTGAATCACAGCACGCCAGGCCTCCCTGTCCATCACCAACTCCCGGAGTTCACTCAAACTCATGTCCATCGAGTCGGTGATGCCATCCAGCCATCTCATTCTCTGTCGTCCCCGTCTCCTCCCACCCCCAACCTTTCCCAGCATCAGAGTCTTTTCCAGTGAGTCAACTCGTCGCATGAGGTGGCCAAAGTATTGGAGTTTCAGCTTTAGCATCAGTCCTTCCAATGAACACCCAGGATAGATCTCCTTTAGAATGGACTGGTTGGATCTCCTTGCAGTATAAGGGACTCTCAAGAGTCTTCTCCAGCACCACAGTTCAAAAGCATCCATTCTTCGGCGCTTAGCTTTCTTCACTTAACTCTTTTTTTTTCCTTTTTTTTTATTGGAGGCTAATTATTTTACAATATTATATTGGTTGGATTAACTCTAATTATCTCCTTAAAGACCCTGTTTCCCAATGCAGCCATGTTGAGGGTTAGGGCTTCGACCTGTGAGTCTGGGACACTGTTCAGTCTGCGACAGTGGTGAAGACTGGTATTCATGAGCCGTGCTCTGCTCCGCGTGGGGCTCTCTACAGACGTTTTCCCTCCCTGCTCCCCCTCTTGCTGTACAAACCATTCCCCGTGGGGCCGTTCCATTATCTGAGTTTCAAGGACAGCAGCTGTGCTGTCTTGTCTGGAGACTGTTACCTGCCCAGCTTGCAAGCTGACCTGCCAGCATTTGGAAATCTCTCAGGGCCAGGCCCAGGGCCGTCCTCTGCTCTGGGGCAGATATAATCTGCGTACTTGGTGCCAGCCAAGGGGATGGAAGGAGCGGGCCTGTGAGTTAGTTTGTAAATATGATTTGTAAGGTGAGTTGACTGAGGTGTATTACCCTTCCACGAGGGCAAAGAACCAGGAGGATACAAGTAGTTCACAGCGGCATTCCCCATACAGGACGCGGGGTCTGAAACGGACCAAGTGCTGAGAAGGTACTCCTGGGATGGGTGAGTAGATGAGGGAGGGGCAGTCAGTGCACAGCTGGGTGAGGGTCTGGGAGGCTGGGCGGATGGGCGGATGGGTGGAGAAATGGATGGATGGGTGGATGAATGGAGGGATTGGTGGATGAAAAGATGGATGAGTGGATGTGTGGAGAGACTGGATGGATGGGTGAATGGACATGTGGGTGAAGGTTTGTGTGGGTAGATGGATGGATGGATGGATGGGTAGATGGACATGTGGGTGAAGGTTTGTGTGGGTAGATGGATGGATGGATGGATGGGTGGATGGACATGTGGGTGAAGGTTTGGGTGATGGAGCTTCTCTCACTTTAAATCTCTCCATCTCTACTGGATGAGGTCCCTTTAAAACCATCGAGTTTGTGGACCGCAGGGAAGGTGGTGGGCCACTCGGAGACCTAAGGAAGTACCAGCACTCCGGGCCATGGTGTCTTTGAGTCTGGCTCCTGGAGATTGTTCAGGGAGCTGTCCCTTTACTGACCCAAAGTCAGTGATCTCTCTCTCAGCCTGCCCTGCCTCACCCCAAATACAGGGAGCTGGACCCCTCTCCCCCTGCAGAGCTGGCAGAATGGTGCTGGGGCTTGGGCACCCTGTTTAGGTAACTGGCTGTCCCATCCTCATCATCCATGAGTGATGGCCTCTTAAGTGCCCCAGAAGATGGTGTTGTCATGCCCTGCAAGATGTGGGATGCTCCCAGGATGTGCAGGCGGACCCTGACCCACCATCTGTCATTCTGGAGAGGACAGACCTGCAGTCTCTCCCTCGGTACCCAGTATAGGGGTGCTTAGCCAGGCCGGGAACCCCCCTCTAGCTGGGGCACAGACAGGAGCCAAGGGCCGCCCCGCCGAGTGAGCCGTGGCTCATTTTGGAGAACGAAAGCCATCAGATGGTGCTCTGTTATTGAGTTAAGATGTTGTTTTTGGCTGCTCTGAAATAGACGATAGGAAACAGATCCGGGGATAATGAATAAACATTGGCTTATGGGGGCTGCATGCTGGGAAAGATGAAATCTCACATTGGCAGATTACATGGAAGACATGCATATGTAAGGAGACATGTAAGGGCCAGCTCCTGCTCCTGCAAATCGAGGAGCCAAGGAAAGCATCTGGGAGGACGCTGTGTGTCCCCAGTGCCTAGCCAGGTGGGGTCTGGGTGTGTGGGGGAGCCAGGAGGAGGATGAGGAGCCTGGGGTCCCAGGGGACCTGGCCCCGGACAGCCAAGGAGACAGGGCAGGAAGTGGCTGCCTGGGCACCACTCACAGACATAAATCAACAGTCAGCCCTCATCATCAGCAAATGTAGCTTCCAGAAGCTTCCAAGTGGTTAATCAAGGAACTTCCCTGACGGGTCCAGTGGTTAGGACCCATGCTACTGCAGTGGATGCGGGTTTGATCCCTGGTCAGGGAACTAGGATCCCACATGCCATATGGTACAGCAAAAAAAAAAAAGTGGTTAACCAAATCAGGTTGTAAGATTAGTGCTGGATGGTCAACTCTTTCCCATCTCAGTTTACTTCCCTCTACAAGCTGGAGGACTTCAGATGTGGCACCTTGCTTTCTGTCTCCTTGAGATAAACTTCTCAAACTGTAAGATTTACCCTTTTTAAGCATAGAATTCAGTGGTTTTAGTCTGTTCACAAGGGTGTGCAGACATCACCACTAATTCCAGAACGTTTGATCATCGCAAAAAGAAACTCATTCCATTAACAAGCACTCCCCATCCCCCACTTCCCTCGGCCCCCCAGGAACCATTCATTTCCTTTCTGTCTCCATGGATTTGCCCATCCTGGACATTTCCTACAAGTGAAAGACTCCTGTATGTGGTCCTTGGTGACCAGCTTGCTTTCGCATAATGTAATCAGGGTTCATCCGTCTTGTAGCCTGTGTCACAATTGCATTTCTTGTTCAGTTGGAGTAATACTCCCTTGTGAATATAGACATCATTTTGTTGATCCATCCATCAGTTGGTGGACATTTGGGTTTCTGTTTCTTGGCTTTAGCAAGTGCTGCGGTTCATGGGGTCACAAAGAGTTGGACACAACTCAGCGACTGAACTGAACTGAACTGCTATGAATGGGCTTCCCAGGTGGTTCAGTGGTAAAGAACTCGCCTGCCAATGCAGGAGATACGTAAGAGATGCTGGTTCAATCTCTGGGCCAGGAAGATCACATGGAGGAGGGCACAGCGTCCCACTCCAGTATTCTTGCCTGGAAAATCCCATGGACAGAGGAGCCTGGCAGGCTACAGGTCATAGGGTCGCAGAATCGGACATGGCTGAAACGACTTAGCATGTACCCACTGCTAGGAATATTCATGCACAGGTTTTTGTTTGAGTACTTGTTTTCAGTTCTTTTGAGCACACTTAGGAGTGGGGTTTCTGGGTCATGTGGTAGCCTTGTTTCACCTTTTGAGGAACCTCAAGACTGTCTTCCATTGTCCATTCCCTCCAGTGGGATATGAGAGTTCTGATTTCTCCACATCCTTGCCAACGCCTATTTTCTGTTTTTTTTTGATAATCGCCATCCTAGTGGGTGTGAGGTGGTATCTCACTGTGGTTTCCACTTGCGTTTCTCTGATGACCAGTGACGTTGAGTGTTGTTCTTCATGCCTCCTGGCCACTTGCATGTAATCCTTGGAGCGGGGTCCACTCTTGAAATTAACATGTTTATCATCCTCGTCGTCTTTCCTGATCGCTCAGTTGGTAAAGAGTCCATCTGCAATGCAGGAGACCCCGGTCCGATCCCTGCACTAGGAAGAGCCCCTGGAGAGGGGAACGGCTAGCCCCTCCAGTATTCTGGCCTGGAGCATCCCATGGACGGGGTCGCAGAGAGTCAGACACGACACTTCACTTCCCACACATCCATGCTTGGCCCTGCAGTGAATTTGGGAAACACAGAAAGGTATAAAAAAGAAAATGAAACGCACTCACAGTCCTGTCCCCATGTTGATAACCACCAGTCAGTCCTTCTTTGACTATAAATGCCTAGTAAACAAAATTGAATGCACCCTTTAAAATTCTGGATCTTACTTTTGCTCTTTCCCAAGTGGCAAAGGACATGGTGTCGTGGACTGAAAGTTGTCTTCAGAAGCCCTGTTTCCAGAGGCTCTCGTGCTGTCCTGGAGGAGCCACTGGTATACAGTTTGCATCGCTGAGGTCACCGATGTGACACTGACATGACCTTGGCCATCCAGCTGCCCGCTTTGCTAGCGCAGGTAGCACATCAGTGAGCAGCCTCTCCAGTTAGAGCTTCCGTGTCCGTCTCAGTATGCACCTCCTTGAATCGGCTCGCCGGGGCCCTCCCCACAGCTCGAGGCCACGTCTTTTCCGTCTTCAGCCCTAGACCTCCGCTGACGTCTGGGACAGACGTCTGGCTGCCTCCCATCTGTCTCCTCCAGGGAGTCCCCGAGTTTCCTCCCTGGGTGCAGCTCTCAGAGGCTCCCTAGAGATAGGACCTGCCCACAGCCCTCGGGGCAGAGGACTTGGGGACATACAGCACACCTTTCCTCGGATCAGCAGGGATTGTCTTCATGGGCAGGCCACACCCACCGGTGCACGGGCAGTGTGACACTCTCAAGTCACCGTCCTGGAATTCTTAGTCATTTTTGCGCCACCCCGTTTTCATTCTGCACTGGGTCCCGAAATGTTCATAGCGGCTCTGCCAACCTAGAGGTGCCACCCCCTGCCTCCACTTGATGCTTGAGGACACGTGTCTCGTGCTCACACTCAGAGGTCTTCACCCTCCAGAGAGTTGCCAGCTTTAAACAAACACACTTTGTTTTGAAAACTCACAGGGTTTCCTAATTCCTGATGGCACAGGCCCGGTGACTTGGGAGTTTTTCCTGTAGCTCAGCTGAAGCTTTGATTTGGGATTTGGCATTATTTATGCAACTGCCAAAACCCGAGGATGGAGCTCTAAACTCTGGCAGTGGCCAAGCTGACCACACTGGGCCAGTCTCACCACCTGCTGGCATGGGCACGGGCTGGCGTCCTCTCCCGCCCAGGCAGCCAAAGCCGGCGGTGCCTGAGCCCTGGCTCCAGTGCGCCTCTGCGGCGGGAGCCCCTGCCTCTAGGTTGTTTCGATAGAGATTCGTGCTGTGCAAATGCTGCCGAATGCAGCCGGATCCCCCAGGAGCGTGGTGCAAGCCGGCACAGCTGTTAACGGCGGCGAACGCGCCCCAGCAGCCTCTGCTTGTTTAGCCGAGATGTAAATGTGCCCTTCGCTCGAATCCAGGAGGTTCTCCATGTGCGCTCCCTAGGTGTGCGGAGGGGGCTCCCCTGGGCTTCTCCGTGGAGCCCCATTTCCCAGGCTGAGCACCTTCCGTCGGCGGGTGCCCAGGGAGCCAGCTGCATCTTCAGCATGGCCAGCGGGGAGCATGACGCCCACCCCCATCCCTCCCTGCCCGCCTTTCAGGACCAGCCAAGGGTCCCATGAGCCTGTTAGCTCCCGGAGCGCTATGTGGGGAGGAGGACCGAGCTCATGGCGGGGGGGTGGCCTGCACGTGGTTCAGTTCAGTTCAGTTCAGTCGCTCAGTCGTGTCCGACTCTCTGCGACCCCATGAATCACAGCACGCCAGGCCTCCCTGTCCATCACCAACTCCCGGAGTTCACTCAAACTCATGTCCATCGAGTCGGTGATGCCATCCAGCCATCTCATTCTCTGTCATCCCCGTCTCCTCCCGCCCCCAGTCCCTCCCAGCATCAGAGTCTTTTCCAGTGAGTCAACTCGTCGCATGAGGTGGCACGCGGTTACAGCTCCTCAAAGCGCCAGTTCTCTTTCCCAGTCTTTTCCTCAGGATGCAAGGGGCCAGCAGCCCACCTGAGGGGCTATTTTACAGAGAAGGACCCTAGCGGTTAAGTCACTTTCTGGTGATCACGCTGGAACCCAGGCTCTCTGGCCTTCTCACGCACGGTGACATCAGTCCGGATGGGTCTCTTAGGGCCAGCAGGAGTGGGGGAAGTTGTCAGATCATTTAGCCAAACCACTCCCCTCGACTGCCTGACCACGACCTTGATGGGCTCTGAAAGCTCCCTCCCGAGCAGGTCAGCAGACAAGTAAGGGGAGCGAGGCTGTAGCGGTGTTAGCTATTACTCCCTCAGCCTGATTGTCTTCCGAGGTTGTGTTATTGGAGGCAGGATTGGGCTGCCAGTTCCATTTCCGGGAAGGACTCCCAGGGAAAGAGCAGGAGAGACGGCCACATACTGGGTACTGGGCTAGAACTTTCTCACCCGGTAGACCAGAGCTTCATCTGACCCGATCTCTCCCGGCCCACTGTCCAGCAGAGATGGGGGCCCAGGCCACGCCACCCCACTGCTATGACTTGCCCCCCAGAGGTCACACCCTCACCGCGGTCCTTTCCACGGTCCCCGTCGGAAGCCAACAGCCTTGTGTTTCCAGCTTCCTGGGTCTACAGGAACCCGTGGGTATTGGAGCCTCTCCACGGGCACAGATCAGAGCCTGGAGGTGGAGGGGTCACGGACCTTCACTGAGGGTCAGATGAGGGCTGCCTACACATGTGTGCACACACACACATCTGCACTTGCTCACCTGAACGTGCAGCGTGCACGAGCTCATGGGGCTACATGTGTGTGCACACACGCGGTTCTGTGGGCTCTTCCGGAGGCTCAAGGAGCCTTCCCCCCTCTTGGGCCCTGACTGCACCATATGCCCCTTGAACCCCTGCCCAGGTAAGCGCGTAGCTCCTGCATGGCTTTGGGGCTGGGCTGTCCTTGAGCCGGGCCCAGGGACAGAACCCTAGCGACGATCTGACCTAGTTCCTGTTCCTGAAGCGCCTGGCTTCGCTTGTGGATGCTCCTAGAAGGAGTCTCACTGCCAGGGTGACCGTATCATTTATCATCCAAACGGGGACACTTCTGGGAGCAAAGCAGGGCAGCTGGCACCACTTGCCAGCTGCCAGGTGCCCGGGGCCGCCCTACTTACTGCAGGAGCAGAGGCGTGATGGGTCCAGCTGGGAGGAAGCTGGAGCCAGAGCCACTGGGCTGCTCACACACCTGCTCCCGCGTTCATTCACCCTGCCACCCTCGCACTGGCCGACACCTGGGGTCCCATCGAGGAGAGCCCGCTCCTGAATTCCAGGAGGGGAAGGAGAGACGTTTATCAGGGTGAACAAACCGCCCGGGGAGCCCCAGAGGCTAACAGCGTGACACCCAGCACTGCAGGCGCTCAGCACACGCCCCCACTCTGACACTGGCAGCCCGCCTGCAGACACTGGTGGGGACTGGGCACCGGTGGGACACATCCGGTTGGGATGGGACAGATCCGGGTCCTGGGGCATCGCTCGGGGCAGTGGGACCAGACGTGTCACCTCTGGATTTGTGTCCGATGACCCTTTGTGCCTGAGGGTGACACTGATGACCCCCCTACCCCCAGGGTCCGTCTGGAGGGGCACCTCACAGGGGCACAGTGGCTTGGGTGTCTGTGTCTCTGCACTGGGGACCCTGGCTTGGCCCAGGGACCTGGGGACGCCACCTGCCTTCTCTCTGTGCTCAGTCCCTTCGCCTGCACACAGTCCTGTGTCCAACCCGCCCTGGGCCTGCAGAGAACTCAGATGACGCCCGTAAAGGTACCCAACATCTGCTCGTGGCTCAGGGGCCCCGGTCCACTGCTGCCCGACAGTCAGGGTCCAAGCCCCGAGTGGCCTCCCAGGTCCGGGGTGACCCGCTGTACAGCGTGGCCAGGCCTTGCACTGTGCATGCTAGGGCGGGCCAGCCGGGAACCGGCTGGGGCCCTGAGGCCGGCTTTGCACTGCAGGCAGGAAGGACCCTGTAGCTTCCTCCCCAAGACGCATGCAGCCAGCCTGGGGCCTGTACCCTTCCCCCGGGCAGTCTCCACGTCTCCATCAACGCTGGCCTGGGGACTGCTGCCCCTGGAAGCTCTCCAGCCTCGCCCTATTGTGGCAACAAGCACAGTGCGTTTGGCTGTCTGCTGTTTGCGGTCTGTGAGCTCTGTGTGCAGGGCCAGGCATAGGCTTGCTAAATCCAGGGTGGGGAGTCAGAGAGGGCCAGGGGATGGAGGGAAGGCCCCCCAGGGGAGCACATGCCACCTCCGCAGTGCCCCCTCCCCATCCTAGAATCCCTCCCCACCCACCCCAATCCCTTCCGTTGCTTATTGACCCATCGGGAGTGCAGTATGGTGCCTGCTGGCTCTGCAGGGGCCGGGGGCCTCTCTCCTGCAGAGACCGGCCGGTCTGCTGGAATGAGGTCTGCTCAGAGCCCCGCCAGGGCGATCTCCCTCGTGCCCACACCCCTGCCTTGCCTCACATGTGCTGTGCTAGCTCCAGGGCCCTTCCGCCCGGCTCGCTCCTTCCCAGCCTCTGATCTTAGCGCAGACCCTGCATCAAGGGCCCACCTGCTCTACTCTCTGCAGGATTAAACTCCTTGGCTTGTTGGGGTCTGTCTTCATCCTCTGCCCCCGAGTAACAGCGGGGACCTCGCCGCCTCACTCAAGGCTTTGTCCCCAATCCGGGTCTTGTGCAGATCCTGCACTGGGTCACCATCAGCTCCATGAATGGACCCACCAGCAGGTGTGACCCTGCCCTTGGGGACAGGTGGGCAGGGAACAGTGTGGGACTTTCTCCACTTGACAAGGAGGAAAGAGGCTCTAGAAGCTCTGCAGCTTTTGGACGGACCCCCAGCTAGCAAGTGGCCACCCCTGGGTCTGAACAGGCCTGGGTATGGTGTCTCCATCCCCAGCCCCACCCCACCCCCACACTGCCTCTCGGCCCAGGGGGCTGAGCATCGTCAGAAGAGACCCAGATGACCCGAGGCAGTGACCCAAGGAGTGGGTGCTCAGAACCCCAGGTAGAATGTTCTGGAATCTTTTTTTTTTTTCTTTTTTAGATGTGTTTAAACTGAAGTGGAATTCACACAATGTAAAATGAACCAATTTAAACTGAACAGTTCAGTGGCGTTTAAAATACCCACCTACTTGTGCAGCCGTCACCACCATCTAATTTTGGAACATTTTCGGGACTTCCCTGGCCGTTCAGTGGTTAAGACTCTGTGCTTCCGCTGCAGAGGGCGTGGGTTCGGTCCCTGGTTGTCAGGGAACTGAGGTCCCGCATGCCATATACCACCAAAATAATATTATCATTTTAGAACATTTTCATCACCTGCTAATCTTCTTTCTGTCTCTGTAGATTTCCCTTTTCTGTACATTTCACGTAGAAGGGATCACAGAACGTGCGGGCCTTCGAGTCTGACTTCTGTCACTTAGCGTAACGTTCTGAAGGTTCATCCGTGTTGTAGCGTAGATCGTTGCATCGTTCCTTTTTAGGACAAAGTGACTTAATAGCCCACCGTGTGTGTGCGCGCTGCAGTTTGTCTATCCACGCATTCATCCCTCAGTGGACACTTGGCTTGTCTCCACTCCTTCAGCTAGTGTGAATGTGCCTGAGTGTCTGGTTGGGTCCTGTTTTCAGTTCTTTGGGGTCACCCCTAGGAGAGGAATTGCTGGGTCATATGATCACTCTTAGGAGCAGTGACTCAGATGATAAAGAATCTGCCTGCAATACAGGAGACCCAGGTTCTATCTCTGGGTCTGAAAGATCCAGGGAAGATCCAGGAAGGTTCCCTGGAGAAGGAAATGGCAACCCATTCCAGGATTCTTGCCTGAAGAGTCCCACAGACCGAGGAGCCTGGTGGGCTGGTCTGAGGGGTGGCAGAAGAGCCGGACACAACTGAGAGACTGACACTCCCACGATCACTCTATGTTTCATTTTCTGAGGACCTGCCAGGCTTCTCCACACTCTGAAATCTCGACCCTGCAGAGAAAGATCAGATGGGGGGTGCGTCATAGAGCGGGGGCAGGGCCATGGGCTGGGTGGCGGTGGGGATGCTCCCCCTACCCCCGCCCGGCCTGGCACCAGCACATGGGGCACGAAGCCCAGCCCCTGGGTGGACATCTGCAGTGATGCTTACCCAAGTCCGTGTCCCCATCTCCCGACTGCATACCACTCCCCAGGGCAGCGACCCTGCCTGCCACCTCCTAGTGACCTGGGTGGGTGCCCAGGAGGCACTCCACACCACCCGCCACATTGGAGCTGGCCGAACGGACAGCCATCGGAAAGAGTTTGTTATTTGCTAACGACTGTTAACCAGCCTGAAACAGATTTAGAATTCAGTGTGGTTAAAAATCATCAGTCTTATGCCGTTTAAAAATTGCTTGTCATTTTGTGTGCCAAGAACTCTTCTAGCAGCCTACTTTTCCAAAATGATCGCTGATTGGAACAAAAACATTGCCACTAAAATTAGAGTGACAAAATGGAGTTGTTATGAAACAAAAAGGAAATCGGCAGGTACATTTTAACAAGGGAGGCACACCCCCCCACACACCTGTGGGAGCACCACGGGGTTGGCTGCCCCATATGCTCCCCAGAGACTTCATTTCCACGTGTGGGCTGTAAGGTTTGACTGAACCCTCAACGAGAACCCATCCGGGAAAGGGTGGTTGCTTAGAAGTGGAAACTTTTAGTGAGTTGAACCAGGGCCTGGAGATGAGTAAGGGAGGCCTGGCTGGAGAACTCTAATAAATAGGATGCTTTTCAAATTAGCATCAAAATCCAGACACTCGTATCTTGAAAGAAGAGACCCTCCTCCGCACTGCTGTCTCCCTGCCCCTCCACGCGCTGCCCCGTGTGACAGGAGAGCACACGAGAAGCGTGGCTTCCGTGGGGTGGAGGTTTGTTTCCCTGTCGTGTCTGAGACAGAGGGAGGCGGTCCAGTGCTGGGGTGGGGGCTCCAGCCCAGCGTAGTGCCCGTCACGTCACATCTGGACAGCCTCCACCCCCATCTCTGCCACTCCAGGCTTTTCCTTTTTTGCTGCTCCATCATCCTTAACAGGGCTTCCCTGGTGGTTCAGATGGTAAAGAATCTGTCTGCAATGCAGGAGACCCAGGTTCGATCCCTGAGTTGAGAAGATCCCCTGGAGAAGGGAACGGCTACCCACTTAACAGTATTCTTGCCTGGAGAATTACACAGACAGAGAGCATGGGACTGAGAGCCCCGGTCCATGGAGTCACAAAGAGCCAGACACAACTGAGCGACTAATACATCCTTCACAGGCTGCCTCATGGTTCAGAGCAGCTGCTTAGATTCCATCCGTTGCATCCACATTCCAACAGAGGAAAGGAGAAGAAACAAACCATGGTCCCTCATTTTATATAAAGTGTCCACTACTCTTCCAACTATCAGCCACAGCATAATCTCAAAGATGTTTGAGAGCTGTAGCCCTTATTCCAGACAGCCTGAGGAAAAAGTGGAGAATGGATGTTGGGGGAGACAGCTGGCCACTTTGCCATAGTACAGTCGCTCCAAGGTATAGCCTTCTTCCTGTTTCCATCGTGCAGCCACATCTGGACAACCTGCCCCCTGACCCCACCCCCAACCCTAACCCTAACCCTAACCCTAACCCTAACCCTAACCACTTCCATCTCAGCTAGAGCAGCTTAGGATGCAAGGCATAAGGTTTCATTTAGGTAAAGATTTGGGATGCTGTAAGTAAGGAAATACTTTGGCCACCTCATGCGATAAATTGACTCACTGGAAAAGACTCTGATGCTGGGAAAGGTTGGGGGCGGGAGGAGAAGGGGACGACGGAGAATGAGATGGCTGGATGGCATCACCGACTCTGTGGACATGAGTTTGAGTGAACTCCAGGAGTTGGTGATGGACAGGGAGGCCTGGCGTGCTGTGGTTCATGGGGTCGCGGAGAGTCGGACACGACTGAGCGACTGAACTGAACTGAACTGAACTGAAGTAAGGAAAAAAAATTTATTTTTCACACAGGGGAGCGGAAGCTTGTAGAGTGGAAGGGACCTGCCCAAGGTGTCAGTGCCTGCACACTTACTCTAGCCGCCCTGGGGGCCCTGACTCAGATTTCAAAGTCCCCTCAGATTTCTCACCTTCTGAGATCCTGGACCTCATACCAGGTCAGAACCTGTGTCCCAAAGCCAGGAATATTGCCCCTTGTATCTGTCAAGCCTCTTGGTTACAAATGATAAAAATCAAGCTCAACCTGGCTGGGGTCCAAGAAGGAATAGAATAACTTGAAAGGTCAGGAATAAGGGCTTCAGGCATGGCTGGATCCAGGTGCTTAGTGAGCATCAGGCAGCTCTATTTCCACCTCTTTTCTCTGGTTTCCTGTGCATGAATTCTGGTTTTGGCAGCCTCTCCTCATACCTTGGGGAAATGGCCACCACAGCGCCAGGTTAAGGTTCAGCTACTTTTGCAGCCATTGAGGGAGAGTGCCTCTTTCCCAGTCATTATAAGAGAAGGCTCAGGGCTGAGTCTCGATGAGCTGATTTAAGTCATGTGACCAAGGGGGTAGGGTGGACCCACCGACCAGACCAGGATCCTATGCCCATCCTTGGGGGGAACTGGGCATGGCCCACACACTAGACTTGGGCTAAGTGTGTCTCCCCAGAATCAGAAAATGGACCCTGGTGGGCTGAGCACAGCCTTCCCTTCTACCCCTCCTCCTACACCCTGTGAGTCCTGCCCTGACTCTTCTCCCCTCAGTAAAAACAGAGCCGTCCTTGGCTCCTGCCCTCAGGGCCTTGCTCACAGGCTTGTCTTCTTATTTGTAAGGCTCTTCCTCCAAGTGCCTGAGAATCTAGCAGGATAAGGATTGTGATACCCTCTCTGGACCCTCAGTGCCTGCCCAGCCCAGAACTTGGTGTAGAACAGGTGCTACTCAGTGTACAGTGGCCAGTCGGTAGAAGGAAGGACGGGCCGGTGGATGGAGGGACGGGTGGCCAGAGTGATGCATGGATAGGTGGGTGGGAGGATGAAAGGATGGATGTTGGATGGATGGATGATAGTTTGGTGGGTGGTGGATGGATGGATGATGGATAGTGGATGGATGGATGGTAGATGGTGGATGGGTGGTAATGGATAGCGGATGGTGATGGATGGATGGGTTTGTGGGCGATCTAATTACCAGCTGGGAGAAGGAAGAATTTACTGGTGGATCACACAGGCCTGATTAACTCCATGCAGTTTGATGTGGTGATATCATTTCATACCAGCATTTAACTTTCAGACATTCAGTACTTTTAAAAAGCATTTGAATAGTGAAGATGTGGCAGGAGACCCAAGCCAGCCGAGCGTCCCTCCAGAGCCGGCGTGAACTGGAGCTGTGTTTGCACGGGTCCCTCGTGCTGACTCGGGTCCCTGGTCTTGCCCAGGCCCCTCCCACCTCACTAGGTGTGATCCTGGTGGGAAACACAGCGTCCCACCAGAGTGCCTTCCGTCCGAGTCCTCTCTGTGACGTGCAGCCCGGGTCCGTCACCAGGGATGCGTCCGTGTGGCCCGGCAGGGGGAGCTCTCACACCAGGTGTGTCCTGCTGTCTGGTCACCCCACGCTGTCCCCGAGGCCATCGTGGTGGAACTCGCTGACTCAGAGCATATGCTGTCCTCCCATGTGACTGACTGCCGGGCCTAGCGTGGGAGCAGAGGGTGAGGTGGGTGCCCTTGCACTGACCACAGGGAGCCTGGCTCACCGGGGGCTCAAGGACTCCTCCTGCGTGTGCCGGGACTAGGGCAGGCGTCATGTCACGGCCTCAGCTCGGTCCATCAAGACCCCCAGGCTCCGTGCTGCCTCTGCCCCTCCATCCTTTGGTGCCACGTAGACAGAGTGGTCCTGTCTCTCTGCCTTGTTCTGAGGGTTACTGAAACAATCCCATGATTATAAAGCCTCTGCACACAGTTGACACTCAGTGAACAGTGTCCCTGAGGGTTTAGCCTTGGTTGCAGTTGTAACTTAAACCCGCCATCCCACATCACTGGTCTCTATTCTCTGCACGAAGGAGTGGAGGCTCAGAGAGGTTAAGTGAGTTCCTTCCCATCATACAGCCATCGACTGGCAAAGATGGAGCTTGGCTCCAGAGCCCTCAGGGAGTTCCCTCTTCAGCATGAGAGGGGAAGTTGGGGGCCAGGGAGGAGCTTTCTTTCTGCCAGCTTCCTTTGAGCTGGTACGTGATGGCCCCAGGGCCTCCTGCACAGCCCAGGCAGGGTGTCTCTTGACCTGGGGCTCTCGGCCGAGCGGGGCCTCACGGTGGTGCCGGGTGGGAGTTACGTGGCCTGACCGTGGGCCTTGACTTCAGAAAGATGCTTCTTCCCTCCCCCTCTCCTTCTGCGCCCCTGAACCAGGCCACCACCGGTCAGCTGTCCCTTCCTCCTTTGGGGCAAAGTGAGGGCACGTGCTGGGGTGGCCCCTGCGGACGGCCGGGGTGACCGCGCCTGTGCTCACGTCTCACCTCCCCAGGCGAGCGTCATTGACCGAGAGGCCCTGGGCGCCCCTGCCTCTAGGGCAGACGGAGCCCCGGGCATCCAGGAGGGCACAGGCTGACAGGGCGTAGCCTCCGCCGCCCAGGCGCCCGCGCGCCTCTGTGGTGGGCTGCCCGCCTCGTATCCTGGACCATGGCGGGCACCTGTGGCAGGAAGGTGCTGTGCTCACACCCCCAGAGCCTGCTCAGAGCCGCGCGCCCTGGGACTCACAGCATGGCTGCCCGACACACCGAGGCAGGGACGCCTGCATCCAACTGACCTCTAATTTCACCACTCGGCCCCAACACCAGTGAGTCCCCCCGGGGACCCCAAGAGCAGTGATGCTCGGAGACCTGCCGCCTCTGCCCCTGCACTCGGAGGACCGTGATGGACGTGGGCCTGCTCGTCCCTCCACTTCAGAATAAGCCCGTTTAGGCCGCGTGTGGGAAATGGCAGCACTTGGATAACAAATGCGATGACTTGGGCTTCGCTTTGGTGGAGCGTTGCTCTGTATTGTCGGTTTCCAGATGAAAGATTCACGAGGCGCTGTGGGCAGGTGGAGAAGGAGAAGGCAGGAGGCATGTCAGGGGCTCCCAGGCACCCCCGCCAGGGACTGCCGGGTGGCCTGGGCCACGGCCAGCAGCTCTCTGGCTGTGCTCCCTGACGGGCCACCCCTGCAGCGCTTCACCCAGGAGCTTGTCAGAAGGGCAGATGCGGGACTTCCCCGTGGCTGAGCCTCCAAGCTCCCAGCGCACAGGATGCACAGGTTGGATCCCTGATCGGGGAACTAGACCCCGCAGGCTTCAACCAATAGCCCACGTGCAGTGGCTAAGACCCACTGCGTGCATGTGTTCAGTCCCTTCAGCCCTAGAGTAGCCGTGCAGACTACTGCTAACCCGCCAGGCTCCTCTGTCCATGGGACTCTCCAGGCAAGAACACTGGAGTGGGTAGCCATTCCCTCCTCCAGTGGATCTTCCCGACCCAGGGTCCAAACCCACATCTATTGCGTCTCCTACATAGACAGGCAGGTTCTTTACCACTAGTGCCACCTGGGAAGGCCAGGACCTGGTGCAGCCAATTTTTAGTGCAAAGAAAAGAAGAGAAAGAAATGCAGGTGCTTGGGTTCTGCTCCAGAATTGAGAATTCCAGGGTTCCAGGTATTCCTTGAGTCAGGTCCTGGCTTAACCAAGTCAAGGGCCATCGAGGAAGGTTCTGCTACTCAAAGTGTGGTCCACAGACCACAGCATGGGCATCTGATAGGAATGCAAGATCCCAGGCACCTTGGACCTACTGATGGATGCATGTTGACAGAGTCCCTGTGACTCGTGGGCACAGTGGGGTTGGGGGTGAGTTCAGAAGGCTTGAGCATCTTCTCTGGGGTCGGGGATGACGTGGTGGGCCCAGGACGGCCCAGGGACCCCAGCCACCTGCCCAGCTTCCCTTCCTGCTGACCCCGCTCGCCCTCCCGAGCCTCCCCTTGCCCTGCCCCACCCCATCCAGATGAAATGTGCCCCCTGCACACCTCACACCCCATCTGACTGCCTTGAAGAAAGGGGGTGAGCAGTCACGGTTCTGAGAGATTCTCAGCCTCTGTCTCTGAACCAGCTTTTGGGAACACAAAGCCACTTCCGCAGGATCACACAGGCTGCCCCCACTAAGTCGTCTGGGGACAGAGGGTTGCCCCCAAGCTGGCCAGGTTACAACTTCATCTTGTACCAGGGCACGTGTTGGGGTAGGCGGGGTCTGGTTATTCAAAACTCAGATAATCTAAAGCTGTTTTGTTACTTGGAAATAACTACCAGTTTCCAAACAAGGGGAAAGTGTTAGTGGCTCAGTTGTATCCGACTCTGCGACCCCATGAACATGACAGGCTCCCCGGTCCATGGTATTCTCCAGACACAAATACTGGGTGGGTTACCATTGCCTTCTCCAGGGGATCTCCCCCACCCAGGGATAGAAGCATAATGCAGAAGCTGCTCTAGTGTAACCCCACCTCCATCATCCTCCCAACCACCCCCTCCGAAGCCTCCGCGTTGGAGGGACCCCTGACCCAGTGACCTCACCACCACCCCTTGCCATTTCTCTGGACCTTTCAGGAAGTGGTTCTGGTTCTGTGTTCCCTGTCTCAGCCACTAGATGGCAGCGGTGGGGCGCAGAAGCCACCGAGAGGGGTGTGTGGGTCCCTGATCCAAGCGGAGCCCTGGGAGACTGTTCTCCAGGGAGTCAGGCAGCCCTCCACCGGGATTTCTGGGGGAGCACGTGTTCAAGGTTACTATTTGGAGCAGCTGGCGGAGTCAGAGGCCTGCAGGCACTCTGTGGGCTCTGCAGGGCTGGGCTGGGGACACACCAGGAGGCTGGCGGGAGGATGGACCGTCCCGACCCAGGGACAGGGCACTGGGGATTGGGGAAGAGGGTCAGAGCCAGCCCTTCCGCACACACTCACCTCCAGGAAGCCCTGGGGAGGCTGCATGTGGATTTTCTGTTTGTTCCAGACCCTCCGCGAGCTCGGGAAGCAGGCACTGAAACGCCCACACCACACAGGGCACGAGTGGCGGGGGGCTTTCATCTCAGACAGGTAGCGTGGGGTGAGGCCGTGGAGCCCAGAGCCTGCCCCCGCCTCACCCCTGATGGTCCCCACGATGTCACGGGGGCCAGCTGGGCGGCCCTTCTGCTTCTCAGTTTCCAGGTGTGTAAAAGATGGTGGAGGGGGCTTCCCAAGCGCCACTAAAATGGGAAAGAACCCACCTGCCAATGCAGGAGACGTGAGAGACACAGGTTCGATCCCTAGGTTGGGAAGATTCCCCTGGAGGAGGAAATGGCAACCCTCTCCAGCATTCTTGCCTGGAGAATCCCATGGACAGAGGAGCCTGGCAGGCTATAGTCCATGCGGTCACAAAGAGTTGGACATGACCGAAGCGACTTAGCACGCAGCTCACAAAAGAGGGAGGGCAACAGACCTTACCCTGTTCCATTGGTGGAATCAACCAGTCTTCAAAACGTAGAGCAGGGGGTTCCCTGGCTGTCCAGTGGCTAAGACTCTGTACTTCCGATACTGGGGGCCAAAGTTTGATCCCTGGTCCGGGAGCTAGACCCCACAGGGAGCAACTAAGACCCAGGGCAGCCAAAATAAATAGATAATTTTTTTTTAATATAAAGCTGTCGGCACAGCAACTGGCCCAGTGTAGGCAGGTGCTGTTATGTGTGATATTAGTAAATGTTGTTATTATTAAGGACAGGGAAGCCTGGCATGCTGCAGTCCATGGGGTCGCAGAGAGTCAGACACCACTGTGTGACTGAACAGAAACAACATTGAGTGTCACTAATTCACCAGCCACCGTTATTATTTACTGTCTTATATGGAAAACGGAGTTTAGGCTGACATAATTACAGACAGGGTCTTCACGTCCAGGGGGACTGTGCGGGACGTTTCAGGCACTTCGGGTAGTTTGCTTTTCTTATCCCTATCACTGCGATTGCATAACAGTAATTGCTGCTGTGATTATTATTGTTGTTATTTTCCTCTGGGGAGACCCGGCACCCCCTGTAATCGATGTCTCTCCTGTCCGGGGCCATTTTTTTGTTTTTTTAATTTGGCTGTTTTGGGTCTTGGTTGTGCATTTGCGATCTTTGTTGCAGCATCTGGGATCGAGTTCCCTGGCCGGGGTCAAACCCCGGCCCCCTGCATTTGAGAGTGCGGAGTCTTAGCCACCCACCGGACCACCAGTGAAATGCCCAGGGCCATCTTAGATCCAGGCATTTTAAGTAGGCCTTGCTAGCCCCGCAATTCAGCCAGTGTTTCCTGGGGAACTGCTGTCTCTAAGATGGTCAGCGTGGCCTCAGGCACCCTGGTTTTTCTCACCTGTGCCTTCCCGCTCCTGCCAGCGAGCCGTCTCCACTAACCCTCAGTGATCTGCACTGTTCAATTTACATGGAGGCCTTGGAGAGCCGGAAAGCCCCCATCTCCCCCACATCCTGCCTCAGCCTTTCCCAAGCCACTGGAAGCCAAAATATGGGAGTCAGGGACCTGGGTCCCAGGCCTGGCACACGCCCGTCTCTTATGGACACAGTGAACTTTGTCAAACACTTTTTCTGCATCCATTGGTGTCATTATGTGTTTTTCAGTTTGTATGGTCATTTGTGTCCATTGATTTTTCAGATATTGAACCGGCCTTGCATTCCTGCAGTAACATTCACTTGGTCATAAAATGTTAGTCTTTTTATACGTTGCTGGGTTTGGGTTCCTAGTATTTTGTTGAGGGCATTGTGAGGCATCCTGGCCTGGTTTTCTGATGCTGCCTTTGTCTGGGCTGGACTTCAGTGTAATGCTGTCTCCATAAATTAAGTTGTGATGTGTTCCCTCCAATTCTTTTTTCTGGGAAAGATTATGTAGAATTGGTGTTTGTTTGTTTGTTTGTTTTTCTTTTTTCTTGAAATGATTTGTAAAATTCAGTGAAATCATTTGAGTATAAAGACAGCTTTTTTACTGTTTTTTAAAAATTAGTAATTCAATGTCTTTAATAGATATAAGGCATTTCAGATTATCTACTGCGTCTTGGATGACTGGGCAGTTTGTGACTCTCAAAGAATCAGTCCGTTTTAAACTGTCAAGTTTATCTGAGTTGTTCATAGAGCTCCTCATTGTCTTCTCACCGTCCCTTCTGAAGTGATAGCACCTCTTTCTTTACTGATATTGGTAATCTGTGCCTCCTGTCTTTTCTTCTTTGCCAATTTTGCTAGAATTTAATCCATTTTATTGATATCTTCAAAGAACTAGCTTTCAGTTCCATTGATTTTCCTCCTTCCTTTTTCTCGCTCACCGATTTCTTGCTTTTATTATTTTCTTCCTCTTGCGTGCTTTGAATTTATTTTGCTCTTTTTCTAGCTTTATGACTCAGAACTTGTGTTCTCGTTGAATACTCTGTATGCATTGAAAAGACTGTGCATTCTGTGGAGTGTTCTATAAATGCTGGTTAGATCCTATTGATGTTATTTTTCAGAAATGTTTGTGCCTTTTGACTTGGCCCTGTACTAGCTCTATTGATTGCAAAGAGAGGAATGTTGACATTTTCTAATATAATTAGGCACTTGTCCATTTTTCACTTTCAGTTCTGTCAGAGTTTGTTTCGTGTGTCTAGAGTTCTGGTGTTGGGTGCATATTTATTCAGGACTTATGTCCTCTTGCTGGACTGATCTTTTTATTATCATTTAATGCTTCTGTTCCTCCCTAGTAATTCGCACTTGCAGGATGTATCTTTTCCATCCTTTCACTTCAAACCTGCCTGTGCTATCATAGAAGAAGCTGATTTCCTTGTAAGCTGTGGATCATTGGGCAGTTTATTAAAATTCCTTTCTAACAACCTCTTATCTGATGCGTCGAGACTAAATTTTATCTAATTATTAATACGTTTGTATCTACCATTTTAGTTCTTGTTCCCTCTGAATTTTGTTCTCTTCTTTTTCTTTCCTTTTTTTTTAAAAAACATCTGGATTGTTTACTTTTCCATTTTAACTTACTCACTGAAGCTTTTACTCGTATATCTTTCTGTGTGTGTGTGATTGCTCTGGTTACTTACCTTTCTGCAGTTTTCTGAAAGGTAATGTTTTGCTGCTACAAGTACAACATGAAAACCTGACCAGTGCGCTGTTCCTCCTGTTCGCCCCTTTCATGTTCTATTTTTCACGTGTATTAAATCTGGATGTAATGAAAACCCTACAGTATGACCTAATGACTGTTACTTTCAGCCATCCTAAATGTTGTGAAGACTGTCAGAAATGAAGGGCTTGTTGTTCAGTCATTAAGTTGTGTCCACCTCTTTGCCGCCCCATGGACTGCGGCATGCCAGGCTCTTCTGTCCTCCACTGTCTTCTAGACTTTGCTCAGATTCATGTCCATCGAGTTGGTGATGCCGTCTTCACCGTCAGAAGTGAAGAATATCCTATTACCGAGGTATTTACCAGTTTTATCACACGTCCTTTAATCCTGATCTTCAGTCTCTCTCTCGTATCATTTCCATTCCACGGAAGCATCTCCTCTAGCATTCCCATTAGAGCTGGCTTGCTGGCAACGAGTTCTCTTGGTTTTTCTTCATCTGAGAATGTCTTGATTTTGCCTTTATTCCTGAGAGATATTCATTGGATATAGAGTTTTGGGTTAATGGCACTTTAAACACACTGTTCCGCTCCCTTTTGACCGCCGTGTTTTCTGATGAGAAATTTGCAGTCTTTCAAATGACTGTTTGCCTACCTGAGATGAGTCACGCTTCTCTATCTGTCTGTGGCATCTGAGTATGGTGTGTCTGGGTACGAATTTCTTGAGTTAATCCAGTTGGGCTACACTGAGCTTCTTGAGTTTGTGTTTATGTGATCCTCTCTGTCAGGCTGGATATTTTTTATTGATCTATCTTCAAATTCTTGTTCACTGATTCTTCCTCCCATCTTCTGTTTTTGAGCCTGTCCAGTAACTACTTTTATTTCTGCTGTTTCCCTTGAGAGTTGGCGTATTTCTAGTTCTTTGTATGCCAGCTGAGTCCAGCGTGTATCGTGGAAATTTTGAATATTTTGTTGTAATACTCTGGGTCTTGTGTAAATCCTCTGAAAGGTTGATGTACCAGATTACTTGGTTGGGGTCAGAGCCCAAGTTCCAGCCACTTTTTCATGGGCGTGATTCCAACCTCAGTTTAGTTTTCAGAGCTTTGCTGTTCAGATATGCCTCATATACACACCAACAGGGACCAGTCTTGGAGATGGGTGACGGATCACCTCCTAGGCCCGTTCTCAAGATCCTTGACATGCTGGTTAAGGTCCGATCCACACATCCTCAACCTAAAGCAAGCCCAGAAGTTCATACACCACTTTACACAATCACGCTTCTGCTCCCCCCTCACCACAGTCTCCCTGACACTTTCCAATGCTCTGGGCAGCCTTGTTGGGTCCTCCAGACAGAAAACTGAGACCTTAATTCCCCTGCCTTGCCATGAACTCACTGCAGATATGTCTTCTTCTGGGGCCATGTGGCAGGAGAACAGAGAGAAGAAGAAAGTGGTGAAGATTCATCCCGTTTTGGAACCACAGCTCCTGTGGTCAGAGAAGGTCTGCACCCTCCCCGTGCCCCCTGCCACTGTGCCCCTGCAGGACTCCCTGGGGCCGTCAGTGGGAGAAAACGCAGTAAAGATAAAAAGGACGGTACGCACACACACACCCTGAGCCCCAGGATTCCTTTGTCCTACTCCTTGGGTCAAAAGAAAGTCTCATCTCGAAGCTCTTTTCATCTGTACTTGGTGTGTAGGCCTGGCCTTCAGGTGACCTTGGAGTCCAGCCAGCTTGTACCTGATGGAAAATAAGTGGAAAACTCACAGCCTGTTTATTGGTGCTTTGAAATCTGGCCTCCTTCCCCAGCCTGCCTGCTGCTATTTTTAGTCCACAGATAATTAGCCCAGCATCTGCTAGGTTTATAGCTGCATTCACTGGGGGGGACGCAGGGCAGCATGTGCTCACTCCTTCTTTCCAGGAACTAGAGCCCCTCGCTGAACTTGCACCTGTGTATAGTGGCATCGCCTGCGGACGGTAACAGCTTTACTTCTTCTTTTCCAGTTTGTATTTCTTTTTCTTCTCTGATTGCCGTGGCTAGGACTTCCAAAACTGTGTTGAGTAACAGTGGCAAGAGTGGACAGTCTTGTCTTTCTCCTGATGTTAGAGGAAGTACTTTCGGTTTTTCACAATTGAGGATGATGTTTGCTGTGGGTTTGTTGTTTGTGGCTTTTTTCTATATTGAGATAGGTTCCCTCTGGCCACTTTTTGGAGAGCTTTTATCGTATGGTTGTACATTGTACATTTATTTCTTTCATCAGCTTTAGGAAGTTTATATCCATTTCTTTTTTTCATTTTTTATTGAGGTGTAGTTAACATATGTTGTTGTTATTTAGTTGCTAAGTTGTGTCTGACTCTCTGCAGCCCCATGAACTGCAGCCCACCAGGCTCCCTGTCCTTTGCTATCTCCCAGAGTTTGCTCAGACTCACGTCCATTGAGTCAGTGATGCTATCCAACTATCTCATCCTCCGTTCCTTAGTGCCTTTCCAGGTGGCTCAGTGGTAAAGAGTCTGCCCTCAATGCAGGAGACGCAGGTTTGATACCTGGATTGGAAGGATCCCCTGCAGAAGGAAATGGCAATCCATGCCAGTATTTTTGCCTGGGAAATCCCATGGACAGAGGAGCCTGGTGGACACGACTTCGTGGCTAAACAGCAATAATTGACACATAACGTTATGTTGGTTTCAGGTATACAGTGATTCAATATTTACGTCTGTTGCAAAGTAATCACCACAGTAAGTCTAAAGTTATTATAACATATGGCACCACACATAGTGACGAAATTTTTTTTCTTTTGGTGAGGACATTATTTCTTGAAGTATTTATGTTTTTTGCCTCATTCTCTGGAACTCTGTTTACCCAATTATTATGTATCTTTTTATCTGTCCTTTGAAACCCTGATCCTCTCTTCATGGTTTTCAGTCTTTTTTTCCTCTTTATTTCATATCAGATAAGTTCTACTGACTGATCTTCAGCTTCACGCACCCTTTATCATCTCTGTTCTACTGTCTAAGCTCTCCATTGAATTTTTTCCAGATTTTGTATTTCTAAGTTTTTAATTTTCCATTTCATTCTTTTTACTGAAAATACCAACTTCATCTCCCTTTCCTCAGGGAAATGGTTATAATGATAACATTAAAGTTACTGTCTACCGATTCCAGCATCTGCAGCATCTCAAGATTGGTATCTATTGGTTGTCTTTTCTCTTGAGTGTGGGTCCTGTTTTTCTGGAGATTATTTTTCGCTCGACATTGTATGAGGTTGTGTAGACTCTGGGCTCTGTTGTATTCCTCTGAGAGTCTTTCTCTTCAGTTGAGAGTTACTCAAGCTTCAGCTGCCTCTCATCATCAGCGGGTCACGTCTTTGCTCAGCGATTTAATCTTTTGCTGAACTTATCTGAGTCTGACACACACGCTTGTGATTCAAGGTCAGGCTGAAACTTCTGTGGACACACCCAGGATTAGGGATGCCTTTTCTCTGGCTTTCCTCCCTGCGGGACTCTCTCCTCTGTCTCCAGTACCAGTTACAGCTGCCTGAACTTTCCCCGCGTTCCTCCAGCCAGGGAGATGGGCGGCTTTCTGTTAGCCTTCTACCTGTGTGTGCCTCCCAGCTTTGTGTCTGCAGCATGCCCCACAGAGTGGAAACTTACCCCTGTTCCAATCTGTTGTTTTTTTCTACAGAATCCCTGGGTCATTGTTGTAGGGTCGGCAAGGGGGCAGGGGCTGGGGGTTCATGTATCTTTATTGCCCAGAGTCGTGGCTGTGACCAGTGGGAGGGTGGTTCTGTAGCCGTCTCACGCCGCCGTGCTGAGAGCAGGGCTCTCCGGTGCTGGGGTTTCATCTGGAACTTGACCAGGAGCCTTCCTCCTCATCGGTGCTGACAGCAGCAGGGCCGCTGGGACGGACGTCACCTGCTTATTCTGCGTTTGTGGCTTCACATCCGTGGTGACTCTATATACAGGTATAGGGATTTCACATTGAAATGCCGATAATTTCACTGTGAGCTGCTTCCTTGTTCTAGTTCGCCTGAGGGTTACAGTCAGAAGGTGTGGATGGTACTGGGATTAGCGATACAGGAAAGGCGCATTGTCTCTGAATTTCACATCTGGAGGGTACAAGGGGTAGCATCGGTTTCTAAAGGTGGTCTGTAAGGTCTGAGAAGATCAGGGACTGATGGATCCGATGCTGTGCAGCAGCCCCCTGAGGACTAACCCCCTCTGATTCTGGGCTCTCTCTTCCTTCCCCTGGACCAGCAGTCCCTATGGGCAGCACTAGAGATTAGCACAGCGTCCACCCAATGCTATGGGGAGCAGAAAGGGAATGGCCAGGTTTTCTGGTGAATGAATGTTTGTTGTTGAGTTATTCACCCTTGTCCAAAGGACCCTGGGCTCCAAGGAATCCATCTGTGGGGCACGTGCTTCACCAGTAATTTGAGGAACTACAGGGCCTCGTGCGGGCTTCCTAGGTGGTGCTGGTGGTAAAGAACCTGCCTGCCAATGCAAGAGACAGAAGAGACACAGGTTCAATCCCTGGGTCGGGAAGATCCCCTGGAGGAGGGCCTGGCAACCCACTCCAATATTCTTGCCTGGGAAATCCCATGGACAGGGGAGCCTGGTGGACTACGGTCCATGGGGTCGCAAAGAGTCGGACACGACTTAAGTGACTTAGCAGCAGAAGCAGCAGCAGCAGTGCCTTGTGGGGACTTAATCTGGGTGAAGCCACCCCCGTGGGGCTGTTACATTGCAGCTCTGTGCGTGGCTGCGTCTGCTGGTGGGCGTCCTGAGAGTAGCTTGGGAAGGAGAAGAACCTCCCGGGTCGTGTGGTGCTGCTGTGGGTGGGGTGCCTGCCAGGCGCCAAAGCCTAGGATGCTGCCGTCTGCCGAGATCTGTGTCATCTTGGCCAAGTCACTGATGCTCTTTGGCTCTTCTGACTGTTGAATGGATTGATGGGCAAGGTGGTCTTCAGGCTACTTTCATCTCTCAGGACTTACACACTTTCTGTCTCCTTCCCTTCTTCCTTCCCTACACCCTTGGTACTTTCTGTGCCAGGCATGGTCCTGGGCTACAGAGAACCAGGCATGCATATCTATGGGTGATGAGGGTGGAGGTTTGTGGACGGGAGTCAGGTTGGCGTGCCCTCACGTGTGCTCTGAGCATCCCTGTTGGGATGGCCAGGCATGGATGGAGTGAGGCGTCTGAGCAGTCCAAGAGCGGGGTTGGGGAAACCCTTCCAGAAGGAGAAAACCCCAATCTGAAGGGTGCCTGGGTACAAGTCACGGCTCCAGCGTCATGCCCCGGTGCTGCCGGGATCTGGCTGCTCCTTCCCGGTTGCCCTCAGAACAGCCCAGAAGCGGCACAGACCCCGGGGCGACTGCAGCACACGTCTGTCGGGCACATCCTGGGCGGGCATGCCAGCTGCTCTCCTGAGACCCTGCAGAGCCCTGTCCTCAGCCCCACACGCGGGCATGATACACCCATTTCACGGGCTGAGCATTGTATGAATGATCAGCTGTCCAAGTGGTCCCTTTGGATGAGGGTCGGATCACACACAGCGCACACCAGGGGACCCGGAGGTTGGCCAGCCACCTGGAGAGCCAGGTCTTATTTCAGTGGACAGAGCAGTCCTTTCCCCACGGGGCTTCCCTTCCGCTGTCCCTGGCAGTCAGAGCAGGAAGCTGCAGGCACCAGGGTTCCTTGTCACAGCCCAGCAGGCCCTCTGCAGAGCCGGGGCTTGGCCCGAAGACCCCCAGCCAGGGTTCTGGGAGCTGACTGCCCTGGCAGTGTTCAGAGGCTGGCACCGGAAATGGGGCTTTTCGGGGGGGTGCCCAGGACCCCCCGTCAACGCCGAGCAGCAGGGGCGACAGTTCACGGTGTCCGTGTGTGTGTACGTGGCCGCATCGTGCTCGTGAGTGTTCATGGGTGTGCTGAATGCAGATGAGCGTGTGGGGGGTGTGTGTGCCCGAGTGCACACACTTGTGGCTGGGTCTGTCCCCCCTCCTGGCACTGCCCCCCGGTTATCTCACAGCCCTCGGAGGTCACCCCATCAGCCCCTGGAAGCCTTGTCTGTGACCCTGCCCTCTGACCCTGCCCTGGCCCAGGCATGGCGCGGCTGTCTTCTCTCCTCCTGTGACCTCTGCTGAAGCCCTCTTCAGGCCCCTGGCTGGCAGAGCGGGCGTGTGGACCCACAGTCTGGTCAGCAGGAAGGTAGGACAGCAGCACGCACGTGTTCTGCTTTTCAAAGACGTGTTTTCCGTGAATGTGCCCGCAGCTCTCACACTTAAGAGGTTTTGTGACCACTGCAGGATTGCAGCTAGGAGAGAGGCAGGCGGTGACCCCTTGCTTGAAAGCTAACATGTGGCAAATGGAGATGTGAGGCTGCCTTTTGAACCAAAATTGCATTCCCATCTTCAGAAGTGCCGGGTGCACTTGCACCCCCAAGGTTGCTGGTGAGAGAAGGCCCGCCCAGGCTGGGCAGTTCACAGGAGTGTAGGGAGAGGCTGCGGGCATCCTGACCCACCCCCCGCACCCAGCCCATCACAGAGGGAGCCTCTCTCCCTGGGGGGGCTGGAAGGGGGTGCGTCCGATGGATGTTTCAGGAAGATATCTCTGCGGGCGGGCTGGAGCAGGGCCTGTGGGCCTCGGGGGGCCGTGGAGACTCTGGGGGTATTGCTTGAATCCTGTTGCAAAGCAGAGAAGGGGATTTGGTGGAGAAAGACATTTTAGAGTGGGAATCCACCGGGTTTCGGGGCATGAGGCCCCTGGGAGAGCTGGGCAGAGCTGGCTGTCCCCTTAGTGTCCCCCGGAGGAGGGAGACGGTGGAAGAGTGCACCCTTCCCTTCAGGGCTCCCCGCCTCTCCTGCGGGCCGGCTGCCATCTGCCCGAGGGGCGTCCCCTAGCGCTTCGATTGTAGCACCTGCTTGTCCCAGACAGTCAGCATGGATGAATCAAGTGCTGGCTGTGAATCGTGCCTTGTATGTACGAGTAACAAAGAGCCAAAGGCTGCTGTAACAGTTCGCCAAAGACCAGGGGCTTCCACAGCAGGCTCTCACCGTCTGAAGGCTGGGAAGTCCAAGGTCAAGGCGCCAGCTGTTGGTTTTGGCGAGAGCCCTCTCACTGCTCTGCAGACGGCTGCTTTCCCTGTGTCCTCACATGGAGGAGAGGAAGCTTTCTCGTGCCTCTTAGAAGGACACTAATCCCTTCATTGGAGAAGGAAATGGTGACCCACTCCAGTATCCTTGCCTGGAAAATCACATGGCTGGAGGACCTGGCGGGCAGTACCCCATGGGGTCGCAAAGAGTCGGTCGTGACTGAGTGACTGACACGCAGTCCCTTCCCGGGTGTCCCGCCTTCCTGGCCTCATTGCTTCCAGAGGCTCCGCCTCCGAATCCCACTGCTCAGGAGGGTGGGGTTTCGGCATCTGAACTGTGGGCCCGTCCACCTCCACTCTGCAGTCCCATCTCCTGAAGCCTGTTTCCCTGGCCTTGTGCTGTTGGTGGGGGCTGGGAGCGCTCCCTGCCCCCACAAGCCCCCCCAGCCCTTCATACCTGCGTTCTGGGGTGCCCCCCACAGCTGCACGTGGCGTCTGGGTCTTTCCTTCCTTCCTCTCCCGGGTCCGTATCCCTTTCGGATCTGATTAGCTCTCCAGGTAAGACGTGTCTGAGGTTCCTGGAGAATCCCGGGTGCCAGGAGTCCAGGCTAAGACCTGACTAGGCTTGCAGACTGCAGGTGAGTCATTCAAGGCACGAATTTCCCACCGTCAGCCCGTGGCAAGAGTTCTTCCCGTTTCTCTTATCAGTGCCGCTCACACCTGGCAGGCAGACTTCAGAGCGCAGCTGTCCTTCCCACTGCCCCACCCCAGGCGCAGAGCACAGCCCGGAGCCCAGCGCCCTCCCCTCCCTCCTTATCTCTGCCAGCCAGGGGGGTGGCCGCAGCCTCTCTGCCGAAACAGATTAGGGCTCGTGTTGCTTCTCCTCCCGGGCCTGCCTGTCTGTCATCCGGGAGCTCTTCGCGGTGGGGTGACAAGACCAGCTGGTGGAGTGTGGTTTCTGAAGCTGGTGTCCCAGGCCCCCGTCCTACTTGGTCAGGGGTGATTTCTAGTAAGAGGAAGGGAATCTGCCCAGTACGGGGCCCAACCTGGGCAGGGAAGCAATGTTCCTCCCATAGGAAAAGCTCCCCAAGCTTTGCACAGCGGCTTGAGGGGCAGGGGAAACCCCTTGGCCTTCTTCATTCAGCCCAGCAGGCTCCTGGACAGCCGTGACCGCCCAGACAGGGTGACAGCCAGCCTGGGTTCTGAGGGGTGAACAGGAGTTGGCCAGGAGGAGAGGTTCTCCGTGTTGCAGGGAGAACTGCAAGCCATCTGCGTCTCTGGCCCCTGAGGCCCCCAAGGCTGTATGGCCTGGAGACAGAGCAGTGGTCTCCAGCGCTCGAGGCTGCCAAAACATGCAGCTGCCATGGTGGCCGGTTGAAGGGGCAGCAGGTAACGGTGGATCATGCAAGATGGTCTTCGTTATCCTGTGCTATGCAGGAAATGGAGTCTGAGAGGTCCAGCCCCTCAGCGGGGACAGCACAGGAGCCAGGGAGGGGATCTGGGACTCTGGACACTGAGTCTGTCCTTGAAACTGTCCTGAGTCCACTGCCACGAGGACTGCTTCCCGGGGGGCCCGCAGGGGGAGCAGACGGAACCCTGGGTGCGGAGTCCAGCAGGCATCCCAGGCCTTGGTCTCCCTTTGCCGGGTCTCCCGGGGAAAGCAGGAAGGACTTTGATAACTGCTTAGTGAGATAACGGAAGCAGCGTGTCCAGCACGTACTAGCTGCCCCATTAGCGCCCTTCCTTCTCGAAGGGCTGAGCGTCGGCTGCTTAAGTTAGGGTGAGGAGTGGGATGCGGCCGGGCAGGGGCCCGCTGAGGGGGTGGGGAGGGCCCAGAGACTCCTACCAGCACATACTAGCTGCCCCATTAGCGCCCTTCCTTCTTGAAGGGGTGAGCGTCAGCTGCTTAAGTTAGGGTGAGGAGTGGGATGCGGCCTGGCAGGGGGCCCGCTGAGGGGGTGGGGAGGGCCCAGAGACTCCTACCAGCACATACTAGCTGCCCCATTAGCGCCCTTCCTTCTCGAAGGGGTGGGCGTCGGCTGCTTAAGTTAGGATGAGGAGTGGGGTGCAGCTGGGCAGGGGGCCCGCTGAGGGGGTGGGGAGGGCCCAGAGACTCGTACCAGCTGGGAGCAGTGAGTAGGCACCCCATCTTAGAAAGGAACTGGATTTAGCGGGAGGGGAGAGATGTCCCTGGTGGCCCAGTGGTTCTGACTCTGCACTTCCAGGGCAGGGGCGGGGGAGTGACTTTGATCCCTGGTCAGGGAACTAAGATATCCACATGTCACACAATCAAAAGATAAATGAATTTTTTCCAAAAATATTGCGTAAAAAATGATAGGAGAAAGTATCTGGTGGGTGCTTAGCGAACAATAGGTGAAGGTGTGGGAAGGATTGGCGGAAAGGGAGATGGATGGGTGGGTGGGATGTTGGGATGATGGACGGGTTAGCAACACCTCTAGGAAGCTGAGTGGGTCTGATGGCGGGAGAATATGCCTGGTAGATCCACAGTGAACAACAGATGGATGTATGAGGTTGATGGTGGTTGATGAGAATGGGTGACTGGTTGGATAGATGAATAGGTGGCGGATGGGCGGATGGGTGGATCGGTGGACGGATGAACAGATAAAGGACTTTTTAGTGGTTCAGTGGTAAAGGATTCACCTGCCAATGCAGGAGACATGGGTTCAATCCCTGGATCAGGAAGATCCCCTGGAGAAGTGAATGACAACCCACTCCCAGTATCCTTGCCTGGGAAATCCCATGGACAGAGGAGCCTGGCGGGCTGCAGTCCATGAGGCCACGAAGAGTCAGACAACAGCAACACAGATGAACCTCCTCCGCTCGCCTTTCCTGCCCATCAGCGCTGTCTTCATCCGCGGCTTTTCATCCGTGGCTTGTCTTCCTGGCCGCGGCGAGAGCGCCACCTGCCCTGGGGCTGCAGGTCAATGAGGAGCTTTCCCTCCACGGTTCCCCCTCTGGCACCCCGCCTCTGCCTGACGGAGGCAGACTGGCTCTGGGTGCCTGGAGCACCCAGGGGACCAGCCCCCTCCACCTGCTGCCGCCAGGGTGTTCCAGCTGACGTCTCCTCCAGCAGCTCTGCTGTAGGCGGGCCACAGCTCCCAATTAAACTGTTGAAGTGACAAAAGACCCCGGGTGATCATGTGATTAAAAATAACCGGGGCTGGCTAAGGCTGTTGCCCAAGAGCCTGTCAGCGCGGGCAGGGGTGAGGGGGAGGAGAGGGAGGGCTTCAATCCCGGCCCTCTGCCGCCATCGCCCCGGGGGAGGGTGCTTCTGCCTCTCCCTGTTTATAGCCGCAGGATATGTGAGACCCAGAAACGACTGGGTTTAACCACTGATGGAGGGTGTTCTGGGGCGCTGGGTGCGGGGAGGGTGGTCCCAGCATGGAGGACTCCCAGGCCACAGTGACACAGAGCAGAGGTCAGGATAGGTGAACCCGCGTTCACTGAGCACCTTCTGTGTTCCGGGCCTGGGGTGTGGCCCTTTCCTAGGGGCTGTCTTAAAACTTCAGTGCGGTCAGACGTTAAAATGTTCATTCACACGAATGTGAGGCCCATAGAGTCATTTATCCAGCAGGTGTTCACTGAGCACCTAGGTGCCAGGTGCTGTTCAAGCTGTTGGGGATTGTTGCTGTTCAGTTGCTAAGTTGTGTCCGACTCTTTGCGACCCCACGGCTGCAGCGCGCCAGGCTTCCCTGTTCTTCACCATCTCCTGGAGCTTGCTCAAACTCATGTCTACTGAGTCAGTGATGCCATCCAACCATCTCATCCTCTGTCGTCCCCTTTTCCTCCTGCCTTCAGTCTTTCTTAGCATCAGGATCTTTTCCAGTGAGCAGGCTCTTCACATCAGGTGGCCAAAGGATTGGAGCTTCAGCTTTAGCATCAGTCCTTCCAATGAATAGTCAGGGTTGATTTCCTTTAGGATTGACTGGTTTGATCTCCTTGCAGTCCAAGGGACTCTCGAGAGTCTTCCCCAACACCACAGTTCGAAAGCATCAATTCTGCAGCGCTCAGCCTTCTTTCTGGCCCAACTCTACAAGACTACTAGAAAAACCATAGCTTTGACTATCCAGACCTTTGTTGGCAAAGTGATGTCTGCTTTTTGATATGCTGTCTAGGCTTGTCATAGCTTTCCTTCTGAGGAGAAAGAGTCTTTTAATTTCATGGCCACAGTCACTGTCCTCAGTGACTTTGGAGCCCAAGAAAATAAAGTCTGTCACTGTTTCCATTTTTTCCCCTTGTCATGAAGTGATGGCACCAGATGCCGTGATCTTAGTTGGGGATCAATCAGTGAGCAAATGCAAACACTCTGCCCTCAGGAAGCCCCTTGTCTGGCTGGTCCTGTGGTTGATCATCCAGGGTCTCCATCCAGGAAAAAAGGCCAGGCTGGGGTCCTGTGCCCCCTCCCATGGTTTGTTTCAGGCTCATTACCTGAAATACAGCACATTCCCTGGATAAGAGCAGCTCTGTTGTGACAGCCGGCTGCTTGGGTAGGAAGCCGGGGGAACTTTCCTTTCTGTGTCCTTAACCAACTAGGAACAGACACCAGGAACCAAATTGGCTTCAGGTCACAGGGTAAAAGTGGAAAGGGACCTTGTCTGGTCCAGCCTGACCCCGGCCTGTGGCTGCACACTTTCTGGCCACCTCTCAGGTCAGCCAGTTCCTCAATTCAACACTGAGCACAAATGTGCCTCCTGTTGGTTTTTACACGTTGGACACAACCTCTCTTCCAAGGTCATGAGCAAAGCACCATTTTCACAGAACAGACCACCGAGTTCATCTTTTAATTATGCTTTATTGAGGTGTTTTTCTTTCTCTAAAAATAGTACATTCCTCATAGAAAATTTAAAATATTAAAAAAAATTAAAATCGCCCATTACGCCACCATTAAGAGACACACATTGTTAACATTTCAGCATATTTTCCCCCGCTTTTTATTTCCCAACCAAAACTTCCCTGGTTCTTTCCACAGCTCCTCGTCTAAAAGGGTTGAAAAAGTGAAAGTGAAAGTTGCTCAGTCGTGTCCGACTCTTTGTGACCCCATGGACTATACAGTCCATGGAATTCTCCAGGCCAGAATACTGGAGTGGGCAGCCGTTCCCTTCTGCAGGGGATCTTCCCAACCCAGGGATTGAACCCATGTCTCCCGCATTGCAGGCAGATTCTTTACCAGCTGAGCCACCACGGAAGCCCTCTAAAAGCGTTTCCAGACTTTTAATCATGATGGCGAAAAAAAGTTTGTCTGGCCCTTCCTCACCTATGGAGGCCACTCAAAGTGAATATGACGTTCCCAGATTAGGGCCGAATTAAAGGGCGTTGGTTTTTTTCATTGGCAAATATTAAGAGAATTATAAGGTATCTGGGAACTCCCTGGCAGTCTAGTGGTTGGGATTCCACACCGTCTCTGCCGGGGGCCTGGGTTTTCATCTCTGGTCGGGAGCTAAGGTGCCGTAGCCGCGTGGTGCAGTTTTCAAAAGTTGCGATTTCGTGTGTGTGTCCATGAAAGGATCCCCACTCTGGGTTAATGATCCCACCCTTCACCTCACTTGTCTCCTGTGTGTCTCTTTTTCGGGTGAGAAACATCCGAGTTTATTCTCTTAGCAAATTTCAGTTTTGCAACAGTGTGATCAGCTGTGGTCACCATGCTGTCCGTTAGATCCTCAGAGCTGAGTCATCTCATTCCTGAAAACTGGTCCCACTGCCTGCATGTCCGTCTCCCCGGCCTAGTCCCTGGCAACCGCCATTCTCCTTTCTGTTTCTATGAGGTTTGTTGTTTGTTTGTTTTTTTTGTAGATTTCACATATAAGTGAGGTCTTGTGGTATTTGTCTTTCTTTGACTTATCTCACTTAGCAGAACATCCTCCAGGTTCACCCGTGTTGCCAAGTGGCAGGATTTCCTCTACTTCATGGCTGATTCGTACCCTCCCCTGCACGCACACGGCATTTTCTTTGTGCGTCCATCCATCTGCGGATGCTTCGGTGTCTCCGTGCCTTGGCTATTGTGGAAATTCGCCGATGACCTCGGGAGCGCAGCCGTCTCCCTCAGATGGTGATTCCGTTCATTTTGGTTGAATACCCGGCAGTGGGATTGCTGGGTGATACGCTAGTTCTCGTTTTAATTTTCGGGGGAATCTCCATACCGTTTTCCATCGTGGCCACACCAGTTTGCATTCCCACTGACCGTACACAGAGTTGAAAGGGAACTTTTCTTGGGCACTGGGGAAATCCAGGTGTTGAAGCTGAAAGACCGGGGACTCTGGGATACGACAGACCTGGGTCTCCACCCTGGTTCCCTTGATGTGTGATTCCTGGGCTCCAGGTGCACCCGTCTGTAAAATGGAGGTAATCACGTTTTCTTTGAAAGATTTCAGGAGGCAGATAGGATTGTATGCAGAGTGCTTGTGGCCTGGTATGTACAGATCAACAATTATAATAGTAGCTAAAAAAATAAAAGTAAACCAATGGCTTCGAGGCCCAGGGCAGCCTTACTAGGAAAGCTGGGTGGAGGGGGTGCATGGGGCTCTGCCCCAGTCCCCTCAGGCTGCCGGTGCGGAATCTCACAGTTAACGTCTGGTCGCTCAGTCGTGTCCGACTCTTTGCGAACCCATGGACTGCAGCACGCCAGGCTTCCCTGTTTTCCGCCATCTTCCGGAGTTTGCTCAAATTCATGTCCATCGAGTAGGTGACGCCATCCAACCATCTCATCCTCTGCCACCCTTTCCCCTTTCGCCTTCAGCAGACAGCGTGCGTTTATTTTCTCCCAGTCCTGGGGCCGCAGTCTGAGATCAGAGTGTGGGCAGCTGTGGCCCCTACTGAGGCCTCCCTGCCTGGCTTGTGACGCTGCCTCCTCGCTGTGTCCTCACGCGGTCATCCTTCCGTACCCGTGCATCCCTGATCGCCCTCTGGGTGTCCAGAGTTCCTCTTCTTGTGACCCCAGTCCTACTGAATTCAGTTCAGTTCAGTTCAGTCGCTCAGTCGTGTCCGACTCTTTGCGACCCCATGAATCACAGCGCACCAGGCCTCCCTGTTTAGACCCGTCCATGTGACCGTGTTTAACCTTTGTCACCTCTTTGAAGGCCCCATCTCCCAACCCACTTACATTCTGGGATGCTGAGAGTTTGACGTATGCATTCTGTGCTTGCGTGCATGCATGCTTAGTTGCTCAGGCTGACTCTGTGTGACCCCATGGACTGCACCCCACCAGGCTCCTCTGTCCCTGGGGAATCTCCAGGCAAGAATACTGGAGTGGGCTGCCATGCCCTCCTCCTGGGGATCTTCCCCACCCAAGGATCAAACCCATATCTCCTGTGTCTCCTGCACTGCAGGCGGATTCTTTACCTGCTGAGTCATCAGGGAAGCCTTATGCATCGTGGGTTGGTGGGCAGAGGGGAACACAGTTCAGCCCAGGGCAGCCTCTTTGGGATCTACATGGCACTGGTTGATGTCACCCTAAAAGGCTTAGTATCTGGAGCAGAACAGAACACACAGCCCCTCCAGAAGACACAGACCTGAAAGGGTGAGAGCTGGTGAGAAGGGGGCCTGGATACGGAGGCCGGTGCGTGTCCCTGCCCTGATGGCCGCACGGTCTCCCCAGGGGTCAGCAGGCGAGGACAGGAGGGCCTTGTTGCAGGTAGGCTCCTGCCTTCCTCTGGGAAGAGGAGAGAGGATGAAGGGAGACCAGCCCAATGTGGGCCTGGGGGTGTGTGCACCCCGAGTGCACGTGCCCTGATGCCTCGGGCCCCTGGTGGGCGTGGCTCCATGGGCTGCACCAAGTCACTGGGTAACAAGCCAAGTAGGTACATCCCGCCACCAGGTGTCCAAACCAAGATGCCAAAAGAGGCAGCGTCTTGGCTTAGTAGCCTTGCTCGTCAGCACCACAAGGGCTGTCGAAACCCCGTTCGGCCCCAGTTCTTGGGTTAAAAGTCCTTCGGTCAGGCCCCGGACCCCTTCACTGCCTTGGACCTGCTCTGTGCCCCCGGGTCCTGATCCCCATTTGGGGTGGTGGCGGGACGCCTGGGGGCTGATGGGCAGTGCGTGGACTTCGGAGCCTCCCAGAATCTGTGCCGTCCTGAGCATCGCTGGAGGGAGTGTAACGCTTACTTTACTGACGCTACTGTATTTACCACTTCCGCCAAAGAGCTGCATGTTTTCTGGCAGGTTGAGCCTCCAGCTCATCCTCCACCCTCCCTGCTTCCCATCTGTGTGGTCAGGATGGCGGGCTGATGAGCAGCCCACTGCGGAAAGACGGAAGGGGAGCACCCCATGGCTGTCGTTCACCGCCTCTTGATGTGTTGAAATAGGAGGATGAGTTTGACCAGAACGGGTGTGTACACCAGGTGTGCAGACTCCAGGGCTGTCCCTGCGCAGGGGACAGGCTGCCTCTCTTCACGTGTCCTAGGCCACACCAAGTGCCTTCCGCGAGGCTCTGGCTGTGGCCTGCAACCAGGCCGTGAGAGCAGCCCTCCAGGGGCTGTTGTCAAGATGACCAGACCGTGTGTGTAATGTAGAGGTCAGCACGCAGACGGTACATGCAGCTGGGTTTTCCTGCCAAGCCGCACCTGCCTCCCTCTGCAGGTCTGCTTGTTCTGCAGTTGAAGGGTCTGATCTGCCAGGTCTCTCAGCACTTGTGAAACCCGTGTCCTTTCTGTGAAGCCCCTTCCGGTCTGGTTGTCTTGCCCTTGGGGCGGCTGTGGTGTCACGACTTCCAGGATGGCCTTTGGACCCACCGCGCGTGTGAGCCGCTCCGTCCCTGGGCGCAGACATCCTCCTTGGCCCCCAAGGCTCCCGTGGCTGTGGCCTGGCGTGGTTCCCACATTCCGGGTGCTACAGGCCACTGTGCTTCAAGCACCATTCCTACACTTCTCTCCTGGCAGACCCAAGCAGGAAACACTTCTAGAAGGTTCCCTTCACGGGTTCTCAGCCTCCATGGCTCAGGTCAGAGTCACCTCCACCTCCAGCCCAGGTGAGGGTTTGCCGTGAGCACCGGGAATCAGGGCGCAGGGGCCCCCATCCAGCCCCAGCACCTCCCTGCTGGGATTGAGTTACGGCATCCGCTTCTCTGGACTAAATTCCTTTATTATTCCAACGGAGCTTTAATGAGTTTGGGAAACTCCTCTGTCATGCGCCCTTAAGACCACATGGCTTCATTTTGCGTGAAGACCGTGGGCAGGAGGAATGCGACCCCGAGGGCCGTCCCGGACCCCGGCTTCCGGCTCAGACGCAGCCTCTCCTCCGGACCGGGACCGGCTTCTGCTTGCCTGCAGGCACTCCTGCCTCCTCCACTCCTTGGATGCAGAAGGGCGCCAGGCCGCAGCCCCGAGGGTCAGCCCAGCGGAGGGTTCTGGAGAAGCTACAGCTCACTTCTTGCTTGGCGTCTGCGTGACCTGAGTCAGCAGCCCTGCTCCCAGGCCTCGGGTCCTGTCGTGTTGGCCAGGGCCGTGCCACTCTCCTAGGACTCGGTCACCAGGAGGTGCTCGGGCCCTGGCATCACGTGGGCCTCACACCCGGCGCTGGAAGTCAGGAGGCCTGAGCTCTCGTCCCGATGGAGACCCAGGCCCTCCATTCCCTGGGTCCCGCTGGGCATCCTTCTCTTTGTCCTGCCTGCTCTCCATGGAGCCTTCTTAACAGATGTATCCTTTGTCTTTTCGTTTTCGTGCCAACTTTTGTTACTGATGGGGAGCACGTGACAGGCCATCTCGCCATCTGCATGCGGGAAAACTGGCCCCGTGGGGCCCTTCCCCTAGAATCGTCGGTCCTCTGAGCACTGGAGCTGAAAGCGTGTGTGACTGGATGGCGGCCGTGCCTTCCTGGACGGGAGCCAAGGCTGCGGCCCCACCCTGGGCGGACTGTCCCCCGCAGGCCCCACCCGGGGCCGGCCGCCGCTCTGGCCAGTTAGCACCGAAAGCATTTACAGACGTCTCCTAGGAATTGGGACATGCCCTGTATTGGGTGCCCAACCTCTTCCCCACCCAGACCAGCTAAAAGAGCATCTTTGTCAGAGAGAAGAGGACTCGGGAGGGTGGGTGACCCCCTCGGGGAGGACCCCAGAAAGGACAGGTGCCCACCTCCAAAATGCTTGCCAAGGGTCCTCCCCATGCCAAGGGCCCCTGGAGCCTCCTCTGATCAGCAGGTACCAGGAGCCATGCTATCGGGGGCACCCCCTGGCACTCTGCTCTGCTGCACCCATCTCGCGCTCCAAGGCCCCACCCTGTGCTCTGGAGCTGTGATCTGGGAGAAGAGTGTCCGTTACGAGTCTGCTCCGTCCCCAAGATGCCAGGGAAAGGGAGGGTTTTTCTTAAGTTTTATTTATTTTCGGCTGTGCTGGGTCTTCGTTGCCGCATGGGCTCTAGAGCATGGGCTTCAGTAGTTGCGGCTCTTGGGCTTTGTTGCTCCACAGCGTGTGGAGTCCTCCTGGACCAGGGGTCGAACCTGTCTCCCCTACATTGGCGGGCAGATTGTCAACCACTGGAGCATGAGGGGAATCCTGAGATTTCTAAGCCACTATTTCAGAGACCCTGGTCCTTCCAGGTCACTTTCTGGGGAGCCCTTAGGCTCAGCTGCCCTCAGACACACTGTTGTCATCATGGGGATGTTGGTGTTGAGAGTCCGTGGCGTTCACAGGTCATCATAGGTCATTGCCTGGCCTGAGTCTGACTGTCTGCTCTTCGCCACCAACCCTCATGAGGCTGCACAAGTCGGTTTTCCCATCTGAGACCTGGGGGTACCGCCAGACCTTTCTCATAGGGCTGCTGCGAGGTGCAGGTGCGTTTCCAGTGGAGCTTTCAGTGCAGACCCCAGTGGGTGCTCAAGGTGGGCAGAGCTGACGCATTTCTGGCTGGGGCAGGGACAGTCTGAGCAGCTGAGTGTCACCATGTCCTGGTGTGGCAGAGAGAGAAAGCCCGAGCTCTAGTCTTCCTCCTCCTCTTACAAGGGCACTAACCCCATCCTGGGGGCCCCACCCTCATGACCTCATCTAACCCTAATCCAAATACCATCACGTTGGGGTGTATTTAGTACAGGAATTGTGGGGACAGGAACATCCAGTCCACAGATCAGTGACAAGGTTTCGGGGTCAGGGTGGGGCGGGCATGTGTCAAGGATGAACAGGAAAAGCTCAGTGAGGCCGTGGACTCAGAAAGACAGTGCATGTCATGGGTCCATGGCCCAGACCACTGTCCCCAAAGATGCAGCCTTGCTGTTTCAGAAACAAGAGCAGAGCAGCAGGAAGAGCGGGGAGGGGAGGGCCAGAGCTGGACATCCAGATGAGTGGCCACATCCGTAGCTGGCATTGCTGAGGTCTGAGCGAGGGCAGGGTGGCATAAAGCAGCTGCCCAGGCCGCCCCTCTGTGAGGCTCACCCTGGGACGCCCAGAGTCCCACGTGTGGCTCAGTGCCAAACAACCCCCTTCAGGTCCCCTTCTTCCTGGGGGTGTGTCCTTGGCACCAGAACCCCTGGGCGTCTCAGTCTGGAGAATGGGCTCAGTGATGGACATGCCCAGCAAGTCCTGCCTGTCAAGTGCCTTGACTGTGCCCGGCACCCACAAGCCCACTGCATCAGTGTCCTGGGGCGGCCGTGACAGATGCCTACACGCTGGGCAGAGAAATCAATTCTGCCACAGTCTGGAGGCGGGAAGTCTGAGATCAAGGTGTCGCAGGGCCACACTGCCTCCCAGGCTCTGAGGGAGGGTCCTTCCTGCCCCTCCCATCTCCTGGGAGCACAGGTGTCCTGGGCTGTGCCCGTGGCCCTCCAGCCTCTGCCTCCGTCTCCGGCTGTGTCTCTTCTGTCCCTTTACAAGGATGCTTGTCATCAGATTTAGGGCCCACCTGGCTCACCCAGGATGACCCCAGTTCAAGACTGTGACTTATCACAGCCGCAGACTTCTTTTCCAGAAATGGTCGCGCTGACCAGCAGCACCTTCCTCCTTTCTGGAGAAACTCTCAGTGACATTTACAGGTAGAGACATGAGCTTTCAAATCTGCCTGCGGTCACCAGCTGAGCTCCCACCTATCCTGGCCAGGGGCCTCTGCCAGTCCTTTGCCTCCAGGGTCAGCTGCATCCTCACCCAAGAGCCTCAGCCATGGACCAGCATGGGTCCATCTGGGGTCCTCTGATGAGGATGTACCATTTAACGAAGGCTGCCCTGTGGTGACTATGGAGGAAGACGAATGGCCTGGATCAGGAGAACCCAGCAAGCGGCAGAGTGGCCTGAGGTCATGTCATAAGGAGTATATGTCCAGGACAAGGGAGGTGAAAGGATTACATACAGCCATCACTCCCTCTGCACACTTTCTAGTCATGCTGGGCAGGAGCTGGCTCAGGGACCCCAGGATCCCCTGGGGTGGTAGGTTCCCTCTTGGAGCAGGGGCTCCCAGAGCAAGGGCCCATAAAGCTGCCCACTCTGGGCAGCCGTAGCCACCTCCACCTCCCCACCCTGACCCCCATGATGGATCCCTCCGTTGGCCGCTCTAGCCCAGACTCAGTACAGGCCTCTCACTGAGCATAGATGCTCTGCGGCCGCTGAGGCCTGCATCCACCCCATCTCCAGGGTAACGCAGATTTCCCCCGTGTGCTGCTTAAAATACCCTGCCGTTCCCAGCCACACAGCGTGTGCTCTGTTCTCAGCCGGGCCGCCTCCCCTAGGGCCCTGCTCTCCCAAGCAGTCACTGGGCAGGCCCCAGGGCCAGCAACCCTCCTCTCCCCTGTGTGGCTGTGTCCTCAGCCCCTGGGGTACAGTCCACTGTCCCACGTCCTCTCCTGATGGGAGGGTCGATGCTGGTCCTCCCTGCCACACCCAGGAACACCTGTTGTGTCCACATCCTCCTGGGCCCTGGCCCTCTAGACTCTCAGCAGGGACACAGCTGAAGGACTCCGTGTCCTTGTCACCCCAGGGTCCTGCTCCAGGTCGGCGGAGCCCACCTCTGTCTCACCAACCTCACTGTGGACGTGTCTGCGTTCGGCTGGGAGACTCAGGCTGTCTGTCACTCATCACGATATGGGCTTCTAGATACGCTTTTTAAGTGTGACCTTCACGCACATTGCTTTAACATCTCTCAGATTTTAATTATTCTGGCTCTTCAAAACCTGCTCAGAAGCATCAGGCCAAGACATTCCCAAGTAAAGCAGCTGCAGCACCTTTGCTCCCAGCCCGAGCTCTGTCCAGGGGCTCCCAGCCCGAGCTCGTCCAGGGGCTCCCAGCGCGAGCTCGTCCAGGGGCTCCCAGCGCGAGCTCCGTCCAGGGGCTCCCAGCCCGAGCTCGTCCAGGGGCTCCCAGCCCGAGCTCGTCCAGGGGCTCCCAGCGCGAGCTCCGTCCAGGGGCTCCCAGCCCGAGCTCGTCCAGGGGCTCCCAGCCCGAGCTCGTCCAGGGGCTCGCAGCCCGAGCTCGTCCAGGGGCTCCCAGCGCGAGCTCCGTCCAGGGGTTCCCAGCGCGAGCTCCGTCCAGGGGTTCCCAGCCCGAGCTCGTCCAGGGGCTCCCAGCGCGAGCTCCGTCCAGGGGCTCCCAGCCCGAGCTCGTCCAGGGGCTCCCAGCGCGAGCTCCGTCCAGGGGCTCGCAGCCCGAGCTCGTCCAGGGGCTCCCAGCCCGAGCTCCGTCCAGGGGCTCGCAGCCCGAGCTCGTCCAGGGGCTCCCAGCCCGAGCTCCGTCCAGGGGCTCGCAGCCCGAGCTCGTGCAGGCTGCCCTGCAGGGCCAGCCCCATGTCTCTGCCCGGCCGTGCCCACCTCGCCCCACCTCCCTTTGCCAGCAGTTCCCTCTCCTCCCCTCTGTACCTTCTGCCTCCTGCTGTGAGTGCGTCCGCGGAGGGAACCCAGCCCTTTCTGTTTCCATTCCCTTAGCCTGGCGCACGCCAGGCCCAGAGAGGCACCAGGGCTCCAAGTGTCGGAGAGTCACCTCCCCACGCCTCAGAGCCCTGCCCTGAATCCCGCTCTGCACCACCCCCTCTCAGCCCTACCCACCTACCAGGACCCCCCAACTCCAGGGACCCCACCTACCTCCAACCTGCCTGTCCAAGCTCATCTCCATCCCCTGGGCCAGGGCTCCCTGAAATCTGCCTTGAAGGGCCAGAGGGCAAACGTCTGTCTCTGAGGGCTGGGGCTTCTTTGGGGCAACGACCCCCTTGCATTGGAGCACAGAAGCAGCCCCCACACAGTACATGGAGAGTGGGGGCGACTGTCCCAGCAGAACGTCAGTGACAGAGCAGGCGGCCTCACCTGCAGACCCCAGGGTGGCCAGGAGTTCAGGTCAGGTTCCAGTCCCGGCTCTGCTTCCAGTAGTTGTGTAGCTTCCGGAAAGAGACAGATCCTCTCAAAGTCTCAGTGTCCCCGTCAAAAATTAAGATGGTCATTATACCATCACGCAGGGCTGGAGCGAGCCCAGACAAGGCGGCCCAGGGTGGGCGTTCGTTGCTGAGAAGGACCGTTATGATCAAGGCCGGCCCCGTGGCGCCTCGCCTTGTGAAGATGTGCCCTGTTTTCCCCACCTCTGTGTCTCTGCTTATGCTGTCCCTCCTGCCCGAGATGCCCGTCCCTCACATGTCTGTCTGCCAAACTCCTGCTCATCCTGCGAGACCCAGCTGGGCGAGTCCGTGCTCTCCTTTGCCATGTAGAGCACGACCCCTCCCCCTGCCACAGCCCACCCCTCTGCTGTGATGAGCTGTTCCGAGTCTGTCTGCCCCGCCCTCCCCCAGCCTGCGCCTCGCCTCAGCTTAGTCATCTCTCCGTCCCCAGCATCTGACACAAGAGATGCTCAGACTCATTCATTCAGCAAAGATCACTCCTGCAGGCTGTGTGTGCCAGACGCGGTTCCAGACATGGGGTTCCGGCAGCAGGCTGGGAGGTGGGGGGTTTAGCGCTGGGAAGCAGAGAGGCAGGCTGCGTGCAGCAAGGCCACTGGTCGCCGCATGGCGGTGGGGTGTTCAACCTGGAGGAGAAGAGGGGTGAGCTGTGCAGACGCAGGGTAAGGGTATTCCAGGCAGGAGCAGCAGGTGCAAAGGGCCTGGGGCAGGGACAGGCTTGTGTTTCAGGACCAGCAAGGAGGGTGTCATGGCTGCAGCATGGGTGGGAGGGGGATTCCACTGAGAGGTGGGCTCAGGAAGCCTGTGGGCTGCAGTAAGGACTGTGGGGTGTGTTCTGACGCACAGGGCCATTCAAGGGTTTGAGCAGGAAATGATGTGTTGGTGGAAAGTAAAGGCTACGTTATTCAGGAGGCCAACAACCTGGGAGCAGCTGGACTTACCAGAAAGCCAGCTCCCCAGTGCCAGCTGGGGCTGGAGCTTTTAAAGGGAGCGTTTCAGGGGTGCACAGCAGAGGGATGGGGCTACATGTAGAAAGAGCACAGTCAGCTCTGACAGGCATCTTGAACTTGTCGTGAGTGGTCTGACCAGCATCACTGACTTTTAGGTACAGTTCCAGGGTTGGTTTGCTCCCATTTCCTGGAGGCCAGTTCTCAGAACTGTGGCCGCTTTTGTCATGGCTACAGTCTGATCATCACTTAGGTAACTTCTTCCACCTGCTGGGGTTTCCAGTATCTACAAGGCAGCTCGGAATATTACCTGTAGCCCTTGAGAAGAAACTCAAAGTGCTTAACTTTCATGGCTAAAATGTTGTTGTGTTGTCCTGTTTGTTTGGCCACTTTTCCTTTGCTTCTGCATCTTCCCACTTCTCTGGTAACGTTTATTCTTTGGCTGAAGCTTCTCTACAGACAAGAGGCAGGTGGAGGACGTGCGGTTGGGTGCGATACTGTGGCGGGAAGGGCCTTCTCGATATCGGGGCTGCAAGCAGCGTTGGTGGCGAGTGCTCGGAGTGAGCGAGCTGGGGTGCAGTCCCCGCTTGCCCTTTGCAGGCTCCTCCCCTCTGCACGGGGTGGGCACCGTCCCAGATGAGGAGAGCAGGGCGTGGGGAGGCCGACCCGCTCGCCCGAAGCCTCAGAGCCGTCTCTGGCAGAGCAGGACCGGAGCTGAGGCCCAGGGCGGAGACACCCACGTGATCGATTCCTTAAAAAACAACAATATTTATTTAGCTGTACTGGTTCAGACGGCAAAGCGTCTGCCTGCAATGCGGGAGACCCAGGTTTGATTCCCGGGTCAGGAAGATCTCCTGGAGAAGGAAATGGGAACCCACTCCAGTATTCTTACCTGGAAGATCCCATGGACAGAGGAGCCTCTTAGGCTGCAATCCATGGGGTCGCAAAGCGTTGGACACGACGGAGCGGCTTCACTTCACTTCTCTGGTTTTAGTTGCAGCATGTGGGATCTAGTTCCCCGACCAGGGATCGAACCCAGGCCCCCCGCATTGGAGCTTGGAATCTTAACCACCCAACCCCCAGGAAAGTCCCTCTGTTACTTTCCTATAACAATTATTGAGACGTCATTCAAATATCATAATAACCGAATGCATGCATGCCAAGTCACTTCAGTAATGTCTGACTCTTTGCGACCCCGTGGACGGTAGCCCGCCAGGTTCCTCTGTCCACGGGGTTCTCCAGGTAAGAGAACTGGAGCGGGTTGCCATTTCCTCCTCCAGGGGATCTTCCTGACCGAGGGCTCAAACCGGCGTCTCTTACGTCTCCTGCGTTGGCCAGCGAGTTCTTTACCACCAGCGCTGCTCTTTGAGAGTGCACAGTTCATGGTAGTTGGTGCATTTACAGGATTGCACCACCATCACGCTGTCCAGTTCCAGAGCATTCTCCTCACCCCAGGAAAGAGCCTGGACCCGTTGGCAGGCTCTCCCGTCACCCTCACCTCCAGCCCCCGGCAATACCAGCTGGCTTCCTGCCTCTGGGTTTACCTGCTCTGCACCTGTCATGCCAACGCAGCCGTGCGTCTGGAGGGCACTGCCTCCCTCGGCGAGCATCACGTTCCATCAGGAGTGTGCATGGGGTGGCGTGTCAGTGTAATTGGAAGTGTTCCATTCAGTTCAGTCGCTCAGTCGTGTCCGGCTCTTTGCGACCCCATGAATCACAGCACGCCAGGCTTCCCTGTCCATCACCAACTCCAACAGTTTACCCAAACTCATGTCCATCGCATCGGTGATGCCATCCAGCCACCATCCTCTGTCGTCCCCTTCTCCTCCTGCCTTCAATCTTTCCCAGCATCAGGGTCTTTTCCAATGAGTCGGTTCTTCACATCAGGTGGCCAAAGCATTGGAGTTTCAGTATCAGTCCTTTCAGTGAATATTCAGAACTGATCTCCTTTAGGACGGGCTGGTTGGCTCTCCTTGCAGTCCACGGAACTCTCTAGAGTCTTCTCTTGGAACTTGTTTTTGTTTAACAAGGACCACAGAACAGCTGCATTACCCAAGTGCTCATTTGTTCTGGGCTTATGTGTTTGCAGACAGCTGTGTCGATTGGGTAGAAATTCATTTTCTCTGCCCATGAAGCTAACAAGCCCAGCCCCATTCTGCCCAGGTGACCTGGAGTCCTGGTTTTCATGGGGTTTCTTGGAGGCCTGGGTATTGACTCTACTTTTCCTGACAACTTGTCCGAGTCTGTGTGGTGAACAGGCCAGGGGCAGGCTGCCAGTTTGTCTTGAGTTAATTGGTAGTCGGGAAGGGCTGCCTTCTACCAGATGAATTCTGTGTGACTGCTTCAGAGACGCCGTGCCTCGGACCAGCACACTGGCTGAGGATGGATCGGTTCCCTTCTTGCTCATCCCAGGGGAAGGCTGTGTGATGCTCTGAGCATCCCGCCAGGTCCCATCTGCGTTTGTGGAGGCGTGCGGCTCTCCTGTGTCCTCAGCGAGCAGATGGAGTGGCCTGGGCACTGGCTGGGTACCGAGCCGAGAGCATCTTGCCCTACGTTGGTTACCAGGCGCTGCCCTCTCTCCTCCCAGCTCTGTCTCTATGGCGATAGTAAACAGCGAGCTGGGAGGGCGGTGTGGGCTCTGCCCGCACCTGCCCGTTCTCGCCCTGATGTGGAGCGCTCGGGCCGTCCTCTGTTCTTTCTGTTTAACGCATTCGTGGCGCAGAACAGGAAACTCAGTAAGAGCCCTTGTCAAGCCCTGAAATAAATAACTCTTGAAAAATGTCAGCCAACAAAATGGTCAGAAAACCTCTCTGCCTGCTTCCCCCACAAGAAGAGCGTCACCCCGTTGCTTTGCAGCTTTCCTTTCGTTCACAGCACCGTTCACGGACAGAAGTGGAGACCAGCCCACGGCCTGCAGGGGACGGTGTGCTGGGAGAGACGCCTGCTTCTGCCGGGCTTCCAGCTGAATGAATGTCTGCGGGCCCGGCTGGTCTTCTTAGGACCCAGGAGGTCACGTGTGGGGAGTCGTAACTCAGAGTGGTCCTGAGTGTTGACCTGGGTTTTCTCATCTTACTATACCTGTCCTGTGTGGGGTGCAGAGCTGGGATGGTGGCATGCATTTTAAAAGCGAGGAAACGGCTTAGCGAGGGGAACACTCTTGCCCAAGGGTGTCAATTATGAAGCAGCTCTGATTCTGCCTACAGAGCCAGAATCTAACACCTTCTCCATGACTGCAGCTCCCAGGGTGCACACTGCTCTGCCTCAGCGCCTCCTCCATCATAAAACACATAACCCGCCACCTTAGCAACCAGAAAGCATTGGAAACTCCCCAGAAGTCAGTGAAGACTCAGCATCCCCACAGCGGGCCCTGCAGGTGGCTCTGCCATTCACTGGAAGAAGACAGAGAATGTGGCAGTGTGTACATGAAGCATACCCAACCACCCACCCTGCGTTTTCCAGGCCCATCCTTGTGTTTTTTTTTTTTGTCTATGCCACGCAGTTTGTGGGATCTTAGTTCCCTGATCAGGAATTGAACCCAGACCTTCGTCGGTGAGAGTGCAGAGTCCTAACCACTGCACCACCAGGAAACTTCCCAGACTGTCCTTCTAATGCTAACGCTTCTCCCCTTGGTCTCCTCGAACTTTAAAATCTGCAGTGTGCTTCAAACGGCTCCCTGAAAGGGGCGTGACTTGTCATCCCTAGTGAGGTGGTGAAACCACCTCCAAGTGATGGAGTGAAAAGTCAGGTAACTAATGTAGCGGTCAGCAGCTGCTGCACAAGAAGCTGCCCCAAACTTAGTGGCTTGAAACAGTAACCACTTATGTCATGACTCGGAAAGTCAGCAAATTGGGCTGGGCTCTGCCGGGAGCCTCTGCTGTCATCACTAGATGTGTCTCGCATCTGTAGTACCAGTTGGTAAACAACAAGCAAGCTGGCAGGCATGCTGGGGCGCTAGTCTCGTGGTCTGGCGGTCCAGTCCAAGCTTCTCGACCTGGCCGCTGGGCAGCATTCAGGACAAGCAGAAAAGGCACAGCCTCTGGAAATCTGGACTCAGAACTGGTACAGCATCACCAACACTATGCTCTGTTGGTCAAGGTTGTGGGGCCAGCCAGGACTCACGGTCTGGGAAGATAAACCTTGACTCTCATGGCAGGAGCTCAGAGTCACATTGCAGATGGGTGTGGACACAGGGAGGGAATAATCGCAGCTATGTTTGTGAACAGTCTGCCACAGCCCACCGCCACCTGCCTTCCAGGGTGATCTTCGTCTCTTCTTCCCTGAAAACCTCCCATGAGCCTCATAGACAGAGACGCTCGCTCCTGCCTGCTGGTTCCTGTTGGCTTTATTCATACCTCTGTTCAATCTCTGATCCCAGAAGAGTCTGATTTTATCTGCCTGCCTAGCCAGATGGCAGCTGCTTCACGGCCAAGACCCTGTGTCTCCAACCCCTGCCTAAAGCCTAGCCACAGAGGGCTCCACGAAGCTCTGGTGGGTAGATGTGGCTAACCACAGGGGTCTGGGCCCCGGTCTGGTAGCTGGACCTCTGCTCTCCCAGCCTCCGAGACCACTGAGAGCCCTCACCCCCAGCTTCCACACTAGCCCCTGGAAGCCCAGGTCCCCTCAGGATGTCAGTGGGAGCTAAGTGGACTTCCTCCTTCACTTGCTCTGTGCGTGAGAAGCTAGGATTTCACCGATCATGGCAGGCTTGGAAGGAGATTTAAAAGTCCCCCATGAACTTGAAAGAAGTACAGCTCAAGGAGCTCAGGCGAGCCTGGGCAAAAACACATGCAGCTGAGACCAGCATGTCTGAGTTGGGTCTCAGCCCTGCAACTGCCGGGCACCTTCACACCCACTCATACGGGCGTGCGGCCCTTGGAGGTGACCACATTGACTGTCAGATGGGACTGGTTATTAGAACGAGCCCGCCTTGGGTGAAGCTGAGCATGGATGCCACAGCACAGGAGGGCCCTGCATCTTCCCTACATCCCTGCTCTTCCTGTGTGTCTTTTCATTCACTTCAGTTGTCTGCAAAGGATGATGGGAGAATCCGTTAAGATGGGGAATTCAGTACAGAGGGTGCCTGCCATGTGCTAGTAGGAAGTGGACCCCAGCAGCGGGCTGCACTCCCTGTTGTTATTGGTACTAAGATGTTTAAGCAGATCCTGACAGGTCTCGCCCTCGTGGGACAGTGGCCTGAATCCAGCTGAGGTGGCGTGAACGTGCCCACAGGTCTGAGTGATTCAGCCTGTAATGAGCCTTTTCAGGTGTCAGGCCCTCACTCTGACCCCAGCAGCTCGAAGCTCTAGCCAGCTGGTGGCAGCGGAGATGGTGCATCCGGCACAGGCCTTGGAGGGGTGTCATCCTGGGCCACTGCTCGCTGGCAAGCTCTCAGCTCTCTGTCACGTTACCCTGATATCCGACGAAACTCCTCCTGCGAACTCCGCTTTTAATAGTCCCCAAATGTTGCAATGTGATTCACGTTAAATATGGCACAGAACCAGCTGCAGATAAGTTAAATGTTGCTGGTTTGGGGTGTTAGTGGCATTTATGAATTTTGTAGGAAAACATTTACTCACTGAAATTCCACAGTTAAAAAAAAAACACTCCCCTAAGTACATCCTGCAACACTCATTTTTGCCTGTGAGGCTAATGACAGTCTTCAAATGAGATTCAGGATTTTTCTCCCCCAAAGAATCTCACTTTAAAGCACCATCTTACTTTTACGTTTCTTTTACTTTCTTACCTATGAAAGCTCATGACACGTGGTGAATCCGATCAGTCACTAGACCAGCTTTTCTCAGTAACCAACCCCAGCGTGTTCCTCACCTCTTGGTTAAATAAACCCTTCAGTCTCCTGAACCTTCCCTGAATTTCAGAAAGTCTGGCCCAAGGGTTAACGATCAGAGGAGAGAGACCACGCGGTGACGAAGAACAGCAGTCCAGCGGGAGAGCTCGTAACGGTTTAAACGCCAGACCAGCCACATAGCAGAGCTGCAGGACCTACAGTTCTTCCTGAAGGACCTGGAAACCAATGTCTGATGTGCATTCCTCAGTTGTTTTTGCAGAAACCAGACTCCCACCAGATGGAAACTGCTCTCCACCAGCAAGTAGACCCCAGACCAGTTGGAACCGGAAGGTTGGCTGGTGCCTAAGATTCCTGAATCTGCACTGTGCTGCCTCACCATCAACCAGCCAGAAAACTGAATACGAACTGACTGTGCACTCGGAATCCCCTCCCTCACCTTGTCTTTAAAACTGTTCCCCCAAAGCCAGCAGGGGGTTCAGGTCCTTTGAGCTTGAGCTGCCCATTCTTCTTGCTGGGCGCCTGCAATAAACACTGCCCTTTCCTTCACCACAACCTGGTGTCAGTACGCTGGCTTTATTTTGCGTGGTCGAGCAGTTTCGAGTTCGGTTCAGTGATGACAGCTGGCACTCAGCAAGTGTTGGTTTTCTTGCCTTGAGACTGAGTTTTTTCTTGAGTCTGGTTTTAATGATCATGGAGACTTTTTATTTCTGTCTCTTCATTCATCCCCTCTGAACTGCTCCCCTGTAAGGGTGCGTGGGCGTAAATGCATAAGCCACCCGCTCCTAACTGGTGCTGGCCACCTGATCAGCTCCTTATAGACCTTGACAGATCGCCGTTCCCAAATGCCGAGCTTGTGGGTTCTCTGAACCCAGAATTAGCCTGGCTTCTGGCTGCCTCTGGGCTGGTGTCTGGACTCAGGACTGCCCAGACTCGACCTGACCACAGGGGCCCCCAGTGCAGCTTGGTTTGGGGTGACTGGCAGCAGCTATATGGTCACCATGATTTCTTAGGGAAATTCCAGCCACTTGCATCCTCTGAATACATGTCATCTGACTTTCTAAAAGGCAGTGTTAAGAAGTCAAAGGAGAAGACAGCCTAGCTAAGATCTGGAAGGTCCTGGGGATGCTGAGGGCTTCTTCTGGCAGTTATAGGTCTTGAGAAAGTTTGTGCATATTCGTAAACATGCACTCACACACATGCATGGGCTTGCACACACATGTATACACAAACACGCACATGTCCACCCAGAAACTTGCACATGAGCGCACTCCTGCACACACAAACATCCCGAAACACACCCCCAAGCCTGTCTTTCTTCACTGACCAGGTGAAGACACACCTCTTGATGACGAGTCCAGGGTTGGCTATGAGTGTGGGGTTTTTTCCACGCACCCATTGATCGGGCCAGGGGTTAAGCCATGAGAAGGCTCTGTGTGCCACTGTGACCCCAGAGTGCTCAGAAAAGCAGAGGAGACAGCTGGCCCGTCGCCGCTGCTCAACAAGCCACCATTATTTTTGTCTCTTAGATTTGCTCCTCGAGCCCTGCCTGTCCGCCCCTTCCTCATCCCCACACTTACTATCGCCCTGAAGAGAGAACGGGACCTGAAGAACGTCTGTAGCGTGTTACCCGAGCGCAGATGTTTGGCTCTGAACTCTAAACGGCCTGGGATTTGTTGATCACCTGTTGCTGCAGGGCAGTGTCACCGCAGATCGCGAGGCTCACTGCTTGTGAGCTCACGGCCTCCGTGGGTTGGGCTGGGCACAGTTCTGCTGGCTCCTCTGCTGGGCTTCGCTTAGCCAGGTGGCCAGGCTGTATCCTCGTCCAGAAACTAGCCTGGGGAGGGGTTTCCAGCCATCTTGGGTTGTCAGCAGAACTGAGTCTCCTGGGTTTGTAAGGCTGAATGCTTCTGTTTCTTGCTGACTGGAGGCTCCAAGCCCCTCTCTACATGCAGAGGCCACCCCCTGCTCCTCCCAGGTGGCGTTCCCTGAGACGGTCACCTGCTCCATCCCACAGGCAAGAGAGAGGCTCCAGCGAAAGAAGCTCAGCAGCTCCTCAGTGACAGGCACATGCTCAGATGCAGCCTGTTCCCTTTGCCATGTTCTGCTGGTCAGAGGCACATCACAGGTTCCACGCTCACGGGGTGGGAATCTCACTGGGAGGTGGGATCCTCAGGGCTGCTTAATGGCCTGCCTGCCACAGAGACGGTCAGCGTATTTGTCAACCCCCAGTGGGGTCTGATGGTACTTGGTAGAGCATCCTGTCACGAGAAGGAAAGTAGGGACCAACAGAAGAGTGTCAGCCAGGGCTCTCCCGCGTCAGAGGCGGGGTGTTTCTCTGCCTGGGGTCCCTTGGGGAGCTTTGGTTATTCCAAGCCTGTGTGTTGGAGGCGTCGAGTCTTCCAGAGCCCGTGGTCCCCTGCTGCTGCTTTTCCTGTCATCGGTCCTGCTTTTGAGCTGAGAGATTCTTTGAAAAGCTCTCCAGGTAAAAGCCCCATGAGCCTTTGAGGTACAGCAGGGTGGGAGGTGAGGTTCTGACTCCTGTTTCCAGCTCGGTTCCTCTCAGTTCTTTAGGAGACCGTCTCTCACGGCAGCTCTGAGAGTCCCCAGCTCTGAGAAGCACGATGCACCCCTTTTTAAAAGCAATTATGTGCGAGGATCCCTTTCTCTTTCAATGAAATTCTTGTATTAAAAACCCATAATATACCTCATTCCAAAAAGATTCACATCACACTCTTTATCAGCCAAAGCCGGCTGGGAGCAAGGAGACACCTCGGCAGGTGCTTCAGACAGAGAGGGTGGAATACAGGAAATTGTTTAAAAAGATTTTTACTTTGATGTGGACGATTTTTAGTCTTTATTGAGTTTGTTACAATATTGCTTCTGCTTTATGTTTTGCTTTATTGGCCACAAGATCAGAGATAGAACCCGCACCCCCTGCACTGGCCCAGCAGGGAAGCCCCTGGAATGCAAGAAACTGATTTCAAAAGTGTTGCTGGAGAATCCAGTGTGTTTCTGTGACAAGACTGTAGAAAGGGCGAGAGGAAGAGAAGGGAGGAGGTGATGCCACCCAGAGACAGGTCACCGCAAGAAGCCACCGCTACCCTGAGTTAGGGCAGCGGAAAGACCCAAGAGGCGTTCCTCGGGGAGTGTGGGGCCCTCCCACCAGGGACATGCAGAGCAGTGGTGCCTCCCTGCCGCCCTGCACAGGGGTCCCCTCTCCAGAACCTGGCTGCCGCCCCGGCCAAGGCGTCTGGGAAGCGCAGTGTCCACAGTCACTCCCCATCAGGGTGCAGAGGGTGGGAGGGGCGGGGCCCCCGGGGGGCACACGTCCCCGCTGGGGTGGCAGCGACTGTGAGAGCGGCTGTGGCAGTGCAGCTGTTTCAGAGTGTGCGCGCTTGGGGGCTGCCTGTCGGATGGATGCTCCCGCCCAGATGTCGCCTGAAATGCTCACACCCCCTGAGGACCCCTGCCACCAGGGGTGTGGTATGGGGACTCGATAAGCATCATCAAAAAGCTCCGGATGAGCAAAGGATATTCTTCTCTTGATGTTGAAGGCACTGGCATTTCTGGAGAGTCCAGTGTGTTTCTGTGTGTCTCGTGTGATGAAAGTGTAGGATCTGCGCTCGGAGGGTTATGAGAAGGTCTTCCATCCACCTGGAGGTAGCTAAGGACTGACCGCACCCGGCCCTGCCAGCACTTGCTCGTAGGACCTTCCAGCACTGGGACCATGGACCTCCAGACCACGCCCAGACACAGGACTGCCCGCCATGAGAGCACCGCCAGGGGTCCTGCAACTTGCAGAGTGGTTCCCGGGGTCTGATTCCGCCTACAGCTGCTTTCAGAAAAAAAAAAAAAAGTGGCGCTTCCCTGGAAGTTAGAATTTGTACATCGTTGAGGTTCTGTCGACCTCAGACCCTATCACTCCCTACTGTCTGATGCCTGCTCCTTGACGCATGGCCTGCCTGGAGGCGTTTGGGTCTGGGGCTCCTGCTTATGACTTTGGTTTGTGTATTAAACCCAAGGGACATCGTATAACTCCTTGGGAACCGAGCCAGATGCCAGGGATGAAGTGTCAGAGATCGGGAATGCTGTGAGTGCCCGTGAGCAGCTCACATTCCAGCAAAACCCCTGACGCCCTGACACGCACAACTGTTGGCTGTGACACGCGTGAATGGGACTTGAGAGGGAGGCTGGGGCCCCCCGGGAATGAACATAGGACCTGCCTGGGAGACCGGGTCTGCACACGACGAGAAGAGACATTGCAATGTCCTGGGCAGTAACTGGAGCCAGGGAGATGCCAGGCAGGGTCCAGGGAGGCGTTGACCTCAGTCCTGCCTGGAAGAGGGGTCCTGACATCCCAGGAGTGTGCACTGAGCTCCTTTGGTTTCTGGAAAGGAGCTTTGAGTTTTAGGTCTCCTTGGCAAGTAGACGAATTCCAAATCCCCCGCCTGTGCTCTGTCCCCGCCACAGTGTGTGTGTGCGTGCGTGTGAATGTGTGTGCACACACAGACGCACCTGAGCCTCAAGAACGCACGACTGTCGGTCCTGCCGGGTTCTAAGTCATCAGAGGCCGGTGTTCGGCTGAGACGTGAACGCGTCTCGGTGTCCTCAGTCTCCCGCCCAGCCGATGCCGGAACACGCTTCTCTCATCTGCTGGGGCTGCACTGACCGGGGCTCACACAGCAGATGTTTACTTCTCACGGTGCCAGAGGCCGAAGCCCAAGGTCAAGGCTCCAGGTGAGCCCCTGGAGAGGGCTCTCTTCCTGGTTTGTGGGCAGCCACCTTCTCCTGGGCCCTCACAGGCTGGAGAGAGCCAGCTCTGGTCTCTGGCCTCTCCTTAAGAGTGAAAATCGCTCAGTCATGTCCATCTCTGCGACCCTATGGACTATACAGTCCACGGAATTCTCCAGGCCAGAATACTGGAGTGTGTAGCCATTCCCTTCTCCAGGGGATCTTCCCGACAAAGGGATCGAATCCAGGTCTCCCGCATTGCAGGCAGATTCTTTACCAGACCAGGGAAGCCCCTGCCTCTCCTTATGAGGACGCTAGTCTCCTGGTGGGGTCTCCACCCTCGTGACCTCCCTCTGACCTTCATCACCTCCACAGGCCACCCACAGGAGGGGCTTAGGGCCGCAACATATAAGTTTGAGGGGAGGAGGATACAGTTCAGCCTGTAACACGGCACAGAGAGCCTCAGGAACGTCCCTAAAGTCCCGGAGCCTCTGGGCGTCAGGTCGGGGGTGCAGACCGAGGCCCTTGTGACCGCATAGGGTGGAGAAAATCCTTTGTCATCTCTGGAGTCCTGGGCAGACGAACCCCATCTGCGTGTGTGTGACGCACGGGCCACGTCCACCTCTGTGATGGGCGGTTGGACAGGTGATGACCCCACATAACACTTTACAGTTTCTGCCGAGTGCTCACGTGTGCACTGGGCACCCGGGGGTGTCTGCAGGCCACAGGCCTGGGGATGCAGGGGCGTCCGGGTTGGACCGCCTCCGCCACCGGAAGCCGCCCCCCGCCAGCCAACTCATGATTTTCAGGTGGCCCTTCCATGAGGATGTGTTCTCACCTGCCCATTTTTCCTGAAGCTGAATCTCAGAGAGGGAGAAAAATCTGCGGAAGGTCACAGATGAGAAAGGGCCAGCCCTGCCTTCAGGGCCTGGTTTGCCCACCGAATGGGTCAGCGACCTGGCAGGAGTTGAAGCCGCGAGCGGCTCGCCCCCCAAGAGGGACAGGGCGCCTCCAAGGACACGAGGCTTTGAGCCACTTGCGGGAGGGGACATGGGGCTGAAGGGCGTGTGAGCAGCGTGGAGCGCAGAGAAGGGGCTGGGCTGCAGTGGGCAACCCGCACTGTTTTTACCCTCCTGTCTCCATGCTGCCTCTGAAGGGGTCCCTCCCAGGGAGTGGCGGCCGCGGCCCCTGGGCCTCCAGCGTGTCAGGCACAGGCTGTTTCTGTGACCCCCTGCTTTGCCCAGAGAGCGGTCAGAGTGCCGGTGGAGGGACGGGGCCCTGGAGATGCAGGAATCCACTTAGGTCTGGGCCCCAGGGGGGCAGGATCGGGAACCAGCATATCTTCCAGGACACCCAGCTGGGGACATCCCTAGCTGGGGTGAGGGAGGAAGCCCCCCTTGGTCTTCATCCCCGGCGGTCAGCTGAGAGCCCTGCGTCCCTGGGGGTGCGCGGCAGGAGGTAGGGATACGGGCAGGCACAGGGCTGGGTCGAGAAGTTGCAGGCTCCCCTCTAGCTGGCTGGGTGCCCTTAGGCCACTCACTTAACGTCTCTGGGCCAGTGTTCTCATCTATGAGTCTTCATGGGGCATCCGCCCCAACACGGCTGGGTGGACAGCACTCTGAGCGTGAATCACACCTTGAACCAGGAGGCGTCCAGCCTTAGGTCTACAGGGAGCAGAGGTTTTGTGTTCTTCACGTTGGCGCTGAAACAAAATTATTCACAACCCCAACATCCCATTTTAAAGATTTATGTATTAATTGTTAAATTAAGTAATAAGTAACTGGTTTAATTCATTGATAATTAGCTTTAGATAATTCATTATCATCACCCCATCTGACAAATAAGAGGCTGGACCCGGGCCATGCAGCTGGCGGGTATGGGACCTGGCTCCTGCTTGTCCGCTGGCCACATGGTCTGCCTCTCAGAATCCAAAGGACGTTGACTGAGAGTCACCAGCCCTTCAGACCCATGGAAATCCTGCAGCTCAGAGGTGAGGGGTCCTGTCTGGGACCACACCGTGAACTCGTGGCAGCTGTTTAAGGGAAGAAGTTGATGACAGAGGAGAAAAAGGAACTCTAGCCTGGCCCTACCCCACTGAGCCTTCCCAAGCAAGAGCCATGAGTGAGAGGGCGTCTCTAGGAAGGAGGCAGGCTCAGCCGCCCGCCCGACAGCAGGCCCTGCCTGCAGCCCGCTCCCCACCAGCCTTCATGCTGAGTGTGCAGAGTGTGTGCATGTCCCCCCAGTCCCTCCGAACACCGGAAGACCCCTTCCCCTCCTCCAGGGATACAGGGACCAACGGAAGGCCCAAGGGATGCCTTCAGCCAGACCCGCTTCAATGAGGCCCTGTCCCTTCCTTTGACCTTGGCTCCGCCGGGCGGTGCGGTCAGAATGGACTTCTCCACCCGGCCGGCTGCCCCACAGCACTCAGGGCTCAGAAACCGCTGGGACCGAGAAAACCCTGTGTGGCAAAGTGAGAAAGCAATTCCTCAGGACAAGGACGACAGCAGGCTCGAAGTTACCTCGGCCCCGTGCTAATCGCGGGGTTGAATCATTTTCCTCTCCCCGCTAATGGCATGCGTAATTGCACTGGTTTTCCAGGCGTCCTTCACCCGTACTTATTTAGACTAGTGACTGATGCGTTGCCATGGAAACCAGCACTAGAGGGAAAAAAAAACCATCCCCGGTACAGTGGGAAGTGAAAGGATGCGGGCTCCAGCCTGGAGCTTACAACTTGTGTCCAAGAGCCGGATTTTCCGCCGATCCTGGCTTGCGGTCTCCCAAAGTCGAATCGGAAAACCCCCCTGCGGATTAAACACTTGGAGCCATCTTTCTTCTTCCTCTTTTTTTTTTTTCCCCTTTTGTTCCGAAATTCTGACCCCAGAGGGCTGCAACTTTTTTCCTCTTGGATTAACAGACAATAGTAGATGAGGCCGGCCTTGCAGATGCGGGCTCCGCATGGACCCAGACCAGCAGCGGGACCAGTCTGAGTGAGATGGTCACACCCAGGTTAGAGACGATGGCTGAGAACTCCCGGTTCAAGAAGAAAGTTCATTTCGGAGGTACGGTGCGGTCTCCCGAACCTGCTCCCGGCGGCCGCGCAAGGCTTTGTTCTTGACCCGCTGGGGCTGGCGCTGGGCGAGACTGGGTGGCTGGCTGTGGAGGCGATGGCTCTGCGCTGGGTGTGTTTGAGAATTACTGTATGGCTGGTGGCAGTGTTTCACCAGGGAAGGCTCTTGTTTCCCTGACGGCTTTCTACTGCTCCCAAGATAGAAGAGTAAAAGCAAGGTAGCCGCCAAGTCACCCGGGCAGATGAGCATCTTGGGTACTGTTAGTGTCCCAGGGGCCTTTCCAGATTCTCCAGAGTCCTTTAGAGCTGCCATGGGGGCCGGGGGCGGGGGGAGCTGCAGGGAGTTAAGACCAACTGGAGCTTCTATTCCTAGTGAGCGCTGTTGTTAAGTTCCAAGGGCGGACGACTGCATTGTGAATCGCTGTGACTTAAAGGCATAGATGTGTCCAGGATTCCAGTGTGTTCCCCCTGACAAGCTGGATGGCCCGCCATCCAATTGGACACGGGGCAGCGCGCCGCCCAACCCATCCACCTTGCCCTTCTGCAAAGAAAGCATGGCTGGTGTGCTTTTTAGTTCTGTGTGTGTGTGTGTGTGTGTGTTTAAATCAAGTGAACTGGGTGCTTCTCCGGTACGGTAGCCTCTGAGACAAGAAAACTCCATCTGTATTTTCAGCCTGCATCGCCTTCTTCAACTTCTACAGTAGGTTGGTGCCAACTGTGCCCTCTCGCCCCCAGAAGCGGAGGGCAGGGGACACAGCTACCTTGCGAGGGCTCCGGCCAGGGCGCTCAGTGATCCTTGAAGGACCGCCCCCCTGCCGCCTCCCGGGGGTCCCTCCGGGGTTGTGTACGGAGACATTGAGCCATGAATGGCTGAGGCTCCGGCACGCCCGCCCCCCCACATCTCACCCGCTTTCCTTACCCCCTGCCAGTCTCAGTATCTCACAGACCCGTAGCATTTTTGGGGGGAGGGTTGGTGGGTTTCAGGGAATGCGCGCTCAAGAGGCTGGTGCCATGTGTAAGGTCACCGTCGGGGTGGGTCATCGTGTGATCTGTTGGCGCCACCTAACCCTGGATCCTCCTGAGCCCCCCAGAGCCGCCCTGGTCCTTGTCGGGGTGAATCCGGTTACTCCCTTGGTCCTGAACTGTGCCGCGTCCACGGTGTGTCTGCGTCGAGGCCGAGCTGGGACGTCTCAGTGACCTGCCCACACGATCAGGGCGGTTTCCTGGAGCTCAACAGGTCCCGTTTTTCTCCGTGTCCTATTTCCTAAGCCTCAGCTGCCAGGGCCCCTAAAAAAGATTTTAAGGAACTAAAAAGAATCCTTCCGCCCCCAGTCGGTTCCTGGGTTTAAATCCAGCTCTGCTGCTCACACCTTGTGTGTCCTTAGGCCTCTCCATCACCTTTCCGGGCCCCTCCAAGGGGAAGGGGGCCGAGAACCCTGCCTCGAGGGAGGGGTTGTCATCAGGATGGGGAGAGGGGCTCCACAGTGGGGGCTCCCGTGCACCTCGGTTCTCCGCCAGGCACTGCGATTGGCAGGGAAAGGCTGCAGTCAAGTGGGACCCAGGAGGAGGTGCTCCCCGGGGAGGGAGGGGACTTGATGGTGGAGGCTGTGGACTGGGGAAGCACCGAGGGGGTTGGTCCAGGTATCCTGGCTGGATGAAGGGAGGAGGGCCGCTGCCCTCCAGGGCCTGGCTGCCGGATTCGGTGCCAGGAGGCTCCCAGGTCCTGGAGTGTTTTCAAGCACCCTGCCCCTCCGCGTGGTCACGCCAGCCCTGGGCTGCTGGGCCAGGGCAGCTCGGTCTCTCCCAGCCGCCCGAGTGCTCCCCATGATGGAGAGAGATGAGGACAGCCTCCTTGGCATGGATGCTCCCGCCAAGCTTAGCAGCAACATGCAATCAGGCTCCGAGTCCTCCATTTACTGTAATTTCCACTTAAACTGCCTGTCTGGCTCCATGGATCGGTATAAATGCTTCCACTGAGCCGCCTGGGCTGATTTAAAAAAAAAAAAAAACCTTCTAATTACTGTAGAGCAGAGAGCGACTCATTGACAGCCAGCAGCTCTATTCATTTGTCCAGACAATTTGGGAGGCTGGAGACGGGGAAATGTGGCTAGGAACCCGGCTTACTCGGCCTCCCCCGAGTGGAACCTTGGCCCGTGGGTGGCAAGACAGGGAGAGAAGCGGGTAAAGCAGAGCCTCGGACCTCTGGTCACAGCACCGGGCACCTGGGTGGGAGGCATCCGCTCGGGTGTCCCCATGCCCTGCCCTTGAATGGGGCCGGTCCCACTCATCCTCAGACAGGGCTCCTGAATCTGAAATCCCGGGGTCCAGGTTTCCTGCATTCCCTAGTGATTTTCAAAGCGCAGCATCGTAAAGCATCTCCCTCAAGGAATGACTCATCTGGAAGGCTTGTCCTGTACAAACGTGATGAAAGGGACTCAAGTGTGAGCCATGCCCTTGAGCCAGGCTAGGGTCCCAGCTCTGCCACCCTCAGGCTGAGTGCCTTGAAAATGGTCCAGTTGTGTCTGGTGTTCTGGCCGAGCCTCGTGGAGGCTCCTCATGGAGCCGCTGCAGGCGGCGACAGCAGAGGCATTCAGAGAGCAGCCTAACAGCCAGTCCGGCTATCCCTTGAGAGCTGTGTGACTTGGGATTGTCACTTAACCTCTCTCTGCTTTGATTTTTCTGCCCCTGGAACAATAGCATCTGGTTCATGGTGCAGTGGTTGATTAAACCAGAGAAGATGTGGCCCTCGGAAGCGCTACCCTCATGCACAGGGCTTTCCGTGTCCTGCCCAACAGGAGGGCGGGTTCAGACCCGGCTTCTTCCGCCGGCTGTCCTGGCACCGGCCCCCCCCCCCCGGGAAGGGGCGGTGCGGCTGGACTTCCACAGTGCAGATGGGAAAGGGAGCGTGCCCTGGGGGGACCTGGTTTGGGGAAAGGAAGCCCCTCCCAGCAGACGCCAGCTCCCGCCTCATTGACCGAGACCGCCTCATTGACCGAGACCCGGTCACATGGCCTCCCCCGGGAGGAACCTGGGGACGACCTCTGTTGGCCATCCCAGTCCTTTGGAGGGAAAGGAACTGGGAAGTGGGTGTCTAGTGGCCGACAGAGAGCGCTGGTGAGGAGGAAGGCCATCTCAGCACGGGCAGAATGTGCTGGGCGGGGTGGGGCGGCGGATGGGACGACCAGCCTTTCCCTGTGATTCCCCGCAGTGGGCAGGGAAAGGCTGCAGGCAAGTGGGACCCAAGAGGAGGTGCTCCCTGGCGAGGGAGGGGTCTTGATGGTGGAGGGGCCGGTGGGGTGGAGGCCGCCAACTGGGGGAGCACAGAGAGGTCGACCCACCTAACAGTTCCTAACGGGGATTCCAGGTAGGAATCCCAGCTGCCGCTCAGCCTCGCCTGCGCGGTCGCAATGCGGGTACCACAGCTGAGGGCACAGGGTGGCTGCAACACCCCAGGGAGCTCGCGTGTTTTGCACTTCACGCGCGGCCCCTGGGGGTCACCTGTGATGGCGATGGTGGTGACGGATGTCCGCACAAATCAGGACTGTGATGGTGGCAGTGGCGCCCCTGGGATCCTCACGGCCCCCGCACACACCCCGTCCTCGAGCGCTGCTCTGGAAGTCCAGCCTCCCTGCCACTTTAAAGTCCCCCTGCCTGTACACCGAGCATCCTGGCTGAGCCACAGCCACAGCCCTTGCCCCCACCCGCCCTTGGCTCCCTGGCACGTGGGCTCATCTCTCCCGAGGTGGAGTAGGTGAATTTGGTGCTGGCAGGCCTTGGCGGCTGGGCCCCCCGAGCCCGGCTACCACTGGGTTCCGTGGAGGCTTCGCAGCGCGCCTGGCGTGGGGCAGGAAGGCCGCTTCCTGAGTCACCGCCGCACAAGCAGCCCCGCCTTCGCTCAGCCGAGCGACTGCTGCTCATCCCCCAGGTGTCCTGTCGTCTTACAGCCGGCAGCGGGCTGGGGTGACTAAGGAGAAACAGGCATGCTGCGTCCAGTCCTCTACAGGGCTCTCCGCTCGTCCTGGAGCTCAACACCAGACACGTCTCGGCACCGTCCTTTCCTTTGGGTTTTGGCGTCTGCAGGTCTGGCTCTCATGTGGTGCCAGCATGTTTTGGGGACCCTACGGGACTGGTGATGACTGGCACTCCCCATGCCCACCTGCCCATGCCGCTCAAAAGTGAATTCATGGCAAGTTTTTGAAAACTTTGGACGGCCCTTGCTGCTCAAGTCCTTACCCAGCTGGATGAGCCCAGGGCTGGAAGGGAGAACAGAGCTGAGGACACACGGCACATGTGTGCACCCTGGGGCACTCCAGGGAGCTGAGAGTTAAGAGAACCAGTGGCTCAGGTGTGTGTTGGCGCTGGAGCCCACTGTGGAGGCAGCCTGGACCGCCAAAACCAAGACGCTTCAGGGGTAGAGCACCTGACCCCAGCAAAAGTGGGGCTGCAGGCCTCAGGGGGAAGGGTTGTTGTTTGTCCAGAGGCTGGTCCTGTTCACCGAAGGGACCTCGGGCACAGGTCAAACCGTTTATCTCCCTTTACGTATTAAAAAGTAGAGACATCACTTTGCCAGCATAGTTCCATATGATCAAAGCTATGGTTTTTCGTGCTGTGATTCATGGGGTCGCGGAGAGTCGGACACGACTGAGCGACTGAACTGAACTGAACTGAACATGTACAGATATGAGTTGAACCATAAAGAAGGCTGAGCGCCGAAGAACTGATGCATTGAAACTGTGGAGAAGACTTGAGAGTCCCTTGGACTACAAGGAGATCAAACCAGTCCATCCTAAAGGAAATCAATTCTGAATATTCGTTGGAAGGACTGATGCTGAAGCTCGAATACTTTGGCCACCTGATGCGAAGAACTGACTCATTGGAAAAGACCCTGATGCTGGGAAAGATTGAGGGCAGGAGGAGAAGGGGCCGACAGAGGATGAGATGGTTGGATGGCATCACCGACTCGATGGACATGAATTTGGGTAAACTCTGGGAGATGGTGATGGACAGGGAGGCCTGGCGTGCTGCAGTCCATGGGGTCACAAAGAGTCAGACACAACATGGCAACTGAACAACAGCACAAAGGAGAGGCTGAGGGTCAGAGGAGCTGGTGCCCACCTGGGTCACCGAGATTCTGCAGAGCCAGCCATCGACCTGAGCTCGGTCCTGTACCTGCAAACAGAGAAATACCCTTGCCGCATTGTTCTTTCTCCTGGGGAGTGTTTGACCTGAGAGCGGGATTCTGAGTTCCTTAACTGAGGGGTTTAAACAGTGTCTGAGCAAGTTTGGCCCCACTGTGCTGTCCTGCAGGAACAGTCTCTCCGTGGTCATGGAGGGCAGGTGATGGCCAGAGACGTCTGTGTCCTGATCCCTGGAACAGGTGACTGTGTCCGGATACGTGGCCAAGGGCAAGGAAGGCCACAGATGGAAAGAAGGTTGCTAGTCGACTGACTTTAAGATGAGGGGAGATGGTCCTGGGTCCCAGGGGTCCTTAAATTGGAAGAGAAAGAGAGACAGACTTCAGAATCAGAGTGATGGGAATTGGAGGGTTCAACCCACAGAGCTGGCTTGGGAGGTGGAGGCAGGGACCATGAGCCAAGGAATGGGGAAGCCTCTAGGAGCCAGAAAAGGCAAAGGGACAGGCTCACCCCAGGAGCCTCCTACAGGCAGGAGCCCCGCCACACCTTGATCTTAGCTCCTGAGACCCCCAGCAGATCCTGACATATAGAATTGTAAGGTCATAGACTTCTGTTCCTGGCCAGTAGATTTGTGGTCACTTGTTACAGCAGCCACAGGAAGCTAGTCCCCAAACCTTAGTGGGGGCGTGGGATGAAGCTCAGCTGTCTTTGAGGAACAGGGTCCCTATTTTCCCTCCCCTCCCCCACAAGGCCCATATCAGGCTCCCGGAAGGTGCTGGATGCTTGGTCTGCTGCTGATGGAGTGACTGAGTAAGCGAGCCAGGCTGCTGCGGTGTGACCATGAGGAGTGGCTCCAGGTCAGAGTCACGCCCCTCAGCCAGTGGTCCTGGGAGGTGAGGCCTTACCCCCGTGCCCAGCGGTGGGGTGGGCACCAGCCAGCCGAGTGCGGTGACCGTGGTGGTGGAGCTGGGCGGTGAGCTCCCTGGCCCCCCCGCCCCCCACGCTGCGCGGGCTCACCAGCCCTTCACACTGGTTTGCCCGCTTTCATGAGTCCTGGGGTCTGGCCCCAGTGGGAAATGATGGTGAGCTCGAGACCCCGGCCCGCCCCCCATACCTCCTCTAGGCTGCCCGCCCGTGCCCACCGAGACGTCTTTCCACACGCCTGTCTCTGGTCCGCCACTGCATGGAGCCCCCGGGCATCGTCGGTTTTAAAACAGAGAAGTTCTTTCTGTCTCCATCCCCGTCGGTAATTTCTTTCCTCCTTGTGGTTCGGAGCCTGCCCTTGGCTCACCGGCCCAGGTGTAGCCTGTACGGTGTCTGATTTACAACCTGCTGGAGATGGTGGGAGCCTCGTGGGCAGGAGGTGTGTGGATGCTGCGGGCCCCGCGGCCTGACTCCGGGCCGGAAGCGCCGCCTCGCGGGCTGGCCGGGTGCCGCGTGGTGAGGGTGGGGGGCCCCCCTGTGCAGGGGTCCCCTTGGTCCTTTCTGCCTCTTTGGGGCGAGGGGCCGACACTAACAGCTGAAAAGACGTGGGGTCCAGGGGAGGGGGCGGGGGAGGCGTGGAGGCTCGAAGTCCGCTTGCTCCTCTGTGCGTCTGTCTCTCCCCGTGTGTGTCTCTCTGTCTCTCTCCCGCTCCGTCTCCCTGTCCCTGTGTCGCTGTGGACGTCTGTCTGCCTCTCTGTCCCTGCCTCTGTCTGACTCCCCTTTTGCTGGGCTTGAGGCTCAGCTCCAGGGGACACACCCAGACAGGACTCTGAAGGCAGCGGAGGCCCCCGTCTCTGAGTTTCTGCCCTGCACCGCGAGTGAGCTCAGCCAGTTGTCAGCTCACAGGCCTGCGGGGCAGCAGGGCAGGTGGGCACACCTGGGTTCTGGGCTCCCCTCCCTTGGACTCCACGCTGTCTCAGGCGCCTGGAATCAGAGTGTCACTGGGCTGGGCCACACTGGGGTCCCTGGGGAGCACACTGAGTTGCGGGGGGGGACGAACTGGGCAGCGTGACCTGGAAATGTTGCATCGTCTTTGCGCTGAGTCTCCCGTTCGTGGCCAGTCTCGACTCTCTCACAGAGCGGGGAGGTGTCTGGACCTCCCCATCCCCAGTGGCCTCCCTCTGGTCGTGCTGGTCCAGGGACGCCTGCCTGGGGCCAGGTTGGAGTCCTCCCTGAGGGCGTGCTGCCCCCGGGGATGTTAGGAACCCTGCACGTTATCACAGTCAACACAGAGCATAGGACCTGGAGGCAGGTGTCTGCGGCTGCCCTGGCCAGCTGCACCATCGTGGTGGACCCGCCACCCATCCGGACCCCTGGGTGAAATCCAGAGACGCTGCCTCGGTCCACAGGGGTGACAAGAGTTTCTGTCCAGGACAACAGAGGAGCTGGAAGACATGCAGGGCTCTTGTGGTTCAAGAGCTGTAAAACCCACGTGAGCCGAGTCAAAGGAGGAAAGCTTGCCCCCACCACCCCGTAGGGACACAGCAGCCTCTCCTGGAGCCCGAGGCAGAACGTGTGGCCCAGCGGGTCCCAGAAGCAGGTTCTGGAAGCAGGATGTGGGGGGCTTTTGGGAGCCAAGCCAGCTTGGCCGTCTCTCTAGGCCCACACGTGTCACCACTGCCTGAGCCTCCTGCCCCAACGTCCAGTCTTTCGTGGCCCCGATGAGGTGAGCCCACTGACAGCCTCGGCGCCCAAGCAGAGGCATCCTCTGTTTACACGGGGAACAGAGACTGGTCGCTCCTATTCCAGATCTTTCCTGGAGGGGCTCTGATGAGTCGGGCCGGCAGTTCTGGTCAGGGTGTGACGTTCTGAGTACAGACGTGGTTGGGTTCTTCCTCTGTCCCAGGGGCAGAAGGATGCTTTTAACAAGACAGCTTCCTGGAGAACAGCAGTGGCCGACAGCCCATCAGGAAGGGACTTGGACCCTCCCCACAGGCCGTAAGGTTCATTCTGCTGCTGGCCCTATTTTACAGATGAGAAAACTGAGGCTTGGAGAGGCTCTTTCCTGCCCAGGGCCGTGCCGCTCACTGGGACTAAAGCTCACATTGCCTTGTCCAGAGGCAGGCTTCCCTCCCTGCCTGTCCTGGCCACAGCAGCTCAGGAGCGAGGGGGCCACCCAACGTGGGAGCCAGGTGGGGGTCGGGGCCTGGCGCTCACGCAGCCTCAGCCCTGCTCTGGTGTTCTCACCCTCTCCCCATGGCCAATTCTTGCTCCTACAGCCCACCTCCTCCCCACGGCAGGCTTTGAGTCCTTTTTTGACCTTTCAGAGTCTTAATCGGTTTCTTTGAGAAGATTCCCCTGCTTGTTTCCTTTGCCAGAAACTCAGTGATACTCAGCGACACTCAAGGCCCAGAGGCCACGAGACCTTCCCCACGAGCTGGAAGGGATCCTCTCCCAGCAGCTCTACGCGAAGGGCTATTTTAGATGCTGACAATTTGAATCTCATCATGCAATCTGTCACTCCCTTTCACGAGTCGCAAGAGGTATAGGGAATGGAATTTCTAGGGTTGTTTTTTTTTTTCCTCTCAATGTAGATTTTTCTAGGCCATATTCCAAGACAAGCTTTCAGGGCACACCAGCTTAATCACTTTGTGGCCCTCTTCCGGGCCAAGGGTGGTGGAGGGGGATGGGTCACCCTGAGGAGGCAGGGCGGTTGTGGGGTCATTTCATCCAAATGTCTGGCTGGATAGTGGAGAAAACGAGAGCCCGGGACTGCAGGGAGCAGTCGCAGGGCGTTGCCCCCAAGGTCAAGACTAGGACTCCAGTTTCTCAGTTTGCAGGGTGGCCGCTTCCACTCATCAGCGTCAGAATTAAACTCACAGTCTTCTGCACAGTACCCTCAACTTGTTCCATTTGGCCGTGCCAACGCTGGAAAAGAACAAAGGGGCCAAGAAGCGTGGCTTTTTTCCCCTGGCTTGGTTACTCCACAGCTGTTGAGCACCTACTCTGTGCCAGGCTGTGCAGTAGGAGCTATGGACCCAGCAGTGCAGTGAACTTTGAGGTTGGGGAGGAATGTCTCAGAGAGAATCATGCAGGGGCAAAGGCCCCGGGGTGCCAGTGAGTTTGTCAGGTTCAAGGAAGAAAAGAAAGTGTTAGTTGCTTAGTCGTGGCCAACTCTTTGTAACCCCTATGGACTGTAGCGCACCAGGCTTCTCTGTCCATGGGATTCTTCAGGCAAGAATTCTGGAATGGGTAGCCGTTCCCTTCTCCAGGGGATCTTCCCGACCCAGGGATCGAAGCCCAGGTTTCCTGAATTGCAGGCAGATTCTTTTCCATCGGAGCCACCAGGGAAGCCCAAGAGGAGGTTTATAGAGCAGGAGGGAAGAGTGAGCGGAGAGGAGAGTTCAGAGGCAGACGGGGCCTCGTCGCTACAGACCTGTGTCCTCAGGGGCACAAGGAGGCAAAGGCGGCTCTGATTTCATTGGGAAACCGTCGGAAAATGGTAAGCAGAAAAGTGGCGTCAGCTGATACATTTTCTGAAGCTCATTCTATATAGAGGTTCGGGAGTTGATGGTCATTCAGACTAGAGTGGTAGTGACTGCTGGCCTCCAAGCCAAGTGGGACTAGACATTTCCATATGAAGCACTGAGCCTGAACCTGGCCCAGGAGGTGGGCCTGGTTGTGAACCATTCACTTCGAGAAGCTTCTGTGTGGTTTAGGAAATGTGAGTCACTAGTTCCCGCTTAGTTGGTCAGTGTTTCCGCCTCCCTTTTCATAAGCAGAGAGGCCTCCCTCTCCGATACTCAGAGGCCTGTGATGCCTGCCAGGCTCTCTCCGTGTCCAGTGGAGTGTGTTTCTATTGCATCTTGGGTGATTTTCCACTTTCTTCTAGAAAGAATGGGCATCCTCCCAGACAAGGGGCCAAACTCAGCCTCTGCCTTGATTTTTGTCTGGTCTCCCTTTCTACCCTTGCCAGGACTCTTGGTTGCCAGAGAGCCAGTTCTGCCGGGCTTGAGCAAAACATAGAGCGTACTGACTTGCATGACAGGGAAGACCATGCGTGGTGTGCATCAGGCAGCTTGTCGGGGAAGCTGCAGTAACAAACAGGCCTCTGATCTCAGTAGCCTGAAACCATAAAGGTGTCTCCTACTCACACCACCTATGTCTCATGCATCCCAGGGGGCACACGTGGGGACCCAGATTCTTACGACAAGCATCATCTCAGACATTTTGGTTGCCATGCCCATGGGCAAAGAAACAGTATGGAGGTGAAGGGGGATGGGGGCACGGGGAATCTTGGATTGGTAGCTATATGTTCCATCCATCCAGGAAGTGACATGAGTCAATTTTGGGAAAGCTCATTTGGACAAAACGAGTTTTGAGGATCCATCCAAGCTCACACCCAGAGGGAATAAAGCCACAAATCCTGAGTGAGTAGCCTTCATGACCACCAGAAGCGAAAATCCAGGGATTGTCAGTGACAGGCCAGCGTGTCCCTCTGTCCCCGGGCCCAGCTCTCAGCCCTGCCTCCCGCTATGTGCGGGCTGCATGGACAGGCTGGTTCTCCCTGTGACGTGCTGTGATGCCCACTGGCTGCCCACAGCCCGCGTCCTCCCACCTCACGGCCAAGATCGCCTTCCTCAGCCTCCAGACCTCAGAACGTCTCAGAAAAAGGCCAGTGCCCCTTTGTGGATCATGGATGGGTTGCTGGTGAAGATGCCTCCTCCCAGGGACCCAAGCAGATGCTGACCCACGAGGCTGTGACTCGCAGTGGCTTGGGTGAACCTCACCCTCCTTGCTTGTCAACCAGGAGCAGTACAGTATTGAGCTGATGCAAATAAAGCATTTAGAATGTGTGTGGATGTTTGGAAACACAGGAGCTGTTGGCAACTGTCAGCCAGGCTCCAGAGGCACAGCGCTGGGGGTCTGCTCTCACAGGATGTGTGACCTTAGAGGCCTCCTTGAGGAGCAGAGGAGGAAGAACCAGATAACAGAGTGCTTCCCACTTGCCAAGCACTGTTGCAGCATTTTCCATGTCTTAATTCATCTACTCCTCAACCACTTCCCTGTGAGTAGGAACTGTTGCCATCCCCACTTTACAAATGAACAGCCTGGCGACCTACAGCCAGTCGACAGCAGAGCTGGGCTCTGAATTCAGGCCAGTGTCGCCTCAGAGCCCACATCCCTCATCATGGCACTGCTGCTTCTGCGAAGCAGCGGCAAGAAATCCACTTAGCCCTGGCTGCTGCCGGAAGACTAAATAAAGTGAGAGACTTCATTTACTGAAAAAAAAAGAGCTAGTTTAGTAGAGCTGCAGTGATGAGAGTAATGATGGGAATGATGTTGATGGTGATGGTCGGGAGGTGCTGACTGATGGTGGTGATGAGGAGGAGGCCGCGGCGAGGCTGACCATCAGAGTGATGGCGGTGATGGTGAAGACGATGAGGCAGGCGGGGGTGGGGGTGGTGACGATGGTGGTGTGGCCCTGATGATCATGACGGTGGTGATGGTGAAGATGCTGCTGCTGCTATGATGAGGCCGATGGCAGTCGCTCTGGTGACGGTAATGGGGATGATGGGGATGGACCCCTTTGCTGTCCCTCGGGGCCATATCTCAGAGCGGCAGTCTCCCTGTGTCCAGAATCCAGAGGGCAGGGAATGTCCATGCAGTGGGAGTTTTTCACAAAGCAGTCAGAGATAATATGATCCCCAAAGCTCCCTCTTCTCTTATAAGACAATTGTGGTAGCGGAAGGGAACCCATTGTTTTTAAGGCCAGATTAAAAACTTGGTAAATCTCGTGTTAGTTTACATCCTTCTCCCTTTTGTCTAAATTCTTCTTGGTCCACAAAATCCCAAACTCTGGGAACCCCTGGCTAGCTGATCGAGAAACAGTCTCTTTCTGAAACATTTGTTTCCTCTGGTAAACACATGGACATGTACACACACAACACGCATACACATTGACTACACGCTCTGCTCCTGTGACCTGGAACCTCTGACCCCAGCCAGCGGCTGGCACCAGCCAGCTCTCAGAGCCCAGCAGTTCCCTAGACAACCAGCCCAGAGCCTGCACATGGGGCTTAAGCAACAGGAAATAAGCAATTGTAATAACAGTTAACAGCCCATCCCCACGGTCGTTCAATGGTTTCCTGAGCTGCGTTGCTTAACCCCACAAACGGGTTCCAATCCCACTTATCCTCCAGGGCCTGGGGAGTGTGTTGCCCCACTTGGATGTCACAGGGCTGGCCTGGCCAGATGTTCTGCCTGCCCCACATGCTCCCCCCTCCCTTACACAGTTATCTGACTCCTGGGGCCCTCAGCCCAGCCAGCATCCCCACCCCGCCCCAAGATCCTGAGCCCCAGAGAGCAAAGCCCCCACCCTCTGTGAGTCCTTCTAATCCCCTCATGTGGGGCACAGGGCCTGGCCTCCAGGTGGACCTGAATGGTAACTAGACATGAACATAAGTGTGGTGCAGGATGCCAGGGAGGAGGATGGGGAGCACCTAGGCACGTGCGGTCTGGCTGCCAAGCACAGCAGACATGCATACAGCCCGGCTGGACCAGTGGCCCCGGGTCCCTCCGACTGTGTGCAGCGTGTTTCTATTTGCTGATTTACAGTGGACTGTTGGGATTAGGTCTGCCAGCTTCGATGTCTGCCAAGAGTTAGACAGCAGAGGTGATGCACAGAGAACTAAGGCTACATCCCTGCCTTTAAGCACCGAGAGGGCACTCAGCCCTCACCAGGGACCCGTTGGTGTGGTCTGCTGGTTCTCAGCCTGGCCCTGGAGCCCGTCTGCTGGCCAAGGACCCGTCCCAGCCCTGTTGTTTGGCAGGCGTATGCCTCGGCCTCGGCAATCTTCAGCAGACACATGTGTAAAATGGGTCCAGCAGTCTTACCTCTCTCACCAGGCTTCTGTGACCAACAAGTGGGAGCTTGGAGGGGCACAAATCTGTGACCCAGGAGAGGGACTCAATAGATGCTAGTGAGGACAGAGATGTTACAGACCCAGGTTCTTGGACTCTTTAATCAACAGAAATGGATAAAGAGGCCAGATGAGGATCAGGCCAGGTGTTACTAGGACTCGTGCTGCCCCACGAGGGACAGAGAACCAGAAACTCGCTCCCTTGCTGCGCTGCAGGGGAGCGAGCTGGTTCCTTAACCGGGATGAGGGTAGGAGCGGGTCGGTGGGTTGGGCCAAAGGAGTGACTGAGGTGGTCTGCCCAGCCCTCGGTGGTGCATTTGCAGAGATCACGCGTGGCGCCTGCTTCTGTTCCCTGCTCCTCGGAAGGGGCTGTTGGGCCTTCGATCTTTTTGTACCTTGTCCAGAATCTTCCCCGACTGCACGTGCGTGTGTTGGTTTCCAGTTCCCTTGAGTTTCTTTACATCTGTCACTCGAGGAGACGTTTGTCCGGGTGTAAACGTTGCAGTGGCTGGTGCCGGCCACCCCAGCCTGTCCCAAAGGCAGTGATGGCGAGGACACACGGGGATGGGAAGGGCGGCATGAGGTGGACCAAAAGCAGGGGAGCACCCTTGGCTGGACTTGGTGGGACCTGCAGGGTGGGGGCCGTGATGGTCAGATGAGGGTTCAGGAGCAGCGCTTGGAACAGCGCCTGGGGCCCAGTCAGTGCTCAGCGTCAGGGACCACGATGGGGGTGCAGCTGTTACCAAGATTCAGGGAATTTTAACTTTCGTATCATTGGAGCCTCAAGTGGAATGACGGGAAAGGCTGGAGGAGCTGGTCCCAGAGAACCTTTAAGGCAGTGTTAGCTGCTGTGACACGCAGGTCCCTGGAGTGTAGCACAAGGCAGGACAAGTGTGCTGCCCACTTTGACAGCTAACGCACAACAACGCAGGCATTGCTAGGAACGCTTGAGGGCCCCATCCCCCTCTCAGGCCTGGGAGTCCTAGCTCTGAGCTGGGAGAAGCAGCAAGAGCGGGAATGGAGGGCTCCTTGGCCTCCGTAGAAGCCCAGCTTGGAAGGGACACACCCCCCTCCCCTCCCCGCCTGCAGTGGCGTGTGCTCAAGTTCCATTGGTGAGAGCTGGTCACGTGGCCATGCCTGGCTGCAGGGGGTGCTGGGAAATGTAGTCCTAAGCTGGCCACGTGGTCCGCTTGGGCCCCCACCAAAGGCAACACCACACTTTATATTAATAGAAGGGGGTGTGTATATTTGCTGCATCAGCTGCCTCTGGGCCTGAAAGGAGTCAACTGTTATCAGGCATACCCTTCTCAATGCCCTGCAGTTCACGTTTCCACTGAAAATGTGCTTTTGGGTTTGGATAAAATTACGTTTGCTTTGAAACGTGGGGTCAGGGAGACGGACAACAGAGTTACAAGGGTTTACATGAGATTTGAGCCATCCTCCTGAAGCAACCTCAAAATTTCTCTGTATTTTTCCCAGGGTTTGGGAAAGAGGGTATGCAGGAGGTTTGTGGGGAAAATATCTAAACAGTAAGTCAGAAGCAGCCGTATTTCTTGCATTTGTGCTATTGTGGGTTTTTTCCCCTCCAGCTCCGAGCTATCAGTTAAGTCTAACTACACCATTCATATAATTTCCCGTGAAATTTACCTCAAAATCTGCTGAGTAAGACAAGCAAGCAGAGGACTTAATTAGGAACTTAATCATATTTGTCTGGTTTTTGTTTGTTTTAGGAGAAAGTAACGATAATCAGGGGCTTCCCAGGTGGCACAGTGGTAAAGAATCCACCTACCAGTGCAGGAGACGTAGAGATGCGAGTTCAATCCCTGGGTCGGGAAGATCCCCTGGAGAAGGAAATGGCAGCCTGCTCCAATATTCTTGCCTGGGAAATCCCATGCACAGAGGAGCCTGGGGGCTACAGTCCATGGAGATGCAAGGAGTTGGACACGACTGAGCAACTGAACACACACACCCAATGATAATCAGCAAAATAGCAATAAACATTCTTTTTTCCCCAAAGCAGTCATCCATAGCTTCTCATGTTTCCTGGATGGCTGGACAGCATCACTTGAGAATACAGTTCTAGCAGATTCCATGTGCCGAGTGGGCTGCCACTGCTCCCGCTGGGACCTGCATGGCCCTGTCTTCTTTGCAGAGCTTGTCCTCTACCACCTGGGGACCCTGGGCCTCAGCCTCCACCGGGGACCGGAGCGCGGGACTCTCCAGCAGTCATCCTTGGCATTCATCGGCATCCCCCACAGTTTGCAAAGTTAGGCCACAGAGCAGGGCCTCAACTCTCTCTCCCAGATCTTTCCCCAGGAGAAGCGGGTCCCACACTTCCGAGGTCAGACAAACGCGGGGGCCCGGCCAGCCTCTCGTGGTTTCAGCGTTTGGGGACCGTGACTTTCTAAATGATGTCTCTCTTCCCTCTCTGTGCAGAAACTCGTGCAGACCGCAGCAAGAAACTCTTCCGGCACTACACAGTCGGCTCCTACGACAGCTTCGATGCCTCCAGGTAAGACGTGGTTCCTCCTGCCAGGCCCCCTCCGCTCAGAGATGCTTGTAGGTGTCAGGAAGGCGCTGGACCATCCTGCATGGAGCACTCGGGTCCTTGGCTCGTTCCCTTCTGTGTGACCTGTCACCCCGCCCCCGTCACCCTGTGCCCCCCACACCTGTGGACACGGGCTGGAATGCTGGAGACCACCATCTTCCAGAGGACCCTCTCGAGAAGTGGTTTCTGGGCCACCTGTGGCTTGCAGTCGGGCTGGAGCGCACGGGTGGGGCGGCCAGGGGAGAGGAGGAGGAGAGCCTGGCCTTGTTTGGGGGCAAAGCAGGACAAGTGGCAAGATGGCCTTGCTGGGCCGCAGGAGCCTGGAGGTGGCCCCACGTGGCAGCATCTTCCTGGGGGACATGAAGGTACCCTCCAACTTCCACCTCCTTTGCATCTTCCCTGCTTCTCCAGCCACTGAGCCATAGATTTGATCAGAGGAGGGCTCATCCTGGTGACCCGAAAGCCGGCAGACCTTGCAAGAGGGATGGGTTTGCTTTCTGGATCCTTCAGAAGTGGCTTGTTTGATTCCTGCAGAGAGCATTGTGGCATGGGGTGGGGGTTCTGATTTTCCAGCAGAAACACACTCGTGTAATGCAGGGAGCCCTTCCTTGGGTCCCTGGCACCTCTGCCTTTTAGCTCTGGGGGCCATGGAGGTGGCTGGGGTCCTGCTGGGCGAGGGGGAGTGCCGTTTTGGACCGTAACTCCAAGAAGAGCTGGGAACGAGTGGCACTTCTGGCCCGTGTTCCCGCTGTTGTGTCAGCTTCTCTGGCTCTGACTATCCCCAAGCGTGAAGTTTCTCTGTCCCCCAACCCAGACTAAGGGTTCTTACTGGACGAGGCAGGGGCAGGGCTCAGTGAGGACCAGCCTGGGAAGCAGAGGAGGCCAACTGGGGGCCCCTTCTGGCGCTCCCTGCCCACCCCACCTCCTGAGAAGCTCCGGGCTGGGGAAGGATCCGGACCCCCTGCCCTTGGTTCTCCCCGGACTCTCTCGGTGGGGTCTTAATGCTCGTCTGCCTGCCGAGGGGTGGAACCTGGTTTCATGTGTTTGTTTTTACTGAGTTAAAATTTCCGTAACCTAAAGTGACCATAAAGCGCCCAGTTCAGCAGCATTGAGTCCCTTCACAGTGTTGTGCAACCATCACCTTTATCGGGCTACCCTGGGGGCTCAGCGGTAGAGAACCTGCCTGCCAGTGCAGGAGACACGGATTCCATCTCTCATCCGGGAAGGTCCCCTGGTCAAGGAAATGGCAACCCACTCCAGTGCTCTTGCCTGGGAAATCCCATGGACAGAGGAGCCTGGTAGGGCTACAGTCCGTGGAGTCACACAGTTGGATACGACTTAACAGCTAAACAACACCACCTTTATCTGGTTCCAAAGCATTTCTGTTGCCCCGAAAAGAAGCCCCTAACCCATGAAGCAGTCTCCACCCTTCCCTGCCCCATCCCCCTGCAGCCACCAATCTAAGGATTTGCCTGTTCTGGACATCGCCCAGAAATGGAATCCTACAGTGTGTAGTCTTCTGCGAGTGGCTTCTTTACTTAGAATATTTTCAAGGTTCATCCATGCTGTAGCATGTGTCAGCACTTCATCCCTTTTTTTCTCTAATTTTTTATTGAAGTGAAATGCAAGTGGGCTTCCCTGATAGCTCAGCTGGTAAAGAATCTGCCTGCAATGCAGGAGACCCTGGTTCGATTCCTGGGTCAGAAAGATCTGCTAGAGAAGGGATAGGCTACCCACTCCAGTATTCTTGGGCTTCCCTGGTGGCTCAGCTGGTAAAGAATCCTCCTGCAATGTGGGAGACCTGGGTTCAATCCCTGAGTTGGGAAGATCCCCTGGAGAAGGGAAAGGCTACCCATTCTCCAGTATTCTAGCCAGTATTCTAGGACTGTACAGTCCATGGGGTCGCAAAGAGTTGGACACAATTGAGTGACATCCACTTTCAGTGCAAAACGCAAGTAACATAAAATTTTCCATCGTAACCATGTGTAAGCGTGTAGCTCAGTGGCATTGGGTACCTTCACATTGCTGTTGTTCAGGCACCCAGCCGTGTCTGACTCTTTGCGACCCCGTGGACTGCAGTTGCTGTTGTTCAATCGCTCAGCCGTGTCCGACTCTTTGCGACCCCGTGGACTGCAGCTCGCAGGCCTCCCTGTCTCCATCCCCCGGAGCTCGCTCAGACTCATGTCCTTTGAGTCAGTGACGCCATCATAACCGTGTCTGGGTGCGCAGCTCAGAGGCATCAGGTACATTCACGTTGTGCAGCAGTTACCGCCGTCCATTGCCGGAAAATTGTCATCTTCCCAATCTGACCCTCTGTCCCCATTAAACATTCACTCCCCGCCCCTCCCCCGGCTCACGGCCCCCACCATCCTGCTTTCTCTCTGAGAATCTGACTGCTCTAGGGGCCTCCTTGTAAGGGGAATCACACACTAGTTGTCGTTTACTGTCTGGCTTCTTTCACAGAGCATAATGTCCCCAGGGTCCATCTGTGCCACACCAGGTGTCAGAATAGCCTTCCTTTCTGAGGCTGGATAATATCCCGTCGTGGGGAGGGACCACGTTTTGTGTATCCTTTCATCCGTGGATTGGCACTTGAGCTGCTTCTACCTTCCGGCTGTTGTAAATAGGCTGCTGTGGACACTTGCGCACAAGTATTTCTTTTTGAACACCTGTTTCTAGTTCTTTTGTGCGTAAACCTAGGCGGGGAGCTGCTGGTTTTAGTGTTGCCCTGTCCCAGCCTCCCTTCTCTCATAAATAAGGTGTGCTGGAACAGAAATGTGATTCCAAACAGAGTAGCCAGTACCCTCTTTCAGGGGGCTTTTGGGCTCTTCAGACCTTACTGAGACTGCCCACCTCTGGACCTTAAAAGCCCAGGCTGTGATCCACAGCTTGGCCTCCAGCACAGTCCAGAAAGCGTGCTCAGAGAAGCAATGGTTTCCAGGGAGTCAGGCCTGCCCCTGGCTTCCGCCGATGAGCCTCTATCTGGGCCAGATGAGTCGTTTGTGCCTTAGCAGGAGGCCGCCCGCCAAAGTGGACCCTGGGCCCATGTCACGGTCAGTACAGTGTCACGCTTGGCTTCCGTTCTAGCAGGAAAACTCTGGGAGCTGTTGCCATGGTGACTTGGAGGGCTGTCCAGGCTGGGAGTGGGGCTTTGCGGGAAGGGGGCCTCTGAGAGCTGGGAGGGCTGGGCGTGGCTCACCCACAGGCTGTGGCCTTGGCAGAGCCGTGTCCCCACGAGATCTGTCACCAGCAGAGTAGCCAGCAGGCCACCCTCAGCATGTGTGTGTGTGTGTGAGGGCGGGTGTGTACGCACACTCAGTGCTCGAGACGGGCTGGGCTGCTTCCCCACAGAGGCCCCGTGGAAGGGCCTGACTTGATTGAGCTGGGAGGAGAGAAGACCCTGCGGCTGAGCGGTCTGGGCCACATGTTCTGTGACTGAGAACAGGTCCAGAGAGCAGCAAGGAGGTCTACCATAGCTCGGCCAGCAGAGGATGTGTGGAGCCATCCTGGCTACTGAGTGGCAGCACAGAGCCTCCCCCCAATCTGGGGAGGAAGTCAAGCAGGGTGGGCATCGTCTTGGTGGAATGTCACAGAAGTCTGGACCAGATGACCTCTGAGATGGGGGCCAGGTCAGCATCCCTGTTTTGGCCGCAGATGAAGGCTTGGGTTCTCCCTGTGTACTGAGCACCTGTTGTGGGCCAGTACCCGGGGTCGCAGAGGAGGACTGTAGGCCATGCCTGGGTCACATGATAGCTGCTTAGCAGATGGCAGAAGCTCTGGCCTTGACCACACTTTAGAAGCCAGCCCTCCTTTCCCACAAGGAGGAGTCACACAGGCCCCACGTGGGCCCCAGGTAACGTGGTGTTGCCACAAAAGAAATCAGAATGACAATCGTTCTGTTCGTTAACTTCCTGCCACGTGCCAGCCACCTTGCATGGATCACAGCACCACTGACCAGTAGCCCTGCCAACCACTTGGAACACTGGTGTCATTTTCTGCTTGGCACGAGGACTCTGGAGAGGAGATGGCTGGGGTGAGGGGCAAGTTAAGGACCTGGCGTTCAGCCGCATGAGTGTCTGAGTATCAGAGTACACAGTCCACGCCTTTATCACCCCTTCTTCCAGGGTGAAGCTGTTACTGCCCCGGGCCGGCCCAGAGACCAGCCTGGGATTGAGGAAGATGGGCGAGGGTGAGGCCAGATTTTCCATCAGGACAGAACCACTGCCCCGTGGTGGGTGTTGGGAGGTGGGAGCAGTGACGTTACCTTGGTTACCACAGCACCTCTGAGCTTTTCCATAAAGGGTGCAGGGGCCCACCTGTGGGATCCTGTCCCGGCCCCCAGCTGACCTTATCCAGACTGTGAGCTTGGCAAAGGCATTAGAGGGCAGGCAGTGATGCAGCCTGGTGCCTCTGGGTGCCATCGTCTCCCAGGCCTGGCAGGGGAAGCTCCAGAGTGGATGTTGAAGTGAGAGGCTGACCTCTGGTCCTCTGGGTGAGCGGCGAAGAGCGTCCAGGGGGCTTGCATGCCGTAGTGTGGCCTCACACCAGCTAGGCACTTGTTAGCCCGCTTCCAGATTCACGTTAGATGCAGAGGTCTGGGGGCCGCTGCAGCCTCCGGGCCAGTTACTCACGGTGGGCAGTGGGGTGGCAGCCTGGACCGGTGGCTCAGGGCTCAGGCCTCCCCTCGGCAGATGCAGATGTGATGAAAGAAAATGCCGCGGGAAGCAAGACTCAATGGAGACAGTTTCTGAATCAGTCAGGAGGTTTCTCCCCTTCCCACCCATCTTATGTCAGAAACTTGACTGGGAGGCTCAGAGCTGAGAGCACAAGGGCACAGACACACCCGGTCATGGCTGAATGTGTCCGGTCGCTCGAGCTGATTCCTGTCTCAGATTCCCTGCCATATACCCACCCTGCACATGACAGAAGGATCTAGAAACGTGGACATGTGTCCAGGTCAGAAGGCAGAGGACCTGGGACCTTTTCTACAACAGAACCTTAAGGTAGTTCAATGTCATAGTTTAAAACACTTCTCAACACAGGAAATAGGATCTGAAGTTCTCAGTGTTCTTAAATTGGATCCCCAGCCTCATTAGGGTGGGGCATCCAGGGGAGGTCTCCCTGGGAGAGGCAGGGGGGACTTCAGGGTCTCACCCCAGGACAGTTAGACTCCATCAGTCCATCCACCCATGTGCCCGCCAGGTATGCATCCATCCAGCTACCTGTCTACGCAGCCGAACAGCCAGCTAGCTGTCTTCCCAGTCATCTACCCATCCATCCATCCAACCACCCACCCGTCCATCCAGCCACCCACCCGTCCATCCAGCCACCCATCCGTCCAACCACCCACTCATCAATCCAACCACCTATCCATCCAACCAACCACCTATCCATCCATCCATCCATCCATCCAACCATTTACCCACCCATCCATCCAACCACCTACCTGTCCATCCATCCATCCATCCAACCACCCACCCGTCCATCCAGCCACCCACCCGTCCATCCAACCACCTACCTGTCCATCCATTCATCCATCCAACCACCTACCCATCCAGCCAGCCACCCACCCGTCCAGCCAGCCGCCCACCCATCCGTCCATTTGCCATTCATCCCCCCATCCATTCATCCCTCCATCCTTTGTCCATCTATCAGCCAGCACTCATCAAAACCTAACTATTCAGATGTTAAGGATATGGGAGTAAACAGGACAAGCTCAGTCTCTGACCTCGTGTAGCTTAAAGTCTAATTAGTGAAGAGAACAACAAGCAGAACAAATAAATAAGCCAAAAAAAAACACCCCCTTTGTGGTTATGCTGTGAAGCGGATCAGTGGTACCATCAGGCAGCCTCTTGGGCAGGTTGAGGAAGGCTCGCTCTGGCTAGGGAGCCAGTGAAGGGCTCTCAGAGGAAGTGACTTTTGAGTTGAAACCTGCGTTGTTATTGTTGAGCTGTTAAGTCACGTCTGACTCTGTGCGACCCCATGGACTGTAGCCCGCCAAGCTTCTCCGTCCATCGGATGCTCCAAACAAGAATACTGGAGTGGGTTGCCCTTTCCTCCTCCAGGGGATCTTCCCAACCCAGAGATCAGACCCGCATCTCCTACCTCTCCTGCATTGGCAGGTGGGCTCTTGACCACTGGGCCAATAGCAGGGGAGCCCGTGAAGAGTGAGGAGGGATCAGCAAACGCAGAGACGCTGGGGTGGAAAGAGCCTGATGGCGGCAGGGAGCCCGGAGAGGACGAGGTCAGGGCAGGCCTGGGGCTTCGTGGAAGGAGTGTGTGTTTCTCACACTTGCAGCCGGGGAGACTGGAGGGCTCCAAGCCCAGGAGGGACATGGTCTGGTCCACTTGGCCACAGGAAAGCAGAGGACGAATGGACAAGTTCTGAGACCTTCGCCGCCATTCTGGTGTGGTTTGGCGATGGTGGGTTGGGCTGCGGGGGAGGTCAGGGTGGAAGGGTGGATGGAGTCAAGGGACGGGGTGACACTGGAGTGGACGGGCCGCGCCGAGGCCCGGAGGTAGGAGTAACGGACAGCAGGGTGGGGGCCCGGGGCCCTCCCCCTTCCCTTGGGCTTTACAGGGAGGGGCCCCTAGAGGTGAGGGGGTCAGACCCAGTCCTTCCAGCAGCTCTGCCTCACGGGCAGCTTCTCACCCACTCAGAAGGCTCGTGCTCCCAAACAAGGGTCTGCAAAGGGGCTCGATTTCATTATTCGTCCCCCTGAATGAGACCAATTTGCTCCTAGAGATTGAATTAACAGGGTGGCAAATCTTGCCTGTCCACCAATTGAACATCATGGTCCGCAGCTACTTATTCTCATGGCTTTCAGACATCATAGTCCAATTTTTATCTTTTGAAAATGGAAATTGGAAATAGATACACACGTTAAAAAGTTCACCATCCCCACAAGTGCTACAGAACGCAGAGGGCGCCTGCCTCTCATCCTTACCACGCAGCCGACTCTCGCCCTGGGGAGAGCCTCTGTTACTGGTCTCCTGAGGCTTTTTGCAGAGACGGTCTCTGAGTGCCTGCACACCGTGTGCATACTCAGTCGCGCAGTCGTGTCCGTCTCTTTGAGACCCCATGACTGTAGCCCACCAGGCCCCTCTGTCCATGGGATTCTCCAGGCAAGAATACTGGAGTGGATTGTCGTTTCCTCCTCCAGGGGCTCTTCCTGACCCAGGGATCGAACCTGCGCTCGTGCACTGGCAGGCAGATTCTTTACCACTTGAGCCACCTGGGAAGCCCCAGGCGGTGCATATTGTCTGAAGCCCTTTAAAGCCCTTGAAAATAGAGCATCCTGAGTCTTCAATCTGACTTTCTAGCCAAGTCCCTGTGTGACCCTGGGCGACTCGCTGTCCAGCTCGGCGCCTCGGTCCCTGAGCCCTCCCCCAACCTGGTTCACAAAGTGCAGATCATGGTCCTGACTCGTGCCGTGTCCCCAGCGTGTTCATGTCAGGATGAATGAGGAGATATGTGTTTGGTGCTTGCAGCTCCTTCGAAGCATGTGCTATATAAATCCAGAGGGATGCTGGATGTGAACGCGTGTGTGGGTAGCTGGCTTTCCTTTGAAACCCTAGCTCTGTGTTCTGGAAGACTGCCTTGGTGTGTAGGTAGTAAGAACTGAATGGCAAGAGGCACTGATTTTCCCCCATTCTTCCTCCACCATCATTTTATATTTCTACATTTTTATTATACCTTAGACTCAAGAAGGAGGGAGCAATCTCTGAGGATGAGCGCTAGCTGGGTTCATAAGGAAAAACACTCTTGTTCTCCTCTTCTTAATTGATGGCTGGACCCAGGGGTTGGGCATGGAGCCTCTGGGGCAACTCCTTTGGGAGAGGGAAAGAGGTGGTTTTACTTTTCAGTTGGTACATATCTGTATTTTTTAATTTTTTAATTTGTACACATCTGTATTTTTGTGTGCATGCGTGAGTGCTCGGTCCTGTCAGACCCTTTACAACCTTGTGGACTGTAGCCCGCCAGGCTCCTTTGTCCATGGGATTTCCCAGGCAAAAACACTGGAGTGCATTGCCATTTCCTTCTCCAGGGGATCTTCCCGACCCAGGGATCAAACTAGCATCTCCTGTGTCTCCTGCATTGGCAGGCAGATTCTTTACCACTGGGCCACCTGGGAATCTCTACATTTTAATTTCTTAAATGGCATATTTATTTTGTAATTTTGTGAAATCAAGGGAGAGAGGGTTGCCTCTCGGGGCAAAGTCAGAAGTCACCCCAATTGCGTGTCCCTGCCCTTCCATCTCCCTCTCCCAGGGTGGTCGCCTGCGTAGGTACGGCAGCTGGGGGCCAGGCCTCCATCAGCACCAGTCCCAGCCCCAGGGAACATGCCCCGGTCTGAGCTGTTGTGAAGGGAAAATCGCTCAGTCGTGTCCGACTCTTTATGATCCCATGGACTATATGGTCCACGGAATTCTCCAGGCCAGAATACTGGAGTGGGCAGCCTTTCCCTTCTCCAGGGGATCTTCCCAATCCAGGGACTGAACCCAGGTCTCCCGCATTGTGGGCGGATTCCTTACCAGCTGAGCCACCAGGGAAGCCCGTGTAAGTGAAAGTCACTCAGTCGTGTCTGATTCTTTGCAACCCCATGGACTATGCGGTCCATGGAGTTCTCCAGGCCAGAGTACTGGAGTGGGCAGCCTTTCCCTTCTCCAGGGGATCTTCTCAACCCAGGGATCAAACCCAGGTCTCCCGCATTGTGGGCGGATTTCTTCCCAGCTGAGCCGCAGGGGACGTCCAAACCTGTTGTGATTCTGCAGCAAGCGCTCTTCTCTGCCATTGGCTCCTCCTCCCTTTCTGCCCGCTGTCCTCCTCACCCAGCTCATCACAAGGGACTGAGCAGCCTACCCTCCTCCCCACCCCTGCCACTGCAAGTCGGCCCCCCAGCACCTGTCCACCCTCTGACCCTCCACTGTCTGACAGCACAGAAGACCCGCTCCTTACTCCCTCTCAGGCTAAGATTTCCCCTCCCTTCACAGATTTTGCTTCAAGCGCTACATACGTATAACAAAATAAGTCACCAATGTAACTGAATCACAAGGCAGGGCTGGAAAAGGAAGGAAGTGTTGTCTTTCCACCTCCCCCAGCCTCATCCACACAGCCCCACATGGCAGAGTCGGACAGTCAGTTCACTCCCTCAGTCGTGTCCGACTCTGTGACCCCATCGACCGCAGCACACCAGGCTTTCCTGTCCATCTCCAACTCTGGAACTTCCTCAAACTCATGTCCGTCGAGTTGGTGATGCCATCCAACCATCTCATCTTCTGTCATCCCCTCCTCCTCCTGCCTTCAATCTTTCCCAGCATCAGGGTCTTTTCCAATGAGTCAGTTCTTCACATTAAGTGGCCAAAGTATTGGAGTTTCAGCTTCAGCATCAGTTGTTCCAATGAATATTCAGGACTGATTTCCTTTAGGGTAGACTAGTTGGATCTCCTTGCAGTCCAAGGGTCTCTCAAGAGTCTTCTCCAACACCACAGTTCAAAAATCAGTTCTTCACTGCTCAGCTTTCTTTATGGTCCAACTCTCACATCCATACATGACTACTGGAAAACTCATAGCTTTGACTAGACAGACCTTTGTTGGCAAAGTCATGTCTCTGCTTTTTAATATGATGTCTAGGTTGGTCATAGCTTTTGTTTCAAGTGATTTTGGAGCCCAAGAAAGTAAAGTCAGCCACTGTTTCCACTGTTACCACATCTATTTGCCATGAAGTGGTAGAACTGGATGCCATGATCTTAGTTTTTTGAATGTTGAGTTTTAAGCCAGATTTTTCACTCTCTCTTTCACTTTCATCAAGAGGCTCTTTAGTTCCTCTTTGCTTTCTGCCATAAGGGTGGTGTCATCTGCATATCTGAGGTTATTGATATTTCTTCTGGCAATCCTGATTCCAGCTTGTGTTTCATCCAGCCCAACATTTACCTGATGTACTCTGCATATAAGTTAAATAAGCAGGGTGACAATATACAGCCTTGACGGACTCCTTTCCCAATTTGGAACCAGTCTGTTGTTCCATGTCCAGTTCTGACTGTTGCTTCCTGACCTGCATACAGGTTTCTCAGGAGGCAGGTCAGGTAGTCTGATACTTCCATCTCTTGAAGAATTTTCCAGTTTGTTGTGATCCACATAGTCAAAGGCTTTGGCGTAGTCAGTAAAGTAGTAGATGTTTTTCTTGGTTTTTCCATGATCCAGCAAATGTTGGCAATTTGATCTCTGGTTCCTCTGCCTTTTCTAAAACCAGCTTGAACATCTGGAAGTTCATAGTTCACGTATTGCTGAAGCCTGGCTTGGAGAATTTTGAGCATTACTTTGCTAGTGTGTGAGATGAGTGCAATTGTGTAGTAGTTTGAACATTCTTTGGCATTGCCTTTCTTTGGGATTGGAATGAAAACTGACCTTTTCCAGTCCTGTGGCCACTGCTGAGTTTTCCAAATTTGCTGACATATTGAGTGCAGCACTTTCACAGCATCATCTTTTAGGGTTTGAAATAGCTCTACTGGAATTACATCACATCCACCAGCTTTGTTCATAGTGATGCTTTCTAAAGCCCACCTGACTTCACATTCCAAGATGTCTGGCTCTAGGTAAGTGATCACACCATCGTGGTTATCTGGGTCATGAAGATCTTTTTTTGTATAGTTCTGGGTATTCTTGCCACCTCTTCTTACTATCTTCTGCTTCTGTTAGATCCATGCAGTTTCTGTCTTTTATTGTGCCCATCTTTGCATGAAATGTTCCCTTGGTATCTCTAATTTTCTTGAGATCTGTAGTCTTTCCCATTCTATTGTTTTTCTCTATTTCTTTGCACTGATCGCTGAGGAAGGCTTTCTTATCTCTCCTTGCTATTCTTTGGAGCTCTGCATTCATGTGGGTGTATCTTTCCTTTTCTCCTTTGCCTTTCACTTCTCTTCCTTTCTCAGCTATTAGTAAGGCCTCCTCAGACAGCCACTTTGCCTTTTTGCATTTCTTTTTCTTGGGGATGGTCTTGATCCCTGCCTCCTGTACAATGTCACGAACCTCCGTCCATAGTTCTTCAGGCGCTCTGTCTATGAGATCTAATCCCTTGAATGAATTTGTCACTTCCACTGTATAGTAGTCAAGGATTTGATTTAGGTCGTACCTGATGATCTGGCGATTTCCCTACTTTCTTCAGTTTAAGTCTGAATCTTGGCAGAGAGACCACTTTCACTGTTTTCACTTTGCTCTCCTGACGGCTGCCTCTCTAACTCTCCAGTTACCCGCTGTGTCTTAACTGTGTGTGTGTTCCATCGCTCAGTCATGTCCAACTCTTTGCAACCCCATGGACTGTAGCCCGCCAGGCTCCCCTGTCCATGGGGATTCTCCAGGTAACAGTACTGGAGTGGATTGTCATTTCCTACTCCAGGGGATCTTCCAGACCCAAGGAGCCTCACGTCTCCTGCATTGGCAGGTGGGTTCTTTAACACCAGCGCCACCTGGCAAGTCCATGCCTTCACTGAACAATGTAAAGCGTCATTGCCTCTTTCCTATAAAAGATGAGACTTTCATCTACCTACCCGTCTTCTCCCCAGTTTTGAACAGTTGCTGTTGATCTGCTGATTACCTTTAAAAATCCATTCTCAAACTCCTCTCTTGCTAAATGAATTTCAGACAGGGTCACTTAACCCCTCTCTTACATTTATGTCCATATTTAAGTGTTCCAGTTTCTGTCTCCCAGTTGGATTCAAAAGTTAAAAGCCAGGACTTTGCTGGTGGTCCAGTGTCTAAGACTCTGCTCCCAATGCAGGGAGCCCAGGTTTGATCCCTGGTCAGGGAACTAGATCCCACCTGTTTTGACTAAGAGTTTTCATTCTGCAGCTAAAAATCCTGCATGATCCTGTTTGTTCATTCCTCACATCATTTGTGACTCTTTATGACCCCATGGGCTGCAGCACACCAGGCCTCCCTGTCCTTCACCATCTCCTGGAGCTCACTCAAACTCATGTCCATTGAGTCAGTGATGCCATCCAACCATCTCATCTTCTGTCGTCCCCTTTTCCTCATGCCTTCAATCTTTCCCAGCATCAGGGTCTTTTCCAGTGAGTTGGCTCTTCCCATCAGATGGCCAAAACATTAGAGCCTCAGCTTCAGCATCAGTCCTTCCAATGGATATTCAGGACTGATTTCCTTTAGGATGGACTTATTTGATCTCCTTGGTGTCCAAGGGACTCTCGAGAGTCTTCTCCAACACCACAGTTCAAAAGCAGTGAAGACCTGGTGCAGCCAAATAAATATATAAATAAAATGCTTTAAAAAGAAAGTTAAAAACAGAAAACAGATTATTATGATAACATTAACATTTATATGAGCACAGGAATGGGGCTCGAACTCCAGTTCTACTTTGTAGTCGCATGAGAAGGGTCTTTCTAGCTGCACAGGCAAGTGGATCCTTTTTCTTCCCATCCATCAGTTTGTTCCAGATCATGACACATTTTAGCTTAGTATTAGGGTCATGATGTTCGTGTTGCCTTTCTTCTTTTCTTATGGAAGAATTGTCTTCTTTAGTGTGTCATCAAAATATCATCCTGTTTCTCGTGTTCCACTGGGTCCCTGACACTCTTGTCAGAGCCCTCTGGCTCTTGGCTCTGATACAGACTTTCCAGTGTACAGTTGCTGTTCTGAGAGTCCCCTTCGTGAGCTGCTGGATGAGAGAGCTGTCTCTTGTTCTGATGGGATGTGTATTCTAGTAACAACCTCAAAAAAGGTACCTAAAGTATTAACTCTTGTAACGGAAGTCTCTGATTTTCACACGTGCTCAGTGTTGTAGAATTCCAGATTCAAGACGCTCATCCTGAAAGACACAGGCAGTGCCTGCTTTTCATCTCCCCTTTCCTTTTTACCAACGACAAGTTACAGTGCTGATTCTTTGCTTCTTCCCTGGAACTTGGTAGGAAAATCACTGTATCTATGTTCCCTGGATGCTCTGAAATGCCCTGGTGATGGATCTGGGTGTGAGTCTTTTTTTTTTTTTTTCAATTGGATATAGTTGCTTTACAAGGTTGCATTAGTTTCTGCTGTACAACGAAATGAATCAGCTGTGTGTGTGCGTGTGTGTGTGTGTGTGTACGAGCATTGTGTGTGTGTGTTCAGTCGCTCAGTCGTGTCCAACTCTGCAGTCCCACGAACTGTAGCCCACCAGGCTCCTCTGTCCATGAGATTTTCCTGGCACAGATGCTGGAGTGGGTTGCCATTTCCTCCTCCTGGGGATCTTCCTGACCCAGGGATTGAACCCAAGACTCCTGCATCTCCTGCATTGCAGGCGGATTCTTTACCATGTGCATTAACGTACGATATTTGCTTTTCTCTTTCTGACTTACTTCACTCTGCATGACAGACTCTAGGTCCATCCGCGTCTCTACAAATGACCTGATCCATTCAGTTCACCTCCTGGAGGCTCCTTCAGACTGAGGCAGCTTCAGATTTGTGAATATCCTTGCATTCTCCTCATGAATCCCCCCTCACTTCTCTGTCTCCATCTTTCTGGATTCCCGGCTGGACCGTTTGAGTTCCGTTCCCCTCGTCCCTCCTTCTTCCTCGTGTTTTCTGACTCTGCCTTTTCGCTCTGTATTCTGAGAACTTCCCTCAGCTTCCCACCTGTCCCTGTAACTTATCGTTTTGTCCATTGCATAGTGATGTTCCAGGAACTTTTCCTTTCAGTGATGGGATAAGCTTCCCAGGCTTGAGAAAGTGCTTTGGGGGTCTCTCTGGGGACAAACTGGAGAGCCGTGCGTGGGCAAGTCTTCTGTTCTCAAGGCAGAGGCCAAGTCCACTGCGTGTTCGTTCCTTCAGATCAGAGACCAAAAGGAGAGGAGCCAGAGGCCTGTTCCTTGCCCCACTCCTGCCGGGAGCTCAAAAGCAGACAGACTCTGGCACTTGCACGTGTGTGCAGGATCAGAAGTAGGGTCCAAATTGGAGGCTGAGGAGCCAGTGTGTTTTCATTCTGGAGTGAGCATGCACGATGGAGCCGGTGCCCAGGGGATGATGAGAGCAGGTCCTGGGGGTGCTGGGTCCACGCTGGGTGGTGGGCAGGGAGGGCGCCCTCTGCTCAAGGAGGGGTGCTTGGTGCAAAGGGCTAAATCCTTGGGCCCCCTCCCTGCCTCGCCTCACCAGCCCTGTGACCCAGACCAGAGCGTCACTCTGCTCCACCTGGTGTCCAAACCCAGTAATTCAACTGCTGAGACTCGGCCTGGTCACAGAGCCTTGAAAGTGGGGCTGAGCAGAGAGCTGAGCCGGCAGCATGGGCCTGGCTCTTGGTATGTGTCCTGGGTATGTGCTGGGTCCCAGCCCCTCGGGACGGCTAGGGGTCGCTGGCTTGGTGGGCCAAATGGCCTCAAAGCACTGGACTCAGGGCTTGGGGTCTTCCTGGTGTCCCCAAACCAAGCTGAAGTGAAGTTGCTCTAGCTGGGGAAATACCCAGACCCTCTACAAGGACAGACCTGGGGGCTGTCCTGACAGCTCGGAGGCTGCCCTGCAGTGGGTGGGGAGCCCTGGGCCCCAGGCTGGGGGAGGGGCACGTGAGCAAAATTGCTGAGCCTGGCCAGCGGGGACCCCAGGACCACCTGCTCCAGGGGCAGAGAAGCAGGGCTCTCTCCTCAGCCTTTGCAAAAAGGCCCTGGAACCTTTATTCTGGACCGGGCAGCCTCTTCCTGGGGGCCGGGAGGCAAGTCCCTCCCTACAAGGGAGGCGCCTGGCTCCACGCTCCCTGAGGCCACATTTAGAACATGCCCAGGTGGCCAGTGGGTGTGTGGGCCAGGGGAGTGCAGGCAGATGGGGGGACAGCGGAGAGACAGCTGAGGAGGAGCTGGGGGAGGCTGGGGTTCCGGCCGCACCCCGAGGCTGGGCCGCACCTGCCTGTCCTCCACAGGGGAGGAGCAGGTGCCGGCCGGCGCATCGCACGAAGCTGCCAGCCCCCATGCCGCCTGGCCGGTTCGCATCGGCCCTGCCTGGCCACGGGCTTCCGCGGTCCCTGCCGCCAGAGCAGCTCTGCTCTGTGCGTCCCTGCACCGTCTGGCCTCCACCTGCCCCTGCCCTGCCTCAGCCTGCTTTGCAGCTTGTGCCAAAGTCCATAGCGTGAATATTCCCTCCCAGGCCGATGGCAGGCTGCCAGTGTGAGGCCCCTGAAGGCAGAGCCAGCCCTGTAAGCTGGTAGGAGACCCCGCCTCCACCCCCAGCCAACATCCACGTCCTCCACCCTCCGCGGTCCTGGCTCAGGGTCTGAGACACAACAAGCCCTAAAATATGTCATCAGGCGCGCTAGCCTGAAGTCCTGGGGGCAGCTTCAAGCCCAGGCCTGCTGGGTCAGATGCCAGCATCCCAGTCTCAGCTCTGACACCGGCTGCCTGCCTGGGCCTTACCTTCCCCACCTGTAAAACCGCTGCATCATCCCCGAGGTGTCTCCTGGTTACAGACTTCTGTACATCCTGCCGGAAACTGCGGTCACCACCAGCCCGTGGGCACCTATGGGTGACCCTCCTGGAAACTGCAGGCCCCGAGGTGTGGGCACAGGCAGTCAGGGAGCACCAGGCCAAGAAGAAAATGAGGAGGCTGTTCCCTGAGTGTCCCCAAGGCTGTGTTGGCACCCAGTAGGCCCTCGGGAGATGCCTGTGCTGGGTGCCCACCTCTGGGCAGTGCCTGGTGTTTCGAGTCTTCCTCCAAGAAGCAGGGAGGATCCAGAAGAGAGGCAGTCAGACCCCCGTCACCTGAGCCACGGGGTGGAGGCTGCTCTGCCTTTGCCCCGTCCATCCTGCACCTGCCACGTCTGTCTTCTCCAGGACAGGACCGGGACTGACTCGAACCTGTCATCTCGTCCCTGGTAGCTGGTATGCTGCTGCTGATGCTAAGTCGCTTCAGTCGTGTCCGACTCTGTGCGACCCCATAGATGGCAGCCTACCAGGCTCTGCCGTCCCTGGGATTCTCCAGGCAAGAACACTGGAGTGGGTTGCCATTTCCTTCTCCAGGTAGCTGGTATAGAGCCTGGCAACTGCTTAGTCCTCAGAGAACAGGAGCAGGGTGGGGGTGAAGAGGGTACAGGGGATGCCGGGACGGGAAGTGGCTGAATGGATGAGGGATGGATAGGTGGGTGGGTGGATGGATTGGTGATGGGTGGGTAGATGGATGATGGATGGACAGATGGTTGATGGTGGATAGATGGATGGACAAGTGAATGGGTGGGGGATGGGAGAATGGAAAGATGGATGAACAGATGAGCGGATGGGTGAATGGATGGAGCATGGATGAGGGGATGGAGGGTGGATCGGTGGATGGGTTGATGGATGGTTGGTTGAGTGGATCGTTGGATGGGTGGATGGATGGATGGTTGGTTGGATGGGTGGATGGATGGATGGTTGGTTGAGTGGATGGTTGGTTGGATGGGTGGATGGATGGATGGTTGGTTGAGTGGATCGTTGGATGGGTGGATGGATGGATGGTTGGTTGAGTGGATGGTTGGTTGGATGGGTGGATGGATGGATGGTTGGTTGAGTGGATGGTTGGATGGATGGATGGTTGGTTGAGTGGATGGTTGGATGGGTGGATGGATGGTTGGTTGGTTGAGTGGATGGTTGGTTGGATGGATGGATAGATGGTTACGTGGATGGATGAATGGAAGTGAATGGATGGGTGGATGAGTAGATGGATAGATGGATGGGAGAGTGGATGGTTGGCTGGATGGATGGATAGGTGGATGGTTGGTTGGATGGATGGATGGTTACGTGAATGGATGGATGGAAGTGGATGGATGGATAGATGGATGGGAGAGTGGATGGTTGGTTGGATGGATGGATAGATGGATGGGAGAGTGGATGGTTGGCTGGATGGATAGATGGATGGTTGGTTCAGTGGATGGTTGGATGGATGGTTACGTGAATGGATGGATGGAAATGGATGGAAGTGGATGGATGGGTGGATGAGTAGATGGATAGATGGATGGGAGAGTGGATGGTTGGTTGGATGGAGGAAATGTATGGTTGGTTGCCTGAGTGAGTGGGTTTGGTGGGTGAGTAAATGGAAGGAAGGCAGGCAAGCCAGGGCTCTGGCCTCCTCATGTGGAGCACAGACATTCTCGAAGCAGAGGTGGCCGGGTAGCAGACTGCAGCCGCTGGCCTCTCCCTGGTAGGCAGTCAGCCTCAAGTCCTGTCAGTTCCCCTGGCCGGGCCCCCTGCCCCATCACTGCAGCCTGGGCGCCCCCCTCACCTGGACTGGGCCTCCACCCTCGGGCTCATCTCCTGCTGCCAGGAGCTCTGTCCCCTCACAGCGCAGCCACTCGCACAGTATTTCAGAAGCGTGAGTTTCCCGCAGGCTCGCAGCCTGCCCTGGACGCGGTACCTTGGGCAGCTTCGTGGGTCGTGCAGGAGCCTCGTCTCCCCGCAGGCCGCCTGCCCCCCGGGGGCCCCCGTGCCTTTGCCCTCGCTGGTCTGCTTCCCGCGCGCACGCCCCTGGCTGTCCGGGGACCCCCTCCCCGGCCTCCGTCCGGTTTCCTGCGGAGGTCTGCACACCCGCTGCGTGCAGAGCGCAGCCAGAGAGCTAGCTTCCAGTCCTTGCGCAGACGCGGAAGCTGAGGCGCGGCCATTCAGCGCAGCCCCAGCCCTGCTTCACAGCCTCTTCCCGGCACCTCCTCCGGGAGAAGGCCGGCGGCGGTGCCCCGCCCTGCGCGGAGGCGACCCTCCGCGGGGCAGCGGATGCCCAGCCTCGGCCCTGCAGGGCTCACAGCACTTCCCCCGGCTGGGCCTCCCCCTCGTCACTACGGCCTGGGCCCTTTTACAGCCATGGTTTTTTAACACGTGTCTCCGCTGTTGTTGGATTTCCTTCCCACCTAGGTCACCACAGAGCACTGAGGGGAGTTCCCCGAGGTATACAGTAGGTTCTCACCAGTTATCCGTTTGATGCGCAGTATCAATCCTGTGTGTGCGGCAGTCCCAGTGTCCCAGTTCATCCCAGCCCCGTTTCCCCCCGGCGTCCATGTTTGTTCTGTCTGCCTCTCTTTTTCTGCTTTGTCGATAGGTTCATCTGTACCACTTTAACTAGATCCCACATATGTGCGTTAATATCTTTACCTCTGTTTAATTCTTCACTCTGTATGACACTCAGTCCACCCATGGTGCCGCGAGTGGCCTTACTGAGGGAGAGATGCTCCATTCTATATATGTACCACGTTTTCTTTATCCCTTGCTCTGTGGAGCCCATCTTATGCCCAGTTCTGATATGTTACATTCTGCAGGGTCTCTTTCTTCCTTTGTGTCTTCAAGAAGCATTGCTGTGGGGCGTGCCCACCTCACAGGCAAGGTTTCCACTAGGGGTGATGAATATTCTGGAACTAGACAGAGCTGGTGGTTGCAATGCACGGTGATGCTCTAACTTCCACTGAAATGTTGACTTCACAGTGGTCAATTCCCCATTTTATATACTGCACCTTGGTGGTTTTGAACAGAAAATAATCCAGCTTTTTCTAAAGATGGGTTTAGTCCAAATGACAGGCAAGCAGGACTGGTCCCAGGCAGGAAAGCAAAGGCAAAAGGCAAGGGCCACGTCCGGGGCACAGCGTAAGGAAAGAGGCCTTCGGGAACCCCAGGCTCCTGGCTCGGCCCCCAGGACCCTGGCCTGTAGGAAGGCATGGCCTAGAAGCCCTGCAGCCTCTTCTCCTGAAGGTGCATTTCATGCTCAGCAGCCCCAGGGTGTCTGAACACGCTCCGGTGGCTGCCAGCTGGCACACATGGCTTTGCTGATTCCAGCCCAACTGATGAATCAAGGTCAAAGTGGAGGCTGGCGTGGCGGCCGGAAGCCGGTCTGGCAGATGGTGCCGTCATGCCCCTGGTCCCTGGCCTGGAGTCGGCCCTGTGGAGCCCAGGCTGTCTGTGGACGAGTGAGGGCTAGAGGCTGAGCTGGGGGATTCTGGGGGAGGGGTCAGGAGAGGTGAGCCCCCCGGAAGGTTGGAGCTTCCGAAGCTGGGTTCCGGCTGGCGGCCGGGAGGGTCTCCGGTCCTGTTCCTGGGGTGCGGCCTCTGCTGCTCACCAATCTCCTTTTTTGCCAAGCCTCTCAGGCAGGCAGGGGTCCCCCGGCAGCACCACCTGGGGATGTGACTGGGGCTGGGGTCAGGGACCTGAGGCAGGTACCGTGGAGGTTGGGGTGCTTGGCTCCGTCTTTCTGCATCACTTCGTCTCCCCTCAGGGCGTGCAGAGATGTTTAACCTCTTCCCTGACCTTCTCCTGTCCTGGTGCTCAGATTCCCTGATCTCCTCCCATCCTGGTGCTTAGAGCGTCTTTTTCCTGATGGGGATACTGAGGCAGAGAGGCCTATAACCCATCGGACGTGCCCCGGCCATCACCCCTCCCCTGGAAGGACAACAGGGGCACCCGTGCGTCCTGCCAGGCGTGGCATGGGGTGGGGGGGCGCCTGTGACCTGCCCCAGCGTTCTTTCCATGGCCTCACTTCCCTGACAGGGGAGAGTGTGAGCGAACGTGTGAGGCCGTCTTAGGAAGCCAGGGAGCAGGTCTCTGAACGTGTGCATGTCAGGCCCTGGGAACCGCTTCCCGCGTCTCAGGATGGTGAGTGGATAAGGCGATGGCTCCATGAAGACCTTGGGGAGGGGGCGTGGGTACTGAGAAAGGGGAGCACAGATGGGGACCCAGCACATCCTCCGTCTCTCGTTATGTGTTCACAGAGAAAACTTGTGTCATCCGTGTAGGGATTGTATTTGATGTAAGCGGCGTGTGTGGTCAGCTGAATTATGGCCCCCAAAGATGTCTGTGTCAAGTCCCCAGCACCTGTGAATATCACCCTATGCAGCAAAAAATGTGGGTCTTTGCCGGTGTGATGAAGGATGCTGAGATGAGGACATTTTCCAGGAGTATCGCGGAGGGGGGTGTGGGTGGTGTGCTAAATGCCATGACAGGTGTCCTTGTAAGAGGGAGGCAGAGGCATTGTGAATACAGACGAGGAGGAGGAGGCCAAGAGATGCTAGACAGCGGCTGGAAGGACGAGGTCAGAAGCCCAGGGTCGCCTGGAGCCCCCAGGAGCTGGAAGAGACAGGGAGGACCCTCCTCTGGGGTCCCTGGCAGGAGCGGTCCCAGCTAACGCCTTGATTTTGGCCTGGTGACGACTGACAATGAACTTCTGCTCCAGAAGAGTGAGACATTTAGCTTCTGCTGTTTGAAACCACCCAGAGTGTGGTCACCGGTCCAAGCAGCCCCAGGACACTCTGACCAGACCAACGGGAGGTGACAGGCTCTGCAGAAGCAACAGAAAGTGGGTGCTGGTCAGTGAGGATAGGGCCAGGCCTGCATCTAACAGAGGCCCCAGGTGGACTGCCGCGAAGCTGGGGGTGGACCAAAGACCAGGGGAGGGGGAGCCACAGCGGACAGACACCTGGGTCGGGCGCGAGGTTGAGCCACCCCTGGGCGAAGCCTCTCCTCCGAGCCCCCGATGTGCCCCATATGCTGTCTCACCTCAGACATGTCACCCTTGGTGCCTGGGTTTCCTTCCCTGCGGGATGACCCCTGACCTCCAGGCATATGGACTCCACCTGCCCTCTTGGAGCCCCTGGATCCGATTCCCCGGCATGGCTGGGGCGTGCTGACTTGCAGTGACATACCTCTCTCAGCCTTGAGGGAGACGATTCCCAGGGGGCCTAAGTTCCATCTTTATCTAATTAGTTTCTGTGCTGGGAATCTGATGGGCTCTTTAAGGTCGTGGTCCCCAGGGTACCTGGTGGCCTCCTCCCAGCGGGCAGCTCTGTCCCTCCCAGTCTGGGGCGCACAGCAGGGTCACCATCCTGCACCCGTCCCCCTGTGCCCTGGAGGCTGCCTTTCTCTCCAGCTGGTCCCTGAAACCACGTGCCTGCTCACCTGCCCTGCCGTCCACTTCTCCCCTGGAGACTTGGGTCTGCCTGTGCTCTGGGCAGCAGCATGGGGTCCGTTTCTCTCCAGGGAAAAGCAGCTGCCCACTCCTGGAGGAAGCCCCCCCGACCCCACCCAAGATGGGGTCCCCACAGGGTTCAACCTACACACGTCCACATCCTGCTCCCGTAAACCAAGGACGGTGAGCCATCAGGTCCTCCCGCGGTCAGCACAGAACCTGCGTGTTCAGGACAGCGGGGCGCGGCGGGGGTGGGGGGCTTCTGTCACTGTAGTCACGAGCTCCAACTGACAGACCAAGAGAGGACGGGTGTTCTCTGAGGGGCACGTGGGCACTTCCTGTCCTCACCCTGGGTCACCGTGGTGGCGGCCTAGGCTCAGACCACTTCTGAAACCAAAAGGACTGAGCAGGTGGGAAACGGTGCGACCTGGGCAGACTTCAGACCTGCCAGCTCCCCCGCACAGATGGGGTGCATCCCCCGCCCCAAGGAGGCGGTGGGAGCCCCTGGATCCGATTCCCCGGTGTGGCTGGGGCGTGCTGACTCGCAGCAATGTGCCTCTCTCAGCCTTCAGGGAGACGATTCCCAGGGGGCCCGGTTCCATCTTTATCTAATTAGTTTCTATGCTGGGAATCTGATGGACTCTAACCTTGCAAGATGAGATGCCCGCCAGCCCCGGCTGAAATTTGTCAGTGTCACACAGTGGCTTAGAGTTGGGTCTTACAAAGAATTTTCTTCCGAATTCTCCTCCTCTGGGGACCTGAGAACACAGACACACCTCCCCCATGCCAGCCATTCACAGGTCCTCTCCAGGGCGACCCCACTCCAAGGAGCAGGGGCCCCTGAGCTGCCCAGGTCACCACCCGACTCTCTTCCCAGCCAGGGCAGGTGACAGCAGAGCCAGTGGCAAATGGCACAGTCGCCGTTTCAGCAGGTAATTGCATGTGGTCTAATTACTGGCCTGGCTTTGTTCCTCCGACCCCGGGAGAGCGTGGCTTACAAGGAAAGAATGCATGAATACTTCTTCCGCGGTACCATCTGCCTGCTCCCCAGTGCCCATGCCAACCTGCTCCTCCCTGCTCCCCAGCAGCTCCCCAGGCAGGGCCTGGGACGCGATGAGTCAGCCCCAGATCTGCGGCAAGCTTCGGTGGAAACACCCCCGGCCTGCGTGTTGAGCGGGGCCGCTCTCGCCATCTCTGCGTGGGAGGGGAGGGGCGGCCTGGATGGTGTGGTGGTCCGAGTCCTGGCCCCCAGTGACACCCGTGTCCTGATCTCTGAGCATGACTGTGTCATGGCCAAGGAGGACTAAGGTTGCATGTGACACCTTGTTACACGTGGATGTTAAAGTGGTAGTTACTCAGTGGTGCCCGACTCTTTACACCCTAGGGACTGTAGTCCACCAGGTTCCTCCGTCCATGGGTTTCTCCAGGCAAGAATACTGGAGTGGGTTGCCATTCCCTTCTCCAGGGGATCTCCCGAACCCAAGGATCGAACCTGGGTCTCCTCCATTGTAGGTGGGTTCTTTACCATCTGAGCCACCAGGGGAGCTGTTAGCTATCAGCTGACCTTGAGACTGGAGCATGACACAAGCTTCTGGTGTTGATCGCGGGGTCCATGTTAGGGAGGAGGGACAATCAGAAGGAGGAGAGGGGAGGTACGCTCAAAGAGCAGAGGATGGAGTGATGGAGGAAGGGGCCAGGAGCCAAGGGGTCCAGGCGGCCCCCAGAAACAGAAAAGCAAGAAGCAGATTCTCCCCCGGGTGCTCCTGGAGGAGGCAGCCCTCAGACACCTTGACCTTAGCCCAGTGAGGCCTGTGACCTCCGGCAGCGTGAGAGAATAACCCTGCATTGTAGATGCTGCCCAGTTTGTATTAAGTTTTTCCAGAAGCATCAGAAACTAATACAGGTGTTTCGAGCCTTCAGAGTGCTGAGACAGAGCAATGAGAACAGGCCCTCTGATCCCCATTTCACCTTGAGACTGGCAGGGAGAGCCCATTCTACAGGTGGGGAGACTGAGGCTGCAGGAGTTCCAGCCGCTCTCCCCAGGCCAGGAAGGGACTCGTGATCCCGGCTTCTCTCCCAGACTCTGCCCACTGCACCCCTTCCCCCCGCTCACTGGCCTCCCCGTGACCCCCTACTCATCCCAGAGGCTCGCGGGCCAGGAGATGAGGTCTGGGCTCGTGTGCCTGCTGGGAAAACCCACGGGGGTCCCCCGGCTCTGAGGCTGTGCTGGGGTCCACCGAGGAGGAGGTATGTCTTGGCTGCCGCAGAGCCCACTGTGTCTGGAAAGAGGCGCTGGCGGGGGCCCAGGGCACGGGGTCAGGGCTGGACCACCAAGGCTGGACTTACACGGAGGCCGCCTGTGACCAGGGTGCCATCGGGGCGGCACCCAGCCTGTTCCTCACTTGGCATCTCAGTGCTGCCTCTCGAGGGAGCCGGCCACGCCCGAGCAGGGTGCCGGCTGTTCCAGGAGGCTGGGGAGACCGCAGGGCCCTGAGGGACCCACGGAGGCCCCTGCACCCGCACAGAGGTCTGTGTAGATGGAATGAGGAGTTCGCGGCCCCCACCCTGAGCAGTCTGCGGCCGCCTCGCCGAGACTCCCCCTGCATGAGTGGCCTGGGCCGTCCTGCGGGTGGCCGCGCCCTGGCTGACTTAGACAGCATACGTTTGCCCGATCCTGGCGGTCTGAGAGCAGCGTGTGGGCAGGGCTCACTCCCCTCCGAGCTCTGGCAGAGGGCCTCTCCTGCCTCTTCCAGCTTCTGGGTCCCCGTGTCCCTGAGCTTGTGCCCACGCCCCTCTAGCCTCTGCCTCACGGCCTCTGTCTCCTGCCTCCGTTTTTCTGGCCACACCACACAGCGTGGGGGATCTTAGTTCTCCTATCAGGGGTCAAACCCGCGCCCCTACCTTGGCAAAGTGGAGTCCTGCCCGCTGGGCCACCAGGGAAGTCGCTCTGTCTCCCCTCTTGTAAGGACTCCTCTCGTGGGTTCAGGGCCCCCCAGATTCAGAATGACCGCTCCTCAACCCTTCCCCTCACTACTTCTGCAAAGACCCCATTTCCAAGTAGGGCGCATGCCGAGTCTGGGGGGGATGCTGGGTCGGTGATAAAGAATCCACCTGCCAATGCAGGAGACCTGGGTTCAATCCCTGGATGGGGAAGATCCCCTGGAGTAGGGAACCCACTCCAGCATTCTGACCTGGAGAATTCCATGGACAGAGGAGCCTGGTGTGCTGCAGTCCATGGGGTCGCAGAGTCGGACACGACTGAGTGACTTTCACCATCCACTCTCTGTGCCCTCTGGCGTGGCTTTTCTCGGGCACACGTGTGCCCTGGACAAGTGTCCAGAACTGGGACCCACTGACCCCCACCCTCCGCTCTTCCAGCCCCTTGTGCTGAAGCCTGAGTCGCCGTTCCCACGGGGCTCTGGGTGAGGCCTGTGCACCACCCCCAGAGAGGAAGCTCACACCCTGGGTGGGCCCTGGGGGCTTGGAAGGGGGTCACCATGCGTGTTGGCGGATGGACAGCCAGGGGCCATAGCGCACTGGGAGGGTGGCGGGCAGTGGGCTAGGAAAGGCCTGGGGCCGGGTCTGGGCTCCGGGGGTGTCAGTGAGGTCACACGTAGATGCCAGCACCTTGTGCCCTGTGTGTGGAGACCCGTAGGCTCTTGGAGAGCAGGGACAACAGGAGGGACAACGCCCCCATCTCCCCCAGTGCCAGGGCAGTGGGGGTCTCCAGGGCCGTGGGGATGGTCCTCAGTGCCCTGGAGTGACGGGATCAGTCTGGGGACATGGGGCTGGGGGGTGGGGGCTTTCCAGGGAGGTGACATTAAAGCTGGACCTGCAGGGGGCCTGCAGGCCCATCCCTCCCGGCTCCCTCACTGCTCTAGGCCTGAGGCTCTGGTCCCTCAGCAGCCCCGTGTGATGGTCCTGGGGAGACAGGATGTGGACCCAAGCCCCCGAGTTCCGCAGGCCCTGGGGCTGCCCCGCATGTCCCAAAGAGGGTGCCGAGGGCCAGGGAGCAGCTCTGTGGTCTCCGTCCGCTGGCCGAGGGGGCTCTGCAGCCCAGACCCTCCACTCAATGCCCAGCTCAACCCCCACGGGGGCTGTGTGACCTCGAGCTAGTCATTACACCTCTCTGAGCCACACCATCCTTGCTGGAAAAGTGGGAGGAAAACCCGTGCCTCCCTCCTCTCCTGTGAGAGAGAGGGTGAGCGTAGGGGCTTCTGCAGACCCAGCGGGTAGAGAACAAGGCCTGGTCGCCGTGGATGTACTGCTGTATCATCTGCAGTTGCTCTGATAAATCCTGCGGTCACCGGTGGTTGCACTGTCTCCCTGTTCTCAGTAACGTGGGAGGAGGGAGGGTGGTCTCCATAAGTACTCTGGGCTGTGCGTGCTCAGTCACTCCGTCAGTCGTGTCCAACTCTTTGCGACCCCGTGGACTGTAGCCCGCCAGGCTCCTCTATCCAGCGGATTTTCAAGGCAAGAATGCTGGAGTGGGTTGCCATTTCCTATTCCAGGGGATCTTCCCAACCCAGGGATCCAACCCATGTTGGCAGGTGGATTCTTTACCACTGTGCCACCTGGGAAGCCCCTCGTAAGTATATTTCAGCAGAAATCTGTCTCGATAAACTCAGACAGCCTAGGATCCTCTGATGGATGCGTGTGAGTGATCTGGGGGAGGAGAAGGGAGAGTCAGTGGAGAAGGCACCAGGGTGGCCATCTTTCAGAAGACAAGCAGGAAGGGAGGAAAACAAATGCAGATGCCGCCTGGCCTGGCAGACAGGCGCCTGGAACCTAGCAGGTAACAGTCAGAAAAATGTCTGTTTGGGGCAAACTAGAAACAAGCAAATCATCATTAGACCTCTAGGAGGAGAGGTGAGCTGCCCCTGCACAAGGGAACGGCAAGACGGATGGGCCGGCACACAGCCAGCCATGTGACGGGACTCTGGCTTTAATAAAGAATAATGAGGAAAATAAGGGAGAATTAGGAGATCTTAGAGACCAGGGACGGGGAAGGGAAGGCACCAGCTGGGCCTGGAGCCCTAGGAAGCTGAAAACATCTACAGCCTGGTGACCTGGAGGCCCAGCCAGCTGTCCATCCACATCCCACAGCAGGTGGGCTGGGAGGTCCCGCCCAGCTGGGGACAGCACCTCCGTCGTGAGACGTGTGCAGATGGCAGGTGCTTGGGAAGTAGTGTGAACAGCAGTTCGGCTCACAGGGGGACCAGGGCATTTCCCCTACAGGAGCCGTGCCAGGGGTGTCTCTCCGGCTCAGAAGGAGCCTGACTTCTGGAGCTCCGTCCGTGTCAACCCTGAAGGTCAGAGGGCGCGTGGGGTTTGGTTCAATTAAGTGCGAGACCTTGCACCATCGTGGGGGCTGCCGCCTGGGAAGTGCCAGCACCAAGCCTTGGGCACGCTTGGAGGAGAGAGAAGGCACAGAGTCGCCTGCTGGCTTCAGAATAAGAAACGACGCTGCCCCACTGGGTCAGCTGGAGCGGAGATTTTCCTGGGCGTCAGGCATCAGTTTTCCAGAATGGAAGCCCCGCGTGTTGATGAGCTCGGTGGTGGAGGCGGGGGGTGTGGCGGAGGACACAGAGTCTTGGCCCCACGATGGCTTTGCCAGGTCCAGCCCTCAGCCCTCACCTCCCCTTCTCTAAGGCAAAGGATCGGGTCCACACTGCCGCCGAGCGCCTGTGTAGGTCTGTTGTTGTTCAGTCGCTCCGTCGTGTCCGACTCTTTGCGACCCCACGGACTGCAGCACGCCAGGCCTCCCTGCCCTTCACCATCTCCTGGACTTTGCTCAAACCCATGTCCATTGAGTCGGTGATGCCGTCCAACCATCTCATCCACTGTCGCCCCCTTCTCCTCCTGCCCTCAATCTTTCCCAGCATCAGGGTCTTTTCCAGTGAGTCAGCTCTTCACTTCAGGTGGCCAAAGTATTGGAGCTTTAGCTTTAGCATCAGTTCTTCCCATGAATATTCAGGGTTGCATTCCTTTAGGATGGACTGGTTTTATCTCCTTGCTGTCCAAGGGACTCTCAAGAGTCTTTTTCAGCACCAGAGTTCCCAAGCATCAGTTCTTCAGTGTTCAGCTTTCTTTATGGTCCAACTCACACTTCCGTTAAGTCTAAAATCCATCATTCTTTGCTTCGGTTCACTTTTTGGACATTCCCCAGCTCTGCCATTTCTTTCTTCCCTACCATACAATGCCCTTGTCATTGCCACTGTACGTTTTAAAGCATATTTATTTTTTTGGCTGCACCGAATCTTAGATGTGGCATGCAAACTGTTAATTGCAGCTTGTGCGATCTAGTTCCCTGACCAGGGATCAAACCCAGGCCCTTTGGGACCTGCAGTGGGGATTCCTGGCCAGTAGACCAGCAGAAAGTCCCTGCTGGCGTACTTTGGATCAGCCAGCATGTTTAGGGAGTCAGTGTTGTAATTACTGGGAAATTAGTCTTGGCTAAGACCAAGAAAAGTCACTTTTATTTTGCTCTCCGCTTCTGAACTGAGTTCGCCTGAGACAAGGGGCTGTCATCAGACCTTCCTTGGGAATTGAAACTTGGGCAGGACTTGAGGTCTGTTCTACCAGGGCTCCTGAGTCCTCATGGCCAGCCGGCAGTCCGCAGAGGAGTGGGGCCCAGAGGACTCTTTCTCAGCCCAGAATGTGAGTTGAAGGCCACTGGGTTTATCAGGAAGTTTTGCATCCTGATATCTACACATGGGCCATATCCTCTAACCTAATCCACCTCCCTCCCTTCCTCTCCAGCCTCTGAAAGTGTGAAAGCATTAGTTTGCTCAGTCGTGTCCGACTCTTTGTGACCCCATGGACTGTACCCTGTAGCCTGCCAGGCTCCTCAGTCCATGGAATTCTCCAGGCAAGAATATTGGAATGGATAGCCGTTCCCTTCTCCAGGGGATCTTCCCAACCCAGGGATCAAACCCGGGTCTCTTGCATTGCAGGCAGATTCTTTACCATCTGAGCCACCAGGGAAGCCCCTCTCCAACCTCTAGATGTCTATTAAGAAGTTTGGGCTGCAAATAATAAAAAGCTCACTAACGCTGGCTGAGACCACCCTGGTGAGTCTGGAGGAAGGCGTGGCCGGGGTTTGTCCCAAGGAGCAGAGGCATCTCTGCAGGCCTCCTGGCCCTTCCCTCAGGGCTGTGGATGGTAGCCACAGCTCCACCTGTCATATCCTCAGAGCAAATCTCATGCAGGAGCACAGGAAAGGGACTTCCCTGATGATCCAGTGGTTAAGACTCCACGCTTCCACCGGAGGAGGCACAGGTTCCATTCCTACTTGGGAAACTAAGATCCCACATGCCACAGGGCATGGCCAAATAAAAAAATAAAAATGGATGCAAAAAAATCCATCATGAACAGAAAATCGAAATTAAAACAAAAAGGAGTATATAGGAAGAAAGCATCAGGAAACACTCTTCTGATCTCTTAACGCACAAGTAAAATATTCTCTGCAGGGCCCCAGGAGACTCACCCTCAGGGCTTATTGGCCATAACTGTGTCCGGTGACCATCCATAATTGCAGTGGAGGCTGGGAAAGCAAGGATCTCACTTTTCCAACCTTGACAGTAGAAAGCAGGCTGGGGGAAGGAGCTGGGTGTGTGAAGGATAAGGCTCAGTGCCTCTAAGCAACAAGGATGCTGTAAAAGTGATGGCTGTTGAAGTGCGTTTTGAAGGATGAATAGGAGTCTGGCATATAGTGACAGCAAGCCTATAGAGTGTGTTCTGGGCAGAAGTAAGAGAATGAGCCCAAGAACAGCACACTTGTCAGCCAGGAAGACCTCATTTGGCCGATGGCCCGTTCACAGCAATTTTAAGGCACGGCACCTTCATAATTAAACACGCTATTCCGACACTGAACCTTCACCCCGCAGGTGTTCCTGCGCGTTTTCATGTGTCGTGCCTCCCCTTGGTCTTGGCCCTGCTCACACCACTGTGCTCTTCCTTGCTTGTGTTCAGCAAAGCGTGTGGACACCATTTCTGCTCTCACCCTTTCGGCGTAAAGCAGGATGTACCAGCAGAGTCTCCCCAGGGCACCCCTGGGGGCTCTCTGGGCAGCTCAGGAATTGACAGGAAGTCCAAGATGCCTTCTCCAGAACGTGCTGCTAGAACCAGCCCTCCCCCACCCCCTAGTCCTTCCCCACCGGGCCAGTGACCCCCGCCCCAAGCTGCTTGGTGTCCGGCCGTCCTGGGACACAGTGCCAGCCCCAGACTTCCCAGCTTCGCCTCCAGCTGTGTGTTCTCATGCAGATCAGTCCACCTCCCTGCGTCTCACTGGCCACATCCAGAGAGTGGGAGTAAGCACAGCACCTCCTTCCTGGGGTCGTCGTGAGGATTCAGGACATTTAGCACGGGAAGCGCTGGCAACCAGAAGTGCTTAAAGACTGGGCGTAGTACTTATAACATCTGCAACTTTTGTTGAAAAAGTGAAAGTGTTAATGGCTTCAGTTCAGTGCAGGCGCTCAGTCGTGTCCGACTCTCCGCGACCCCATGAATCACAGCACGCCAGGCCTCCCTCCATCACCAACTCCCGGAGTTCACTCAGACTCATGTCCATAGAGTTGGTGACACCATCCAGTCATCTCATTCTCTGTCGTCCCCTTCTCCTCCTGCCCCCAATCCCTCCCAGCATCAGGGTCTTTTCCAGTGAGTCAACTCTTCACATGAGATGACTTAGTCGTGACCCCATGTACCAGAGCCCACCAAGCTCCTCTGTCCATGGGATTTTCCAGGCAAGAATACTGGAGTGGGATGCCATGTCCTTCTTCTGGGGATCTTCCCAACCCAGGAATAGAATCTAGGTCTCCTGTATCGCAGACGGATTCCCTACCATCTGAGCCACCTTACTTATCCGTTATTACTAATTAAGTCAGAATTCAGACCTCCTCCCACTTTGACCCAAAGAAGCACAAAACCCTAGACACAGTAAGGGGGTGGAGGGTGTCTCTCTGCGTTTCAGAAAGGTTTCTCTGTATGATCCTTCTGAAACTTTCTAGGGCATCTCACAGATGACCCCATTTCTAAAGAGGTTTTTTTTTTTTTTCCCCCTTTTTAAAAGAAAAGCTCAGATGTTGTATCAAACCAGGCACCTTTGTGCGGTCATATAAGTGTTGCTTGTGTGGGAGAATTAAGACTTTTCTTAGCTTTTGTTATATGTACGTGCATGTGGGTTACATTGAGATAGTCACAGACGTGTATTATTTGTGTCAATTCGAATGTCTTTAGGCCATTTAGAACACGTCTTTATAACCAACGGCCCACAGGCCCAGTCGAGCCCACCAATTCTGATGGGAAGCTGTTTTTGTAAATAAAGTTTCGTTGGAACACAGCCCCGCCGAGTCATGTGCATAGTATCATGGCTGCCTTTCAACCACAACGAGCAGAATGCGTGCCGCGACGGGAACCATGTGGCCCAGAAAACCTGAACTGTCTGCTCTCTGGCCCTTCACAGAAAGAGTCTGGCAAACTCTGATCTAGAACATTTGCCGAGCTCCTTTCAAAGGGGCTCCATCCACCTGAAAATGTGCCTCCTTCCCCTTTTGAGGAACTTTTAGAAAAAACTTCCCCTTCAGTGATCTCTTATCTCAGCCACAGCACTTGGAACAAAAATAAAATGCTCCTGTGGTGGGAGGTTGGTGGTCCGTGGTGGACAGGAGCGATGGCCAGACCCTCCCCTCCAGCCAGGCCTGACCTCTGAGGTCAGTGCCCTCCCGATTGGGCGGGTGAGCCTGACGCAGGGAGCTGTGAGCTCAGGGTGAACCTCCAGCCCCTCACCCTGCTGGGGTTCCACCTCCTCTCCAAAGCCGGGGTCACTGAGCGACACCCACGCTCAATCTGATTCGGTGGCTTTCTCACTGTGGACAGCGCCCACCTCCCACAGAGGGACTCGGGGGTGGCCTTGCCAACCAAGCTCGGCATCTGTCCCCCAACCCATTCAGCGTGATCTTTGGGGGCAAACTCGAGGCGGACAGATGGGCGCCTGGTGTGTCAGTTGGGATCACCAGAGGAAGGGTCGTCACGGCAACACCTTTCTGCACTCCCAGAGAAATGCCAGGCGCTCGACCCGTTCCCCTGGTTCTGGTTTCTTCATGCCTTTCGTTTTTGCTTTGTTTTTTTTTGAAGAATATTCGGTTCAGGGTCAAAGGCCAAGGTTGACGAGTTGGCCAGCCCTGCAGCCCTGAGCAAACCCTTCCCCCATCAGCTTCATGGACTCGCAGAACGATCCCATGGGCCTGTAGCATGCTGAGGGTCTCAGGGAGCAGCAGCCTGGGGGAGCGGCTTAAACAGGGCCATGGGTACCACCCTCCCCCTGCAGATGGCTGAATGGGGGCTGGCCATCTCTTCCTGGTTTGCCTGGGACCAGCCTGGTCTTAAGACAGAAAGATCCCCATGTCTGAGGAAACCCGTCTGTCCCCAGGTGGCCCAGGACATGGGTCACCCTGTCGGCATTGCAGGCCAGACGCAAGAGCCGCGGACCTGGGTTTCATTCACTGAGTCAGTGAGCATCATTCACGTGGCTGCTGGCGTGGTCTGATCGTGGCAGATGGGGAAACCCCAGCCCAGAGTGGCTGAGCACCCTGTTCAGGGCCCTATTACCAGCCTTTGCCATAGCCAGGACTAGAAAGTAGGCTAGAAAATGAGGCGGGCAGGACCAGGCTTCAACCTGAGGGCACTCACTCACTCCTGGGAGAATAGGTCACAGTGAGGCCGGAACAGGGAGAATGAGGAGGAGCCCCAGGGTTCAGATCACAAAGGGTCTTGGCCACAGTGGGAAACTTGGGTTTTTACCCAATTCTTATGGGAAGCTGTGGGAGTATTTTAAGGGAGGAAGATATGACCTGATTTAAAGTTTTTATAATAAACAATGCATTCAGAGGAGACTTGTTGGCAAGCTTCTGTGGTCCTCGGGTGACAGATGCTGGGCCTCGGGACTTGGGGAGGTCAGGACAGGTGTGAATGCCAACTGTGTCCGTGTCCTTGTTGATGGCGTTTGCTGATGGGTTGGGAGGGAACAGGGGCTTCGGGAAGACTCCTCGGGTCGGGGTCGGCAGCTGAGTATGCTGCCTGCCACCTGCATGGGTACCCAGGCTCTTTTCCTCTGGTCCTGGAACCCAGAGCGTCTTTTCCCTGGGTTCCGAGGTGCCCGTCCTGCAGGGCTGAGCTCCCCTCTCTTCTGGTGGCACGCCATCAGCCATGGTTTGTGGGACAGCATGCAGCATCTACACAGGCAGAGCCCTGGGGGCCCCCACCACTCCGAGAGCACAGGGAGGTGCCTGGGCGTCCCTCCCCAGAGCACCCCCTTCCTCCTGGGTTCCTAACTCACCGGAGGGTCCTGCTCTAAGTGAACCCCCGTGGAGGCTGACCAGGTACACCTCCCTTTATTGCCCCTTGCCTGATTGTGTGTTTGACAACTTGAAGGTTTGCGGGCACTCTGTGTCCAGCGAGTCTGTTGGCGCCATCTTTCCAACAGCAGACACTCGCTCACTTCTTGTCTCCATGGTGGGTCTTCCCAGGTGGCGCTAGTGGTAAGGAACCTGCCTGTCAATGCGGGAGATGCAGGAGACACGGGTTCAATTCCTGGTTAAGGAAGCTCCCCTAGAAAAGGAGATGGCAACCCACTCCCGTGTTTTTGCCTGGAAAATTCCATGGACAGAGGAGCCTGGGGTGGACTGTGGTCCATGGGGTCACAAAGAGTTGGACACAACTGAGCGACAAACACTTCTGTCTTTCTGTCTGTCTCAGAGTCACCTTTTGGTGATTCTCCCAACATTTCAGACTTTCTCATGGTGATTACAGCTGCTACAGTGATCCGTCTTCAGGGATCTTTTCATGTCAGTATTGCAAAAGGATTACAGCTCTCTTGGCTCAGATGATGGTCAGCGTGCTTTAGTAACAAAAGTTTTTATTTGTTTCCTTATTTATTTATTTGACTGTGCCCGGTCTTCGCTGCTGCGGGGGCTTTTCTCTAGCTGTGGCGAGCGGGAGCTGCTCTCTAGTTGTGGTGAGTGGGCTTCTCTCCTTGTGGTGGCTTCTCCTGGTGGGGAGCACAGGCTCTGGAGCTTTGGGGCTTCAGCAGTTGCAACTCCTGGGCTCTAGAGCGCAGGCTCAGTAGCTGTGACACACGGGCTTAGTTGCTCCACGGCAGGTGGGATCTCTGGACCAGGGGGAGAACCCCTGTCTCCTACAGGGAAGTCCTAAAGTATTTTTTAATTAAGGTATGTACGTTGTTTTTTAGGCATAATGCTTTTACACACTTTGTGGACTGCAGTATCGTCTAAACATCACTTTTATATGCACCGGGAAACCAAGAGCTCGTGTGACTCCATTTCCACATACACTTTATTTCCGCGATCTGGAATGGCATCCCCAGTATCTCTGAGGTCTGCCGGTACCTTTAGAAGGAAGGAAGCCTGGGGGCGCTCTGCAGACGTCACCGGCAGGTTCTTTTATGTAGGGAGTGGGTAAAAATAATTCAGTTTACAATGAACGTTTTCAGAGTGAACGCCTAAGGTACCTTCTCACTAGCTGATCAAGTCTGCCACCCTCTCTTGCATGTCACCGTCTGTGCTGTGTGCTTTTTATTATTATTATTATTATAGTTGATTTACAGTGTTGTGTTAGCTTCAGATGTATAGCACGGTGAATCTGTGAAATACACACACACACTTTTCCAGATTCTTTTGCTTTACAGATTATTACAAGACATCAGATGTAGTTCCTGTGCTATACAGTAGGTCCTCATTGTCTGTTTTATATATACTGGTGTGTATCTGTTAATCCCAAACTCCTAGTTTCTTTATTTATCCCACTTCTTACCCCTCTGTGATGTTTTCAAGGCTGCGATTGACATCCAAGGTCACAGAGCTGGTTTGGTGAATCGGGACCCCCTACTCAGGCCTTTCAGGTTCCTGCGCGGCCGTTTTCCCGTTTAGATCGCATGTCTAACCCTCTCCTGGGAGCAGTGATCACCTCCCGTCATTTCCGCCGTCCCTCTCTCTCCACCAGCCACTTGGCAGGTAACATAGCCGAGTTGTGCTTGGGAGATGCTTTGTGGTGATTTATCACAAAACAAAGAGACTGTTTAATTTGAATCAAGTTCTTTGCACATTATTGCTTCTATTAGGAAACACGTGTCGCTGTTTATCATGTTAGTGATGAGCAGGGAGATGCCGCTATCCACTCGGGCTGGGATGGTTCTGCTTCAGTGTTCTGAATTTCCTGTCTGAGAAACGGCTCCCATAAGAGCGCATCTCTGCGGGTCGGGGCTGTGAGTTGCGCAGGGACGGCCCATCGTCCGCACCCGTGGGGCTGAGACAATGCCGCTCCGCGGGCAGGGCTCCCACAAGCCGTGGGCAGGGCTCCCACGAGCCAGGAGCCGTGTCAGCTGAGAGCGAGCTGGCCACCTTCATCATCACAGAGCAGTCGTGCGCCGCCCGCCTCTTAGAGCGCTAGGGTGGCACGGGCTTCCTTCCTGTCCCCTGGGAATGAGGGCGCTGCCTGCTCACACAAGTCAGGGAGGGAGGGCACCAAGTGCCCTCCAGCTGGACTGCAGGAAGCAGGATTCAGGGAGAAGCTGAGACGTGCCCCTCTGGAGGCGAGTGACAGGTGACTGAGGGACCCTTCGCACCCACTCATGACCCGCTCACCCTTCCCAAGGACTGGGACGTGGCCCCGCCTGCCCATGGAGCCGGCCCTCTGGGTCACCCCACCTCCAGGGAGCCAGGCCTCCCACCCACGCCTGGCGTCTCTGCCCAGCTGGGCCACCTGTTGAGGTCCCGGGCATCCCCCTCGGAAGAGCTGACGGGCTCTCTGTTTAGCCTTATCCTCCCTGATTGGCAGAGCCCAGAAATTTCTAGGACAGCCACTGCCATTCAGTCCCCGGAGGCCCCTCTTTCTAACAGTGTCCCAGTTCCCAGCTCCATCAGGCTCTGTCACCGGAATGTGTTTCCACGGGGAGTGATGTAGACAGTTTCTCTCGGGCTGGACTCGGCTTCCCTGCCCTGGACGGGGCCCCGCCCCCGACAGCTGCTCCAGGAAGGAGCTTTCGGAGACACCTCTCTCCCCGGCTCTCCCCAGGCACGGCTGCGCCCACAGCCTCCGCTACTTCAGAAAGACCCCCTCCACCCCCTGCTGGGGCCCTGCACCCTGCATTCCTGTTGCCCCAGCCCAGATCCAATCAGGTGTGTTCATCACACCCACAGCCCACCTTCAGCATACCTTCTTAGCACACGCACACGAATGCAGAAATGATCTTGGCAGTCCTGCCTTTGGACCCTTCTTCCCCTGAGTCAGTCATTGCAAGAAGACCCCCCCAGTGGCTTCTGGGTTTTCGTCGCCTTGAGCCACGTCTCTGAGAAGTCTCTCCCGGTGAGAAAATCCGTCTTGCACGTTGTTTTCACGTGCGAGGATGTGTGATGGATACGAAACTTAGCACGTAATGAAGTTGACCTCATGTTCAGTTTCAGAGACACTTCATTAAACACAGAATTATTTCCTTGTTGTTTGCTGTTTGGATTTGGGGGCAAGTGGGTTTTCCTTTCCAGCTTGCAGATATGCTTGTGGGGTCCTCAGAGCTTGAAGGCTGCTGGGGACTGGGCTGTAGGGCCCAGTGGCTGAAACCACCCTTCTGCCTGCACCCGGCCCTCACCACCCCTTTCCCTGCAAAGCTGAAGGGGGTCAGCGCTTCTGACTGAGACCCCCGCATCCAGGGCACGTGCCCCTCCTGCTGTGTCTCCTACAGCCCCGTGTGTGCCTATCCAGCGTCCTCTTCAGCCACAGGGCTCAGGCCGTCCTCACACCCTGTAGCTTCTGCTGGTGCCTGGGGAAAGCTGTGACATCAGCTATGGTGGACCTTTGTGTATGATGCACTGAGCAGGAAGCATGGCTGTGGGACACGTGTAAGCCGACCTTGGGTCATCCCAGCGGGATTCAGGCCTGGCTGGGAAAAGGCTAGCTTGGAAGTAGTGGATCAGCTGCTTGTTATCATTTTGGCCTTAGGTCATACTGGGGGAAGCAGGTGCTTTTCTGGTTCTGCCTGAAGCTGAATTCCAGCCTCAGGCCACCCCTGGACCTTGTCCTGAGTGTGCAGGCGGCCCTCAGCCATGGCCCGGTGTGATCGGCCCCTTCTGCCTCCCAGGTGGGCCTCAGGATGTTTATCTCCGAGGTTCTATCTCTGTCTGGAATGTTCTCCTCTTTCTCTTTCCCCTTCCAGCCTCCCAGCCCACTCACTCCTATTCATACGTTGGTCTTCCTCCTACAGGAAGCCCTCCTCCCCTGTTCTGGTTCACACAGCACCATGTCCTGCACATTTGTGTAATAGTTAGGTTCATATGTGACTTGCCACTTCTCCGTGTGTGAGTTTCCTGATGCTGCTGTAAAATGACCACAGACTGAGCAGCTCCAAACAGCAGAAATGTGTTCTCTCCCAGTTCTGGGGCGGGAAGTCCAAGGTCAAGGTGTCAGCCAGAACGTTGCTCCCTGTGAAGGCTCCAGGGGAGGCCCTGTCCTCCTCTCTTCCAGCTTCTGGTGTGCGCCAGCGGTCTTGGTGCTTCTTGGCTTGTGGCTGCATCCTGCCTGCCTCTGGCTGTCTTCGCACAGCCTTTTCTCCCCTGAGCCTATCTCCCATCTCCCTCTTTTCTAAGGACCAGTCATCAGGTTTAGGGCCCTCACTAGATGATCTCCTCTTGAGATCCTTAACTCATTACATCTGTAAAGACCTCATTCCCAAATAAAGTCACAGATGGGGGAGCTGGACTTCAACATGATTTGGGGGTCTACCATTCAACCAACACACTACCCTCGACGTGTCTACCAAGGTTAGACTAGGTGTGGCCTGTTCCCTCCAAAAATGCCAACTACCCAGTCTGTTGCCTGACACTTAGTAGGTATTCAGTAAGGAATGAAGGTGTCAATCACTCAATCGCGTCTGACTCTCTGTGACCCCATGGACTGTAGCCCACCAACCTCCTCTATGAAATTCTCCAGGCAAGAATACTAGAGTGGGTTGCTATTCCCTTCTCCAGGGGATCTTCTTGACCCAGGGATCGGACCTGGGTCTCCTGCATTGCAGGTAGATTCTTTACCATCTTAACCACCATAAAGAAATGACTGCATGGATTGATGAATTAACATGGTAGCTTACCCTTGGCCCCAGTTGTTTCTGAACTTTAATTCAAGACCAAAACCTAATCCCAGTAGAGTAGGAAGAAACAGAGCTGTTTGAGTTGTCCGAGTGAGGCCATCTGGTCTACCCCAGCGGTCCTTGTGTTCAAAATTCAAATGCCCACAGCGAGCCCTCCCACGTGGGACAGGGCAGACAGAGCCACCCGAGGGCCCACCTGCTCACACATCTTGGCTGCCAGGGCCTGGCTTCCTGTGGCTTCAGGTTTACACCTCCTCCAGGACCAGACACCACTGCCAAGGGAGCTTGTTCAGTGACTGACAAATCCTAAATGCCAGCTGTCATCACTGGCATCTCTACCATCTGGACCCAAGCGAAGAGCAGCCTTCCCTTCGTGGGGCCACAGTTAAGGCCACTTGAGGCCCAGCCACCTGCAGTCTTACAAGGCAGACGCCAGGGGAGTCTTCAGGCCTGCTGGTGGGGTGGGGACCCTGAGGCCCTCTCTGTGGCTGACCGTACTCCCGCCTCACTCCAGGTGTATTCAGCACTCTTTCCTGCCAAGTGCAGGACTGTCGGGGGTGGAAACATGAAAAGCTGGCACAGCCTCTGCTGTGTGGGTCCCAGGAGACTTACAGCACAGGGCCATGCCTCCCAGTGTTGATGTGGTTCTGTGAGGCTACCTCTTAACCTCCACAGCAGCCCGTCCCCCCAAGGTAGACATGCGTCTACAGATATCACGTGCATTCTGCACATCTGTGGCCTGTACTCCATCTTTGCATGAACTTGAAAAAGGTACCTGCCCCTTTCTCAAGGCCCTTTACTTGCAGCTGAGAGCCGAAATCACCACCATAAACATATGGTTCTATGACGGCCATGATCGAATGGTAGCCTCTGTAGTTGTTCTGTGAGCAACCCGCACATCTGTACTTGGCGGGGCTGAATGCCCACCACCTTTGCCTTCCACGGCACCCACTGCAAGCAGCTTCCAGAGGAGGGTCCATTTGGGGTATGTTAAAGTGCTCTCCTGCCCCGTTCAGAAAACACTTTTGAAGAGAGCACAGCTGGAGCACAGACTGTTTTCATCACACAGGATCTCACCAAGAGATCCTGTGCCCTGTAGGGAGATTCAGAGAGAATGGGCATGATGTTTGCCCCTGAGGAGCCCACAGGTGACAGCTTCGCAGGTGAGAAGGGCTCCACCAGAGGCTTGGGCGAGGCTGGAGGGGACCCCCGTGTAAAGACTGTGTGGGGGCCCCTTGTTAGGAGGATTTGGAAGGAAAGAGACTCTCATTTGGGGAAGGCTCCTTCTTGAGGCCCGGGGTGTGGGATTTCCCAGTTGGAGCCCATACCCGGGGATTGTACCATTCAGACAAAATCGGAATGAGCTCATTTTAAGGGAATGACTCTTGGCGTTGGAGTTTCTATTGCTTTTCACGGATTGCTGCCGAGATTGCGGGTTTCCATCAGCATGAGCCTGCCTTTCCACTTCCTAGGCCTAGCTAGCTGCATATAGTAGGCACTCCACAATGCTGAACGGCCCTGCCCTCTGTGATAATGGGGACTGACCCGGAGACCTCTTCACTTGAAACCCTGTGGTCTTCCTTCAGCCCTGAGGCTGCCACCCCTGTTCTCAACGCTGTGTTCCTTGCCCATTTTGCTCCACTCCACGCGGCTCCATGCTGGGTAACCCCCAGGATGCAGTCACGGTCTCCTGGGGAGATCCGCCGTGTGGGAATGCTGATGAGAGCACTTCTCCCTGTTGTAGGGGGGCACTGCCCTCACCTGCTCCGCAGCGTCCCTGCAAGGAAGGTATGAGTGCTCCCATTTTGCAGATGGGAAAAGTGAGGCTCTGAGAAGCTAAGCTGTTGAGTGCCTGGATCGGGATTCAAGCCCAGGTCTGTCTGTGAATGAAACTGAGATGGGTCATGATGGGCAGGGAGCCGGGGGCTGTTCAGTTCCTGAACTAATGCAGGAGAGAAGAGTTTGGGCCGTCCTTCAGATCAGAGACGAAGGAGTCTGGCGTTTTCTCAGAGAGCAGGGTGGCATAGACACAGGTCGGGGCAGCCTCGAGTGAGGCAGGAGTTGTTCAGTGACTTAGGAGCTGCTGAGAGGCTTAAGAGGGAACCATCAGCTGGGGGTACGGGGGTAGGTCCTTACAGGAGGAGGGGTGGGCACATGCAAATGATGACCCTCCCTTAGGATGGTTGGCGTTAACATGTGCTGCCTAACTGGGCTCAGGTGGGTTCTTTGCTAACCCCTCCTGAAGTCCACGAGGCGTGCCTTGCGATTATTCCCACTTTGCCAAGCAGGACCTTGAGATTCCAAAGGTCGGAGTGCCCTTGGGGTCAGAGCAGAGCCAGGATCTGAGCTGGGCCCTGTGTGACCCCCTCCCCCACTACGCCCGAACGTCCCTACCCTGTGAGGCCAGTAGGGAGGGTGCCAACAGCAACCAGACAGCCACACTGTCCCCAACAAGTTTCCCCAGTGTGGGGGACAGCTGAAAGGCTGTCGGCGGGGAGGGGTGGTGTCGTCTGTGTGGTGGACAGAGGAGCTGGCCCACGGTAGGGCATCATGAGGGAGAGCAGGACAGGTTTGCCTTGGAGAGGGGTGTCAGCGACCACATGGGTCCCCAGGGAACCACAGGGCTCCGGCCCCTCGGAGCGGGCATCGTCGTGGCAGAGTTTTGAAGGGCTTCTGCAGGGGGACGAGCAGGGGCAGAAGGCGAGGTTGTAGCAGCCTGGGGAAGTGGCTGGAGCAGGTGGCGGGCTTGTACCCGAGGAGCCAGGGTGCCCTCCAGCTTGAGGAGTTCGGAGGCGTGAGAAGGGGTGGTCGGGAGACAGTTGTGTCTATGTTCTGGTTGGGGAAGGCGCGGGATGGAAAGTGGAGAGGCTAGTGGGGGGTCCACCCCCTCAGAGCACCGCGTGCCCAGCTCCTCCACCCCCCTCCTGCAGGTCCCAGGTGCTGGCTCCCTGCCAAGTGGATGGCGGTTAACCCGATAGCTCCCTGGGGCTCTCAGGTCCCACCGCAGGCTGTGGGCATCCTCCAATCTGACCTCACAGGAGTCCCAGGAGGCCTGCGGCTTGTTCTCAGCACGCTGTGATGTGAGAGGGCCTGAGGCTCAGAGAGCCGGGTCTCTGACTAAGGCCAGGCCAGCACGTGACCTGCCCACAGGCTCCCAAGCCTGGACTCCTGGCCACGTTCAGCCCTCGTCTGGTGAGCCGCGGGGCTGAGCTCCCAGACCTGGGGCTCCTGTACCGACCCAACAGGTCGACCCTGGGGCTGGAGGCAGAGCCAGTGCCCAGGGATTCAACCCCTCCTCCCAAGTTCCTAGACCCCCCTGGACTGCGGCCATCCAGGATGGTGTGGTCTGCCCGTCGTCTAGGTGTGTGTCTGCCGCGCTGGCCCTTTCCTGGAGGTCAGGGTCACACCCATGAGCTCCTTCGTGCAGCCTCCGATGTGCAGGCCGAGGGCTCGGGAGTGGGGCAGGACACCTGTGCGTTCTCGGGCGCGGCCCCCCACCTCTCGGGAGCTCCCCGGCTCCTCCGTCCCTGCAAGGTGATGCTCTCCATTACTGCCCAGTGCTGGGTCCCAGCAGCCCTGTCCCTACTCCTCCTGACCGCCCACCCGGGTTGCAGGGCTGCTCCCGCAAAGCTGAGGCCGCGGGCTTCCTGCAGGTGGCAGACCCAGCGCTGGGCAGAGCTGACCTTCAGTGCTGGGACCTGGAGCCCCGTCCGAGCGTTCGCAGTCGGGCCAGGGCCCTTCCCCCTCACCCTGCCCTCCCACCAGCCCGTCCCTAAGGACCCTGGAGAAAGCCTCCTCTCCGCCCCCCACTGACTTACTTCCGGGGCAGCGGGGACTCCTGGAGGGAGGCAGCCCCGGAAGGTGGGGGGGCCGGGGGGTTCCCCTGTTCCCGGTGCTGGGTGTTGCGGGACGGCGATCAGCTGGCGACGCGCCCGTCCGGTGGATGGTGGGAGGCTTGGACCACCGAAGCAAAGTTGGAGCTTTGGGGTTTCTTTCCTTTAAGAAAAAAAACTGTGCCAAACGGCGGCTGGTGTGGCTGCAGGGGGAGCCCGCAGCCCCTTCCTCCCGCCGCCCCCCGCCCCGAGGAGGCCGGGCTGGAGTGAGCTGCCCGCTTCCGCTGGAAGCCCCCGCCCCGCCCGCCGGCCGCCCCCTCCGCCGGCCTGCGGTGCCTCTGCGCGGCCGCCGTGACGCCGCGACCGCCGGCGGCCTCGTGGGCTCCGCGCGCCCCCGGACCGGAGGGAGGGGTCGCCGCGCCTCCCGGGGCGGACGCGACCGCGAGGGAGCGCGGAGAGTCGGCGGCTTCTGTTAAAAAAGCACGCCCTCGGGAAGAAAAGAGAAGGGAAAACTGCCGCCTCATGTCCCCGCCGGCCGGGCCCCGCGCGCGCCGCGCCCCCCCGCGCCCCCCGCGCCCGCGGCCGCCCGCCGCGCCGGGGCGCCCGGGGCCCGCCCGCGCCGCCGCCGCCGCGCCCGCCGCCCGCCTCCCGCCCGCGCCCGCGCCGCCCGGCCGCCCGCCCCGCGCCCGCCCCTCGCGCTAGCCGGCCTCCGCGGCGCCGCGCCGGCTCGCCGTCCCCACGCTGCCTGCCTGGGCCGGGCGAGCTGCGGGGATTAATTGGCTGCGACGATGAACGTCCCCGGCGGGGCCCCGGCCGCGGTGATGTTGACGGGCTTCAGTAATGGGCGCTGTCCCCGGGACTCTCTCTACAGCGACTGCGTTATCGAGGAGAAGACCGTGGTCCTGCAGAAGAAAGACAATGAGGGCTTCGGATTCGTGCTCCGAGGGGCGAAAGGTAAGAGCCGGCGGCTCCCGGCCTGGCTGCCTGCACATGTGTGTGTCTGTGTGTGTGCACGCCTGTATGAAAACGTTCCCCTGCTCAGAAAGAAGCCCTTTTCCTGGGGGTACTCGGTTGCTAGACAACCATGTTCTTTCACATCCTGCCTTTTTAAACACCGGGGCTTCCTTTAGGAATATTTCCGATGTTCGGTACACAGTACTGCTCCGAACAAGCTCCTTCTCCTTTCTCTCTCCCTCCCCCCACTTTTTTTTTTTAAAAAAATTCATGGGTTTCATCTGTGTTTTGTGGCTTGGTTCAGTCCGGTTGTGACTGGCTTCAGAGCTCCTGGTCGCTGTCGCCCAGAATTACCCAGTCCCGAGTTTCCTTCAGGGATTTCCAAACTGCCCCGTTCTGGGAGTGGGCTTTGGCCCCCGAGTGCAGCAGGCGGCTGGGTGCCCGCCTCTAAGGTGACTTTGCAAAGGGAATGTGGCAAGATGGTCCCCTCCGCCGTGGCCCAGCCAGCGGCACACACGTCACGTGGCCCACAGTGGGGGTCTCCGAGAACCTGGTCCACGGCAGTGTGGCCCCCCCAACCCCTGAACTCGGGAGGGCCTCCCCCCCCTGCCAGAATGAAACAAAATGGCATCGCCTCCCCGTGAGAGGAGACATCTGTGCCCCGCGCGTGTGGGGAAACCATGTGCAAGTTTGATCTCGGAGCCTCGGGGCTGCGGTGGGGGCGTCCCGCACGGTGCTGCGGGGGGAGGCCTCCTGCTCCGGAGCCAGCCCCACCTGCTCCAGGCTCCAGCTGCCCAGGCAGCGGCCCGTCCACAGGGAGGGGGAGATCCCTCTGCCCCGGTGCGTCCATGGCTGTGTGGTGTCTCCCTCTCCAGGCCGAGGCCAGCTTCCTCCCCCTATGGCCAGCTTCCTCCCCCTATCCCCCACCCCCAGCCCCTGGGGACCACGCAGGAGCGTCCACCTCTTGCCCCAGAGTTTGGCTCCGTGGCTCTGGGCCCCCCAGAAGCCAACACTGGCTCTGCTGAGCAGCGGTACCCCAGCCCTCCCGCAGACGCTAGCCGCAGAGTGGCCACAGGGAGCCGGGCTCCCAGCAGAGAGGGCTCATGAGCGGATTCCAAATCTGCAGCCACCCACTGGGTCAGCGTTCTGTCCCGTCCACACTCCAAGTTGAATTCCCTTGGTTGTGAGTCTCTATAGATGTAAATTTGGCAAGCGGTTCAGTGTGGCGTTTCTGTATCTCCATGTGGTTATGGGGGGAACTTTTCCATTTTTAGAACTGAAAATGTTTAGTCACCGATGCTTTTAAAGAAAATGACAGGCATATGCATACAGACATGGGCCAGGGAGCACGGTGTCCGTGTGTTTTCAGCACAGAGGCCGAGAGGCACCAAGAAGCAGTTGGGTCCATTGCTTCAGTTGGTGTTGGCCCGTGACCATGAGTGTCAGCCCCTTCCCGGGGAGAGCTGGCCTGGGCCACCTGCATCCCACGGAGCCACAGGGCCTACTTCCTCCCAGGGTCCCATGGGAGGCCTGGGCTACCAACCTGCAAACATCTCCCAACCTTGTAACGAGGTATGCCTTGTCTTCCCAGCGGATACGCCCATCGAAGAGTTCACGCCCACACCGGCGTTCCCAGCCCTGCAGTACCTGGAGTCTGTGGATGAAGGCGGGGTGGCGTGGCAAGCCGGTCTGAGGACTGGGGACTTCCTGATTGAGGTAGGGACACCGGCTTTCGTCTCCTTCTGCCTGGGGAGAGCGCCGGCTCTCTTGGGGTTGGGTCTGTGGTCTTGGCGGCGTGGCCAGTGGTCCAGGCCAGGGCACGTGTGGTGACTGCCTTGGATGGGGGCTTCCTCAGCTGTTCCCACCGACGGTAGATGCCGTTTCCTGCGGACAGTGCATTGGGATTGTCTTTGAGGCCTTGGCTTTATCTCTCTGGAGGCTGGCAGTGTCTGCAACTTGGCTGTTGATCTTGAAGTAGAAGGTAGAAGTAAGAGGAAGCTGGTTGCCCTGATGTCAGGGACCTGTGTGGATCTGTGGGTGCCTTAGCTGTGACTGTATGAATAGAAACAGAGAAGCCACAGCCCATAGTTGTGGCCCGTGGGCAGGTGGAAAGCACGGCGCCGTGGGTCTCGCTCCCGTGAGGTCTGTAATGTTGGTGGTTGAGAGTCTTGATTTTCATGTTGAAGTAACTGGCTGTCATATGGGTGATGGTCTTCAAGGACTGAGGAGCCTAGGCAAGTCGGGTGCCTGGAGCTCATGGTGCCAAAAGGAAGCTTGTAAATTTAGATGCTGTGAAAACCAGCTTTTGCTAATAGGTGAATGGAGGGAGCACTCTCTTCATTTAAAAAAAATCCCACTAGACGTGAGTTCCAGCTGCTTCAAGTCTTACCTGGAGTTGCCATGTTGGTGTGCACGAGGCGCCAAACTGCTGGCACACCTGAGCTCCCTGCCTTTTGCGGGTTTAGGTGTTACTTTCAAAGGAACGCGTTACTCTTTGGAAATATCAATAATAGAAGAATATGCTGTGCCTTGAAAATGTCCTGAGACGCTCAGTAAGCTCAGATGGCCCCCAGGGAGTTCACGTTTCTGGGAAGAGCGTTCCTTGGGGCTCACTCTCAGCCCTGTCTCGTCTGCTCTGGAAAGGCACCCGCAGGTGGGAAGAATGGGTGCACAGTCTCCAGCCTGGCGCTCGGGGCCTCCGCCGTGGGGCCGGCCAGACACTTGTTCATTCTGGAAAGGAGGAGATTCAGGCCATTGGCGAGATGGCTGCTTGAAGCCATTCATCTCTGATATGCCTCCGCTTCCAAGAGTGCTTTCTGAGCTGCAGTTCTGTTCATCATCTCCTGGGTGCTTCTAAGGAGGATGTTTCTAAGGATGGAAATCCAGAAGGAAAGATGCTATTAGAAGAGAGACCCAGGTAAAATGGAGAAGGTGCTTTACCTTCTTCCAGGCATCGTGTGTTGGTGTCCCTTTATGTGCTGGAAAAAAAAAAAATGTATTTAAGTGCTTACTGACCAATCAGAGCCTGGCTCAGATGAAGACTCGTGCTTCTTCAGGTTTTTGTTCATTTAAACTGTGGAATGCATATCCAGCATGGTAGCGACTGGAGCCCGCGGTGATTTCACGGGTTAACTCGATTTGTAACCTCATGAAAATGCAGAGAGACTGCGTTGAATCATCTTCTGTAGGATGCAGTTGTGATGTAAGTTCCCTCCGTGTGTGTGTGTGTGTGTGTGTGTGAGAGAGAGAGAGAGAGAGAAGGTTCTTGGTTTTAAATTATAAATGAGGGGTGCAGATACAGGAGCATTCCTGGTAATGAGGCTTGTCGGATTGTTTCCTTGATAAACTAGTGAATAAAGAAGTGTGGGGCAGCCGTGGAGCGTGCGCTAGGCCCACCCCTCTCCCAGGCAGCAGAGCCGCGCTGGGTTGGCAGATGGGTCCGCAGCGCTCGCCTGGGCCGGGGGAGAAGGCGGGCCGCCTGGGTCGGCTGGAGGGCTCTGTGGAAATCAGGAGCGTGAAGAATCTGTGCCCTTCTGTTTTCAAAGCACCTCCTCTGACATTGCTTTTAGCCTCTGATATGCAAGCATGTTTGCCATTTTGGAACAGCTTTCATATTCCGGGTGACCTCTGAATTCCAGGATTCCAGGCATGGCTGGCCCAGAGCTGCCTTAAGGTTCTCTTGGTCTTCTTTTGACCTGAAGGAGGAATGGGCCCCAGACAGCCCCAGGCCCTACCAGTCTGCTCCCCAGGGGTCCTCCTCTAAAGAGGGCACAGGGCAGGGGCGGCAGGAGGCAGCACTGGGAACCCGCTCCTCCTGTTTGATGCCAAGGTTTCATTCATGCTGCTAAGTCACTTCAGTCGTGTCTGACTCTGTGTGACCCCATAGACGGAAGCCCACCAGGCTCCCCTGTCCCTGGGATTCTCCAGGCAAGAACACTGGAGTGGGTTGCCATTTCAGGCGCTCAGAAATTCTCCTTCAGGTGCTTGGGTTTGAAAGACCGAGGCTTTCCATTGAGTTACTTTCCTAGCTGCCCCATCCCACCCCTGGAATAATAAAATCACATAGAGCCCTAGAGGTGCATGTTTTTTCCAACAGAAAATTTTTCTGTGATTTTCAGTGAAAAGCTTCAGCCTTGGAAAGATTGTTTTAGACAGACTCACATGCCTTGGTGGATCTTTGGCTTGAATGGAAGCCGTGCTGGAGGCTGGGGTTTCTAGGCTCTTGGTCAAGTGCAGGGTCCTGGCTTGAAGCTGCAAGTGTGGATGAACTGGCCACATCTGTCCACATCCCTTCCTCCCACACAGAAGCCTTCCTTTCTCTCTGCTGTTGGAAGGGAGCGCAAAGCCTGTCTGATATTTATTTTCTCTATAAAGACCCATGCAGCAGTTTGAACTTCAGGACCGAGGGGCAGCTTCTGAAGTGAATGGCCCCTCTCTAAAGTCTTCAGTGCCTCCCGAGTGTCATTCTCCCCTCTTTGTCAGGATGCACACACGGTCATCTGGCCTGTGTTGACCACTGTCAAGAAGGGTTTCCTTTGTGCGTGCATTTCTGGGGTGCCCACTCTCTAAATTTTCTCTCTCTGCCCGACTTTTGGGAAGAAGGAGCCTTTCTTTAGCTGTTGGTACTGTTTCTTTGATGACCACGCCCCTCCCCTCCCGCCGATAAGCCAAACTCTTCAGTGGAGCTCCGTGGAAAAAGTCTGTCTTCCAGCTGGGGATGGATCTTAGTGTGAGCAGTGTGAAAAGTTCCCTCAGACTGGAGGACAGGGAGTGGGTGCTCCATGCATGGGGATGTTCAAACAGGTGGCTCTGCAGACCATGCGTGTTTGCCGTTTTCGGATCAGTTTGATGGGCCAGAGCCCCCTGGATGGCCAGTGACACTGAAGCTTCCCCAGAGAGCTCTTAGAGGTGGAGGGAGTAGGCAGAGTGGGAGCCGAGTGTCCCTTTGGGACCTGGGGGAGGTGATGCTCAGAGGGGTGGGCGGGGGCAGTGGACAGCTCAGAGAGGGAAGCAGGTGGCGGAGTCAGGGCACAGTTCCTTGCTTGCAGGTCAGATGTGAGGTTGGGGCCACCATCCGTCCAGGGATGATTCAGGCCCACATCTCTTTTGGTTAAAACAGGAAACCCAATTAAATACTGGCGAGGCTTGCTGGAGAGTTGAAATTGAAGAGTCCAGAGGCAGAGTCCGCCTCAAGCGCAGTGTGTTGAATATACTCTGTCTGCTGTTTCCTTGAGATTACACGAGGTGGGGCAGGAGGGGTCATCCGGAGGAGTAGATGGCACGGGTGACGGTTTCGCGTGCAGTAATTCAAGAGACTGGAGGTGGGGTGTCATTTGGATTCCTGCAGGGACTCAACAGACTGGAGCAACCCCCAGCCTCGCCCAGTGAAGCTCGGCTGGGCGCCAGGGTTACCTGCAGACCTCCCAGAGACCCTGAGACCTGGGCTCAGCCCAGACCTACACAGTCAGAATCGCAAGGCGGGAGCATCAGTGTTTTTAGGGTGCTTCAGTAATGATGCCCGGGGTTCCAATGGGCAGGCAGGATGAAGACCATCTGGCCTCATCGTGGTGGCTCTCTGAACCTTTTAATTTAGCATTCTAACAAGAAATTAGAAGCAGGCACTGTGCTTGTCTTGTCTCAAGACCAGGACTGGCTTTCTTCCACAGACCTCCCCGTTTGGAAGCCTGAGTTTTGTTTCCCGCTTTGCTTTAGTATAAACTGAAATATCTTATATCTCAAAACTTGCTCGTAATACAGCTAAACAGTAAACATCAAAAGTGCAAACAGTAAATACAACAAAAGACTCATATCCTTATTTATAGTCAAGGTTATGTCTGCCAGGCATTTCACTACCCGTCCAGCCTTCATAATAATCCCGCAAAATAGCATCTGTGTCATCTCCGTATTACAGATGAGACTGGGGCTCAGAGAGGTTCAGTCACTTGCCCAGGGTCACACGGCCGGTGAGCTGGAATTCCAGCCCAAGCGTCTGAGTCAAGAACACCGCTATTCAGAGACGCTGGGAGATGCTCTGATGCACTGGATGTGTGCATAGGCAAGCAGGAAGAAGAGGTACAAGCAGCGAGATGCCAGTGTTACTTTCAAATTAGCAAACGCTTTTTTTAAAAATTACTGTGCCCATCGCTGGTGACAGCACTTCTAGGTTGCTACACGAAAAAATAAATGGCCATAAACTATTTAGAAATGTACTCCGGGAGTTGGTGATGGACAGGGAGGCCTGGCGTGCTGTGTTTCATGGGGTCGCGGAGAGTCGGGCACGACTGAGCGACTGAACTGAACTGAACTGATGACCGTATGTAGTAAGAAATGTAAAGCTGAACCAGGAATTCTACATCTAGGAACCCATCCTAAGGGAGTGATCCTAAAAGAGAAAACCAGGGTGAGATCACCGTGCCTCAGAAAGAAAGGGGTGGCAGTCGCAGGGAGTGGTCAAGGGGGTACCATGCATCTGTTGTGGATGTATAAGAAGCATCAAAACTTAACTCTTGCAAGAAGTTCTTCCTACCAACAGGAAACAGTTGTCTTACATTGGGTGAAGAGGGAAGAATTAAAGTTATCTGCACAGCATCATCTGAATTGTACCGCCTCCCCCCAAAATAACCGTAGAAAAAATAAGGAAAGAAAATGTTAGCCCGTAGGTGATGGGATTGTGTGTGGTTATTTTCTGTTTGGCAGACTTCTATCTATTTTCTCAGATTTTCTAGAATGACAATATTAATTGTTGACAGGGATTCATTTCATAAACAGCAAATTATTCCTTCGAAGAAGCCGTCTCACGCAGATGAGCGCTGTCTCAGCCTCCATGCCCCAGGAGTTCTGTTTGCTTTCAGGGCAGCACTTTTCCTGGGCATTAATTATATTCCTGGGGCTACCCCTCCCCAGCTCACGCAGTACTGGAGACTCCCGTGGTTTTTGTGATTGTTGTCTTCGTCCTGAAGTGGCCAATCTCGGTTTTGTGTTCATTTCCCTAAATAGGTTTTCCCTTGCAATTAAAGCAGGTAGCAATATCCTTCATCCTTGAAAAGTGATGCTTGAGTTTGCTAATTACTTTTCCTTGTACTAAAGACGGCCTGGAACTGTATTATAATCTCGGTTTGCGTTGAAGTGAGGACGCTGAGGGAGGCCCTGGTGTTTTCCTTAGGGGCTGTTTGAGTACCTTATAAAATGTTTGTCAGACTGCTGCTTGAGAACAACGACTTGGAAAATGTCATGCAGACCCTAGAGCCTGTTTGTCCAAATCGTTACTTTCAACCCAGCTGGAGGTATAAACAATTGTTACAACCTGGTGATAATGGGTCAGTCTCCTCAGCTTGAAAATTAAGTATTACAGGGAGGAGAGTAAATAAAGTCCAGGTGATTCCTGATCGCTGGTTCTGCATGTCCGCAGTCGACACGCGTTCCCTGGGTCTCGGCATCCCTGTCAGCAAAATGGATGGTTGTGTGAGCTCGGTCAGCAGAAACCAACTACAGTCATCCCTGGGTGTGTCTGCGGGGAGCAGGGGGGTGTTGATTCTAGCACCCACCACAGATAGCAAAATCTGTCAGTGCTCAGTGCCATGGTCAGTCCTCTGTATCTGGATTCTGTATCCACGGTGTGGGACCTGCAGGCGTGGAGGGCCGACTGTATATTCATTGAAAAGAATACACGTGGACTCACACAGTTCAAACACACGTTGTTCAGGGGTCCACTGTACGTGCCACCTGAGTTCTAAACTTGCGGGCTGCTGTTAGCTCGTCTTGTTGGCTGGGAGATCGTGGAGGGCCAGCAGTGCTGGGCATCGTATCCTGTCAGGATTTGTGGCTGATCATCTTCTTGTCCTTCATCATCATTAATGATGCCTGACTCAGGAGACGAAGCCAGTGACAATGGGCTGAGCCGGTAATAACGTCATACACAGAAAACAAACACGGCTGCCAGGAGGGTGGGGCGGGATGAAGTGGGAGTTTGGGGTTAGCAGACGCAAGCTGTTATATATAGGGTGGGCAAATAACAAGGTCCTCCTGTACATTGGGGCTTCCCAAGTGGTGCTGGTGGCAGAGAACCCGCCTGTCAGTGCAGGAGACGTGAGAGACGAGAGTTCGATCCCTGGGTTGGGAAGACCCCCTGGAGGAGGGCATGGCAACCCACTCCAGTATCCTTGCCTGGAGAATCCTATGGACAGAGGATCCTGGTGGGCTACAGTCCATGGGGTCGCAAAGAGAGACTGCTGAAGTGACTTAGCACGGCACTGTACAGTTAGAGAACTATGTTCATATGCTGTGATAAACCATCATGGAAAGCATATAAAAAAGCATGCACGTATGTATATGTAAACGTGTATAGCCGAACTGGGCTTCCCTGGTGGCTCATGGGAAATGAACCCACCTGCCAATGCAGGAAGATGCCCTGGAGAAGGAAATGGCAACCCACTCCAGTATTCTTGCCTGGACAGGGAGCATGGTGGCTACAGTCCATGGGGTCACAGAAGAGTCGGACACAACTTAGAGACTAAACACCACCAAAATAACTGATCCACTTTGCTTCACAGCAGGAATTAACACAACCTTGTAAATCAACTATACTTCCAGAAAAAAAAAATGTTGTAATGATGACAGGTGGTTGTTACCGCTGTCCTTTCACACGTGTAGCCATTACAGAGCACACCCACCGTGGGCCAAGCACATACAGCTGGGCACTTCCGGCCAAAAGTGCACTGGCTGTAGCTTCCTGGTGCCTCTCTGTGGAAAGGATGCCAGCTAATGCAGGCACCTGCCCCGCCCCACCCCAAGCCCCAAACATCCTTGGCAGGCATACCTTCAGATTTGGCTTGAATTTCTGCTCCCCGGGCACTCACTGCCTTGCTCAATCCTGTTTTGGCACAAGCCTGCCTTTTAGGTAATCTTGGAATTTCTGCTCCTGATTCCCATTTTACCCTCTAGTGACAAATCCCAGGGCTGAGGCCAGAGCCCTTTGTGACTTCCCCAGTGCCAACACCCTTGTCAGCCATGCCACGTGGCTCACATTTCTCTATCCTGCCTTCCAGGATATCGTGAGAGGCTTTGTCACATGTCCTACTGGTGGCCTGCGTGGCCAGTCCAGGAACTCTACCACTCCCCTACCCCGCAAAATTCTTAATGTCTTATTTAAGTCATTAAAAATGGGTATTTAATTCAGTAAGTTGAAGAGCAAATCCCAGCTGATGTTAGCAGGAAGCTAGGGCTACTGGTGAATTCTTGACCTTGAATCACATCAGTACTTTGGTGGTCAAATTATGTCCATTTCATTTTAAAGACAAGCAGGCCCTGTGATTGTCCTGGGTCCCTCAGAGCACAGAGTGTTTCTGTTCTGAAGCCCTGCAGCTTCTTGCTCTGCTAGTTTTGGAAGAGCCCTGGGACCCCTGGTAGCTTCCCAGTCCAGCTCCCCAGCACCTGGGCTGCCAGCTCCTGAGCCACTGCAGGGGAGGAGGCAGTGGCCATCTTGATCTGCCTCTCCATCCCCTTGCCTGGCCTTTGGTGAGGTCTGAACCTCCAGTCATCTTCTCAGTGATGGTTGAGAGACATCCCTTTAGTAGCAAATAAAAGTGAGCACAGAGGAGTTCAGCTGATTTTGTTGTTTGCCTTCAGAAGATACCAGTGCCCAGGGCAAACTGCTGTCATCCCAGTCTTTGCCCTCCAAGGCTCCTACCACTGGGATCTTTGCTGTCTAAGGCCATAGCACTGGGGTCTTTGCTGTTAAGACTCATTGCACTGAAGTCTTTGCTCTCTGAAGTTTTAAAGAGGCCACTTCTCTAAGGGAAGTGCCTGGGAGGCTGGACCCCTTTCCTGCACATAGACGTAAGCCCCTCCTGTACTGGAAAATAGTTCCCTTTGTCCTCCATATTGGCTGAGAACAGGTGGTCCAGGCTGAAGAGCAGCCCAGAATCCTGCTGAGAAGGTGGATGCGGGCGGTTTAGCTATTGCAGATCTGAAGTCTTGGCTCGTTCATTTTGGGGTTCTAATTTGAAGCATCAGTGATTTCAATTTCAGGCTAAAAAAAGATTCAGAATCACTTCAGGGGACCACGGCTGCTGTGCTCAAGGCTCCGTGGGACTGGCAGATGGCAGTGCACGGGTTGGATAGAGCCAGAAAGGAGCCGCGGTCAAGGGCACAGGCTGTGCAGTGTGATCTGGGTTTGAATCGAGGCCCTGTTGCTCCTTCACTCTGTGAACTTGGGCACATCCCTTCATCTCTTGGCCTCAGTTTCAAGCTAAATAAAAATGTGTGTGGAGCATGCAGCTTCTGGCAGAGTGAGCTCTCAACAACTGGTGGCAGTTGTACAAATCATTTTTGCAACTTCATTCATTCATTTCTGCAGCACACATTGGGTGCCCATCAGGTGCTGGGCTGGCATGTGCTGTCGGGAGAAAACATATGAATCAGACACGGTTCCTCGAGAAACTCAGTCTGGAAGGAGGGCAAAAGGAGAATATGGTGACGGCCCTGATTTATATCAGGAAGAGGTCTTCATGAAAGAAGTGGTGATGGCTCAACACTTGGATGAATAAATGGGGTTCCTAAGGGCAGAACTGGAGAAGGCAATGGCAAGCCACTCCAGTACTCTTGCCTAGAAAATCCCATGGATGGAGGAGCCTGGTAGGCTGCAGTCCCTGGGGTCGCTAAGGGTCGGACACGACTGAGCGGCTTCACTTTCACTTTCACACATTGGTGAAGGAAATGGCAACCCACTCCAGTGTTCTTGCCTGCAGAATCCCAGGGATGGGGGAGCCTGGTGGGCTGCCGTCTATGGCGTCGCACCGAGTCGGACGCGACTGAAGTGACTTAGCAGCAGCAGCAAGGGCAGAACAGAAGAGGGCAGGGGGCTCCAGGGAAATGTCGGGAGGTCAGAAATATTCAAGGCGGGTTTGAGGAGCGCTCAGATATTGCAGAGCTGAAGGTGTCTGGGGCTTTCTTGTCCAGAGAAGGTCTGCAGTGTCAGTTTGAGTAGGTGTGACTGTATGGCTGGTCAGTGGAAGAGCGCAACAGAAGGAACGGTAGCATGGCCGGACCTGTCCAAGGTGCTGGAGCTCGCAGGACTTGGATCTGTCCAGGGTGCTGAAATATATCCGCGGGGAGGAGTGGGTGGGTGGATCTCTCCAGGGTGCTGAACCAGAGAACTGAGAGGATGGAGCCTCCCATCAGGAGGAGCCTGGTGAAAGGGCTCAGCACTTCCCCTCCCTCATTCTCCTCTCATCTCTGTGTCCTCTGTCCTTGGCCTTCCTGGACACAGCAGCTTATGATTCAGTCAGTGTGCTTGTCTGCTGGGTGGAGACCTCTCTTCTGTGAGGAGGGGTGAAGGGATCAATGTGATTAAGCATCTGTGCTGTTCTGTGCTCAAAGCCAACGTTCCCTTTACCACTGCCAGCTTGTCAGGGAGGGCTTCCAGGCTCCCTCTGGTTGCCCCCGACTCTAATGCTTACTCTCTGTGTTTCCTTCACTGTCAGAATCTTCTCATGTGTTGGGCGGTTGACTGCTGTCTGTCTTCTTCCTAAGACTACCTGCTCCCTCTGGGCTGGGCAGTCTGCTGACCTGGTCTTTACTGTGTGCCCAGTGCCTGGCATAGTATCTGATGTATAAAAGAGACCCCAAACCACGTGCTCAATGATGGACACTCCAGGGAAGTAGGTGTTTTATGCCCATTTTGCAGATAATGAAACAGAGATTAGTTAGCCTGCCAGAGCCCCACAGGGAGATTCTGAATCTCAGCTGACTCCAAGCTTGAGTCTGGATTATGTTCTGGGCTATTGAAATGTAATGTTATAATGATCTTTCTCAACCCATGAAGGATGCAGTACACCCATCCCCAGTGTAGACTGGGGTGAGGTTTGTAGAAAGCATCGTGAGCTGAGATCGCCACATATGAAGCTTCTGGTTCAGGCTTCTCTGATGGGCCTCTTGATTTGCCTGCAAGGAGCCCTCCTGGGTCTTTTCCACCTGCCCTCCCTCCTTCCCTTCCTCCCACTCACCCACCTCCCAGTGAGCTCTGCAGGCTCTCGTTAGCGTTGATTTGTCTCAGTCTGCAGTGCCCTTTTGTGGGGAGTCTCATGATACAAGTGGTTAGGTTGGCAAATGAACTGAAGGAAGGCCTGTGCTAAATACCTTGTAGGGTCTTTTAATTGACAGAGTTTGTCAGTCTTGGGAACGAGAGGGTGTGTGTGGCAACAGTAAGTAGAACTGAAGTAGGAAGGGGTGGGGAAGGGGATGCGGAAGGCCAGTTACTGTCTAATGCTGCGAAATCCTGAGAATGGTCTGCTTGCTTTAGTGACGTGAGACCATCCCCTGCCTGCCAGTTTTCCGCTTCTGTCTTCCCCGGGACATTCTGTTTCATACAGCACAGTTTCCAGTGTGCCTCCTCTGCTCTCAGCCCTCTGTGGGCAAGGCTGGGGGTCTTGGAGATGAAAAGAGGCCATTTCTGCCTTGAGGGGCAAAGTGTGGAGGGGGGCAGAGAGGCCTGTAAACCTGGCGAGGGTGTAGAGGGAGGAACGGATTACTCGGATGAGCGGGGAAAGTGGCGGATCAGCCTTGATCCTGGCCGTCTCTGCCTGGTCTTCCAGATGTGCTCCATAACCCCTGCCTCTCTCTTTCTCTCACCACCACTCCGCGCTCTCTCTCGGGGCATCTCCCCTCTTCCACCTCCTCCTCCTCCGCCAGGGCAACCTCAGCACACCCTCAGCCCTCTGCCCAGCGTCTCCTCCTCAGGGAAGCCTTCCCAACATTTCCAGGACATCCACTCTGCCTGGCCGGTCATCAACCCTGCCTGGCCTGAAAGCTCCATGAGATAAACGACCATCATGGACTGGCTAAATGCTTGGAGGCAGGAATGTGTGAGAAATATCAGTAGGCCCAGGAAGGATGAGGAAGATGGGTCCTGAAGAGCAGGGAAGGCCTTGAAGGCCAAGCTGAGTAGTGAGACTTCACTCTGTCATGGAAGCAAGTTACCTCGGGCGTTTTAGCAGGGATGACCGTGGCCTGTGAGTCCCTTGGCTGGGGCCTTGTGAAGAAAAGAGGTGAAGGTTGAGAGACAAGACTGGGGGCTGCTGCCCTTGAGAAACAGGTTAGAGCAGGGATTAAAAGCACAATTCCAGGAGTCGGCCCACCTGGATCCAAATCCAGCTCCTCTGCCTGTGTGATGTGTGGCCTTGGGCAAGTCACACAACCCCTCTGTGCCTTAGTGTCCTCATCTGCAAAGACCCCTAGTCTGCACAGGGGGAGTCATTGCTATTATTGTTGCTGTTGTTGTTAGCCTGAGGGAGCCTTACAGAGCCAAGCACCCCCCGCCTCCCCACTAGGCAGGGTCTCACTGCCTGGTGACCTGTCCACCATGGGACTCACCATGGTGAGGTCAGGTGTGAGCTCTGGGACCCCCAGTGCCCAGCACGGGCCCTGGAGAGCTGAAGCTGGGACTGGGAGAAAGAGGGCAGGAGGGCAATGCTCCACCCTCGAGCTGGCCAGAAAGTGACGTGTGTCCTGGTCACTCCTGGCTGCAGGCTGCTAAGAGCCAGGCTGGTACTTGGTGGCATGGTTTCTGGTACAGCAGCCCAAGCTTCTAGATTTCTCCCAAACAGGAACACTGAACTGGACACCCTCCCCGGCCCATTCCTGTGTCAGCTGCCATTGCTGACGCATATCCCTGAGTTTTCTGCTGTGTACCAACCTGTTTAGGCCTCATCAGAAACTTGAGAGATGGGTTCTCACACTGTCCCCATTTCTCAAAGCAGGAAACTGGGGCCCAGAAAAGTCACCATAGCAGGCTCGGAGTCCCAGAGCTGCTCCAACGTGAGGGGGCCCCAGTGCCACGCTGTGTCACAGTCCCGCCTCTCAGACGCTCCTGCCGTCACCTGGGGAGAGTCAGGTGATTCTGCCAGGAGATACGGTTACTGTAACAAGGTTTATTTCTTCATATGTATCTGTTAGAGATACGTTTTGTTACGTGTGTGCCGCGTGTACTTTATTCCTCGTGTATATCATTTTTTATTGTGGCCAAATACACACATCACTTTGCCGACAAAGGTCCACCTAGTCAAAGCTATGGTTTTTCCAGTAGTCGTGTGTGGATGTGAGAGCTGGACCATAAAGAAGCCTGAGTGCCAAAGAATTGATGCTTTCGAATTGTGGCTGGAGAAGACTCTTGAGAGTCCTTTGGATGGCAGGGAGATCAAAGCAGTCAATCCTAAAGGAAATCAGTCCTGAATATTCACTGGAAGGTTCTGAAGCGGAAGCTCCAATACTTTAGCCACCTGATTCAAAGAGCTGACTCATTGGAAAAGACCCTGGTGCTGGGAAAGATTGAGGGCAAGAGGAGAAGTGGGCGGCAGGGGGTGAGATAATTGGATGGCATCACCGACTCGATGGACATGAGTTTGAGCAATCTCTGGGAGATGGTGAAAGACAGGGAAACCTGGCGTGCTGCAGTCCATGGGGTTGCAAAGAGTAGAACACAACTTAGCAACTGAACAACAATAATTTTAAACATACAATCCAGGGACATTTTGGTACATTCCCAATACTGTGCAACCCTGACCTCAGTCTAGTTCCAGAACCCATTGTGTCACGCCAAAAAGACAATCGCATACTTACTTAGCACACACTCTCCCTTCCCCCACTCCCCTCAGCCTCAGGCTACTGCTGACGTGCCTTCTGTCTCTATGGATTTGCCTCTTCTGGACTTTTCATATATGTGGAATCCTGTGGCCCATGGCCTTTTCACATAGCATAGCGTTTCTAAGGTTGTGGCCTGTCTTTTCCTTCCATGGCCAAATAACATCCCAATGATGGATGAACCATGCTTTGTTGATCCATTCATCGGTTGATGGATGTTTGGGTTGTTTTCACCTTTTGACTATTTGTGAATAACCCTGCTGTGAATGTAAGTGTACACGTATTTGTCTGAGTCCCTATTTTCAGACTTTAGGTGTATGAACCTGAGAGTGGGCTTGCTGGGTTTGTCTGAGCTGCTCCCTGGACCTTGGGTGGAATCAATAGGTGTTCAGTGAGCACTTAGCGAATGACCATCTTGATGCTGGGCCTGGAGGAAGAAGCCAGGAGCAGGAGGAGGAGAGAAAGCCCCGGCCCATGGAGACAGAGCTCAAACCCGCTGGCAGCGTCACTGCTGGACAGCATGTGTGTGCTCAGTCAGTCAGTCGTGTCCAGCTCTTTGCAACCTCGTAGACTGTAGCAGCCCACCAGGCTCCTCTGTCCATGGAATTTTCCAGGCAAGAATACTAGAGTGGGTTGCCGTTTCCTCCTCCAGGGGATCTTCCTGACCCAGGGACTGAGCCTCCTGCATCAGCAGGTGGATTCTTTACCTCTTGAAACAACCGAGAAGCCCATTTTGGAACCAGTGTCCTGAGTACAGCCACCTGTATGACCAAGGGCGCTCAGCTCCTAACAATGTGAGCTAAGAGCTATAACCAACTTGGAATTTCTGGAAAGAGAGTTTGTACTTAGGTTGCATGTGCTGACCACGAGTAACACAAACAACAGTGTCAGCAGTGACAGTGGGAAAGGCGCGGATTTCTTGAGTCCTTCCCGGGCACGACAGGCTCGGTTTTCAGAATTTCACACGCATGAACCACCCTTAGCGCTCAGTTGAGTTTGGATATTCCAATCAGCAGCTTTTTCTGCACGGAGAGGCTGGGGCACAGAGGGAGACTCACTTGCCCACAGACACACAGTGGGTGAGTGGCAGGGCCGGGCTGTGGCCCAGGCAGTGACTGCTTCCAAGCCCACGCTCTGAACGCCTCCACCATGCAGCCTGGAATAAGGAATGGAGTAAAGGGACTCGCCAGAGGGGAACCGTGGTGGGCTGGAGGGTCGAGGAAGGCTTCCTGGGGTGGGAGAGAGGAACAGAACCTGCTTCCCAGGAGGGCGTGGGATGGTCCAGCCTCGCAGAGCATCTTAGCCAGCATCCCGAACACGACGAGCCGAGGGGCAGGGCCTCGGGAGTTGGGGGCCAGGGGGCCGGTGGGATGGGGACATCTCCCAAGGCTGACGGGGCACCCAGGCTGGTCATGCCTCACAGGGCTGCACCCGCCCCGGGCGCATTGTTTCTGCGAAGGAGGCCTGTAAGCCTGTAGCTGCTGGATTTACAGAGGCTGAGACTGGGGCTGGTAAGGAGGACGGGGCCAGAGGGACCAGATGACCGCCAGCCTGGGTGGCGAGGAGGACAGTGAGGACGGGATGTGAGGGCTGCAGACACCAGGTTCTGGGTGGCCGACCATCTTGGGGGTCATGGGTAGGCCGCCTGCCAAGAGGACCAGAGGTGGGAGAAATGGGCAAGCCGAGAAAAGGGACGCTTTGGATGATCAAGGCATGGGTCACGCGTCTGAGGGGACAGCGGTGACAAAAGCAGGGAGAGCCAGTGCAGCTTTGAGTGACGGACAGTCACCCAAACACGGGGTTCCTGGCTGATTGGTCAGCATATGTGTCTGCTGTTGCTGCTGCTTCTGGTCAGCTGTATGCAGAGGGTTCATTTCACACTCCTCCCAGCAGCAGGAGGTTGCTGGTCCCATTTTGTAGATGAGAACGTTGAGGCTGAAAAAGACCACGTGATATGCCCAGACTCACAGCTCTCACGGTGGGTCTAGGCTTGAACTCGGAGCTTGGGGTCAAGGGCTGCAATGCCCCTTGTCACATTTCCAGGGGTCCTACTGCCCAGCCTGGAGGCCCAACTGGAGGTGATGAAATAGTTCAGATCTTGAGGGGAGGTACCGGCTAAGCAGATTGAGTCCATGGAAGGCAAAGGTCATCACTGATTAGAAGATCCTGGGGGACTTCCTGGAGGAAGTGAGGGGAGCTACCTTACGGCATTAAAGGAAGTTGGTTAAGGATGGAAGCAAAGCAAAAGTGCTGCATCTCCTCCATCCTCCCCAACTGTGTTATTCCAGAACTTTCCCTACAGCGGACAGAACTCAATCCAAACTGGTTCAGCATGCAAGGGGTTTGAGTAATTGAAAATCCCAAAGAAGCTGGGCTTCAGGCCCGGCTGGATCTAAGTGCTCGGTGATGTCCCCAGGATCTCACTCCCTCTCTCAGTCTTCCTCCTGGGGAAGGCTTCATTCCCAGGTGGGTTCTCGCCACAAGGGTAGTGGGCTCAGTCGCTAGCAGCTGAAGGTTCTCGTCCTGTCCATCGAAGAACCCCAGCAGAAAGAGCATCTCATTGGCCTGCCTTGGGTCACATGTCCATCCCTGAGCCGAGGATTGGCTAAGCTGATGGAAAATGCTGATTGCCCAGGTTGGGTCACATGCCGTCCCCAGACACCTTGGGCAAGGTCAGCCCCCTTGGCCACAACAGGCAGGCATGGCAGGGCAGGCTCCCAAAGGAAGGTGAGTTTCAGGTGTGGACCAGACCCCATGGGATCAAGGGTCTCTGGGTTACATATCTACAAACTTATTTCGAGCAACCATTATGCAGGGCCAAGCGTAGTTGCTGAAGCTTCAGTAGTCTGGCTGCCTGATGCAAAGAGTGGACTCATTGGAAAAGATCTTGATGGTGGGAAAGATTGAGGGAAAGAGGAAAAGGGAAGACGGAAGATGAGATGGTTAGACAGCATCACTGACTCAGTGGACATGAATCTGAGCAAACTCCAGGAGACAGTGGAGGACAGAGAGGCCTGGCTTGCTGCAGTCCGCGGGGCCGTAAAGAGTTAGACAGGCGACCTAGCGACTGAACGACAGCAACAAGCCTGGAGGCCGGAGAAAACAGGGCCTGGTCCTTCTTCCCGAAGAGCCTGGAGTTAGACTCTCCCCAAGCCTCATGCCCGAGCAGAGGGCGTCCTTCACAGACCGTGTTTCCTCCACCAGTATCTTCAGGGGGGAGGGAAGAAGTGAAAATATGATCAGGAGGAATTGGGAGGGCAGACCTCCTGCTGCAGCAGGCAGAGATGAGCAGGCAGCCCCTGGGGACTCCGTGTTGGGAGAGAGAAGCTGGGCCACACTGGCCATTCATTGCGCGGGTGGGGGTTGAGCACCTGTGCTTGGCGGGAGGCAAATGTAATAAGTGAGTGTTCCGGTCAGCTTGCATGCGTGGCAGCTTCAGTCACGTTGACTCTTTGCGACACTATGGACTGTAGCCCGCGAGGCTCCTCTGTCCCTGGAATTCTCCAGGCAGGAATACTGGAGCAGATTGCCATGCCCTCCTCCAGAGGATCTTCCCCACATCTCCTGTGGCTCCTGCATTGCAGGTGGATTCTTTACTGCTGAGCCACCAGAGAAGCCTTTCGGTCAGCTTGACTGTTGTAAAAATTACAGTCAACAGGGCAGCTTACACAATCGACATCTGTTTTCTATGTTTCTCATTTATTTCTGGAGGCTGGGGAGGCCAAGATCAAGGTGTCAGCCAAGGGGACCTCCTGGGGGTCTAGTGGTTAAGACTCCACGCTCCCGATGTGTGTGTTGGGTGGGGCGGGTAGGGAGTTGGGGCAGAGGCCCCGAGGCCCCGTCCCTGGTCGGGGAACTAAGATCCTACATGCTGAGCCGCACAGGCAACAGCAGCAGAAAGGTGCCGGCCGCTTTCCCTCCTGGTAAGGCCTCTCTTTCTGGCTCCTGGATGGCTGCCTCCTTCCTTTGCCCTCACACGTTGGAGAAGGGAAGAGATCTCCTCTCGGGCACCTCTTCTTTGAAAGTGAAAATGTTAGTCTGTCATGTCTGACTCTTTGTGACCGCATGGACTGTGGCCCACCAGGTTCCTCTGTCCATGGGCTTCTCCAGGCAAGAATACTGGAGTGGGTTGCCATGCCCTTCTCCAGGGGATCTTTCAGACCCAGGGATCGAACCCAGGTCTTCCACACTGCAGGCAGATTCTTCACCGTCTGAGCCACCAGGGAAGCCTGGTAAAAACTCATCCTGTTGTGGGGGCCCCACCCTCATCTCACCCGAATCACCTCTTAGATGCCCTGCTTCCAAACACCATCACTTCGAAGTCAGGGCTTCCACTAAGGGTGCTGGAATAACACACGTTCCGTCCATGAGTGCATGTTCGGGGAATGAGCCCCTGGGACCTTTGAGCTGCCACGCAGAGTGAGGCCCCGTCTGATGGACAGTCTGTCAAGCCCGAGACTCAGTCAGCTACACCAATGGCCTCGTTCAGAGAGGGGCAGCCGCCAGGGAGACCAGAAACACGACCATTGTGGCCACTGGCCTCCAGCCCGTGAGTCGCTGGGGTTCACATGGGGCTGGATACTCCACCCTTCGCTGAGCACTTGCTTTGTCCTATGAGGGGGGTGACAGAGGTGCCCTTTGCACCGTAGGCTCTGGGGGCTTGGTCAGCATGACGGCCTTGAAAGGGAGGGGCCGGGCCGGACTCTAACCCACGTCCAGCTCCGCATGCTGTATGGCCTTCTCCCGAAGATGTGACCCTGAGCGCTGGCGGGAGCCGGGTCGCCTGGTGCAAGGCCCCAGGCTCTCAGGTTCAGGCCACCTCTTCCTGAATGGCCCAGAGAGGGGGCGTGTCGGTCCCTGAGCTTGAGGTGACTCAGCCTCGGGGCTGGGGGCGGGCACAGGCATCGTGACCTTGTCGCTGGGCAGCAGTACAGCCCTGCAGCGCCGAGTGGGCCGGTGGCGATTGGTTCCCATTCTCGTGTCTGGCCCGGCCTGGTCTATTCCAGGAAGAAATTTTGTTTGTTGTCAGTTAATTTCCAGGAGTCTTTTTTAATGAACCTTCTGGATGTAATGGCCCGATTTGGTTTGATTTGGCTTTTTTGTTTTTTGAGAACAGGCTGTGTGCCCAGCAGTACCCCTGGCCAGCCCTGTTCCAACCTAGAGGGCCCTGTCCCTCTCTCACCCAGACTTTCTGATGAACCTCTTGCTTGCCCGTCACCTCTGCTCGGTTGGGGTCACCTTCAGTGGCCAGTGACCTCCTTCTTCACTTGTTTATTGAGACATAGGTGCAGGTCTTGGCACAGGGTGTGGGCTGTTATCTGGGAGATAAAGGCCTGATGGAAGGAATTAATTCAATGATCACAGCAAAGCAGGGCTCGGCAACCAGGAGGCCCAGCCAGCAGGTCTGGGCACAGATTCTGATGCTGTGGTCTCTCTGGCTTTGCTCAGATTAAGCCTGTCTCTGGGAAGATCCCCTGGAGAAGGGAACAGCAATCCACTCCAGTATTCTTGCCTGGAGGATCCCCATGGACAGAGGAGCCTGGTGGGCTACAGTCCATGGGGTTGCAAAGAGTCAGACACAACTGAACGACTAACAGTTTCACTTCACTAACAGTTTCACTCATGTGTGGAAGGTGTGCCTTCACAGATCCCCCTCCTCTTTACTTCCAGCAGGAGGGAGCATGGCCCTCCTTCCAGCAGGAGGGAGCCTGCAGGCTCTGCCCTGGGATGCAGGTCCTTCTTTGTTCATCTCACTGCTTCCCCGCCCCCACCCTGAGGTGTCAAGGCTAGAAGGCTTCCAGAAACGGACGGGGACCAAGAATTGCCAAGTTGGGGTAAAAGAAAAGGAAGGCTGTATGATTCCATTCATAGCAGGTCCCTAGAGCTGTCAAACCTGTAGAGGGAAGTGGCTGCTGGGGAGGGGGAGGGGGATAGAGCCTGTTTGGGACCTGTCGCTCTGGAGATGGACTGGCGGATGGTGGCACAGCAACGCAAATGTCACTGAACTCTGCGCTTAGAAGCGGTTAAGATGGTGAAGTCTGTGTTCTGTGTACTTTACAATTATTATTTTTTTAATTGTTTATTCTTCTGGAAAAAAAGGAAAGCAGTATTGTGACTTTTAAAAAATACTTTTTGAACAATAAGTCTTTACTGTTTAGACCACAGGCATGTCATAGCTGTTCCTTTTGCTCTGAACCAGATCACCGATACCTCCACACTGGTGCGAGTGGTCCTGGGGTCACACGGGGCATGGAAGTAAGTGCTCTGTGCCAGAGCCTGTTCCCCCGGGGGCACCTGCCTCTCAAGTGAATAAGCACGTTCCCTCCCTGCGGCTTCTTTGAAATGGTGGAAAGATGGGCAAGACCGAAGATCCTGGGGGCCCCTCCCTCTCCCCAGACCCCATCTCAGAGGCCCCCAGAGGCCTCCCGGCTTGCAGCACTCCTCTCTTCCCCCACCCCCAGCCCGTTGACCAGCTTCCTGTGTATTCAGGGCACTCAGCAGCACAGGCATAGTTTGCATGCATATTTAATTGTGGGTCAGTCTCAAACCGTCAATCCTAAAGGAAATCAACCCTGAATATTCACTGGAAAGACTGATGCTGAAGTTGAAGCTCCAACACTTTGGCCACCAGATGCGAAGAGCCGACTCGTTGAAATGGACCCTGATGCTGGGAGAGATTGAGGGCAGGAGGAGAAGGGGACGACAGAGGATGAGATGGCTGGATGGCATCACCGACTCGATGGGCGTGGATTTAAGCGAACTCTGGGTGAGAGCGGAGGATGGGGAGCCTGGCGTGCTGCGCGCCATGGGGTCTTAGAGAATCGACATGACTTAGCGACTGAACAACAAAGGCAGGCTTCCTGGCCCCCGAGGGCGCTAAACTCTCAGAGGATGAAGCCTTTGTCTTGCTTGCTCACCTGGTGTGTAGGAGGTGCTCAATAAACCCTTGTCAGACGCAGGAGAACGGTGCAGAAGTTCAAAAGAAAAAGAGCAGCACAGTAAGTCCCCTGCATCCAAACGGACCTTCAGGGTGTGAACTTCCAAGGGCGCACGGGCGTTCCCTCCCCAGGTGAATGAGGTCGCCGCTGGCCCACTGCCTCCTGCAGCTGACGGCCCTTCAGCTCTGCCTTCTCCCACCTCCTCTCCCTCCCCCAGCCAGGAGGTCTCCTTGCCCCTTCACCCGATGCCAGCCCCTGTGTGCCGCTGTGCTCCGCAGGGCGCTGTGCTGTGAGCTTGAAAACGTTTATGTTTGTTTGTTATGTATCATTTGTATGAAAAGTATTAAGAACCCACTTCAGTACAGTTCTCGACAGCCGAGTATGCTAGTTGGGTGCCTAGGCTGGATTGGACTTAATAGCAAATTGGACTTACAAATGCACTCTCGAAACAGGACTTGTTCGTATGTTGGGAACTTACTGTACATACTCGCAGGCACAGGGCACCCCCCAAAACCTGAAAGACAGAGGTTTTAGGACCATCACTGTGGTGTGGAAATGTTCATACTTTCTCTAAAGTATGCAAAAATACACTATTTATTCCCCACACTCTGAATTTTCCTTGGGAACATCAATGTGTTTAAAAAGTTCCATGATTCTAGAAATTGCTTGCTAAAATTGTGGGAAGGTGGTTTAGAAAGGACTGGGAGGAAAGGGTTATCAAGGGACACGAGGAATCTGTTGATGGTATTGGGTATCTCTGTTATTTTGATGTGTGGCCTCATCAGATATACCACAATTTTTTTATTTTAATCCATTCGCCTGTTTGTGGATCTTCCCTGGTGGCTCAGACGGTAAAGCGTCTGCCTACAATGTGGGAGACCTGGGTTCGATCCCTGGGTTGGGAAGATTCCCTGGAGAAGGCAATGGCAAACCAGTCCAGAACTCTTGCCTGGAAAACCCCATGGACAGCGGAGCCTGGTGGGCTGCCGTCCGTGAGGTCGCGAAGACTGGACACGACCGAGCGGCTTCACTTTCACTTTCTGATAGTAGATGTTTGGGCTCTTTCCAGTTTGTGGCTGTTACAGATAAAGCTACTGTGAAGATCTGCGTGTAAGTTAAGAAAAAACAATGCTCCGTAGTAACCAGGTTACCTGGGAGGAAGGGACGGACGGGTCTGGGGCTGAGTCAGAGAGGCAGCCCTTAGGGAGAGTGAGTTTCTCTAAAATTCTTATTTGTTGCCTGACTAAAACTGAACAGTCCGGCCGGATTCCAGCTGCAGAGACTGAGGGTTGCTGCTGCGTCTCTCCGGTCTCTTGAAGGCCCTAGAATCCTGAGCCGCCTTCAGGGGTGCGACTCCTCTGCTGGCTGGAAATCCCCAGGAGATGGTTGCAGGCTCCAGTCACCTGCTGTTTCCCAGAAGACGGGGGAGTGCGGGCAGTGGTGGCCGGCTTCCCCGCCTGGCTGATGGGCGCCCGGAGAATGCTCCTCGGCTTCCCGAGAAGAGCACTCAGGAGGCCTTGGCCACGGCCCGCAGGAGTCAGCAGAACTTGACTCCATTCACAAAAGCGGTTCCCCCGGGATGTCCCAGGGAACCTCTGCACACTGGGGGTTAGTGCTAAGCTGTCCCTCTGTCGTCTGCTGTCTGCACCTGGTCATTTCCCCCCAGTGCTGCCATTAGGGATTTAAGTTTAAATCAAGCAGGAAATCACAGTTTTAAGGCCCGTGGCGTTTTCAGCCGCAGACATGTACCTGGAAGGCAGCCTGAGTGCCCGATGCTCGTCAGGATGGTTTGCGATCAGGGGATCAGGGCCCAACGCAGAAAGTATGGAGATGGCTTCTTCTGGTTTCCTTTTAGAGACCCTGATGGCAAAGCCTGTGAATCTGCCCACAGCAAAATACCCACGAAATAGCCTCCCTGAGAGGCACTGGGGACACACTGCAACCCTGGTCTCTGTTCTCTGACCCCCCCCCCCACCCTGACGTCCCGTCCCATCTGATCCTCCCCCCAGCCTGGGATCTCCCGAGACAGAGTGTGAACTTGGTCACCAGAACAGCCGGCCCCGATGTCAGCCATCATGCTGGACCCTTCCCTGGGGGCTGCCTTCACACACTCCAGCCATAGCTGGAGTTCTACCAGGCGCTGTAACTAACAGACCGCGGGATGAATGAGGCTGTATTTTGCTTTTTTGGCTGTGCTGGGTCTTCATTGCTTTGAGCGGGCTTTCTCTAGTTACAGCAAGTGGAGGCTACATTCATTGCAGAGCACGGACTCCAGGCCCTCAGGCTCAGTAGTTGCAGCTCACGGGCTCTAGAGTGCGGGCCCAGTGGTTGGGTTCTGGTGCATGGGCCTAGTTAAGCGTGTGGAATCTTCCTGGATCGAGGATCAAACTCGTGTCCCCTGAATTGGGAGGAGGATTCCTGTCCACTGCACCAACAGGGAAGTCCACGGTTGTGATTTGAACGATGGAGGTTATTTCTTGCTGCTTTCAAGCCCCTAAAGGGTGCTTCCAGAGGGCAGCCAGCCCTCATCCACGCTGTGGCCAGAGACCCAGGGTGTTACCTTCTCCTGGCTCCTCCATTCCTGACACGGGGACACCCTGGTCTCCAGGCTCCACTGTGTCTGGCTGGCCGGTTACTTCCACTCGCGCACCATTAGCTGGAATCAGAGTCCTGAAGGGGAGGGGGGCCCTGGTCTCACTGGGCAGTCGGTAGAGCGAAGGGTCAGTCTTCGCAGATGGCTGGGGAGTGACTTCTAGAGCCTATGAGCAGACTTGAGCATTTTTCAAAGAAATGCATCGAGGAAAAACTTAGCATTAAAAAAATATCTGTGCAGTAACTATTGATACTTTTCGCAAGGGAATGGCCAGTATGTGATTTTAGCTGAAATTTTATAAGTGAAGCAAGGAGGCTCTTCCAGACCCTCTCGGTCCCGTCCCAGGTGGTCACTCTATGGAGCTGGTCACTCACACTGTCGGATTAGCGTCCACATTCCCATTTTACTGGATTCCCTGGTGGCTCAGCAGGGAAGAATCCACCTGCCAATTCAGGAGACATGGGTTCGATCCCTGGGTTGGGAAGATCCCTAGAGGAGGAAATGGCAGCCCACTCCGTTCCTGCTTGGAGAATCCCACGGACAGAGGAGCCTGGTGGGCTACGGTCCATGGGGTACCAAAGAGTCAGACACGACTGAGTGACCGAATAAGGGCAACAACCCCATTTCACAGATGAAGATGACGATATTTCAGGGACCAAGCGGCTCACACAGGGTTCAGAGCCCAGACTCAAGAGCATTCTGCAGGAGGAGGACAGGGAGGCGACCCCCTGCATGGCGGGGGACCATCTCCTTCCTGACCTCCAGCCGGAGGGGCAGCTCTGTGGTCAGGCGGGCAGGGCAGGTGTCCCTGGGCCACAGTGCTCACGGGGCAGAGGGACAAGGCGCTCTCTGGGGTCTCCTTGATCAGGGCGCTGATCCCGTTGATTAGGGCCCCACCCTCGTGACCTAATCGTCTCCCCAAGGTCCCTCCTCTACCACTGTCACCCAGGGGGGTTAGGATTTCAACATAGGAATGTTTGGGAGCAGGGGACACAGGCACTCAGTCTATAGCAGCCGAACATCGAGGTTTGTCCGGGAAATCTCCCCACTGCTTTTGTTGGTAGTCGTTCAGATTGTCTGTTCTTATTATTACACAAGAAACTCAGCTGATGGAAAAAAAACAGAAAAACGGGCTCCCGTGGCCACCTCTGATTCAAGGGAACGTCTCCCCAAGTGGTGGTCCCTGTCTCCCGAGCCACCTGGACTCATTCTCTGCTTCAGTCGAAAGGGGAAGGCGGACAGGCTGACTCACCTTAGACCCCAGCTCCAGGAGTGGTCACTGGGGAGACCGGGGCCAGTCCATAGACCCAGCCTGAGTGTCCACATCGGTACGTGAGGCCAGACAGGCGGTGCTGTGGGGTCAGTGACCGCAGGCCCGGCCGGTCCCCCTCAGAGCCCGTCCTCAGTTGCCAGGGCCATTCTTACCCCAGCCTTGGCTTTGGGAAGTTCCCTTCCTGGCAGTGGGCTCTTCACGCTGGCAACTGGTGGTCTCTCCACCAGCCCACTCTCCCCAGACCCTGGAGCACAGACACTCCCGCTCAGAGCCGCGCAGCGATGATCAGTGTATTTACCAAATTATGGGATCAGCTTCTTTGCAGGAGAAAATTAGCCCCAGTTGCCATATGCATCCCAGCCCACCATGGGCTGCCGTTGACCCCAGGGCGCCCTCCAGGTTCCTCTGCTGGGCGGGGAGCGCTTACCTGCAAGGGGACCCACCCCTGGGGGGCTCTCAGGTGAGCTCCACAGGCCTGGATCCACAGGTAAAGGGTCTTGTGGCTTGCGGGCCCCACGGGAGACTGCCAGTCACAGAGCACAGGCGCTGGCTACCTGGGGGTGGACCCAGGCACCCAGGTCCCAGGGTGGCTACTCCTTGGCATTTTCCGGGTTGCTGGGGGCGCAGGGGGTCAAGGTCGGGGCACCAAGGCTGCTGGGATTCTGGAGTGCAGGGGGCCAGGATCTGGGGTGCAGGGGGCCAGGGTTGGGGCACCAAGGCTGCTGGGGTTCTGGGGCACAAGGGGCCAAGATCAAGGGTGAAGGAAGCCAGCATTGGAGCACCAAGGCTTCTGGGGTGTAGGGGACTGGAATCCGGGGTGCAGGAGCCGGGATCTGGGGTGCAGGTGGCCAGGATCTGGGGTGCAGGGGGGCCAGGGTCAGGGCACCAAGGCTGCTGGGGTTCTGGGGCACAGGGGGCCAGGATCTGGGGTGCAGGGGGCCAGGCACACTCAGTGCTCCGTCTTTCTCTGCCCGGCCCCCCCATCCCTGGCAGCATCCCCTAGAGCAAAGGCCCTGCCTCCCCGTCTGTGAAGAACACACAGGGCCCACTTCCTGTAGGCACTGAGTCTGATCAACCTAACTGCGCCGTCCTGCATCTGAAAGGGCTGGATTCCGGCTCCCTGGTTCAAGTGCAGAGCGTCCATGTGGGAAACTGTATCGAGAGTCAGTTCTTGCCCGATGAGGGGCTGGGCAAAGATCAGGAGAGCCCGGTGTGCCGGAGGACTGGAGCACACGGTCCACAAGCGCCAGGACGGGGTGGTGGTGATGGTGAGAGGGAAGTGGGTTTACACACACACACACGTCCTCATATGGGCAGACACACACACATGCATCCTCGCTCACAAACCCTGCAGTAGGGCTAATACGGGCACCCAGCGCCTGTATGCATCACCTTACAGGGAAAGGGGTCTTAGAAGATGTGATGGAGTAAAGGACCTTGCCGTGGGGGGATGACCCCAGATTATTCAGGGTGTTAGTTGCTCGGTTGTTTCCGACTCTTTTCAACCCCATGAACTGTAGCCTGCCAAGCTCTTCGGGCCGTGGGATTTCCCAGGCAAGAACACTGGAGTGGGTAGCCATGTCCTTCTCCAGGGCAACCTGCCCAACCAGGGATCGAACCTGGGTCTCCTGCATTGCAGACAGCTTCTTTACCATCTGAACCACTAGAGAAACCCCCTAGATTATCCAGGTGGACCCCAAAGGCCATCTCAGGGGTCCCTGTAAGAGGGCACAGAAGGTAGATTTGACAGATGAGGAGCAGGAGGTCCTGTGAAGTCAGAGGCACAGGCTGGAGGCACGCAGCCACAGCCACGGGACCTAAACCCACCAGAAGCCGGGAGAGGGAGGAAGCGTTCTCCCCAGAGCTTTCTGGGGGAGGTCCGCCCTTGATTTCTGAGTTCTGGTCTCCAGGATGAGAGAATCTATTGTTTTAAGCCCCCCAGTTTGGGGCAGTGTGTTGGCAGCAGCCCCAGGAAATGAATCGACACACACACGCGTGCACACACTCACGCACACACCTGCTGGGATGTGGTGACTCAGAAGAGTAGGGAGAGGGCCTTCACCCTTGGGTGGTCAGGAAAGGACCCCAGAGGGGGCAAGATTTAGGTTGAAACCTAGAGGGTGAGGGTAAGGCTCGGGGAAGGGCAGGCTGGGCGGAGGGGGTTGAGAGCTCTCTGGGAGGGGACAGGTGAGGTCGGAGGAAGATCCTAGGGGGATTTTAAGATGCAGTGAGGCCCAGGGTGCTGGGAAGGCACTGGGTCTTTGAGCAAAGTGGGAGTGGGGTGGAGGATTTCTGAAGCCCCACCTCTTCCCTGGTGGCTCAGATGGTAAAGAATCCACCTGTGATGCAGGAGACCTGGGTTTGAACCCTGGGTTGGGACGATCCCCTGGAGGAGGAAATGGCAACCCACCCCAGTATTCTTGCCTGGAGAATCCTATGGACAGAGGAGCAGGGAAAGGGGTCTTAGAAGATGTGACTCTGGCTGCAGTCCAGAGTCACATAGAGTCAGACACGACTGAGCTACTAACACACACACCTGGACACCTGGCCTTCCAGAAACCATCAGTTCAGTACAGTTCAGTCGCTCAGTCGCTTAGTCGTGTCCGACTCTTTGCGACCCCATGAACCACAGCATGCCAGGCCTCCCTGTCCATCACCAACTCCTGGAGTTCACTCAAACTCATGTCCATCGAGTCGGCGATGCCATCCAGCCATCTCATTCTCTGTTGTCCCCTTCTCCTCCCACCGCCAATCCCTCCCAGCATCAGACTCTTTTCCAGTGAGTCAACTCGTCGCATGAGGTGGCCAAAGTATTGCAGTTTCAGCTTTAGCATCAGTCCTTCCAATGAACACCCAGGATTGATCTCCTTTAGAATGGACTGGTTGGATCTCCTTGCAGTCCAAGGGACTCTCAAGAGTCTTCTCCAGCACCACAGTTGAAAAGCATCAAGTCTTCAGCGATCAGCTTTCTTCACAGTCCAACTCTCACATCCATACATGACCACGCCTTGACTAGACGGACCTTGGTTGGCAAAGTAATGTCTCTGCTTTTTAATATGCTATCTAGGCTGGTCATAACTTTCCTTCCAAGGAGTAAGCGTTTTTTAATTTCATGGCTGCAATCAGCATCCGCAGTGATTTTGGAGCCCAAAAAATAAAGTCTGACACTGTTTCCACTGTTTCCCCATCTATTTCCCATGAAGTGATGGGACCAGATACCATGATCTTCGTTTTCTGAATGTTGAGCTTCAAGCCAACCTTTTCACTCTCCTTTCATTTTCATCAAGAGGCCTTTGAGTTCCTCTTCACTTTCTGCCATAAGGGTGGTGTCATCTGCATATCTGAGGTTATTGATATTTCTCCCAGCAATCTTGATTCCAGCTTGTGCTTCTTCCAGCCCAGCATTTCTCATGATGTACTCTGCATATAAGTTAAATAAGCAGGGTGACAATATACAGCCTTGACGTACTCCTTTTCCTATTTGGAACCAGTCTGTTGTTCCATGTCCAGTTCTAACTGTTGCTTCCTGACCTGCATACAGGTTTCTCAAGAGGCAGGTCAGGTGGTCTAGTATTCCCATCTCTTTCAGAATTTTCCATAGTTTATTGTGATCCACACAGTCAAAGGCTTTGGCATAGTCAATGAAGCAGAAATAGATGTTTTTCTGGAACTCTCTTGCTTTCTCCATGATCCAGCGGATGTTGGCCATTTGATCTCTGGTGCCTCTGCCTTTTCTAAAACCTGCTTGAACATCTGGAAGTTCACGATTCACATATTGCTGAAGCCTAGCTTGGAGAATTTTGAGCATGACTTTACTAGCGTGTGAGATGCGTGCAATTGTGCGATAGTTTGAGCATTCTTTGGCATTCCCTTTCTTTGGGATTGGAATGAAGATTGACCTTTCCCAGTCCTGTGGCCATTGCTGAGTTTTCCAGATTTGCTGGCATATTGAGTGCAGCACTTTCACAGCATCATCTTTTAGGATTTGAAATAGCTCAATTGGAATTCCATCCCCTCCACTAGCTTTGTTCATCGTGATGCTCTCTAAGGCCCACTTGACTTCACATTCCAAGATGTCTGGTTCCAGGTGAGTGATCATGCCATCGTGATTATCTTCGTCGTGAAGATCTTTTTTGTACAGTTCTTCTGTGTATTCCTGCCACCTCTTCTTAATATCTTCTGTTTCTGTTAGGTCCATACCATTTCTGTCTTTTATCGAGCCCATATTTGCATGAAATGTTCCCTTGATATCTCTAATTTTCTTGAAAAGATCTCTTGTTTTTCCTATTCTGTTGTTTTCCTCTATTTCTTTGCATTGATTGCTGAGGAAGGCTTTCTTATCTCTCCTTGCTATTCTTTGGAACTCTGAATTCAGATGCTTATATCTTTCCCTTCCTCCTTTGCTTTTCGCTTCTCTTCTTTTCGCGGCTATTTGTAAGGCCGCCTCAAACAGCCATTTCGCTTTTTTGCATTTCTTTTCCATGGGGATGGTCTTGGTCCCTGTCTCCTGTACAATGTCACGAACCTCCGTCCAGAGTTCATCAGGCACTCTATCTATCAGATCTAGTCCCTTAAATCTATTTCTTACTTCCACTGAATAATCATAAGGGATTTGATTTAGGTCATATCTGAATGGTCTAATGGTTTTCCCTACTTTCTTCAATTTATGTCTGAATTTGGCAATAAGGAGTTCATGATCACAGTCAGCTTCTGGTCTTGTTTTTGCTAACTGTATAGAGCTTCTCCATCTTTGGCTGCAAAGAATATAATCCATCTGATTTCGGTGTTGACCATCTGGTGATGTCCATGTGTAGAGTCTTCTCTTGTGTTGTTGGAAGAGGGTGTTTGCTATGACCAGTGCGTTCTCTTGGCAAAACTCTATTAGCCTTTGCCCTGCTTCATTTCGTGCTCCAAGGCCAAATTTGCCTGTTACTCCAGGTGTTTCTTGACTTCCTACTTTTGCATTCCAGTCCCGTATAATGAAAAGGACATCTTTTTTGGGTGTTAGTTCTAAAAGGTCTTGTAGGTCTTCATAGAACCGTTCAACTTCGGCTTCTTCAGCATTACTGGTTGGGGCATAGACTTGGATTACTGTAATATTGAATGGTTTGCCTTGGAAACGAACAGAAATCATTCTGTCGTTTTTAAGATTGCATCCAAGTACTGCATTTCAGACTCTTTTGTTGACCATGATGGCTACTCCATTTCTTCTAAGGAATTCCTGCCCACAGTAGTAGATATAGTGGTCATCTGAGTTAAATTCACCCATTCCAGTCCATTTGAGTTCACTGATTCCTAGAATGTCGATGTTCACTCTTGCCATCTCCTGTTTGGCCACTGCCAATTTGCCTTGATTCATGGACCTAACATCCCAGGTTCCTATGCAATATTGCTCTTTATAGCACCGGACCTTGCTTCTATCACCAGTCACATCCACAGTGGCTCCATCCAGAAACCATAGCTTGAGCCTGATCCCTCCATCCCCTCCCTGTTTCTTTTTTTTGCAGTTAACATCCACTTAATGATTTTTAAATTGCGGTGAGATGCACATGGCAAAGTGCACCATGCTGTCCACCTCTCAGTGTGTGGGTCAGCAGCTTTCAGTCCATTCAAGATGTGCAGCCATGCCCTCCCTCCGGCTCCAGAACTCGTCTTGCAAAATGGGGAAGCTCAGTCCCCACGAAACTCTCATCCCGCCTCCCTCTCCTCCCGCCTGCCCCCAGCCTTGGAAACCACCATCCTGCTTCCCGTCTCTAGGAATCGGACTCCCCCAGGGACCTCCTAGAAGCAGGGTCCTGCAGGATTTATCCTTTCCCGGCTGGCTTCTCTCACTGAGCAGCATGTCCTCAGGGCTCATCCACGTTGTAGCCAATGCCAGGATTCCTTCCGCTTCTCAGGCTGGAGAGCATTCCGGTCGCGGGGATGGACCACATCCTGTTTATCCATTCCGCCGTCCATGGACACTTGGGTTGTTTCCACCTTTTGACTGTTGTGGATCATGCTGCTGCGAACATGGGTGTGCAAACATCTGTCTGAGTCTCTGCTTTCAGATTTTGGGGGTGCAGGCCCAGAGGTGAAATCTCTGCATCAGGTGGTAATACTGTGTTTAGTTAAGGAGCCACCGAATTATTGTCCACAGCAGTCGAGCCATTTTCCTCCCCCACCAGCAGCGCACAGGGTTCCGTTTCTCCAGCTGTTGTTATTCTGGCTTTGTTTCTCTGAAGCCATCCTTGGGGGTGTGAGGTCTTATCTCATTCTGGTTTTGATTTGCATAATGACTGGTGATGTCAGGGGTCTTTTCATGTGCTTATTATTGGACCTTTGTATAAATCCTCTTTGGAGAAATATCCATTCAGGTCCTTCCCTGCTTTTTAAATTGGATTTTGCTTTGGTTGTGGCTGAGTTGTAGTCTTTGTATATTCTAGATATTGTTCTTTGTATATTCTAGATATTGATCTCTTATCAGATAGACCATTTTCAGACGTTTTCTTGTTCACTGGTTGCCTTTTCGCTCTGTTGATTGTGCCCTTTGATGTACAGAAGGTTTTTTGGTTTTTTTTTATGTAGTCCAGTCTGTTGTTTCTTTTGTTGCCTGTACTTTGCTGTTATAGCCAAGAAATTGTTAGCGCCCATCCACCCCTTTCTTTTCTCTTCTCGGTTTTCTCGGCAAGTCCCAGGCGTCGCGTGACTTCCCCTGTAACCCTTTAGACCGAGTTTCTCCCCAGCACAGCCTCCTTCTCCTGAGGCCCAACCGCAGTGCCCACATGAGCCTTTCGGCACGGCCCCCACAGCCTCATGGGAAACCCGCACACTGACACCTTTCTCCGCAGTCGTATCGGAAACGTCCCGTCAAACAGCGACTTGGCCCAGGGTGGGGTGTGGCCCACGGTCCCTCTTCCCGGGAGTTTCTTTCAGTGTCATCCGTTTTCCCTCCTCCTCCTGCCATTGCTGTGTTCGGGGCCGGGGCCGGTTGCCGCGCGCCTGGATGTGCATCTCTGCCTCCCGAGCTGTCCCTGACCTGCTCTTCTCTGCCTCCCGTAGGTGGGCGGGAGCCCCGGCAGCCCGTGCACGGGGCCCAGCCGCCCACTGGGGCCACCACACACACGGTCCATGCGCATCCCATCAGCAGCCACAGCGGTCTGGATTCCCCATCCTGAGTGGCGGAAGCTGGGGTCAGGTGGTGGCAGCTGCCTCCCCCTTTGAGGAGCCCCCCACCTGATGGCTTCTTCCCGACACCAGGCGTCCCTGCCTGCGTGGCTGGGCAGCGTCCTCTTTCCGGCCGGGCCTGTGTCCTCACCCGGTTGCCTTCCAAATCACCACCTTATCTCAAAACATTTTAAAGATCAATAATAATTTTTTTTTTTTTTCTGAAAAATAAGGATTGCTGTACATTTACCCTTTTTGGTTTCTGTGCCATGATCATCCTAGTTGCTGTCTTTGTCGAGTGCCCACCATGTGTCGGACCAATACCAGTTGGAAGAGGGCTGTCTCCAGGCCAGCGTCAGATATAAGTGGGGGAGGGGGCAGTATTTGTTGTAAAAGAAGATTCTATAAAATAATCAATCTAGACTGTTATCAGTTAAAGAAAGGAGCCACTGGGTGAACCAAGAACGTGGGTCTGACTCAGAGGTGCTTTGCCACAACCGACCTGGGTCGGAGCCACATGGAGGGCCATTCAGACGTCAGAACAGAACCAGGAGGAGTGCACAGCGTGCGTGCCCGTGGTGAGGGCTGGTCAGTCCACTCCTGTCAGTGTGAAGAACAGATCTCACCAGAATAGTTCGTGCTTTAACGTAACCTCGCTCAGGAGAATGGACATTTCCATTGTGCTTTCTTTGGTTTGTTTATGTTGTAATTTTTATTTTATTTCGGAGTGCTGGGTGAACAGTGCTGTGCTAGTTTCAGGTGGACAGCAAAGTGATTCGGTTATACGTGTGTGTGTCCAATCTTTTTCAGGTTCTTTTCCATATAGTTTATTATAGAGTAGCGAGTAGGGTTCCCTGTGCTAGACAGTAGTCCTTGTTGATTATCTATTTCATATGTATTATGTTGATCGTCTATTTTATATAACAGATAGTCATAGATGTACAGTGTGTATCTGTTCATCCTGAACTCCTAGTTTAGCCTTCCCCCACGCCTTTCCCCTGTGGTTACCCTAAGTTTGTTTTTGAAGTCTGTGAGCCTGTCTCTGGTTTGTAAATGAAAACCACTTTAGCCTCTCAAACTCATAATTTTTTTTTTTTTTTCAAAAATAAGGGGAAATCTAATTAGTCAACTTCCCCACGTGATGCTGAGAAATATAATAGAGATAATTACCTCTGGAAGCAGCCTTCCTTTTCGGAGACTTGTGTTTTCCACAATGGGTGCAGACGGGCGGTCAGAACGAGCTGGAGGGTGATCCAATTACCCGGCAGATTTCAGCTGGGTCTCGGGAGGCCTGGTGGTGAGAAGGGCGCCTGAGAGAGGCTGATTAGATCAGGGGACTGGCTCCGTCCTGCTCAGGATGTGCGTATTGACAGCCCCACCTGCCCATCCAGGAAGCGCCCCTGCACGCCCAGCCTGTGTCCCCACTGCTGGGGGCCCCCGCACTGCCCTCTCCCTGCACCCTTTCCAACCACCCGCCTTGCTCGGAGCTCGGCTGTGTGCCTGGCTCCCCGAGCCCGGGAGGTCAGTGTCCACCCAGCGACCTCGCTGCGCTGATGAGAAGCCCAGGCCTCAGTGGCCTTCCCCACGACGGGGACGCCGGTACTGAGCAAAGGGGGCAGCACCGCGGTTTTGTTTGGAGAGGGTGGGGAGGGGTGTGTGCCCGCCTGCATGCCGGGGAACAGTCTGATGACAGGGCCTCTCTCGGGTTGCATCTAGATGTGTCACTTGCACAGAACCTAAGGGCCCAGGGAAGCCCTCGATGTCCTCCCCTCCTTGTGAGACTGGGCCGCCTTGATTCTGAAGAAATCAGCCCTTCTCTGTAAAGGACCGGCAGACGGGACCTGCCTGCTGCTCCTGAGTTGGTCGGTTGGTCTACAGTGTTCCTCCTCGTAGCTAATCCAAAGTGCTGTTCTTGCTGGCGACTTGCTAAGGCTGAAGCGACTTAGCAGCAGCAGCAGCGTTCTGTCCTGGGCTGACTGGCCCTCTGGGGCTGACCTGCGGGCACCCATGTGGTCAGAGCCAGCCCGCTGGGGTGGTTTCTCTCACTCCAGGCACAGGCCCCCGCCCCACCCCTCGAACCTCGGCTGACTGCCCAGCGTGGTGGGGGAGCAGGATGTGAACCAGCGCCCGCTGTGGTCACATCTCAGGCTCAGGCTCGCCCAGTGTGGCCCTCTGTCATTTTAGCATGCGTTGCCTTTGGTCCCGTCATGGACCAGGGGCGGGCCCCCATGGGGTCTAGGGTCCCAGCAGGGACGATGCGGGATGCTCTGGTGTCTGCTGGTCAGCCGCCTCCATCACCCCTGCCCCAGGTCTCCCTGTGAGGTCTCAGAGCCACCCTTCCCCCAACACACTCCCGATCACCCCTTTGCTGGGGACGCTGCCACGGTCCCCTGCCATCCTTAGGACACACCAGGCTAGGGCTGGTCCCTCATCTCCCTGTGGGCGGCGGGGATGACAGAGCCGGGGGCAAGGAGGCCAGGAGGCGCTGTTCTTAAGGCATCTTACGGTGTTGTGCAGGCATCACCACTGTCTAGTTCCAGAACATTCCCATCCAGTAAAGACACCTCGTGCCCGTTAGCAGTCACGCCCCCCAGGCCCTGGCAGCCACCAGTCTGCTCTCTGCCTCGGTGGACTTGCCTATCGTGGGCTTTTCCCACAAGTGGCGGCACACACCCTGTGACTTTTTCTGTCCAGCTGCTTTCACTTAGAGCTGTTGCCGTTTGCCCTTGGAATGAAGCCCTTTCCCCAAATCGGGGTAACTGACCCCCCCATCTCTCAGTCCCATCTGTGAAATGGATGTAGGAGAAGGCTGGCCTCACGTTACTATTGTGGGATGAGATCCTGAGAGCTGAAGGCTCAGAACAGTTGCTGCCTTAGCAATAATAACACAGTTGTTTTATTACCGTCTCTGTGCAGAGCTTGCTTTGCTTAGGAGTTGCATGCAGTGGCCAGGAACACACCTCAGGGTCTCAATCCACAGAGGGAATGCATGGCTCTCATGGGGCCAGAAACCCGGGGACAGTACCGAGGTTCCGTGCTGCCACCAGGATCCAGGCTCCTCCCGGCTGCTGGCATGTTGCTGTTGTTCAGTTGCTAAGTTGTGGCCGACTCTTTGTGACCCCGCGGACTGCAGCACACCAGGCTCCCCGTCCTTCACCATCTCCCGGAATTTGCTCAAACTCATGTTCATTGATTCAATGATGCTATCTAGCCATCTCATCCTCTGTCACCCTTTTTCCCTCCTACCTTCAATCATTCCCAGCATCAGGGTTTTTTCCAATGAGTCGACTCTTCACATCAGGGGGCCAAAGTGTTGGAGCTTCAGCTTCAGCATTGGTCCTTCCAGTGAATATTCAGTGTTGATTACCTTTAGGGTTGACTGGTTTGATCTCCTTGATGTCCAAGGGACTCTCGAGTCTTCTCCAGCACCTAACGGCTGTTGGCATGGCCATCCTCGGCGTGGGGCCGCCACGAGTCCCATGATGCCCGTTCCACCCCTGCAGGTTGTGGGTGTCCAGGCAGCAAGAAGGGGAGGGCCAGGGCGAAGAGTGAAGGCCAGGTCCAGCCTGGGAAGGTAGGCTAGGAGAGATCTTGAGGGTCCGTCCACTGCCCCCACCCCCAAGATGAAGCTGGGGGTTCCTGGCGTGAAGAAGAGGAGAGTGGAATGGGTGTCACGGAGTGGTCTGCCACAGCTCTGGGGAAACTGAGGCCCAGAGGTGGGGTGGGCTTCCCAGTCAGGGGTCAGTGGGTCTTCAGGCTCAGGGTGGAGCGGCAGAGCGTCCAGGGAAGGTGCACGAGGTGGTTCTGTTTGCCCCACCGCCCTGCCCCTGCCGCTCTGCATCTGGTGGGTGGGTAGTGGCCCGGCAAGGTGGTGTGGGTGGGGGACATTTTAGTAGGAGGACGGAGGGGCCTGGGGAGAGGGACCAGCTCAGTGGAAAGCACGTCCAAGACCTTCTGGGCAGGACGAGAAGGCCAGGGCCTCTTCCTGTGCCGGGATGTCGGAGTGGGCTTGGGGTGCTAATGGGGGAGGGTAATGCTGCCTTGGGCATCCACTGGGCTGCACGTCCCCCCAGATTCAGGCTGCAGTGGCCACGTGAGCAGCGGCACACACCTGCCACCCGCCCTCTCCAAGCGTTGGCACTTCCCTCCCAAGCTGGAATCCACTCCAAGATTAAAATTAATTTCTCTTCCGCTTCACAACAACAACTGCTCGGCCTCTCCCTAGTACCTTCTGTCTTTGATTGCACAGAACACGCTCTGTCTTGTCGCGCTGGGGTCCGGAGCCCCAGAACCGGGATTATATGCCCAGCCAGAGCCTCAGGCCGGCCGCTTGTGCTGCCACCCCTGTTCACCCTGCCAGTCAAGCGCTTCTCCCAGGACTCATCCTGGGTGGGGGGGGTGGCAGGCAGGGCGCTCCGCAGCCTCTCCCCACCCGGAGACCCCACCCATGGCTGGAGGGAAGGCAGAACTCAGGGACCTGCAGCTCAGGAGATCAGAGATGCCACGTGTGAGTTCTGCCTGCAGTGGGCTTGGTGACCCCAGGCTAGCCACCAGGTCTCTGTTACTTCTGCGAAAGCAGCCAGATACTCACGTCTCAGGGGCTTCCCAGGTGGCGTTAATGATAAAGAACCTGCCTTCCAATGCAGGAGACACAAGAGACAAGGGTTCGATCCCTGGATCGGGAAGATCCTCTGGAGGAGGATGTGGCAGCCCACTGCAGTGTTCTTGCCTGGAGAATCTCACGGGCAGAGGAGCCTGGCGGGCTACAGTCCATGGGGTTGCACAGAGTCAGACACGAGGGAAGTGACTTAGCACTCACGCACTCACTCACCTCTTGAAGCTCCTGCAAGACTGAACAAGATCCCTGTGAAACTTGCATATTTGTTTACTGAAGCTCCTGCAGGACTGAACGAGATCCCTGTGAAACTTGTATATTTGTTTATTGAAGCTCCTGCAGGACTGAACGAGATCCCTGTGAAACTTGCATATTTGTTTACTGAAGCACTGCCCTGTGCTGTGCGTCAGGTCCTCGGTGTACAGAGTCCTCCCACTGGTCTTCACCAGTCACTGTGCAGGGCAAGGGTGACTCTGCCCATTTTGCAGGTAGAGAAACTGAGGCCCAGAGAAGCATGGCAGGGAGCAGCCTGGGTAGGAAAGAGGAAGAGGGGGAATGTGCGTTTGCTACCCACCTACCTTCCTCCTTCCCTTCCATCACGTAACAAGCATCCCTGCCGTGTCTGCCCCTGGTGTCCACCTCCTGCCTCTGCGGCCACCTGCTCTGGAACAGCCCCACTGGCCCCCTTCAGGACTCAGCTCATCTCCAAGTCCCCTTTCTCCTGCTTATCCTGTGGCCTTCCCCACACACACCTGGGCTTCAAGAGAATATCTTCAGTTTTAAGAAATCACCCCTTTGCCAGGGATGTTGGCATTTTAAAGGGTGCCCTTGATGTATGATCCCCACCTAGCCTGTAGCAGTTAGCACAGCTAGGTCTGGCTGCAGTAACAACAGCCCCAAGATCACAGTGGTTTATTTCATGCTCGCCCTCATGGCCTGATGGCCCTGCTCTGTCCCACAACATCCCCGACTAGGAGCCCAGGTGGGTGGAACCCCTGCGCACTGGCCGTCACCAGCTGCTGGTGGCCGGGGCGACTGGAGGGGGAGCCTGGTGAATGGCATGGTGACTGCCTAGGTGGATAACTTTTCACATCAGCTCCGCTCTCGTTGGCCACACCTAGCCTCAGAAGGGTATGTGCCTCAGGAGGGTAGGGCCTTGCATATGCCCAGGTGGAGGCAAATGGGGATTCTGGTGAACAGAGCCCCAAAGCAAGAAACTTTTGTGCTAGAATTCCTGGCCAGATGGAGGGCTGGGGATTGGAGACGCTTCTGGGCAAAGCTCCTCACCACGGCCGTGCCACCGTCCTAACCTGCGAGCATCTGTCTGACTTGCTGTCTGTGCCAGCTCCCTGGGGTCCCCTAGGTTGAGGGTTCCCAAAAATGCAATATGTGCAATCAGAGGAGCTGGTGACCAGCATCTCCCCCTTGCTGGCAGTCTCAGATCTCATCCCGTGCCTGCTCGGGGCCTTGAGGTGTCAGGATGGGACTCGGAGAGAGATGTTTCTCCATACAGCAGCGGAGACACCCCCAACCCCGCCTTGCTCCAGGGTGGGCGCTGCCAGCCTTGCTTGGTTTTCCGTGAATCTGCTGAGTGTTGGACTCGGTGGCATGTAGCTTTCTGCTTGGGATTTGATCGGATGAGACAAAGTCCTAAATCAGCCGGGAGTCCCAGCCCGCCCGTGATGAGAAGCGGATTCTCCGCCAAGACGTCTCCCTGCGTCTCAGTCGCAGCCTTCATGCTGTATTCGGTGCAGACATGGTGATTACTGTGTTTGTTTCACAACTACCCCCTAAAAACGGAGCGCCTGCTACGTGACACCGCGGGAGAGAAGACCCTTCAAATGTTTGCACAAAGGCTGAGGCCTGGAGTGGACCAGAAAACATGACTAAATGAGCCCGGCAAATTGTGTTGCTGGGGGTGTTCTCCATCGCCAGCTAAGTTGTGACTCTCAGCAACGGTCTCCTAGCAACCAACCACGGGTGCGGGGTACCACGCTCAGCCGGGATGGGGGACTGGGACCGAGGCTGCCAGGCAGGAGATGCTGGCAGGGTTGTAGGGAGGAGGGGGCGGCCCTGGCGGCCTGGGCTCTGCACATGAGCAGGGGTCCACTGAAACTCCAGACCCCCATGGACCACTGGTCTCCATGAGGGTGAGCGGTGGGGACCACTCCCTCTGCTCCTCATCCTTCTGTGTGGGCATTTCACACACGAGCATGTCCTACTTTTCCATTTTTACACAAAGGGCTTTTATTCCGTTTCCTGGTTTTGTTGGCAAGCAGCGGGGCTGGGGTGCACCAGCACGGGTGTGATGGAGTGGGGCCTGGAGGTTTGAGGGTCCTGCTGAAAGGGCAGTGGGGCTGAGCCGTCAGAGCTCACTTCCCCTTCTGCTAGGACTCTGGGCAGCTTCCCTGATGTCTGGGCCTCAGTTTTCTGACCCAAAGAGAGGTCCGGTCCTTGCCTCCCGCTCTGGGAGGGCATCTCTGGGACCCAGGAGCGTCCTGTCCTGCCTGATACACGTCTTTGTCGGCTGGGGCTTCAGACACATGATCTGACAGTGTGGTCTGTGATGGGAGCTTGGGGCCACCCCACTATCAGTTTTGACCTCTGGGAGAGACTGGAGGGTGAACATGTTAGCCTGAACCTCAAGGGATGTGGGTTCGATCCCTGGGTGGGGAAGCTCCCCGGGAGAAGGGCCTGGACACCCACTGCAGTACTCTTGCCTGTAGAGTCCCGTGGGCAGAGGAGCCTGGTGGGCTACAGTCCAGGGGGCCGCAAAGACTCGGACATGACTAAGTAACTGAGCACGCCATGGTCACCAAGGAGCCGTGTGTGATGGAGCCCAGGATGGACTCCCATGCGCTGATGGGGACTGTGTCTGCATTGGGGGTCTGGGTGGGCGTGTCCTCCAGGCAGCACGCAGACAGAGATGGCTCTCGGCTGGTGGTACTTGCTGGAACTGACCCTCACGTGGGCGCTTAAGGACCAGGGCAGGAGGGGGTTTGTCCAGAAAGGCATCATTGGAGCCTGAGCCGGGGCAGCCCTTCCAGACCCGGGAGAGATATTGCCGGTGGAGGGAACAGCCAGTGCAGAGGCCTGGAGGCAGGCAGGGGCTCCCAGGGCGTGTTCTGGGGACCAGGAGCCCTGCGGGAAGCCGGCACGTCGTGACAGGGACAGCGGGGGGTGACACAGGGGAAGCAGAGGCAGGAGCGGGGCGGCCCGGGACCTCATCTAAGCTGGGGGAGGTCCGCTGGCCGTGGGTGGGGGGCAGACTACAGGAGAGCCCACCGAGTCAAGTGCAGGCGTGGGGAGGACCGGTCAGAAGGATGGTCTGGAGGGAGAGTGGACGGGGCTTGTGGACGGTCTGAATCTGGGGGCGGGTGACAAAAAGGGGAATCAGGGTGACTCCTGGGTCAGCCTTGAGTGGCCGGGAGGATGCTGGGGCTTGCATGCTGTGAAGGTGAGGCCAGGACAGGTGTGCGGGGAGTGTCAGGGGAGACCCGGGGCCCCACTCTCCAGCTGTGTGGCTGGAGGTGCTTCCTGGGCCTCCAGGTGAGGGGAGGGTGCCAGGCCCCTGGGTGACTTAAGACGTCACTGGCTGGGCAAGAGGACAGCGGCCGGAACCGAGGGGTTCGTGGGAGAAATGGAGGCGGCATCCACAGGGCCCCTGGGTCAGGAGGACGGGGAGCAAGGGGGGACGGACTGCTCGTGGGGATTCTCTTTGTAGAAAAGACCAGAGAAACGCGGCCTGGTGGCTGGGAGGGCAGTGGCATTGGGCAGCCTCTCTACACCGAGACTCTCTCGGCATGTGGGACCAGTCCCACAGCGTGAGGTGTCAGGCCCCTCCTGATTGTGAGAGCAAGACTGTCTCCAGGCGGTGCGTGGTGTCCCCTGGGGACAGGCATGGGGGTTCCCTGGGCCAAAGACCCTGCGTCACGCAGGGGTGGGTCCATGTCCACTTTTGTTCTTCATCAGGCTGTGGGCCACGGGGCGTCTACTTGAAGGCAGGACTGGGTGCTGAAGGGAGAAGCGGATGTGGGTCCTGCAAAGGTGGGGGCTGGGGGGCAGGGGAGACCATTGCTGCCCGCTGGGAAGGGTGGTGTCCACCGGGCCCCCCAGGGGGACCTCTCCCGGGAAGGGGAACCTCTCCCGGGAAGGGGGACCTCTCCCGGGAAGGGGGACCCAGTGTTACCCTCCTCAGGGACCATTTGTCTCCTGGAGAGGAGCAGGACGTGCACCTCCTCCACCAGGACTCGGGCCGCCCCTCCCCCATGGGGCCTCTGGTCACCCCCTCCCCTCCCCCATCCATTATTCTCAGCTCTGGGGGCTGCACATCCCCCCACCAACATCCCCATGCTCGCCCCTCTGAAGCCTGGGAGCCTCAGGGGAGGGGGCCTGCCCGTCTGGGGATAGGATGGGCCCAGGAGGATCTGGGCAGGCAGAGGCCGGCCTCCCCTGTCCCCCACCCCTCCCAGGGCACACCAGGTTGTCCTGCCGAGGCGACCACACACTCCTTCCCTTTCCATGCAGGAGCAGAGGCCCCGTGGTTCCCCTTTCCGGGACGTCTTCCCCTTTCTTGGTGATCGGTCTCAGTGTCTGCCCCCTTAGGACTGAGGCTGGGGACTGTCCCCTTAACCTCAACGTCCCGCACAGCCCAGCAGTGTCTCCTCCACGTCCAGCCTGGCTCCCACCTGCCTGGGAGGGAAAGGAAGTTTGGAAGACAGGCCCAGGGCCCCTCGAAACACTGACGGCCTCTGATCCTCTCTGGTTCATGGGTCTGGAGCAAGGCGGTCCAGCGGAACTTTCCAGAGATACGCATCTGCGTGATACAGTGTCACTGGCCACCCATAGCTGTTGACCTCTTAAAGTGTGGGCATGTGAGGAACTGAATTTTTATTTTTGTTTCATCTTAAGCAATTTAAACTAAAGTATGGGGAGAGGGTGGGGGAGGAAGGGAGGTCCAAGAGGCAGGGATGTCTGTGTTCATCCAGCTGAGCCATCTCGTTGTACAGCAGAAACCAATACGACATTGTAAAGCAATTCTGCTCCAGTTAAAAACAATAATTTCTGAAAAGCGGGAAAAAATAGAGTATCCACAAGTAGCTGAGTTACTTTATTGGACTGACATTCAGTGATGCCTTGCTGTTGTTCAGTAACTGAGTCGTATCTGACTCTTTGTGACCCCATGGACTGCAGCACACCAGGCCTCCCTGTCCGTCACCATCTCCCGGAGCTTGCTCAAACTCATGTCCATCGAGTCAGTGATGCCATCCAACCAATTCATCCTCTGCCAGCCCCTTCTCCTCCTGCCTTGCATCTTTCCCAGCATTGGGGTCTTGACCGGTGAGTCACTCTTAAGGTCATGGTTCTCTTAGAAGAATCCCCAGCTGCTGAGCTGAGGCTGGCGGCTCCCCATCCCCCAGGGAGTGGCCGCAGGGGGGCCCAGAGGTGGAAACTGGCGAGACCTTTGGTGGCAGGAGGCCCAAGTGTGGGGACAGAGGTGGGGAGAGTGGGAGAAGTGGGCACAGACCCCTAAGGGCAAGGTGAGGAATTCAGGTTTCATTTTAAGGGCGGCAGAGTTTGGGATAGACGGTCACACAGGGGTGTGTGTGTACATCTCAGTCTGGCTGGCTTCCATGAGAAGAACAGTTTGAGGGGTGCAGTGGGTTCCAGAGTGTCCCCCCAAACCTCACTCTGCTGGCAACCTCATATGGAACTAGAGTCTTTGCAGGTGTGATTATAAGGGTCTTGAGATGAAATCGTCCTGCATCTGTGGACCCTAAATCCACGACTAGCGTCCTTCTGGGAGGAGAGACCACCTGATGCGAAGAACTGACTCATTGGAAAAGACCCCGATGCTGGGAAAGATTGAAGGCGGGAGAAGAGGACGACAGAGGATGAGACGGTTGGATGGCATCACCGACTTAATGGACTTGAGTAAACTCCAGGAGTTGGCAACGGACCGGGAGGCCTGGCGTGCTGCAGTCCATGGGGTCGCAAAGAGTTGGACACGACTGAGCGACTGGACTGAACTGGGAAGAGGAGACACAGGAAGTGGGAGAAGCCCCGCGTAACTGGGAGGGGCTGCGACCCGGCTCCTCAGCGCCTCCAGAAGCTGCGGTTTCAGGCCTCTGGCCTCCGACTGTGCCCTGTGGGGGAGGGATGCCCGCTAGACGGCCCGCTGGCTCCAAGAAGTGCCAGGGAGCCACCAGCAGTTGTTTTTGTCAGCGGGCCCCCTGCCAAGCCCGGCAGTGTGCTTTACCCTGACTCGCCTCGGTGCACCGGCAGAGCAGGCCAGGGCCCCTTCTAGGGGAAGCGGGCTCAGCTCCGGGAGCTCCCAGCACGGGGTTGACAGATCCAGGAAGTTTGTTTTAGCTCCAAGAAACCAGAGGTCAGACGCTGATCTTCGCCCAGGTTGAGGGAGGGGCTGCAGATGACCTTGGGCAGGGGAACCCCCACCCCTCAAATCCCTTCCCTCTCCCCAGCAGGGACCGCAGGCTCCTGAAGCCTGGGTACAAGCGTGCCTTCCCCTGGCAATACTTGTCAGGCAGTTTATCACGTTCTGCCATGAAGTCATATGTCGTGTGTGTCCTGGATAGTTTACGGGTGTTGCCAGGAGAGTCATAGCGGCGGTGGTCCTCATCCATCTCCAGACTGCCTCTAAATCCTCCTCACCCACGTGATCTGGCAAAGCTGCCTCCATCCACGACAGTCGCCACCCTGGGTTGCCTGCTTGTGTTGCAGTCCAGACCGGCCCTGGACTGGAGCCAGGTCTGTGGATTCAATAGGTCTGGGTTTGAGTCCCGCCTCTCCGGGTATTCCCGCTGTGACCTTAGGCAAATTCTTTTTCCACTCCTGCTTGTTTCCTCGGCAGTAAGTTGGGGATTGGATGGCGGGACATTAAGAGAGCAGAAGTCTCAGAGTGACCTCCGGCCTCCTGGGAGGGCACAGGCACAGCCTTGCTGCACCGCAGTGTTGGATGGAAGCCCCCTGTGGGTCTTCCTGCACTGCCATGTGAACACTCAGAGGGACAGTCGGAACATCTCATTCCCCTGCAGCCTCTAGAGCAGGTGCTGTTCCCACACCCCCTTACAGATGGGGAAACTGAGGCCTGGCAGGTCTCACACCTGCCCCCGCAAGTGTCTGCATCAGCTCAGGCTGCCTTAGGCTGGCAGCTCAAACAACAGACATTTCTTTCTTCCAGTCCTGGGGGCTGGAAGTCCGAGATCCAGGCGCGGGTAGGTTCATTTCCTGGTGAGGGGTCTCGTCCTGGTTTACAGATGGCCACCCTCTCACTGTGTCCTCGAGTGGCGGGGAGGAGCAGGGAGGACTCTGCACTGATGTCTCTTCTCACTGAACGCTGACCCTGTCAGATCTTCTCACTGGACGCTGACCCTGTCGGATCTTCTCACTGGACGCTGACCCTATTAGATCAAGGCCCCACCCTCGTGACCTCAATTAACCTTAATTACCTCCTCAAGGAGTCCGTCTCCAAATGCAGTCACATTGAGGGCTGCTGCTGCTGCTGCTAAGTCACTTCAGTCATGTCCGAGTCTGTGTGACCCCATAGACGGAAACCCACCGGGCTCCCCCGTCCCGGGGATTCTCCAGGCAAGAACACTGGAGTGGGTTGCCATTTCCTTCTCCAATGCATGAAAGTGAAAAGTGAAAGTGAAGTCGCTCAGTCACGTCCGACCCCTAGCGACCCCACGGACTGAAGCCCACCAGGCTCCTCCATCCATGGGATTCTCCAGGCAATAGCACTGGAGTGGCTTACCACTGCCTTCTCTGCATTGGGGGCTGGGACCTCAACAAATGAATCTGGGGGGACACACACATTCAGACCATAACAAGCACCCTTTGCCCTTAGCCTGAGGGCAAGCTGAGCTCGGATGAGCAGCCCAGCTCCTGATTTCAGAGCCACGGGGAAAGAAGAACCCCACGATGGAGTCTCTTGGGGGCGGGACAGGTGCCCACAGGTGGTGGCAGCACCGCCCAGAAGAGGCAGGTCTCTGAGTTCCTGGTGACCCTGATGGGGTTACCTGTTCTGCTTAATTCAGTCTTTCATTGACAGCCCCTGAAATCTGCTTTTCTCTCAGCCCAGCAGAGGCTTCTTAAAGGCAGAACAATTTGTTGTTGCTGTTACAAACAAAAAAAGGGGGCTACAGCAGAGAAATGATGCTTCTGCCATAGGAAGGAGGGCTTCCCAAGTGGCTCAGTTGTAGAGAATCTACCTGCAAGGCAGGAGACGCAGGACATGTGGGATCGATCCCTGAGTCAGGAAGATGCCCTGGAGTAGGAAATGGCAACCCACTCCAGTATTCTTGCCTGGACAGTCCCGTGGACAGGGAAGCATGAGGGGCTGCAGTCCGTAGAGTCCCAAAGAGTCGGACATGACTGAGCACGCACGCATGCACACAGCCATGGGAAAGACTGAACCGTGTCTCAATTTGGCTGGCTAATGTTATCTGGGAGGCTGTGATTTATTAGAGAAGTTTACAGTTTAGGCTCCCAAAGTGCCAGGCATTGTGGGAAGATCTTAACTTGCCTTCTCACCTGGAAACCCCATGCCACCCCATGTCACCTCTGGGGGATCGAAGGTGAGGTGGACGTGGAGCAGGTGCACTGGTGACCCCAGGGTGTGAGTACCTGTTCCCACCCAAGCATGGGCACCAGGGAAGAATGAGCTGAAGGCAGGTGCATTCTGGACCAGGCAGATCCTCACATTAGGGAGTTTTGGTGCCCAGGGACCGAGGCCACACCAAGCCCAGCCCAAGGGCCAGTCCCAGCAAATATTACCAGCCCTAGGACCCTAGGGGGTCCCCCGAATAGAACAGCTGTGTATCCCTGCGGGCGGCTGAATCACGGTCCCCAAGTCATCTGTACCCTCATCCTTCCAACCTGTGAGCATGTTGCCATCCGCAGCAGCAGGGACCACAGATGTGATGAAGTCCAGGATCCTGAGACGGCAAGATGATCTGGGATTATCCATCGCAGGCCCGGTGTCATCACAAGTGTCCTTCTAGAGGGAAGTGGAAGAGGATCTGAATACAGACGGGGAGCCAGCAGAGGTGGGGTGTTGTGGCCACAGCCAAGGGACAGCTGGAGCCCCCAGAAGCTGCAAGAGGCAGGAATGCTCCCCCCGCTGCCCCTGGAGGAGCCTCCAGAGGGAGCCAGGCCCGCCCACACTTGGGTGTCACTGACAGTCGAACCTACAAAGCTCTAAGATGAGTTTGTGTTAAGCCACTGAATTTGTGATCATCTGTTGGAGCCTCAATAAGGAGCCTAATGCCCTGGCATCTGGGCTGAGAGGCCTAAGTGATTAGGCCTAACATTCTGCAAGAGCTTAGAGAAGCGCCTGGGGCGGGTGGCGGCTGCTCTCTCTGAGGCCTGGTCGCATGGGGGGCGTGGAGGACGCTTGATGGAAACCCAGGAAGAGGCAGGATGGGGACGACTGGGCAGGTAGGCAGGAACCCCTGCCTTGTCCATCTCCTGGCTGTTGCTAGGGTGTCCCTGGTCCCCACAGAGCTCACCACTCTGATATGTGTAACCGGCATCCATGCTTCCAGGCCTTTCTGCCCAGTTCCCCAGGCCCGGGTTTGTTTTTGCCAAGTTCTGCATGGTGTTGGCATTGAGATGTAGGCTCACGTACCCCAAAAGTCTGGTCCTGCTCTATGACCCTGGGTTAATTATGCTGGAGAACGGTGTTCGTAAACTGCATGCCTTGCAATTCTCGGAGCAGCCAGACTTGTGCTCTGGGACTTCATTACAGTCCCAGCCCCAGGCCTGGGCTTGGGTCAGGGGCCCTGCCGCTTTGGGGGATTCTAGCGGGAGGATTGCCTAGGAATTGTGCAGCTCTGTCCGTGGAGAGCAAGGCGGGATGTGAGTGCCTATTAACCTGGGGACCTGGGTCCTGAGGCCCAAGGACTTCCTCCTGTGGGTCATTTTCACTGTGTCAGCACCGAGTAGAATCTCCCCCGCCGTCCAGCACTTCAGCCTCACACGTGCCTGACCCGGTTGACCTCACTGTGCGATCCTGTGTTCTGGCTTGGGTCGTGTTTGTGGACGGTGACCCCCACCCCGGTACTGAACATCTGGTCTCCGTTCCGGCCGCTCTCTCAGTTTCCAAATCCACCCTGAACTTGAACTTGCTTCGGGGGCTCATGGGTCCTGGAAACCTGCAGGGGCTACTGCGTTGCCTCTGGCTTTAGATGATACCCCTCCCCTTTGGGGGCGGGGGAGCTTCCCTGGTGGCTCAGATGGTAAAGAATCCACCTGCAATGCAAGAGACTCAGGTTCCATCCCTGGGGTCAGAAAGATTCCCCTGGAGAAGGAAATGGCAACCCACTCCAATATTCTTGCCTGGAGAATCCCATGGACAAAGGAGCCTGGTGGGCTACAGTCTGTGGGGTCACGAAGAGTTGGAGACTACTTAGTGACAGACTTTCACTTTCTTTTTTACCCAGCCGCCCAGGAAGGTCGAACTGGCATCCAGAGTCTGTAATCCAGAGTAAACTGGCATCCAGAGTACACGTGTGTCCCGTCCAAACAACCCTTGGTTTTGACGACCTGCTCAGTGCCTGGTTCTTTAACAGTTTTCTTTTATGGCATGTTTGGCAAACTGTAGTGCTTCCCAGGTGGTGCTAATGGTAAAGAACCCACCTGCCAATGCAGAAGATGCTAGAGATGTTGGTTTGATCCCTGAGTCAGGAAGAGCCCCTGAAGAAGAGAATGTCCACTCACTCCAGTATTCTTGCCTGGAGAATCCCAGGGACAGAGGAGCCTGGCGGGCTACAGTCTGTGAGGATGCAAAGAGTTGGACACGACTAAGGGACTCTGCGTGTACGTATTGGCAAACTTGTCAGCTTTGATCCACCAGGCGTTTTGGTGCACCCTGCAAGCAGGCAGGGTCTTACATTCTTAAGAGTTGTAAACACACACACAGAAGGATATGCAACCTTGACCCTAAAATACCTAACCTCTGGCCTTTGCAGGTGACGCCTGCATCCCTCTTGCATGACAGCCGCTATGTGAGTTTCCCTGCAGGAGAGGCGGGCTCCTCGCCTAGGGGCCATTCGTGTGGTGGTCTTGGCAGAAGGCCTGCCTGGAACCCATTCAGACTCTGGGCCCCTTGGGCCTGGAAACGCATTCCAGCCCCGACCCAGCAGCCCCGGCCTCCCTCCTCCCAGTACCCCCCCATCTCAGGTGTAATATCTTTACTGGAAGGAGTCGCCTGGGACCCAGAGCTGGGTGCTGAGCGCCCGACACTGGACCTGCAGGAAGCAACGTGCGCCCTCCCACCCTTGCGGTCCGGTCCCACCTCCTGTCTGTCCCTTCTCCCCCCGCATCTGCCTCCGAGTCACGGCCCAACCTCTCTCACGGATTCTCGAGTCTCATTCCTCTGCTGAGCTCACCCTCCAGGGCGGGGGATGACCTCCTCTTGGGGTCCCCCGGGCCCGTCCCCAGGTCTCTGCCAGAGCTTGGCCCTACATGGGGGTCACCGAGGGCCTTTCTGCCACAGTGGGCAGGGCGTGGCTCATGCTCTCTGGGGCCTCCGTGTCGATTTACTGGGGCAGCGCGCTGGGTAAGGCGTCTGTTAGGCTGAACCTTTTCTGGCTGCCCCCATTTAACCAGCTGAGCTATGACAGCGGCGCTTTCCTGGGGTCCCACCCAGGGAGAAACCGACGGCCTTCCCGGTGCAGGCTCCGATGCCCACACCATCCTTCATCCTGAGATGCGCCTTGGCCTACAACAGGCACCAGGAAACACTTCTCTTACCCTCCTGTCACCACTGACCCCTGAGGGGAGCCCACTCCCCCATCTCCAGCCCCTGGGTCCCTGGTCAGGCAGGGACAGAGACCTCCCTGAGCACCCACAAAGCTGGCACCGCGGGTCTGCGAAGCTGAGCTCGGTGGGCAGGCGGCAGCTGCTGCTGCTGCGGAGCCCAGAGCTGAACAGGCCAGTCTGACGACCGCCACCCAGGCAATCAGTCCTCACTGTGGGGGGCAGACGGGGATGTCCCAGCCCCACTTCCCCTCTGAACCCACCCCGTGGCGGGCCATTCCTCCCCTGCCTCCTGAGCTCTGGGCTCAGAGACAGGCCAAGGGCGTCCAGCCTTCCGAAGGCCTTGTCTGCAAAGGGCTGCAGGCAGCACGTGGGTGACGGCCCTGTGTGCGGTGGGGATCGAAGCAGGCTGTCTTTCGTTCCTCCCTTCTGCCTCACCAAACTTCTGGGACTACAGTCCCCCAGCCAGGAGCAGAATAGTTGTCCCTGTCCCTTCTCGGGAGCCTCTGATGCAGGGATGGGAAACACAGGCCTTCGTGCTGCTAAGATAGAGCAGTGGAGTCCAGCGGCTGCAGAGCTGTGTTGGGAAGGATTCCGATGCTCACTGCCTGCTCGGGGGACGTGCAGACCCCCGTGGATCCGTGGAGGCTCCTACCATCCTTGCTTTCACTGCACTGGACCTGTTTGGTCACAAAACAACGACTGAACTGCAGGGCGGGCCGGGAGAGGACTGGAATACTGCATGTGTTAGTGTCTCAGGGGCTGTAACAAAGGACCGCCAGCTAGGGGCTTAGAACTCCCGAAATAGGTGGTCTCGTCATCCTGGACGCTAGAATTCCCAGTTCGAGGGGTCAGCAGGGCCGCATGCCCGCTGAGGTTCAGGTGAAGATGCTGTCTTGGCTCTCCTGGCTTCGGGGGGCAGCTGGCCATCCTCAGCTTGTGGCTGCTTCCCTCCTGTTTCAGCCTGTGCCATCGCATGGCCGTGCCCCTCTGTCTGTGTCAGCGTCCACATTTCCCTCTTGTTATAAGAACAGTGATTGCTTCTGTCTGTGCCAGGTGGCATTCAGAATCTTAGCTCTCCAGTCAAGGATCAAACCCATATCCCCTGTGATGGAAGCACAGAGTCTTAACCACTGGACCACCAGGGACGTCCCCAAGAAGAGTCATTTTGGACTCAGGGCCCGCCCTAACCCAGTACAACCCCATCTTAACTTCCATCCTCATTACATCTGTTAAGACCCTATCTCTAAGGAAGGCTACGTTGACAGGTACTGGGAGCTAGGACTTCAGAGTATCTTTTCGGGGGAGACATTCCTCCACCCACGGGCTTCCCTGGTGGCTCAGCAGTAAAGGATCTGCCTGCCAATGCAGGAGACGTGATTTCGATCCCTGGGTCAGGAAGATCCCCTGGAGAAGGAAATGACACCCCACTCTCGTGTTCTTGCCTGGGAAATCCTATGGACAGAGGAGCCTGGTGGGCTGCAGTCCACAGGGTTACAAAGAGTCAGACACGACTGAGCGACTGAACTACACCAACAATTATCTCCATCCACAGCACTGTCGCACAAAGCCAGGCCTTTCAGAGCCTTTTCTGGTTTCCATACTTTGTTTTGGGGGAAAAAAAATACATGAAAAAGACCCCAAATCGCAAAGTCCTTGGGAAATAATTGTCATTATCCACGAAAATTGATAATGTACCAACTCTAAGGCAGCGGTTCACTCTGGGCACACATACGAACACCCGGTACCACACGCACACACGAGCTCGGGGGACATACACGAGAAGGCTCCGCGCCGCTCCACTCACAGGGGCAAGAAATGGGGAACGACACATGAACGTGTTAACAAGAGAAACGATCGAGAAGCTGTGATGCGGCCGCACAGGGCCTACCATCAGCAGCGAGAGTCTGAGCGTCAGCCGTGCCCGCCCGGGGGAAATCTCAGAAGCAGTATGGAGGGAAGAGAGCCGGCGAGGGACGCATGAACTATGATCGTAATCTGTGCAAGCCTCTCTAAAGTGGCGGCAGAATGGATCCGTGGGTTGTTCGCGGATACGAACATGTGATCACACGCGGCAAACCCAAGTGCAGCATCCCAGTCACCTTGGGGTGGAGGCGAGGCTGGCTGGGGAGGCACCTGGAGGCCTCAGTGTTTTCACAGTGATCTGATAGGGAGCGAGGCTTTGTCAAAGTGTGTGTGTGTGAAGTCCCTTCAGCCGTGTCCGATTCTGCGACCCCGAGGACTGTGGCCTGCCAGGCTCCTCTGTCCATGGGACTCTTCAAGCAAGAATACTGGAGTGAGTAGCCATGCCCGCCTCCACTGAGTCTTCCCACCCCAGGGGTTGAACCTGTGTCTCTTACGTCTTCTGCATTGGCAGGCAGGTTCATTATCACTAGTGCCATCTGGGAAGTCCTCACAAAAGTATGCATTTATCTAAATAAGCTTATAATCGTGGAAAGGAGGAGAAAAGTCTTTGAGAGTCCCTACGCGTGTGTGTATCTGTGTGTGTTTGAGTAAAGGCATCTGAGCAGCCACAGATGGACCTGAAGGCGTCAGAACACAGACCCTGCTGGCGTCTCCCTGGCCACCGGGGAATGGATGGCCCCGGCTCTGGCCCTGGCGGTGGGGAGGCAAGCAGGGTCCCAGGAGGCAGGGTTCTGTGCTCCCTGGGGCTTTGCGTTTGCACCCCTTTCATTGCACTTTCCACGGGCATGTGCCCGAGCAGCGACTGCTTCCTGAAAGTTCACAAGCTACAGCTGCGCTGTTTGGTCCTTTCTCGAGTTGCCTCAGCACCCACTCGGGGCCTCGTCCTCAAAGAGACCCCCACCCAAGCCAGGGCTGCTGCCTGGGCTCCTTGCAGCTAGGGGCTTGGGAACCTGCAGCACCCGCCCGTGAAGCACGCCTGGGAGTGCCCAAGCAGGGCCTGAGTCAGGACACCACGCGTGCGAGAGGTGGGCGTCCAGGGCTCTTTAGAGGGCAGCCCTCTTGGCTCCAGGCCTGGGTCTGTTCTTGGTGAGAAGGTGCGTCTTCCAGACCCTCCCTGCCGTGGCCTGAAGCCCCACCTGGAGACCCGGGCCCGGTCGGCCGGATTCCAGGTGCTCACCAAGAATTGTACCACCAGGGTCAGAGCCGGGGGCGTCGAGAGTGGGCTTCTGCAGCCCTCTGGGTCATCCTTGCTGGCCCACCCCAGTGTTCTGTCACTCAGAGCCTGTGTCAGGCGGGAGGGGGCACCTTCACGGCCCTTTTTAGAGTATGTACCCCAATAGCTGACACAGGAAGCTCCCCCCAAACCGGCACGGAACCCGGGGTCCCCAGGCAGGAGTCGCAAGTGGCCTTCCCGTCCCCCATCCGCCCTCCCTGCGTCCACTCACACCCAGCACCCCCTCCTTGGATGCTGAGTAAGACGCTCCCCCCAACAACCGTCTCAGTACTCACGTCCCCGGGGTGTGGGGGTCGGGGGCTTTAGCAGCATGCAGGCGAATTTGGGATGAGGCTTTTGGTTCCCTTTCAGCAGCAGCCTAGTTTCATGATACTTAGGTGCCTGGGAAAAGAACAGAAAATTGCCTTTTTTCACCATTTTCAGTAGAAATGAAGACAGTTTTCTAAACTCCTTCCTTCATCCTGAAAGGCCCATCCTGGGTTCCCAGAGACCTACAAGTTCTCCCTAAAGAGTTAAAGGAGTAAAAGAACCTCAGATGACACCTCCCCCAGAATGCCCTCCTGAGTTGCCCCTGGCCAACAGGTCCCCTCCCTCTGTGGGTTTTTAGCTTTTCCAAAACCACGGTCTGATGTGGAACCAAAATAAAGTGCAGGAAGATAAACGCAGAAACGCCCTCAGACCTGAAGTGCTCTGTCCCTCTCCCACGCAACTCTGCTCTGTGGTGCTGTCCAGGGTGGGGGGTCCATGAAGGATGAGATACAGTTGGTGATCAAGTGCCTCGGGCCGCTGAGGGACCAACGCAGGGCAAACCGGGGAGGCCAGGTGGGGAGCTGCTGGGGGTTCCAGTTGGACCTGTGGATTCAGGGGTTATGATGCTCTCTGGATCGACCCTGGCCTGTCTCACTGTGCCCTCTGAGAGCAGGACCCTGACCAGCACCTGTGAACTTGCCCTTGGCAACAAGTTCACTCAGAGCCTGTGTGCAGGCGGGAAGGGGCACCTTCACTGCACTTGTTAGAATATGTACCCCGACAGGTGACACAAGAAGCTCCCCCCAAACCAGCACAGAACCCGGGGTCCCAAGGCAGGAGTCGCAAGTGACCTTCCCATCCCCCATCCGCCCCCGCCGCGTCCACTCACACCCAGCCACCCCTGATGAAAGTGTGGGAGTCTGTGAAACAGCCCTTTCCTGCCCCGTTTTATTGTTTAATATGTATTTTTTGGTCTGGGCCGGGTCTTCATTGCAGCTTGTGTAGTGAAGGGATCTAGTGCCCAAACCAGGGATCAAACCTGGGCCCCCTGAACTGGGAGCTCGGAGTCTTAGCCACTGGACCCCCGGCAAGTCCCTGCCGTAGTGTTGCGGTACCAGCCCTGGGAAGTGGTGTCTGTGGTTTGAGAAAACTCATTTCAGTTCAGTCGCTCAGTCGTGTCTGACTCTTTGCGACCCCATGGACTGCAGCACGCCAGCCTTCCCTGTCCATCACCAATTCCCGGAGCTTACTCAAACTCATGTCCATTGAGTCGGTGATGCCATCCAATCATCTCATCCTCTGCCATCCCCTTCTCCTCCCACCTTCAGTCTTTCCCAACATCAGGGTCTTTTCCAGTGAGTAAATTCTTCCCATCAGGTGGCCAAAGTATTAGAGTTTCAGCTTCAGCATCAGTCCTTCCAGTGAATAGTCAGAACTGATTTCCTTTAGGATTGATTGGTTGGACCTTGCAGTCCAAGGGACTCTCAAGAGTCTTCTCCAACACCACAGTTCAAAAACATCCGTTCTTCGGTGCTCAGCTTTCTTTATAGTCCAACTCTCACATCCATACATGACCACTGGAAAAACCATAGCTTTGACTAGATGGACCTTTCTTGGCCAAGTCATGTCTCTGCTTTTTAATATGCTATCTAGGTTGGTCATAACTTTTCTTCCAAGGAGCAAACGTCTTTTCATTTCATGGCTGCAGTCACCATCTGCAGTGATTTGGGAGCCCCCAAAAATAAAGTCTGTCACTGTTTCCTCTGTTTCCCCATCTATTTACCATGAAGTGATGGGACCAGATGCCATGATCTTAGCTTTCTGAATGTTGAGTTTTAAGCCAACTTTTCACTCTCCTCTTTCACTTTCATCAAGAGGTTCTTTAGTTCTTCTTCACTTTCTGCCATAAGGGTGGTGTCATCTGCATATCTGAGGTTATTGACATTTCTCTCTGCAATCTTGAGTCCAACTTGTGCTTCATCCAGCCCAGCATTTCACATGATGTGCTCTGCATATAAGTTAAATAAGCTGGGTGACAATGTACATGCATGATGTACTCCTTTCCCGATTTGAAAACAGTCTGTTGTTCCATGTCTGGTTCTAACTGTTGCTTCTTGACCTGCATACAGATTTCTCAGGAGGCAAGAGGTCTGGTATTCCCATCTCTTGAAGAATTTTCCTCAGTTTGTTGTGATCCACACAGTCAAAGGCTTTGGCATAGTCAATGAAGCAGAAATAGATGTTTTTCTGGATCTCCAGTGTTTTGAAGATCCAGCAGATGTTGGCAATTTGATCTCTGGTTCTTCTGCCTTTTCTAAATCCAGTTGGAACATCTGGAGGTTCACGGTTCGCATACTGTTGAAGCCTGGCTTGGAGAATTCTGAGCATTACTTTGCTAGCGTGTGAGATGAGTGCAATTGTGCGGTAGTTTGAACATTCTTTGACCTTGGTTTTCTTTGGGATTGGAATGAAAACTGACCTTTTCCAGTCCTGTGGCCACTGCTGCGTTTTCCAAATTTGCTCTCATATTGAGTGCAGCTCTTTCATAGCATCGTCTTCTAGGATTTAAAATAACTCCACTGGAATTCTATCACCTCCACTAGCTTTGTTTGTAGTGATGCTTCCTAAGGCCCACTTGACTTCACATTCCAGAATGTCTGGCTCTAGGTGAGTGATCACACCGTCGTGATTATCTGGGTTGTGAAAATCCTTTTTGTACAGGTCTTCTGTGTATTCTTGCCACCTCTTCTTAACATCTTCTGCTTCTTCCATACCTTCCGTATCTTCGTAGGTCCACACCATTTCTGTCCTTTATTGAGCCCATCTTTGCATGAAATGTTCCCTTGGTGTCTCTGATTTTCTTGAAGAGATCTCTAGTCTTTCCCATTCTGTTGTTTTCCTCTATTTCTTTGCATTGATCACTGAGGAAGGCTTTCTTATCTCTCCTTGCTGTTCTTTGGAACTCTGCCTTCAGACGGGTATATCCTTCCTTTTCTCCTTTGCCTTTCACTTCTCTTTTTTTCTCAGTATTTGTAAGGCCTTCTCAGACAACCATTTTGCCCTTTTGCATTTCTTTTTCTTGGGGATGGTCTTGATCACTGCCTCGTGTACAGTGTCACAAACCTCCATCCATAGTTCTTCAGGCATCCTGTCTATCAAATCTAATCCCTTGACTCCATTTGTCACTTTCACTGTATAATCGTAAGAGATTTGATTTAGGTCATACCGGAATGGTCTAGTGGGTTTCCCTACTTTATTCAATATAAGTCTAAATTTGGCAATAAGGAGTTCATGATCTGAGCTTCAGTCAGCTCCCGGTCTTGTTTTTGCTGACTGTATAGAGCTTCTCCGTCTTTGGCTGCAAAGAATATAATCAATCTGATTTCAGTATTGACCATCTGGTGATACCCATGTGTAGAGTCTTCTCTTGTGTTGTTGGAAGAGGGTGTTCCCTTCCCTTTGGGCTTCCCTTGTGACTCAGCTGGTAAAGAATCTACCAGCAATGCGGGAGACCTGGGTTTGATCCCTGGGTTGGGAAGATCCCCTGGAGAAGGGAAAGGCTACCCACTCCAGTATCATGGCCTGGAGAATTCCTCCATGGGGTCACAAAGAGTTGGACACGACTGAGCGAAAACTTCAGAGCTCTTCTTAAAAGGGCGCTGCTTCTTATAAATTCCAAAGCCTCGGCATTTGTGGATAAGCTGGTCTTGGATTATAGATATCTGAAAACTCCAAGTTGCCTATTAGTCACTATGGCGACAGGTTCAACATCCTTCTCAGGGTGCCCAGA